>NC_092708.1:63890595-64490738 GCF_047496885.1 Scyliorhinus torazame | reverse complement strand
GTAATTTCTATCATATTGTGGTCATTGCTCCGTAAGGATTCCTTCACCTTAAGTTCCCTAATCAAGTCTGCCTCTGTCTTTAAGACAGAGATAGATAGGTTTTTGATCAATAAGGGGATCAGGGGTTATGGGGAGAAAGTAGGAGAATGGGGATGAGAAAAATATCAGACATGATTGAATGGCGGAGCAGACTCGATGGGCCGAGTGCCCTAATTCTGCCCCTATGTCTTATGGTCTTATTACACAGCACCAAATCCAGAAATGCCTGTTCCCTAGTGGGGTCCACCACAACATGCTCCAAAAAACCATCTCATGGATAATCCACAAATTCCTTTTCTAGGGATCCGCTACCAACCTGATTTTCTCAGTCCACCTGCATATTGAAGCCCCCCATGATTATTGTAATATTGCCTTTCCTATCTCCTGATTTATTTTCTGCCCCACATCCTGACTACTGCTAGGGGGCCTGTACATAACTCCCATCAGGGTCTTTTTTCCTTTTCAATTCCTCAACTCTATCCACACAGATTTTGACCCTAAACTGCTCTTGCTATCGATTTGAGTTAATTTCTCACCAACAATGCAACCCCACGCCCTCTGCCCATCTGCCTGTCCTTTTGATAAGACATATAGTGGAATTTTTGGAGGACATTACCAGTGCGGTAGATAATGGGGTGCCAATGGATGTGGTATATCTGGATTTCCAGAAAGCTTTTGACAAGGTGCCACACAAAAGATAAAGATGCATGGCATTTAGTGTAAAGTAGTAGCATGGATGGAGGATTGGTTAATTAATAGAAAGCAAAGAGTGGGGATTAATGGGTGTTTCTCTGGTTGGCAATCAGTAGCTAGTGGTGTCCCTCAGGGATCAGTGTTGGGCCCATAATTGTTCACAATTTACATAGATGATTTGGAGTTGGGGACCAAGTGCAACGTGTCCAAGTTTGCAGACGACACTAAGATGAGTGGTAAAGCAAAAAGTGCAGAGGATACCGGAAGTCTGCAGAGGGATTTGGATAGGTTAAGTGAATGGGCTCGGGTCTGGCAGATGGAATACAATGTTGACAAATGTGAGGTTATCCATTTTGGTAGGAATAACAGCAAAAGGGATTATTATTTAAATGATAAAATATTAAAACATGCTTCTGTGCAGAGAGACCTGGGTGTGCTAGTGCATGAGTCGCAAAAAGTTGGTTTACAGGTGCAACAGGTGATTAAGAAGGCAAATGGAGTTTTGTCCTTCATTGCTAGAGGGGTGGAGTTTAAGACTGGGGAGGTAATGCTGCAATTGTATAAGGTGTTAGTGAGGCCACACCTGGAGTATTGTGTTCAGTTTTGGTCTCCTTACCTGAGAAAGGACGTACTGGTGCTGGAGGGTGTGCAGAGGAGATTCACTAGGTTAATCCCAGAGTTGAAGGGGTTGGATTATGAAGAGAGGTTGAGTAGACTGGGACTGTACTCGTTGGAATTTAGAAGGATGCGGGGGGGGGATCTTATAGAAACATATAAAATTATGAAGGGAATAGATAGGATAAATGCGGGCAGGTTGTTTCTACTGGCGGGTGAAAACAGAATTAGGGGGCATAGCCTCAAAATAAGGGGAAGTAGATTTAGGACTGAGCTTAGGAGGAACTTCTTCACCTAAAGGGTTGTGAATCTATGGAATTCCTTGCCCAGTGAAGCAGTAAAGGCTCCTTCATTAAATGTTTTTAAGATAAAGATAGATAGTTTTTTGAAGAACAAAGGGATTAAGGGTTATGGTGTTCGGGCCGGAAAGTGGAGCTAAATCCACAAAAGATCAGCCATGATCTCATTGAATGGGGAAGCAGACACGAGGGGCCAGATGGCCTACTCCTGCTCCTAGTCCCTATGTTCTTATATCCTTGGATATTTGGATCCCAGCCCTGATCACTTGCAGCCACGTCTCTGTGATGTCCACAACATTGTACCACCAATTTCAATTTTCCCTATGTTTAAAATTTATAAAAATATGTTTGCAATGACTTAGTAGTCTGCTAATGCGGTGGACCCTATTTCATTTTAAAATGCTCATTAAATACTAAGACATGTTGAGGTGAAACTATGTGACATTTTATTGAAGGGTTGCACAACAAATGGAGAACAGAGTATTTGTTTACTAAATTGCTTTCGTTGTGTCCTCTGATTCATTCCCAATTTTGATATTTTATTGACATAAACAGCCTTTTATAAATAAACATTTTCACAGGACTACATTTACAAAACACACTATATTGTACATTAAAATATGTTAAGTCAACTTTTTTTTTACAATACTATATTATGTTTGGCTAGTTGATGAAACTACCTTCCACTTTCTTTTATTTCCCCCAGAGGGGGAACAAAACTATAAAGACTGCATTCTTCAATTAATGTGCAAATTTGACATTTAGAAAATTGTTCATTCCTGTATCGGGAGCTGTGGTTGAAATATAAATATGCAGTTTAGCCTTGGGCTGACGTTTCAAAGACAAAGTTTATTATTTTTATAACTGCATATTATTTTAATTTTGTACTTGTTATGAGGACTGTATATAACAACTTCTTCATTTTACAAATGCTCATCATGCATTTACACCATCAGATGCTCCCTTTGGGGTAACAGCTGCACCAAACCAGATGTGCCTGTCTTAAACAGTTACTATCATTATTATTCCATGACATTGACTATGTATAAATAAGTTACATACAGAATGACAGTCTTCACATAACATAAGCCATGGGTATCCTGTTAACCAGATGAATAATAAGGAGTTTCACTATGATAGTTGTAATCAGGGCAAACTTTCTGCACAAGTTTATAATCTACACTGTAGAAAGCTATATATATGCATATAACCTTGAATGGTTTGGAACATAACCAGGAAACATGACTTTGGGTCTGCTCCTGATAGCATATCTTTGAAGGATCATAATTACATAGCGCGGTCTTCTTTGCTCTGTCGGTTTTCTCATACTCGATTCGACAGTTGAATGTTTTGGACTCCTTGGTCTCCAGCGTTGACTGCTGGGAGAAGTCAAACTCCACAACCTTGGATGGTGGGACCAGGCTGACCGACACATTCCCAAGACCAGTCGAGTTGTGTCTAAAGTAGACGCTGAAAGTCCCATTCCCATGGTCAACTATCTTCCCAGTGATAAGAAGATTCAACTTGACAGTTTTGATGTTGGAGTGGAAGTCTCCCCAGCCAAACATCTTCTTGAATTTTCCTGTTTTAACAATGGGTCTGCGTTTGGTCCGTGAGTGAGATTCCTGAATGTCTGTTAGGTTGTTCAACCATGCCCATAGGTCGTCTGAAGCTTTGATACGTGAAGTATCTGTGATGTCCTGTTTTGGCTTTGGAATCTCCTTCACAAACAGCCGCAATGGATTTACCCTTTGTGGATCAGCCAAATTATCAGCAAATGTTTGTCTTGCTGCCTTGTCCCTTAATTCCAATAGTTCCAATGTTCTCCCTAGATGATTCTCATGAGTGGTGATCTGCAATTAAGAAACAGAATGTTAATGCAAGAGCACATCACAAATTAGCTCCCCCAATCTGACCTTCGGGTGCTGTTTTAGTATTTTATAGTCAATACGTCGGCTTTTACCAAGTATCGCCAAATTATTATGGGGCTCCTGTAAATACTTAGAAGAAACTGACATCCTGTTAATGCTATGGGAGAAACTGTGTGGGTGAAGAATACAGCACAGGTCTCCTACAAAATGAAGTGTATTCATTTTAATAGTTTGTCCTGTATGAAAAAAAATGAACTATTTAATTTTTTATGAGAGCAGGGAATTGATGATTCACTAATTCATTACGTAAATGTGATATTTTCAAAGCTACAAAAGCGATAACTAATTTGATTGAAAGTAAAAACGATTTTAGTTAACAAGCAATGATTATTTAACGGATGCTGTATTTCTAGGAAAGATAACACACACCTTTTCTGCTTTTGGTGCCAGTAAAGGCATACATAATTGTTCTCACAATTACATCCTGTAAAATAGAATTTGTTACCACATACAAATGAGATAATTACTAGCCTTTCTTTTATGAATGTTTTCTTCATGAATATTGTGCCCCTTGAATATCATTGTCCTACGATGTGTTTATATAGCCAATGATTGAAGTTTTATCATTGATGATAAGGCGGAGGTGAGTGGACATAGGTGGGTGTTGCATCACTCATGAATAAAACAAAACTAATTCACAGCCCTCGTGGTTTTCACAGGTTAAGGACACTTTCACTAGCAAAATAGAGGATCGGAACAAATAAATCATCTGGGTCTGGGATACTTCAATGTTACAATCCTGTCATAACGATCAGGATTGTGCCCATTCGGACCCCCAGCACTTACTCTGCGACAGCTTTTGGGGTCAGCCTTGGGCCTCCTCATCTGATTGGAACAGATGAGCACATCTTTGGTGTTGGCCTGCAACCAGAGACTCTGCTTTCACTTGTGCCTTAAGGAGGGTTGCCCAGGCCATCCCCAACTCAGCCGATTAGGCCCAATTTTTCATTTAAAAAGGTAAGTTTTCAAAAGGTCCAGGATGCTTGCCAGGCTTGAACACGACTGATGCATCCTTATGCCTCAACGCATCAGTTGGTTTCTGATAATATGCTAATATTTGGGGCAGCACGGTGACACAGTGGTTAGCCCTGCTGCCTCACGGCGCCGAGGTCCCAGGTTCGATCCCGGCTCTGGGTCACTGTTCATGCGGAGTTTGCACATTCTCCCCGCGTTTGCGTGGGTTTCGCCCCCACAACCCAAAGATGTGCAGGCTAGGTGGATTGGCCACGCTAAATTGCCCGTTAATTGGAAAAAATTAATTTGGCACTCTAAATTTATAAAAATAAAAATAATATGCTCATATTCCAGCTGAGGTTAATCATTTTATGGGTGGATCGTGCCCAAGAACTCCCAGGTGAAGGAATGTCTGGCTCTAGCTACTTTTTGCATTGTCAGGTGTGGTCAGAGGTTCCACTCTTATCTGAAAGGCAAGTGGGAAAACTCTTACAAAATGCAGAATGCTGAGGGCAGTTATGCATCCACCCTCTCCCGGATGTCTTGGCAATCTCCCACAGGGGATAGTATAGTTGATGTAGTTTATATGAATTTCAGGAAAGTCTTTGACAAGATCCCAAATGGGAGACTGATAAAGAAGCTAAAAGTACAGGGGATCCAAGGTAACTTGGCAAGTTGAATCCAAAACTGGCTTAGTGGTAGGAGACAGAGGGTGGTTGTAGAAGACTGTTTGTGTGATTGAAGGCCGGTGTTCAGTGGCGTACCACATGGACCAACGCTAGGCCCCTTATTTTTTGTGATATGCATAAAAAATATAGATGAGAATCTGTGTGTGTGAGGTTGAGGGAGGATAAGTAAGTTTGCGGATGACACAAAGATTAGCAGGCTGCTTAATAGTGCGGAAGACGTTCTAAGGTTGCAGGAAGATATAGATAAGTTGGTCAGGTGGACAGATCAGGAGAAGATGGAATTTAACTCTGAAAAGTGTGAGGTAATGCACTTTGGAAGGAGTAACAAGACAAGGGAGTACTCAATGAATGACAGGAAGCTCAGAGGAACAGCTAGATCTTGAGGCGCTTGTCCACAAATATCTGAAGGCAACAGGACAGGTCAATAGTGTAGTTAAGGAGGCATAAGGGACACTTGCCTTATCAGTGGTGGCATAGATTATAAGAATAGGGAGGTGATGTTGGAGTTGTACAAAGCTTTAGTTAGGCCACAGGTTAGAGTACAGTGTTCAGCTCTGGTCACCTCACTATAGGATGGATGTGATTGCACTGGAGAGGGTACAGAGGAAACTCAGCAGGATGTTGCCTGGGATATGACATTTGAGCTATGAAGAGAGTTTGGATAGGCTTGGGTTATCTTCTTGCGAGCAGAGAAGGCAGAGGAGAGACCTGAGTGGGATATAAGAATATTATGGATGGGGTGGACCAGACGCAGCTGTTCGCCTTGGTTGAAGTGAGCATAACTTTAAGGCGATGGGCATGCGGTTTAGAGGGGATTTGAGTAAAAACACTTTGACTCGAGTCTGGAATGCACTGCCTGGGAGGGTAGTGGAGGTGGGAAACCTCACAACCTTTAAAAGGCACGTGGATGAGCCCTTGAAGTGTCATAACATTCAAGGTTATGGGCCAAGTGTTGCAAAGTGGGATTAGTGCAGATTTGGTGCAGTTTGTCAGTGCAGACACGATGGGCTGAAGGGCCACTTCTGTACTGTCTGACTCTATGACTGTGAGTAAAAGCAGGAGATTGGTTGAAGCCCTGCAAAATTTGAGCCTTTTCCAATGCTGCATCCTGGGATTAAGGAAGTAAATTGGTAACCACAAATGTAAGGAAAAGAACAAAGCTATCAACTTTATGACTGGGATACAAGTAAATGTTTCTGACAGAAAAACACTCGGGATAGATCCTCAAAGGAGAGGGAATTCTACATAGTGCTGGGACAAAATAAACAACTGACAGATGAATTATGAGGTTCAGCTTTCAATTTCCAGGTAAAAACACAGCACTAGCCCCTCCAAATTGCAGGGAGGAAGGGTGGGGGGATGGGGAGGTAGAGTGGGCCAATGAAATAGGGGGAGCCATGTCGGGGAGATTCTCCAAAGCTGTCCTGCCACCAAGGAAGTTTTCCAGCACTAGCTGGGCAGGATGTAGGCCGGCGTCCTGCTCCATGAAGGCGGCTAAAGTAAATTGATGGGCTTGAGGGCCGATAAATACCAAGCGCTCGATTATCTCCATCCCAGAGTTCTTAAGGAAGTAGCCCTTGAAATAATGGATGCATCGGTGGTCATCTTACACAATTCTAAATTCTCTGGAGCAGTTCCTACACATTGGAGGGTAGCTAACTATTTAAAAAGGGAGGTAGAGAGAAAACAGGGAACTATTGACCAGTCAGCCTGAAGTCGGTAGTGGGAAAATTCTAGAGTCCATTATAAAAGATTAAATAGCAGAACGCCTGGAAAACAGTAGCAGAATCAGACAGAGTTAGCATGGATCAAAGAAAGGGAAATCATGCTTGACCAACTTACTGTAATTCTTTGTGGATATAACCTGTAGAGTTGATGAGGGGTAGCCAGTGGATGTGGTTTATTTGGACTTTCGTCAATATCCCACCTGAGAGATTAGCGTATAAAATTAAAGCGCATGGGATTAAGTTCATTGAGATGGATAGAAAACTGGTTGGCGGACAGGAAACAAAGAGCAGGAATTAACGGGTCTTTTTACAAATGGCAGGCAGTGACTAGTTGGGGAGGCAGCGGCGTAGTGATATTGCCGCTGGACTAGTAATCCAGAGAACCAGGGTAATGCTTCTGGGAACGTGGGTTTGAATCCCACCAGGACAGATAGTGGAATTTGAATTCAATAAAAATCTGGAATTAAAAGTCTAATGATGACCATGAAACCATTGTCAATTGTTGTAAAAACCCTTCACTAATGTCCTTAAGGTTGACCCTTAACTGTTCAGGCCTACATATGACTCCAGACCCACAGCAATGTGGTTAACTCTTACATCCCCTTGAATGTTGGCCCAGCCAGCGACACCCACATTCCATGAACGAATAGAAAAACTAGTTGGGTACCATAGGGATCGATGCTGGGACCCCAGCTATTCACAATCTATGTTAAGAATTTTGAACTCAATGTAATGTGCAGGATTCTCTGCGGCCACCAGCCAGTGATGGGGAACCCGATGGCCCAGTGAGCAAAATACGGCTTTCACGCCAATCCTGAAACCCGTTGCAAGTCTCCCGCCAGCCCTGACAATGTTCCCAATCACCCCGAAGACGTTCCCACCCAGACTCGGCAGGAACATGCAAAGTGGTCAATAACCCTAATTTGAATGTATTTTATGGGCAGAACCCCCAATTCACTTGCCTCCTGGGATGCTCCAGCACGTCACCCCCAGCTGGGAGTCCCGCTGGCGTGAATTGATTCAAATCATGAGGAACGGGGACCTGGTGGCTTATACTCTGAGGGGTGGCAAGGGAGTGAGTACCCTCCCTACAATTATCTCCAGGGTGCTTAAAGGGTTCTACATGGGAGGTGGTGTTCAGGGGGGCTTGTGCTGGGCCGGGAGTAGCTCAGGCCAGGGTATTTTCCTGTAATAGGGGTTGTTTATGTGGTCTTTCCATCTGCAGCTGGAGCTAAAGGGGGATTGGGGGCTCCTGATGTTTGGGGGGGGGGGGGCGGTGATGAAAAGAGGACTGTGGGGGGCAGCCCTTGCCAGTGATTGGGGTGGGACCTTGACAGAGATCCTAATCTCCAATTGGGAGAATCGCACTTTGCAGTTCACACAAAGCTGGGTCGGAGGGTGAGCTGTGAGGAGGATGTAGAAATGCTTCAGTGTGAATTTGACAAGCTGAGTGAGTGGGCAAATACATGGCAGATGCAGTATAATTTGGATAAATGTGAGGTTATCCACTTTGGTAGCAAAAACAGCCAGGCAGGTTATTATTTAAATGGCTACAAATTGAGAGAGGGGCGTGTGCAATGAAACCTGGGCATCCTTGTACACCAGTTGCTGAAAGTAAGCATGCAAGCGCAGCTGGTGCTGAAGAAGGCAAATGGTATGTGGCCTTTCATGGCGAGAGAATTTGAGTACAGAAGCAGGGATGTCTTGCTACAATGATACATGGCCTTGGTGAGGCCACACCAGAAATATCGTGGGCAGTTTCGGTCTCCTTGGGCGAGATTCTCCGACCACCCGCTGGGTCGGAGAATCTCCGGGGGCTGGCGTGAATCCCGCCCCCGCCGGTTGCCGAATTCTCCGGCACCAGAGATTCGGCGGGGGCGGGAATCGCGCCGCGCCGGTTGGGGGCCCCCCCCCCACGATTCTCCGGCCCAAATGGGCCGAAGTTCCGCTGCTAGGATGCTTGTCCCGCCGGCGTGGATTAAACCACCTCTCTTACCGGCAGGACAAAGTGGCGCGGGCGGGCTCTGGGGTCCTGGGGGGGGGGGGCGCGGGCGATCTGGTCCCGGGGGGTGCCCCCACGGTGGCCTGGCCCGCAATCGGGGCCCACCGATCCGCCGGCGGCCCTGTGCCGTGGGGGCACTCTTTTCCTTCCGCCTTCGCCACGGTCTCCACCATGGCAGAGGTGGAAGAGACTCCCTCCATAGCGCATGTGCGGGGATGCCGCTAGTGGCCGCTAACGCTCCTGCGCATGCGCCGCCTGGCAATGTCATTTCCACGCTAGCTGGCGGGGCACTTCCACTGGCTGGCGGGGCAGAAATCAGTCCGGCACGGGCCTAGCCCCTCAAGGTTGGGGCTCGGCTCCCCCAAGATGCGGAGGATTCCGCACCTTTGGGGCAGCGCGATGCCCGACTGATTTGCGCCATTTTTGGGGCCAGTCGGCGGACATCGCGCCGATGCCGGAGAATTTCGCCCCTTATCTCAGGAAAGCTCTAGAGGGTTGCAGCAAAGATTTACCAACTTGATTCCAGGGATGGTGGGACTGACATATATGGAGAGATTGAGTCAGGTGGAATTATATTCACAGGAGTTTAGAAGAATGAGGGAGGATCTCATAGAAACCTGTAAAATTATAACAGGACTAGAAAGGGTAATGCAGGAAGGTTGTTTCCAATGGAGGGGAGTCCAGAACCAGGGGTCAGAGATGAGGATACAGGGTAAACCATTTAGGACTGAGATGAGGAGAAATATCTTCACCCAGAGAGTGGTGAGTGTGTGGAATTCGCTACCCAAGAAAGTAATTGAGGCCAAAACATTGTATGTTTTCAGGAAGGTATTTTCATGCACATAATGATTTGTTGAGCTGCTCGCAGAAAAATACTTTTCACTGTACCTCGGTACGTGTGGCAATAAACAAATCCAATCCAATCCAAGGAGTCAGATATAGCTCTTGGGATGAAGGGAATCAAAGGATATGAGGAAAGCTGGGAAAAGGCTATTGAACGATCAGCCATGATCATAATGAATGGCAGAGCAAGCTCGAAGGGCTGAATGGCCTACTCCTGCTCTGTGACTCCTGAAGGCAGCCTCAACGTGCCAGCCCGAGGAGCCTTCAGAGTCTGATGCTCCACGACCCGCAGCAAGGATACTGGCAGGAAAGTCAGGCCCCGCATCCACTGTCATTACTCTGGAGGGACGTTCTTCGATCCTTGGGGTCTTTCGCTGTCAGCCATTGCTAATTTATTTATTTAACTTACCTGTCTGGGACTTGATGGGCGTGATTCTCCGGTTCCCCAGGCACGTGTTTCTCGACGACGTGCCAGTCGCGGGTGGCATGCTTCTGTCTTCTCATCTCATGGATTTCCCATTGAAACCACCCCACGCCTCTGGGAAACCCGTAGGCACGGGTGCGCTGCCGGCGGAAAAAGTGAATCGCAAATGCCGGAGAATTCCGTCTGAGGCTCCTTTCTGGCTCAGGGGCAACCCCCCTCTCCCAGTGGCACTGCTGAGGATTCAGAGTTGCCTGTCCTCTAGCCAAGCTGGCAGCATCGGGAGTCAGCCTGCCAAATGAATGGATTGCGGCCTGGTGGCAGTCAGTCAAGAGGATGCCTCCTGGAAAAATCACTCAGCAGGCCTCACTGCTGGCAAATGAGGGCTTGGGTTCACCATTTGACCCTGACATCAGGATCCTCACACCAGTGGGAAAGTTCAATCCATACTTAGGAGGTTAAATAAGTAAACTATGTGAGGGAGGGGGTGGAGGAACATATTCTAATTTCCTCGCCTATCTTCTGGGTAGGGAATCTAAACTTGGGGCAGTTCCCACAACCATGCAGGAAGTAATATCAGAAAAGACAATGGTGCAGGAGAAATGAGAGAAAAAGTTCAAACAGCACGGTAGCACAGTGGTTAGCATAGTTGCTTCTCAGCTCCAGGGTTCCTGGTTCGATTCCCGGCTTGAGTCACTGTCTGTGCGGAGTCTGCACGTTCTCCCTGTGTCGGCGTGGGTTTCCTCCGAGCACTCCGGTTTCCTCCCACAGTCCAAAGATGTGCAGGTTAGGTGGACTGGCCATGATAAATTGCCCTTAGTGTCCAAAAAGGTTAGGTGGGGTCACTGAGTTACAGGGTTACAGGGATAGGGTGGAGGCGTGGGCACAAGTGGGGTGCTCTTTCCAAGGGCCAGTGCAGGCTCGATGGGCCGAATGGCCTCCGTTTGCACGAGAAAGTCTATGATTCAGCCATTTGGGCAAAGGTTGCACTGTGCAGTTGAGTAAGGTTTACACAAGCTGGTGAAAAGCAGCATATGAATGTTTGTTGGAAATCCAGCGCAAACAAGCTTTCCAATAAGTTTCAGTGATCTAAGGTTAATGCAGCAAGGGCTCAATTTTGATTTCCTCCTCTTTGAGCACGAGCAAATAAATATAATTTCATCAAGGGAAAGAGGAAATCTGGGAGGAACCGAGAGAAACGTAGAAGAAAGGTGATGGTCTGCATAAAAACAACCCAGGTGATGGGAATGACTATCAGCAACAAATATTAATGTCTTCTTGTGAATATCATGGTGCGTAGTACTGAGAGGCTGCAGCTCTCCCAGAATAATACACAGCATATGTACTAAGACTGTGAAGTTGTTAAACGCCACGGATTGCTTTTATAAAATGTCAAAAACAATCATTAAAATGTCGGGAGCAGACTGTGTTATTCATTTAGATTGCAGCAGTGTCTCTACAGTTCAGAAGCAGTATAGAAGGAAGGATAAGTGGCCGAAGAGTGTGTCTTCCTCTCTGTGGTCTGCGTTTGAATTCAGCTCACGCTGATGGGATAAAAGTTTCTCTCTGCTGATTGTAAACGTTCTATGTGAAATGGGTTTCAGCCATCTCTAATCAGTTCCTGGTAGGCAGCACAAAAGTGCTCTGAATTTTGCATCACGCTCGACTTAGTTGGCAGCACAGTCACCTCTGGGGTCAGACCCTGATCCACAATTTGACCACGTGGCCTGGCCTGACATTTCAGTGCAGCAGCATTGCTGTAAGTGTCCTCTTTCAGATGAGATGCTGACCTGACCCAGGTGGCCGCAAAATCTCTCAGAGTACTATAACCCCTATTGAATACATGTTCTGACTTTTCCATTTCATTTATATCCTGCTTATAATGGAACGTTAAAAATTGCATGCAAGGCCCTTTACAGGTTCAATATTTCCTCCTTGCTTTGCAACCTTATGCTTCTAAGAAAACCAAAGATTCCATTTGCATTTTTTATGTTGTGTCTAGTTGCACTGCCACTTTAGTGACCTGCGCATCTGCACATTAATACCCCACTACTCTACTGTTCCGTTTAAAATCCCACCATTTGAGGTTCACTTAATGTCCCTGTTTTACTTCGAAAATTACTGTACTTTTCTCCAAACTAAACATCAGCTGGCTCATACCTGTCCAGCCAGCTAGCCTATTACTGTCCTCTGGTTGCCTCCTTATATGTCTTCCTGGGGTTTTTGATGGTACTCAGTGCTAACTGCCATATCTCCCAATTTTGTGTTATTAGCAAATTGTGTTATATCCTCCCTTGATTCCCGATGTCAGATAATTTATGTAAATGAACAGTAATGGGTCAGGACAGATCCTTGTGAAACACCACGCATCATTATTTTTTTTACTGGTCGTTGTAGCTTTCTGACCTCTAACCTGTAAGTGAACATAAAAGAGAAAGGTTAGAGAAAGCGGTAGTGTTAGAATTAAGTTTTAAACGGTTAGTGCGGTTGCAAGAGATGTAGGAAGAGAATCTGTGGGAGAGAGCTCGCAGGGAGTCGTCACGCTCCGGCGCCATCTTGAGATCTTTAAGTTGAACAAAAGGATTTTCAAGTTGTTTCTGAAAGGGTCTTTCTCCAAAGGTCTGCACAGTAAGTAACCCTAATTGTTAGCTTTATTTTTAATTGCATTTGTACTGTATTGGGTTGCTTAATTGGAATATACAGAGGCAAGTGTAGGTAGTGGGTGAAATTCTCTATTTGGGAGATTATGTTCTCCTGCTGGAACTGAATTGAAGCCGCAACAAGCAATTCTGCATCTACGACCGTGCAAATTTATGCCTGGTGAGGAATACAAGGGATTCCCCGAGGGGATCCAGCTATGGGCTGCCATTTTGAGTGGGTGCCTGATCGCGAGGTCACGCGCCTGGCCACACCCCTCATCGCAAAGCAGTCCCCCAACTCTTCCCCCCCCCCCGCATCGCAGATCAGTCCCCCCACACAACTTCCCGCATCAGCACTCCAAGACACCTCCTGGAAAGGAGGGCCCCCAGGGACCCCCTGAATTGAGGCACCCAACCGAGATTCCCTGGTAGGTAGAACCCTAGAGACCCCATGAATGGGGGAAGCCCCATACACCCCCTAATTAAAGGAGACCCCCATTATAGGGGTTCTCGGAGGGAGATGGCAGAGGGACTGGTATGGTAGAGGTGGGCAGAGCATGCATTGTGAGGGGAAAGGGTGGCCCCCAGATGGACTTTGGATGCAACTCCCTTAAGGAGTTAACCCCTTGGTCTATCGCAAGGACCACCACGTCAGGTTAGCGTGATACCTATAGTAATCCCTGCCCACATGATACTCGGCCCAGAGTACTGGAGAATCACAAGGGCCTGGAGAATCTGGTACCATGTCTGCTAAGAGGGCCCATTTGCATCCATTCGCATCCTCTCGCTGGCGAGCCGGAGTACAGCGGTCGGTTCGGCACCCGGCACCAATCTCGATTTTAGCGGGACGGCCGATTCTCCGCCCAATCATGACCTGCGTTGCCGGCATCTCACGATGGAGGCCGCGCCGTGCAACATAGCGCCGGTGGCGCACAGACCCAGCCTGCCAAACAGTGCCCACTTTGGCCAGGCTCACCACCCCGGACCAACCCCCACCAGTACCCCCAGCCCCTGCCAAAGCCACCCCTGCCTGCGGATCGGCTCCCCCCTCGCCCCTGACTGTGGCGGCGCTGAACTCAGCGGCCAACCTAGACGAGTATGTCACCACCGTCACAGACTTCATTAGTAAGTGTGTAGAAGATTGCACGCCAAAGAGTGTAATACATGAGTTCCCCAACTGGAAACCATGGTTAAGCTGGGAGATTCACTCCCAACTGAAGGCCAGGTCAGAGGCGTTCACGACAGGCAACCCTGACCTACACAAGAAATCCAGGTACGACCTCTGCAAAGCCATCAGCAATGCCAAGAGATAAAACCATACTAAGCTCGAGTCACAGACTAAAGACGCGGACTTTCGTCGGTTGTAGCAAGGCTTGAACAACGTAACAGGTCACAAAGCAAAGCCGAGTAGACTCTCCAGCAACAGCGCACCCCCTCCCGATGAACTCAGTGCATTCTATGCTCATTTCGAGCAGGAAACCAGCAACGTTGTTAACTGCCCCAGCAGCCTAGGACACATCCATACCAACCGTCACAGCTTCAGAAGTCAGGTTGTCCTTCTTGAAAGTGAACCCTCGGAAAGTAAAGGCTCCTGACGGAGTCCCTGGTCATGCACTCAGATCCTGCGCAGACCAACTTCAAGTGTGTTCACGGACATCTTCAATTAGCACAGCGGTTAGCACTGTTGCTTCACAGCGCCAAGGACCCGGGTGTGATTCCCGGCTTGGGGCCACTGCTTGTGTGCAGTCTACACGTCTCCCCGTGTTTGCGTGGGTTTCCTCCGGGCGCTCCGGTTTCCTCCCACAAGTCCCAAAAGAGATGCATGCTAGGTGAATTGGACGTTCTGAATTTTCCCTCAGTGTACCCGAACAGGTGCCGGGGTGTGGCGACTAGGGGATTTTCACAGTAACTTCATTGCAGTGTCAATATAAGCCTACTTGTGACACTAATAAATATTATTGTTATTACTCCATCCCGATGTTCCCACCTGCTTCAAGAAGACCACCATCAGACCAGTGCCAAAGAGGAATCAGGAAACGTGCCTCAACGCCTACCGTCCAGTGGCCTTCACATCTATCATTATGAAGTGCTTCAACAGGTTGGTCATGAGACACACCAACTCCATAATCCCAGAATTCCTTGATCCACTGCAATTCGCATACCGCCACAACAGGTCCACAGTAGACGTTATCTCCTTGGCCCCACATTCATCCCTGGAACATCTCGACAAAAGGGACTCCTACGTCAGACTCTATTCAATGACTATAGTTCTGCCTTCAACACCATTATCCCAGCCAAGCTCATATCAAATCTCCAAAACCTAGGATTTGGCTCCTCACTCTGCAACTAGATCCTCGACTTCCTGACCCATAGACCACAATCAGTAAGGATAAACAACAACACTTCCTCCACGATAGTCCTAGTACAGGGGCCCTGCAAGGCTGCGCACTTAGCCCCCTACTATACTTCCTATACACACGTGACTGTGTGGTAAAATTTGGTTCCAACCCCATCTACAAGTTTGCTGATCGTAGTGGGTCGGATCTCGGACAATGATGGTTCAGAGTACAGAAGGGAGTTAGACAAATCGTGTAATGACAACAATCTCTCCCTCAATTCACCAAAACTAAGGAGCTGGCCATTTACTTGAGGAAGCAAAGTATTATACACACCCCTGTCTGCATAAATGGTGCCGAGGTGGAGATGGTTGACAGCTTCAAATTCCTAGGTGTGCACAGCACCTACAATTTGTCCCGGTCCACCCACGTCAACTCCATGTCCAAGAAAGCAGCGCCGATACCTCCTCAGGAAACTAAGGAAATTCGGCATGTCCACATTGACTCTTACCAATCTTTACAGATGCACCATAGAAAGCATCCTATATGGCTGCATCACAACCTGGTATGGTAACTGCTCGATCCAAGACCGTAAGAAACTACAGAGAGTCCATCACTGTACTTCGGTACATGTGACAATATATCAAATCAATCAATCAACGTGAACACGCCTCCCATCCATTGACTCTGTCTACACCTCCTGCTGCCTTGGCAAAGCGGGCAGTATAATCAAAGACCCCATCCACCTGGACAGAAGTTATAAAAGTCTGAGGACACACACTAACAGATTTAAAAACAGCTCCTTCCCCACTGTTACGAGATTCCTGAATGACCCTCTTATGGACTGAACTGATCTCTCTGCACATCTTCTCTATTGAGAAGTACTGCACTCCGTATGCTTCACCCAATGTCTGTGTCTACGTATTTACATTGTGTATCGATCATACGTCCTATCTTTTTCATGATAGAATGATCTGTCTGGGCTGTACACAGAACATACTTTTCACTGTACCTTGGTGCATGTGGCAATAGTTCCAAATCAATCAATATCCTCTGACAAAACTGCAAAACTGTAGACAGACCTGGTTCCTCCCATTAATTACATTATCTGTGTCCGAAGCATAAGGCATTTGCCAGTCTCCTCCCACTAAGATGTCCCATGACCATCTGTTTTAAGACTAAACACAACCCTCATAAATTATCTACACATGGATCCTCCAAAATCAAAATAATGGCCCATTAGCCATCGCTCTGTAAAAAAGAATATGATTAAAGTCAATGATTATCTCACCTTTGCGACCACTTTTAAAAAAAATATGTTTATTAAGAATTTTTCAACAACATTTTCAACCATACAAACCCCCCCCTCCCCCCCCGTAACAAAAAGAAAAGAAAAGTCGCATAGCAAGACATAAACATATCAAATCAACATAATACAGAACTTTGTACATTGGATTCCTCCCGCACATCTCAACTTTCCTGAACATTTATGTATTTTCTTGCTCAAGTGCCCCCAGGGAAAACCCCCTTCCCCGTCCACCCTTCTTCCCCCCCCCCCGAAAGAGATGTCCCCCCCCTCCGGGTTGCTGGTGCTGCTGACCGACCTTTGCGACCACTTACTCACAGATTTCATACTACCTGTATGTATTTGAACTCCAGGTTTGTAATAACATTACCACAGCAAATATAAAATATGATATACAACAATTTCCTCCATTCATCAGAGCTAATTTTTCTCTTTTCACCTTACTGTTATCCTAGCTTCCAGCTTTTTCAGTTTCTTTCAGCCCTGAAATTCACTGAGACCAGAAAGATTGAAGCCAACACTAAGCATGCCCAGTGACAGCCACACATGAACAGAGGCTACAAAATTGTAAAAAGTGTGCCCAAGTTCAAGTTCGCTTGCATTGCTTAATGGCAGCCCACACCTTTTAAAGGGCAGGTGCATTTTGGCTGGTACAAGTGCTGCAATTCATAGTAAACTGAGTTAGACCTGGGAGAGATGCAAAATTGGCACACCGTGGCAGAGAGTGAGCTTCCAGATGTTGGTTGAGAAGGTGCAGAGGAGAGATGTGTGGCTAGATTCTCCATTCCTGAGACTAAGTGCAACTGGAATGATTCAGCGACTATTAACGGGCTAGCACCAGTGCCACGTGGAACACAATCGATTCCAATTAGAAATGGTACGGGATTCGACGGTTTCGCGATTGACACTCAGGAGGCTGACAAGCTAAAGCAGCATATGCACACTTCACTCCTCACACACAGCATCCCAGCCAACAAGATGGCAGCGAGATGCGCGGTGCCAAGGTTCACAGACGCCGAGCTCGAGACCCTCCTGGATACTGTGGAGGAGAGACAGACCACCCTGTTAACCAACCCGCGAAGGAGGCTTCCAGCCACAGCTGTTCGCTGTGCCTAGTCGCAGGTGGCAGAGGTGGTCAACGTGACCAGCAACACAGTCTGGACTGGCCTACAATGAGGAAGAAACTGCACAACCTCCTCAGGACGGCCAGGGTGAGTAGGCAGCACTGTGCTCCTGGCACCAACCCCCGTCCCACACACCCATAAGCCCCTGCCCACCCGGAGGTGGCAGAACCCTTACCCTGAACCACATGCCAGCACCCATGCCGGCCGCCATGGCCGAGTGCCCTGGCATTGTGGCCACCAGCTACCACCCCACCCGGGCTGCATGCATCGATTGTCTAACACTGCCATTTTCTGTTTCTCTTCTTCCCCCAGGAGAAGGCTGGCCATGACCACCGGGAGCGGGAGAAAACTGGAGGGGGACCACTTGACTTATGACCCCTCACCGTGGCAGAGCAGAGGGCCCTGGACGTGGTCCGTGGCCCAGAGCAAAGGGAAGTTGGCAGGTTGGAGGTCGTCATCGGGCGAGGAAGTGAGACCCCGCTGAGTTGTGGTTCGCTGTGCAACGTGTGACAAACTCCCTCAACACCATCCCTGCACCATCCTCACCCCCACACGACCCTCACCCTCATCCCCACACCATCGTCACCCCTGCACTATCCTCATCCCCACACCATTGTTACCCCTACACCACCCTCACCCACACACCACATCCACTAGCACCCGGCCCGCGGTCTAATCATGCTTCTTGTCTTGTGTCTTGCAGGACCTATTGGTGATGGGGTGGGTCCATCTGGTATCCCCGTCCCCACCCAGTGCCATGACCTGAGCCCCCCCCCCTGTGTGCTGACCAACGACGAGGATAGCAGCACAGATGGGAACACTTGACCCAAGACCCGGGACACCCCGGAGCTTGAGTCGGGGGGGGGTGACGCAGATTTCCCGTCACAGCTGTCGCCTAAACTCTGCACCATCTGACAGACACTCACCTCGGTTAGTCACTTTAGTGAAAAGGCACCTGAGACACCCTCTGGTGCTCACCATACAGAGGAAGGGGAAGCAAAGGGGAGAAAAGGTAAGGAACGGGGGATAGGATGGGGGGAAATATATATAAAGTAAGACAAGAAAGTGTGCGGTCCATCTCCCGTGCCACTACCCTCGCGTCCTCCCCTCCTTCCCAGAACAAGGATAGAGTCCCCCTCAGTCTCACATTTCACCCCACTAGCCTCCGTGTGCAAAGCATAATCCTCCACCATTTTTGCCAACTTCATCGTGATGCCACCACCCAACACATCTTCCCTTCACTCCCTCTGTCAGCATTCCGCAGAGACCGTTCCCTCTGAGATCATCTAGTCCACTCCTCCACCATACCCAACACCTCTCCCGTCACCCATGGCACCTTCCCATGCAATCACAGAAGGTGTAACACCTGCCCCTTTCCCTCTTCCATGCTTAATATCCCAGGCTCAAAACACTCATTCCAGGTTAAGCAGCGTTTCACTTGCACCTCTTTCAATTTGGTCTATTGCATTCGCTGCTCTCAATGTGGTCTCCTCTATATCAGAGATGCCAATTGCCTGCTCGATGATGCACCTGGTGATGGCTGCTGTTGTAGTTGCGTTTTGCCTCAGTTTGTGGGTTCCTAACGGGAGTCATTATCTAAGTCCCTTGTCCCCTAGAACCCAATCACAGATTTGCATTGGTGACTGAAATAGCTGAGGACATTGGGAAGTATTTTGTCTGAAGGAGTTGTGGTAGCTGCAAGCAGACCTTGCACACGCCTGAAGGAAGATGGTCACAAGCCACTTGTACATTGATTGAGTGGAAGGACTCCTGTTTGACAAAGGTGCCCTTTGGGGCCTTTGAGGCAACAAGGGTGCAATCAATAAGATCCTGTATTATGGTTATTGTCATACTGCTGTTTGTTTAAGCTTGCCATGCACAAACTAGCTGCCACATTTCTTACACTGAGCGACAACTCTTCATCTGTACTTCATTGGCTGTACAATCTTTTGAGATGTTCTGAGGTCTTGAAAAGTGACACATAAATATAAGTTTTTCTTATTTTTACATTTAGTTCCGAAGTGTCAGCATGTAGGCAATTTCTGGAGTGGGATCTGAACCCACAAAGCTGCTGCTTTAGATGTGGGAGTCCTAGCATCTGAGCCTTGGTAACAGCTAATTATTTGTAGTGCTTCATAAAACATTATCATGCTGGAAACTAAAATTGTTTATAATTGCAGAATAGTTTGGACTAAAGAAAAAAGGAATTTAGTAATTGTGTCCTTTCACTAATGATGAGCATCCTCCACTACACTAATTGACATGTAAACATATTTCTTATAGTGACTTAGATATCATCAGCTTTGACTTCAAATCAGCTGCTCAGAGAATCATATGATCCCTACAGTGCAGATGGAGGCCATTTGGCCCATCGAGTCTGCACCAATCCTCTGAAAGATCACCCTACCCAGGCCCACTCCCCCACCCTATCCCCATAACCCCATCTACAGGCGGCATGGTTGCACAGTGGGTAGCACTGTTGCTTCAGAGCTCTAGGGTCGCAGGTTCGATTCCTGGCTTGGGTCACTGACTGTGCGGAGTCTGCACGTTTTCCCGTGTCTGCTTGGGTTTCCTCCGCGTTCTCCAGTTTCCTCCAAACAGATCTGAAAGACGTGTCTGTTAGGTGAATTGGACATTCTGAATTCTCCATGAACCCGAACAGGTGCCGGAATGTGGCGACGAGGGGCTTTTCACAGTAACTTCATTGCAGTGTTAATGTAAGCCTACTTGTGACAAGAAAGATTATTATATTATATTATAAAGATTATTATAAACTTTGGACACTAATGCGCAATTTTAGCATGGCCAATCCGCCCCACCTGCACATCTTGTCCTATGTTCCAGCAGACAAGGTGGTAGAATGTTTATTATAACTCAGGAGATTAAATGGAAATTCTACACAAAGAATACATGGACATCAATCACTTTAGTGCTTTGGCAGTTGCCTTGGCTAAAGCTCAAGCAATTTAGTGCAATAGTGCCACAATATATTTGTCAAAACTAAAGCAAATTTAAATCTTGTCAAGTATTATCTATCACAGCAGCAGACACAGTTGTTAGATGGACTAATAATATTTCCATTGACTTTGTTGTTTCAGATTATTCAGCAGTTTCTTCTCTATAGTGCAATCCATTTAATTAAAGTCAGAGAACAACACTGTCAGTAAAGTAGTGAATATTAGGACTTGTATTACTGCGTTTTCCTACGGATAAAGATCTGCTCCAGTTAATCGGACTCAATAATTCATCAAGATTGGTTGAGCTTGGATTTTGTTGGCAATTAGATGCTGGTTCATTCCCATGGCTAATAGACTAAAGGAGTTTATCACTGATGTAGAAGCTGTACGGAATATTGTTACAACCTTTAAGTCTGGACTGTGAAGGCCTGAATTGGCCAGCAAGGATGATATAGCAACATACTTATGGATGGGAGTGCGGATAGGTATTTCTGAAGCAGCAAATATGTTCCCCAAGTGAAAGATATCACAAAATATATTTAAAAAACATAACCGGTTACCCTGAAACAATTCAGTCAAACTTTCGATATCTGTGAGTAGTTAATTTTTACAGTGTATATTTTCAGCATCAATCAGAATGCTCCACTGCACCGGGGCAGCACGGTATCACAGTGGTTAGCACAGTTGCTTCCGAGCTCCAAGGTCCCAGCTTCGATTCCTGGTTTGGGTCACTGTCTGTGTGGAACCTGCACATTCTCCCATGCTCTGGTTTCCACCCACAGTCTAAAGATGTGCAGGTTAGCTGGATTGGCCATGATAAATTGTTCTTAGTGTCCAAAAAGTAGGTGGGGTTAATGGGTTACGGGGATAGGGTGGAGGTAGGGTGCTCTTTCCAAGGGCCGGTGCAGACTCAATGGGACGAATGGCCTTCTTCTGCACTGACTATAGATTCTATGATACAATGATACTATGATAGTCCTTCTTCAAATCAATTTGTATAAAACACACATTTTTTTCTTTGGCTAACATTGTTTGTGCTGCATTGCATTATAACTGTGTAGTGGGTGAAATGAATAATGGGGTTGAATTTCTGCTTCTACCATCAAACATGTTTCAAGTTCAATTCACCGGGATCATAACACAATTGCTCCCAGGGAAAAATTATGAAATTTCTCCCTTTACATTTGTTAGGGAAGGATCTTCAACTTGAGCTCATTTCCTTTGCGGCGTAGGCACTAGTTGGCAAAATATTTAATTTCACAAAGAAACTGACGAGCAAATGCATGTGACACTGTGAACTGCTTCAATATGTTTTTCCAAGTCATTTTCCGTGATTTTAAATCAGGTTATGCATAAGCAGAGGGCTGGATGCCTCGTTTAAAAATGCTGGTTTTTGTTAATAAATCCATTTTCAGCTGAATGAGTAAAACTGCAACAGGTCACCATATTCAAATACGTCAAGGAATACTTTTTAAACGGGAAGGAAAAATCTGGAAACAATTGCATTCTGTTACACTGCCTGACTGTACTGCTTCATGATGGACTGTACAAATGTGATTGTGCAAATATGTTTTTGAAATCCTGGGCAGCACAATTTGGAGCACATTCTGGCCGCAATGTCCCAATTTCACCCAGAGTGGAATCTCCACCCTATATATGCTTACAGCATCATCTAGTGATTGACTTTGTAGCGTAACTATGTGTGGACATTGCATTTGTCATACAATAATGTCAGGTTTATCTCAAATTCAGCAATTAGACTTTAAATAACAAGCAGTTTTGTTTAAAATGGTTGTCTATCATATAACAGTTGAAGTCACAGATTTTATAATGATTTGGGATGTGATCTGGGCAACTAACACCTAAAGAGAACTTAAATATTTATAATAAACTTTACTTATTAATAGTTATGGGATTTAATGCTTCTGAAAAAAATCTCTTTATGTTGCTGTATTCACAGGATAATTATTTTTAACTAAAAGCTTTTTAAATGGTTTGTGAAAATATCTGTAAGAAAGGAAAGGAGACCAGAAAGGGTGCAGCAAGGAAGAACACAAATTAAGCCCCATACACACAATGCACAGGAAGATTCCCAGAAAAATACATGGAAAACTTGTAACAGATTTTACAAGGTACAGTATGTCTAGATTTCTTTGAATCTCAAGTATACGTGACGAACTTGCACAATATGCTACCTGATGCTAATGCCAATGACAAATAGTTTGAACAATTTTTTTGTGTTTAAGATGTTCCTTCCCATTCAATTTAGGATGAATCTGGAATCTGTCACTTGTACACATTTCTTTGAAACCCATATAAATGTTGTTAGGATGGACACAATACACAAATTTGATGCACTGTGCTAATTTTTACAGATTATTTGTAATCAGCTAAAGGAGTAGAAAGAAAATAATAAAAAATGAACAGGGCTGAATAGACCATACAGTGCAGGAGGAGGCCGTTCAGCCCATCGAGTCTGCACCGACCCACCCAAGCCCTCACTTCCACCCTATCCCCGTAACCCAATAACCCCTCCTAACCATTTTGGTCACGAAGGGCAATTTATCATGGCCAATCCACCTAACCTGCACCTTTGGACTGTGGGAGGAAACCAGAGCACCCGGAGGAAACCCACGCAGACACGGGGAGAACGTGCAGACTCCGCACAGACAGTGACCCAGTGGGGAATCGAACCTGGGACCCTGGCGCTGTGAAACCACAGTCCTATCCACTTGTGCTACCGTGCTGCCCCATGTTTCTTAACAATTTCCCTTCTGAGTATTTCCAGTCGACAACACTGCTTCTGGTGTAGCACAACCCCTCTGCTCCCTCTTATGGCAAAAATACAAAATTGATGCAAGTCATTAATCTCAATGAACTTCAACCGCTTGTTTCTATCTGAGTTTAAGCAGTATTGAATATATCAGCTAATCATAACAGAGAGACATACTTAAATTCCATCTGACATCAACCTCTAATACAAAGGTGTAGTAATGCTTTAAATCAATGGGAGTCGCTTCAGGTAGTAGGTTCTGTCACTGTAATTTCACATCTGTAAAGAAATATTGTCTGTGTAAAAACATCAAAGGTTGTAGGTGTAAATCTTTCTTGAATTGGCTGGGGAGAGATTGTGTTTGGAAGTCGAATGCACGTGGCAATTCAATACAAAGGAATACTGAAAGGATTTGAGTTAGAAAGCCTGGAGGTTGATCCTTGCTGAAAACAGCTGAGAGAAAGCATTATTTGTAAGGAGATTCTGAGGTGTGTTTTTTGAGAGTGGAGTTTGGAAACACTAATGGGAAAGCTGGAGTCCAGTGAGATCAGTTGGCTCACGGATTAATAATCATCTAGTGAGATTTGAGGTGAAATTCACAGAAGATCTATTGGGTGGCATCTGCTGCTTAGTTTCAGAATGGGATGTTGTCTGACCACAGTTAGTCAGTTGGGTCATAAGGACTATATATCTATTGAGAACATTATAGCCTAAGATCATTTTGTAACTTGTGCTCCTCTTAAAATCTGTGTGCATTTGTGAAGATAATTGGGAGTGATGGAGAGTTGTATTATCGTCAAACTTTTCATATTTAATTAATGTTTTTTTGGTTGTTAACAGCTAAATGACAGTCCTGTGACTCGGTTTCTCCATGTTTTCTAAAAAAGTGTAAAAGTTACTTTTTTTGTGCCGGGGTTCCATTCTGGGTCTGCCTGTCCAGTCAATGAACCACTAATCCAGAGACCCAGAGTGATGCTTTGGGGATCCGTGTTCGAATCCCACATGGTAGATGGTGAAATTTGAATGCAATAAAAATTTGGAATTTGAAGTCTAATGATGAGCATGAAACCATTGTCCATTGCCGTAAAAACCCATTTGGCTCACCAATGCCTTTTAGGGAAAGAAATCTGTCATCCTTACCTGGTCTGACTTATAATGCTGGCCCAGATAGCACCCACATCCTATGAACAAATTTTTAAAAAGTAACACCAACTGGGATTGTAACATGTGCAACTCCCAGTTGTTCACTTTGCCATTGCAAATCCAAGTTGTTGCTTGACCCCCTTCGAACACCATGGCTGCAAAGTTGGACAGGGCCTTAAAATAGGTGCAGCGATCATAATATGGGATTCTGCTGTGCCCTTGCTTCCAATGCAGATAGTATACAAACTTTGTGCTGCCCCCAAGTTAAATGTTGGCAGTGTGCCAGACAGCACTAAGCGTGCTGTTGACAGGCTGCATGTGTGATCAGAAGGTGCTAAATCATGAGACCAGCATGGATGATTGCTCACCAGCCTGAACCTCTTAAAAGGGAGGTCTTCTATCTGCAGGCAGACAGGAAACCCTCCAGGCAAACTTTGTGATTTGGACCAAACAGCCTGGGTGATCATTGCTAGGAGTCCAGTTCCGAAGGCATGGATGTAGTGCCGCAAAAAATTCACTGCCCTCACATGAATGGTCAAGGTCAGATCAAATGCCAAATCCCACCAACAGCACCACCAGCTGTGCACATAGCTCAATGACCATACCCCACCACTCACCCACCATCAATCTCTATCAGGCCTTATACATCACATTCACAGCGTCATTTCACCCTCACACACTTAGCACACATCACACCTACATCTCACAGTTGTACATACTGCCAACTAATCAACCATGACAGGCACACTTCACTCATTGGCACACTTCCCTCTCCCTTGCAGAATAAAGTGGTGTATAACAGGCCAACACCTAACTGGGCAGGTATGGCTGCATTTCCTTACTCTAATAGTCATCAATCCACAAACCAGCTAACTCCATTATCACATTTACAGACCCATGCATGATGCAGCATCAGATAGCCAATGTCTTAACTTACATGTAGCACAAGGAGAAATGACTTAATGTCTGGGTGTTGCAGTGGAAGCTCAGATTGAAGTCATGCAAGGCCAACTTGCCTATGAAAGCTTAGGCTGCTTTTGTGGAAGCTCAGACAATTGCCATCATGTGCTGTTCATACCATGGTTCAACAGGACTTACAGTGTCGCACAGCGCAGGGGAAATCTGTCTTCTAGCTCAATCACAGGATTGCTAAGGAACTACAGAACTACCCGATGGGAGATTGGCTGTATTTCAATGGAGCATTTTGTCCTTTATCAGGATGACCAGATTTGTACAGTATTTGCAGCAAATGTAACCCCACTATTTCAAATGGGAGGAAGAGTGAGAATCAAGAACTACAGACCTATTATTTTGACATCCATAGCAGGGAAAGTGTTAGAATCTATTATAAAGATGTGATAATTGGCCATTGGAAAAGAATGGTAAAATTGGGCAAAGTCAACTTGAAATTATGAATGGAAAATCATATTTGACAAACTTGTTGGGAGTTTTTTTAGGATGCTACTTATAGCATAGTGTTTCGATACCCTGGGAGAGTGCATGGTCAGTTCCAGCCCACACTCCCTGGAGTCCCAACGTAAGTGAATTAACCAATATTTTGTGTATTTTCCTGAGATCTCCAACCCTTGACTCCTCCAGTACATTACAGGCACAAGATTTATAAGTAAAACATTAACCAACTGTTTACTTATAACAAGAGTAAAAAAAGATATAATGGAAATAATGGAACAACGGTCTACTAGTCTAACTATTCCCAAAACCCCTTCCCATCCTCCACCTAGACACACACAAGACAGACACACGGTGAAGGGGTAGGAAAGGTTAAAAAGCAATAGGGATTAAGAGGTATGAGAGATTTGAGGATCCCAGCTGTTGAGGTTGTGACTTTTGTGGTCTGTGATCTTCCAAGGATGCAAAGGGTTGAACTCCTCGGTGGGTTTGCCTTTCCTAATAGTTGTATTCGATTAGAACATGGAAGCAGTAGAATTCCCCCTCCTCCCCCTCCCCCCTTCAAGAGAGCCACTTGCATTTGTAGGACCTCTACCAGTCTAATCTTCAGACCCACTGAGGAAATATCAGAATTTTTCACCCGAGGATTTCACTCGGTTTTTAAACAATCCCTTCTTCCTGCAGGTGGCACTGGACTAGGTCCTTCCGCATGTTAACATTACTGCAGAGCAAAAGGTTTTTAACCACAGGTCATCAATTTAGAAAAGTCAGTTTCAGTTCCCCAGTCTTTTACTCAGAAGTGGAACATACACAGGCCGACTGGAGGGTACTTTAATTGCCAGTCTTAGCTGATCGAAAGAGTGTTTCACATCACCAGCCGTCCAAATAAAGATTTCAAATTCTGACAGACCTGACATCACGGGCTATGCCACAAAGCATACTAAATCTAAGGGATCTGCAAGGTCAGTCCTCGGGCAGCACGGTAGCACAGTGTTTAGCACTATGGTTTCACAGCGCCAGAGTACCAAGTTCAATTCTCGACTTGGGTCACTGTCTGTGCGGAGTCTGCACCTTCTCCCTGTGTCTGTGTGGGTTTCCTCCGGGTGCTCCGGTTTCCTCCCACAAGTCCCGAAAGACTTGCTATTAGGTGATTTGGACATTCTGAATTCTCCCTGTGTGTAACCAAACAGGCGCCGGAATGTGGCGAATTGGGGCTTTTCACAGTAACTTCATTGCAGTGTCAATGTAAGTCACTTGTGACAATAAAGATTATTATCATAGCAGCTTGCTGTGTGGAGGGTGGGGTTCAATTCAAAACCCAAAGTCTGTGTCAGTCAGCACGACAGGCATTAAAAGAGAAACACAAAACAGACAAGGATTTTAGCAGAAACAGAAGTGTTTTAGCACAACAGACAAGGGTTTTAGAAAGTTCCTTACAATAGTTAAAGGAGAAGTGTATATTTGGATTTTCATATATCTTTTGAAGGTCTGCGCAGGAGGCTAGTGAATAAAATTAGAACCCGTGAGACTGGGGGAAATATGCCAGCATGGATTGAGAATTAACAGCCAGAAAGCAGAGAGTAAGAATAATTGGATCATTATCAGGATGGCAGGCTGTGACCAGTGAGGCACCACAAGGATCAGTGCTGGGTCCATAGCTGTTCACAATCTGTATAAATGATTTGGATGTGAGAATCTGATGTAATATTTCCAAATTTGCTGTGGACACCAAACTGGGTGGGAACGTAAGTTGTGAGGTGGATGTAAGGAGCCTTCAAGAAGACTTGGACAGGCTAAGAGAATGGGCTAGAACATGGCAGATGGAATATCATGGGAATAGCTGTGAAGTTATTCACTTTGGTGGAAAAAACAGAAGGCAGGATATTTCTTAAATGGTGAGAGGTTGGGAAGTGTGGGTGTCCAAAGGGACCTGGGCGTCCTTTTTCATGTGTCATTAAAAGCAAGAATGCTAGTGCAGCAAGCAGTTCGGAAAACAAATGGTATGTTGGCCTTCATCGCGAGAGGAATTGAGTACAGGCGTAAGGATGTCTTGTTGCAATTATATAGAGCCTTGATGGGCCCTCACCTGGAGTAGTATGTACAGCTTCGGTCCTCTTATCTAAGGAAAGGTATACTTGCTATAGGTGGAGTGCAACAGAAGTTCACCAGGCTAATCCTTGGGATGGTGGGATTGTCTTTTGAGGAAAGATTAAGGAGACTGGGTCTGTATTCCCTTGAGTTTCGAAGAATAATGGGTGATCTCCCTTACAGGGAGTGGCAGGGTGGATGTTGATGTTTCCACTGGCTGGTGAATCTAAAACCAGGGGACATAATCTTCAGATAAAGGATAGGCCATTCAAGACTGAGATGGGGATGAATTTCTTCACTCAGTGGGAATTCCCGACCTCAGAGGACAGTGATGGTTCAATCATTGAGCCTGTTGAAGACAGAAATTGATAGGTTTCTGGGGACTAATGATATTACGGGATATGGAGTTAGCATGGGAAAGTGTGACTGAGGTCGATGATCAACCTTGATCTAAATGAATGGTGTAGTCTGCCTGAAGGGTTGAATAGCACACTTCTGTTCCAATGTTCCTATGTTTCTATTTACCCTCTGACCACTGCCAGTTGCCTGCTGCCCATACAAAGGTGATGCAGTCAGATGCCAGTGCTTTTAGGGCCAGAAATGCTGAAGAGCATCTAGCAGGGCCATCTGCATTTTCCACCAGCAACTGTCATCAGCCTTTCACCAGCCTTGTTGCAGTCACTGGGATGACATTACAGAGCAGCAATAATGACATGGAAGAACATGACACATGGAAGACATGGACCACAGGAATCCACATGGATACATTTTGAATGCAATATGGCTTGGTTTGATTTATAAATTTGGTTTGGAATGTTTATTGTGTGATGGCTTTTATTTTTGCATTGTGGCCAAACATATGCTCTGATGGTTAGTGATAGAGGGAAGGTAAGGTTTGGAACTGATAGTGAATGGAGAATTGGGTTGCATTCACTGGTATTGCAGTCTGATGAGTGGATCACGGATCATGTCTGGTCAGAGAGACACTACTGGTTGACCATTCCCTTCATCAGTCACCTCCTTCTTAACTGGTCACCATGCAGCCGCCCACCACATATCCTGGAACTGAATCTGCTGAGTACTGCAGGGTTCGAGACTCCTCCAGAGTGATCCAGGCAATGGAACCATTGCTTAAGCACCCCAATGGTCTTCCCTATCATATTGTTATGTAATATGGCTTTAGTTACATGCTGACTGCAAATCATTCTCATGAGCCTTGTCGTCAAAGGAAGAGCCCTTGTTGCCCAGCAACCACCCTCTGCCTTGTCATGTGGCTCAATTGCAGATAGCACAGCAGACTGCCACAGAATGAAATCATTATGATGAGTGTCAAAATACCGGGCACTGGTCTGCATGTCGTACACCAATTAGGCATTCAGGGAGTGGATTGATTGATTGATTGATTGATTAATTTGTTTATTTATTTTTCCATTTTCTCATGTATTCATTTATTTAAGTATTGTCACGTGTACTGAGGTCCAGTGAAAAGTATTGTTAGTCCTGGCAGATCGCCCCATACATGAATATATAGAACATACTATAATAATTAAGGAACATACTATAATAAATGTTACAAAAGATTTGGAAGCGGATCTGTAGGGGAGAGCTCCCAGAGAGTCGCCACGCTCCTGAAATGGGGACAAAGTCTAACAGTGGTCAGTGAACTGGCTCCTGCTCCAGCCTGGAAGGAACAAGATGGATGGAAGTTCATGATCAATGTACTCTTCACAGCCACTGCCAATGCTCTGCTTGTACTGCTCTGAGGATGTACTTGTAGCTGCAAGTAGCTGGCAGATTTGAATGAGGTTTCCCCTAGTGAAGCAGAGACATGTGACACACAGGGCACTTTTTTCTGGCCACATTGGTGACAGGTTGGGAGGTAGGTGGCGCGATTCTCTGAAATGGAGACAGAGTGTTCGTGCCGTCGTGAACGCCGTCGAGATTCACGACAGCGCGAACGGCTCCTATCCCGACCGATTCAGGGCCCGAAAATGGGCTAGGAGCGGCGCCTCGTCATTTTCGCGCGCCAGGCCTTGGCACCGCATAAAGGCAGCGGCGCATACATGATGCAGCCAGCGCCGCATAACTGGCGTCATCCGCGCATGGGTGGTTACCGTCCTCCCTGAGTCCGCCCCGCAAGAAGATGTCCGACGGATCTTGCGGGGCTGTGGAAGAAAGTAGGTCCTCCTTCTGAGAGGCCGGCCCGACGATCGGTGGGCACCGATCGCGGGCCAGACCCCATTTGAGGCTCTCCCCCGGCGCAGCATCCCCCCCTCCACCCCCCGCAGGCCGCCATCCCCAGCGTTCCCATGCTGTTCCCGCTGGCAGCGACCAAGTGTGGACGGCGCTGGGGGTAACCCGCCATTTTGGGCAGGCCGCTCTGGCCATCCGGCACTGAGAATCGCGGGGGTACCGGTGAATCGCTATTTTGGTTGTCTCGGGCGATTCACTGGACCGCGCTGCGCAAAACGCGATTATGCTGATCTGGCAGCTTCCGTGAATCGCGGGAGGGCATCCGACCGGCGTCGCGGGAAAATGTGCTGACCCAGGCGATTTTCTGAAATGGCACGGGAGCAGAGAATCGCGCCCAGGGTGTCTGGAAAACTGGCAAGGAAGATATTGGCAGGGGAACCCAGCATGCTCCTGTTCCCATGCCCTATTGCCAGCAGTGGGAAAATTTGTGGACAAGCCACCAAGGACGAATAATTGAGCCAGTATGTAGCCAATTAAGAGCCACTTCCTATCTCAGCAGGCATTTTACCATGTTGGGAGCACCCATTGCCAGATGGGCAGACCATGTAGACTACCCTGCAGCTTCTCGGGCCCTCCATGATGGGCACTTGTTAGGATATCGGACCCGACCACAATTTATGTCAGGATACCAGATGAGAAACCCCAACAATTTGCAATTTGTAAACTGTGAGGAAAGGATACTTCACCTTAGGAGCAATGACTCTGACCAATAGGTATCTTTTATGTTAAGACAAATGTTAATTTAAACACAGAAGTAACTATATTGACATAAAAAAAATAGCTTTACAATTAACAGTTAAACAGTTCTTAAATAAAATGAAAAACTTTAACTTATGCCTAACTCTTCACTATAAATATTCCAACCAAGCAACGCAATACAGTTCAAATGCCACTTATAAATCAAGTTAACAAAACAAAACTTGCTGTCCTCTGTGTAGATCTTTTGGAGCGGGACCCTTTCAAGAGCAGTACTGTCTTGTCAGACGCTTCTGCTCAACCTAACAGCATTTAGCAAAACAGAAAACTACACGCAGACCTGACTCCTCCCATTAATTATCTAATCTGTATCCCTCTAAGATGTCCCATGAGCTGCTTCGTTCGGGTTAAACACAATCTCTCAAATTATCTGACCCCAGGGAATCATCCAAAATATAAATTATCTATTCCATTAGCCCTTTATCTATAACCAAATAAGTGGTTGGAATAATAATAATCTTTAATAGTGTCACAAGTAGACTTACATTAACACTGCAATGAAGTTACTGTGAAAATCCGCGAGTCACGACATTCCGGTGCCTGATCGGGTACACTGAGGGATAATTCAGAATGTCCAATTCACCTAACAAGCACGTCTTTCAGGACTTGTGGGAGGAAACCCACGCAGACACGGGAAAAAGTGCAGACTCCACACAGACAGTGACCCAAGCCGGGAATCGAACCGGGTCCCTGGCACGGTGAAGTTTGGGGGTGGGGGTGGGAGGGTGGCCACCATTCTTAGTTGGAATTTACCACAGCAATGGCCTCTTAATTGACTGCCACTGACAAAAGGCTGCTGCCAGTCTTCCTGCCAGTTGAAGAGGAGTTAACTCCTACTTTTGGCCCCGGTGGTAAGTCTTGACCATCCATAAAATTCAGTCCACAGTTTCTCGCTGGAGCTGAGTGGCAGATTTGCTCCATGAACACTCTGGGGTGGATAAGGCCTTCTGATCTCAGCCCCCCACCCCACCCCCCCCCCCCCCCGCCTCTTTGAATGGCCTGTCTTGTTCTGTGTTTCCTAAATCTATTCTCCTCATGTTATAGTGAGAGGGGCTGCAAACCCCTGAACTCAAAAGGGGGAGCAACCTGGTTTGAGTAGGGACTTTGACGTCTGCACAAAATGCTTCATTCATGCCACATCACTCCCTGTAGACATTAGTAACTCCAGGAACCAGCAAACATTTCTACAACTGTGACAAGAAATCAATCAACAACTAACAGGAGCATGGTTGATGATACCTTTGAGGAGCGTTGTTGAGGGAAGGTCCTACCTGCTGTTGAACGGGTGTTTAGCTGTGCAAGCTTAGGAGAGCAAGAGCACTGAACTCTAAAATTCCAGTGAAATGAAATGAAATGAAAATCGCTTATTGTCACAAGTAGGCTTCAAATGAAGTTCCTGTGAAAAGCCCCTAGTTGCCACATTCCGGCGCCTGTTCGGGGAGGCTGGTACGAGAATTGAAACCTGCTGCTGGCTGCCTTGGTCTGCTTTCAAAGCCAGCGATTTAGCTCTGTGCTAAACAGCCCCTGTGCTTGTGGCAAATCAGCACTCCAGACTGAGTAACATGACAATCTGCCTACTCTGCCTGCTTCATTGGACACTTCCTGCATGCAAGCTGAAGCCTTCACTTAAAGGACTTTTGGTTCAGCTTGTATCAGATGTATGCGTGATCCATGGATGCCATTTTGGAGGCAAAATGGCAGTCATCGCACCGAATCACACCTCCTGTGGTGTTGTTTACATTGGTGATATTAGCACATGCTCTGTGACCAGTGTTTGAGGAGAAATTTGATTTGGAGGCATTTTTGACAACATTTGCTTTGTACTGAAGCTAAATTTCAACACGTGTTTCAAACCCACCACAGCTGGCCCCATCCCACCCTCAACCAGAGATGCAAACACAGAGCTAAGATTAACCACGACTGGACATGGGCTCATTTTTCCTTCCCTAATGCCCATGGAATAGACACACAGGGACGTTAACCAGAGAAAAATTGGTCCCATTATAAATATCTTGTGTTAATTGGATGCTGAGACTGCAGGCTAATCCATTTAATCAAAGCACAGAAGCTATTTATTATGCTTGTCTATATGCAAATTTCTATGTCTTGTGTGCACCTGACTGCCTCAAGTTTAATATTCATAAAACGGCAACAAATTCCAATTGAAAATAGAGAACCGACCAGTCGCAATAACAAGGGGGAAATAAGATCACTAACCGGGAAGGTAAAAAACACTACAAAATAAAAAATGAGCATTTTGTACTAGCTCTAAATAAAATGAGTCAACAAAACAAGAAAAAACATTCAACGCATTTGCATGAAACACATCGCAGGTTCTCCTCTAAGTTAAGGCTTTTTAACTGAAAACAAGGTTTACAGCATAATAAAATCATAAATAATTGCAAACTCTACCAGAAAATGTTTGCATCAATCAATGCATTTTTTGCGTTTCAAGTGACAAATAATGTTGTTTTATCAGTGAATTATTTGTGGAGCCCTTGAGTTCATATCGATTCCCACACACTATCGGCCTAGAAAATTTGAGGAACAAACTGAGCACCCTGACTGCACTGGCCCACATAGATCTGTAGAACCTCTAATGATTTGACCATTCGCAGAACATGTCAGGATTTGCTGTTTATATGCCCCATCTCCCCTGTGTAAAATTAGTAAGACTGTAAACCATGTAGAAACTATGTTTTTTCAAATATGGGACAGCAGCCCACTCATCAGCTTTCTCTGAAGTAATTTTGAAATCAAACAGCGTATATTACAAACTATCTGATGTCCCGTAATCATTATTGACAAGTACAATAAGAGAAACAAGCAAAAATACAGCTGAAGGGAAAACTGCTGGATGTGGAAAAGTGTCTGAATAGATTTTTAGAAGATAAAGATAAAATACTGCAGATGCTGGAAATCTGAAACAAAAATGGGAAGTGCTGGAAACACACAGCAGGTGTGTGTGGCATGGTGGCACAATGGTTAACACTGCTGCCTCACAGCACATGGGCCAGGGCTGAATTCCAGCCTTGGGTGACTGTCTGTGTGGGGTCTTCACGGTCTCCCTCTGCGTGGGTTTCCTCCAAGTGCTCCGGTTTCCTCCCACAGTCCAAAGATGTGCAGGTTAGGTTGATTGGCCATGATAAATTGCCCCCTAGTGCCCAGGGATGTACAGGTTAGGTTATAGGGTGGGTGAGTGGAACTAGGTAGGTTTTTTTTTGAGCGTTGGGACAGACTCAATGGGATGAATGGCCTTCTTCTGCACTGCAGGAATTCTATGATTCTATTCTATGGTCCAGCAGCATCTGTTGAGAGAAACAGGATTAACGTTTCAAGTCCAATGTGATTCTCTGGAAATAAGAACTCAAACTGGAAAAATCCATCAATTCTACTTTTAATTTTCATCCCTCCTTAACAATCAAATGGTTAATCTCCGACATTTCCTGCACTTCTGCCCCACACCGTCCCAAAGAACAAAGCAAAAGTACAGGAACAGGCCCTTCGGCCCTCCAAGCCTGTGCCGATCATGATGCCCGAACTAAAGAAAAATCCTTCTGCCCTTACTCGGTCCGTATCCCTCTATTGATGAATCCCTATTCATGTAACCATCCAGATGCCTCTTAAATGTTGCGAAAGTGCCTGCTTCCATCACATCCGCTGGCAGCGCATTCCAGGCACCCACCACTCTCTACGTGAAAAACGTACCCCACACATCTCCCTTAAACTTTCCGTCTTTCTAGTGAAAACAATCCTAATTTATTCAACCTCTCCACATATTCTGATTAGGCACATTACAAATTTCTGGACTCAACCTTGAGTTCGAAAACTTCAGATCATAAACTCTGTCCTCCATTTTGAATTTTTTTCCCCCCCAGAGTGCCAGTCTGTATCTTGTTCGCATGTCTTTGTTTTCAGATGGTGCTGACGTTTAATCTGCTATTAACACCTGCTCCCTACCAATGCTTTGTCTTTAGTACTATCATTAACACTTCCTTCACCTTGCGTTCCATGACACTTTGTCATTTAATCGCCCCTACCTTCTAACTTATCACTGACCTCTTCTGCTTCACTTGTCCCTTCCCACTTTTACAATGGCATTAAAAAAATCCCTCTCTTCAGTTTTTAAGAATTGTCATACTGGACTCTAAATGTTTCTCTCTCCCCCGATGTTGCCAGGCCTGCTGAGGTCTTTCCAGCACTTACTGTTTTGTTTCAGGTTTTTATTTACTAGTTTTGGAGTTATGACCACAAGCAATAGAGAATTGCAGAAGAATTACACTACTTTTTAAGTTTTGAGGCAAGTTCTGAACAAAAGTTCTCAACTAACATTTATTCTGGCAACATTGATTACGTTGCAGAGATAGATGGTCAAGAAGGATGAAAGTAAATTAGCATAGTGTGTTGAATTTTATGTATTTTCTGTCCTTCATTATAAAAAGCCACATCCCGATCAGCTGGCCAGTTAACAGCTTATATCACATGCAAATACTTATGGTATTTATACAAAATTATGAATGAATAAATAAATGTGTTTATCTATCTTCATTTGATAAGGAGTTTTAAAAATTACATTTCAGTAATAAAACCAAAAACACTATATATTGTTGTTTGAGGATATCTTGGAAAGGTCTTTTCCAATTTTTTCGATGGAGATGTGCTGTGCTGAATTTCTTCTGAACTCAATGATTTCCCACCCTCCCTTCATAATAGCATTATCTTTTACAAGTTCAAGATCAGCCAGGGCATTCCAGGGGCTACATGGTATTAGTCGGACCTAACAATAACCTGCTTTTAAATATAGCATTAAAAATATGGTCAACATTCGAAAATCAATTACAAGCGAAGTCCAACTTCTGAATACACTGAATACATCTCTTTCAGGCAACAACTTACAGAGACCACTGACTAATTCATAAGTAGACACAAGAGGCATGATTGTGACTTTACGGTGGCACAGCTAGCCGACAGAATAATCGAGCTTGCGACAGCATCTACCCCGATGAAAGCATTCCAAAAAGATGTCTTGGGCCAACCCAAAGGTTACCTTGGAAGAACTACAAAGAAGAGGCAAGTAGGAAGCCGTACAAAAGGGTATACAGTGTCTACAGGCTATGCAAAGTTTGTGCATCATTGACACGATAGCCAATTCAGGGATGTTTAGTCAACAATGTGGGTGCTGCAGCCTCATACATGTAATCGGAAAATGCCTAACCTTTATCGCTGTATGCAGGGCATGTGGCACCAGAGGACTCTGGAAATGCCAATGCAGAAAGCAAAGATCAAAACAAGTGATTCAATGTCATGAGAAGCCACAACCAGAGGCTAGACGGCATTCCAAACAACCAAGATCATGTTCCAAACAGCATAAAGACAAGATCCATAAAATGTCTAGCCAGGCTATACAGTCAGGTGAGGATGATCAGACCATTGACATGCAAAGTGAACGGACAGTCAGCACGGTGAACATCAAAGAATGTATTGGCACAGTAGTACTGACAGAAGCCTTTGCCACCATCCAGATTATATGTCCACAGACGAAGAATCAGCATAACATAATTGCAAAACTGGAACCCGTGCAGGAGCAAACATCCATTCATTCCGTACACTTAAATGTATGGATCCACAGAATTGGCAAGCCATGGTTCAACCAACCAATGTGAAATTATCACATTAAATAACTTGAATGTTCCATTCCTGGGATCAATTACACTTGTGTTGCTACAAAAACTCACCTTGATCAGATATTTTATACTGTGGACAACGTAGGTCCAGTGATTGCAGGTCTGCTAGCGTGCAAGGACCTGTCCAAGGCCACCGTTCATAGTATCGCCAAGACATTTGTGAAGACTAGAGACCAGAAGGAGCACAATTGGAAACCCCATGCTTACACTGGAAGAGGTTCACCTAATTCTACAATGCAGATCATCAGCCAACAGGCTGCGCGGCATAATTTGTACAGGATATGTACACCTGTTCTGAATGTGTACACTTCATCGTGCTTCATCGTAACCAATATGGAATTGGCAGAAACGTACAGACAAACCTTCGCAGCAAGCACTCACCAGTACTCTCACCGGTAAGTGATGCCCTACTTGAAAAACGGGATGGTTAAAGACAGGCATGTGAATTACCCAACCTGAACATTACACAAAGAATTTTCAGTACAACATCCAACTGATGGCTGCTGGAATCCAACAGAAATCATCAGTATCGGTACAGAACCAAGATCACGTGCCCCCTGCGGTCATCTCCCTGCAAAACAGGTATACCGTTTTGTATACTGTTGAGGGGGTTGGCTCACCAGGGGAAGGCAGCAGCAGCCAGGTTCATGGCACCGTGGCTGGCTCTGCTGTGCAGGAGGACAGGAAGAAGAATGACAGGGCTATAGTGATAGGGGACTCAATCGTAAGGGGAATAGACAGGCGGTTCTGCAGACGCACTCGAGACCCGAGGATGGTATGTTGCCTCCCTGGTGCAAGGGTCAAGGATATCTTGGAGCAGCTGCAGGACATTCTGGGGGGGGGGGGGGGGGGGGGATGGTGAACAGTCAGCTGTTGTGGTGCACATGGGCACCAACGATACAGGTAACAAATGGAATGAGGTCCTACAAGCTGAATTCAGGGAGTTAGGAGTTAAACTAAAAAGTAGGACCTCAAAGGTTGTAATCTCAGGATTGCTACCAGTTCCACGAGCTAGTAGGAGGAGGAATGTCAGGATAGATAGAATGAATGCATGGCTTGAGCAATGGTGCAAGAGGGAGGGATTCAAATTCCTGGGGCATTGGAACCGGTTCTGGGGGAGGTGGGACCAGTACAAACCGGACAGTCTGCATCTGGGCAGGACTGGAACCGATGTCCTAGGGGGTGTATGTACTAGTGCTGTTGGGGAGGGTTTAAACAAGTGTGGCAGGGGGATGGGAACCGATGCAGGAAGTCAGGGGGACATAAAACGGGGCCAGAAACAAAAAGCAGTGAGGGGGAAAGTGTAAGGCAGAAAGGCCAGAGTCAAAAATCAAAAAGGGCCACAGGGTACAGTGACTGAGGAGAATGTGAAAAGGGAGGGGGGTCAATGCAGGATTAAGGGCGTTGTACCTAAATGCGCGCAGTATACGGAACAAGGTAAATTAGCTTGTTGCGCACATTGAAATTGGCTGGTACGATGTTGTGGGCATCACAGAGACGTAGCTGCAAGGGGATCAGGGCGGGGATCTAAATATCCAAGGATATATGTCCTACCGAAAGGACAGCCAGATAGGCAAAGGGGGCGGGGTTGCATTGTTAGTAAGGGATGAAGTTAAATCGATAGCAAGGAGCGATATAGGATCAAAAGGCATAAAATCTATGTGGGTCGAGTTGAGGAATCGCAAAGGTAAAAAGACCCTGATGGGAGTTATGTACAGGCCCCTAGTAGTAGTCAGGATGTGGGGCAGAAAACAAATCAGGAGATAGAAAAGGGATGTAAAAAAGACAGTATTACAATAATCATGGGGGACTTCTATATGCAGGTGGACTGGGAAAATCAGGATGGTAGTGGATCCCAAGAACAATGGGGAAATGCTTAGGAAATCAAAAGCACAAAGGGACTTGGGAATCCTTGTTCACGATTCTCTTAAGGTTAATGTGCAGGTTCAGTCGGCAGTTAAGAAGGCAAATGCAATGTTAGCATTCATGTCAAGAGGCTAGAATACAAGACCACGGATGTATTTCTGAGGCTGTATAAGGCTCTGGTCAGACCCCATTTGGAGTATTGTGAGCAGTTTTGGGCCCCGTGTCTAAGGAAGGATGTGCTGGCTTTGGAAAGGGTCCAGAAGAGGTTCACAAGAATGATTCCTGGAATGAAGAACTTGGCGTCTGAGGAACGGTTGAGGACTCTGGGCCTGTACTCGTTGGAGTTAAGAAGGATGAGGGGGGATCTTATTGAAACTTACAGGATACTGCGAGGCCTGGACAGAGTAGATGTGGAGAGGATGTTTCCACTTGTAGGGAAAACTAGAACCAGAGGACACCATCTCAGACTAAAGGGACGAATCTTTAAAACTGAGATGAGGAGGAATTTATTCAGCCAGAGGGTGGTGAATCTGTGGAACTCTTTACCGCAGAAGGCCGTGGAGGCCAAATCACTGACTGTCTTTAAGACAGAGATAGATAGGTTCTTGATTAATAATGGGATCAGGGATTATGGGGAGAAGGCAGGAGAATGGAGATGAGTAAATATCAGCCATAATTGAATGGTGGAGCAAACTCGATGGGCCGAGTGGCCTATTTCTGTTCCTATGTCTTATGGTCAAATGTCATGTCAATGCAATGAATCAGACGCCAAAATCAGAACAATACCACAACCAGAAATTGTCTAAGATGCAACACAAACAAAGCAACCTTGACCAACATTCGGAAAATGTCTAGCAAAGATAACCATAAATTTAGCTGGATCAATGAAGTATCATCTTCCGCCAGTTCCACCAACCCCAGCATGATGCCGCCACCAAACACATCTTTCCCTCACTTCCCCTGTCAGCATTTCGCAGGGACCATTCCCTCTGGTATACCTGGTCCACTTCCTCATCACCCACAACACCTCTTCCCATTACACCTTCGCATGCAATCGCAGAAGATGTAACATCTGTTGCTTTACCTTGTCCTTGCTCACCATCCAAGGGCCTAAACACTCTTTTCAAGTGAGGCAATGGTTCACGTGCACATCCTTCAATCTGGTCTGTTGCATTTGCTGCTCCCAATGCAGTCTACTCTACATTAGAGAGACTAAGCACAGATTGGGTGATCACTTTGCAGAACAACTTCAGTCCATCCTCAAGTAGGACCCAGACCTTCCTGTCATTGGCCATTTCAACTCACCGTCCTGTTCTCATGTCCACATGTCCATTCTTGGACTGATGCAATGTTCCAGTGAAGCCCAGTGCAAACTGGAGGAACAGCATCTCATCTTCCGATTAGACACATTACAGCCTTACAAACTTAACATTGAGTTAAACAGTTTCAGACTGTGAGCTCCCTCCTCCACCTTCACCCCATTTTTATTTCTATCAATTTATTTTCATTTCTTTCATTGATCTATTTTTCCCTCATCATTGTTCCCCTTCCCCCACCCCATCCCACTTGGGCCATCTGTTCCCTGTTCCTAGTTGACACACTGCTTAACTTTGTTCTGCCAGTAGCATATCCTAATCTCTTAATGTGCCACCATCAGCACCCTTCTTCATTTTAATCACCCCCATTTTACATTCCTTTTCTTTTGCTGTTCACAACACTTTATCAATCTTCACCTATTGCTGGCCCTCTATTCAGCCCCATTGCTGCTTGCTGCCCCCACAACAGTGTAAATCAGATCCTATTTCCAATTCTCTCCAGCTTTGACAAAGAATCATCCAGTCTTGAAACATTAGCTCCCTTCTCTCTCCACAGAGATGCTGTCATATCTGCTGCGATTGTTCAGTATTTTCTGTTTTGTTTCAGTTTCCAGCATCTGCAATAATTTGCTTTTATCTGAAACAAAGACGCTTTTTTCTTTTCACTTATGTTTTTTCTTACCCCTTTCTTCCCCTCTGTGTTTTTCTGTCTTGTGTGTGTATAGATGGTGGGGGGCATGTTAAAGTGGGAAATTAGGAATTATGTAATTGCTGCATATTTCATTAAAGTTCTTTTTGTTGACAGAAAGTAATTGTGTTTACATTTACAAACCTGTTGACTGTAATTATTGAGCAACCAAGGGCCAAAGACTGTGGGTATTTTTCTCAGAATTATTGGTTAATTTACTTGTGTTGTGACTCTGAGTCAAGTGGGGCGGGAATTGATGGCGCACTAGCCCAGGGTGTTGTAACAAGGTATACAAAATGTCGATACATTCAGAGGCTTGTAAAGTTACTGCTCTCTGTTAAAAGTTCATCCAGACACAGTGTTGTTTTGTTTAAGTGTCATGTAAATAGTTAGGTTTTTAGTTAGAAAAAGAAGATGTTGTGATATGCTCTGCATACAACATTAGAGGTGTGTATCGTAACTTACTGTCAACCATTACACATTTCAATAGGATACCATGTAGTCAACTTTAATCAGTTGGCAAGCAACAAGATAGAAATCAAATGTACTAAACCTTGCAGTAAATCTCACTGTATAAAGTCTTACCTTCAAATAAAGAGTCCACATTATTGTTTCACCAATCCTTGTGTATGATTGGTACGTTTACATCAGAGATGAATGTAACATGATTGACCTGAAATTTCTTTCATGTTCTAATACCATAGTTCCAGTGAAAAGTTACATTATTCACCAGTAGAGGGGGTAGCATGTCTCTCAAATAGAACATGGAACATCCAGTGCAGAAGGAGGCCATTCGGCCCATTGAGTTTGCACCGACCCACTTAAGCCCTCACTTCCACCCTATCCCCATAACCCAATAACCCCTCCTAAACTTTTTGGACACTAAGGGCAATTTATCATGGTCAAACCACCTAACCTACACAGCTTTGGAATGTGGGAGGAAACCGGAGCACCCGAAGGAAACCCACGCAGACGTGAGAACGGGCAGACTCCACACAGACGGTGATCCATGCCGGGAATCGAACCTGGGACCCTGGAAATGTGAAGCAACTGTGCTAACCACTGTGCTACCACGCTGCTCAAAATAGTTTAAAAAACAATGCTATTGGAGTTTAATTGCGTTCCAAAAGTGCAGCTTTACCCAACGGAATTTACGTGCCGTCTCTGCAAAGTCTGTGGTCCTCATTGGAGCTTTGAGGAAGAGAAAGCGCAGACTGCAGAAATTCTTTTCTCAACCCCTTTGACTACTCATACCATATCCCATCCTCATTTGACGTGCCCTTGCCAATTCCATGAACTGTCCCAAGGATCCTGCTCCAAAAGGGCACCATGGCATTACTCAAGGGTGGTGAATTCTTCACAGGAAGGCCTCCAGGAGGAATTGGTTTCTGAGTGTATTGGGCATGTCAGCTTTCCTATGCACAGGCAAGTTGCCTTCTGACTGCCAAATCCCTCATCCTGGGGCTGCACAGTAATCCTGGGCCAGTGCAGTTTGTCTAGTGCTGGCAAAGCGAGGTACAACACACACTTGCTTTGTTCCTTGGACACACTGGGCTCCTTGACTAATGTTGCACAAATACCTTTTGGCAGCTACAAAGGATCCAATAGGTTTCACAGGAACAGATAGAGTTGTTTCTAACAGTGGAGTGGGGCTAAAAGTCTTGGTTACAAGGTTACATATTGTTTACAAGGTGCATATTGGCAATCCAGGGTAATCACACCCCTTGGAACACAGAGTTCTTCCCAGAGGTCTCAGCATTAACAACACATGATTTTCTGCCATTTAGCATTATAGCAGCATTAGTATTGAACACTGTCAGGAAATTCAGGGCCACTGTGTCACAATTGCTCTTTAACCAATCATACAATGTTGAATAACTCCAATGATTAGAGTTTCAAATTCTTAGATTATTAAAAATATTAAGTACTTCTTTTATGAGCTGGCTTCACATGTATGAAATAAAAACTGAAAATGCTGGAAAAGCTCAGCAGTTCTGGGAGCATTGGTAGTGAGAGAAACATAGTTAATGTTTCGAATCTGTAATGACTCTTCAGAGCTAGCGAGAGGGTGAAATGTGATGGATTTTATATTGTTGACGAGGGAGTGCAGCAGGTGGAGCAAAGTAGAAGATTAGAAATAGATGGGAGCACCGGAGAGGTTCAACAAGGATGTCATGGGCACAAGACAAAGGGTATGTTAATGGTAATGTTAAAGACCAAAGAAGGTGCTGACAGTGGCATAAAGATACGAGACCAGCGTCCTATGAAAGCAAAACTTAAGAACAAGTGAGAGATGGCCCGGTGGAGAAGCGGGGCAGGTTTGGATTAAAAAATTGGATTAAAAATGGGCGTCAAGATGATCTGAAGTTGTTGAACTCAATGTTAAGTACGGAAGCTGCAGAAATCTTACTGATTTCTCTTCCAGGTATGTCAACCTTGACGACATTTTGCTATTTTCTTGGATGGGATTTCCATCTGTCTCATGTACATCCCTATGCATCCCTCTCATGGTTGATCAGGTATTTACCAGATCTGATGAAAGGTTTATCGACCTGAAATATTGACTATGTTTCTTTCTTCACAGATGCTTCAAAAGCTGCTGGGTATTGTCAGTACTTTCTGTTTATGGTTCAAATTTCCAGGATCTGAGGTATTTTGCTTTATCGCTGAAGGTAAGCATACAGGTGCAGCAGGCGGCAAAGAAGGCTAATGGTATGTTGGCCTTCATTGCAAGGTGTTTTGAGTATAGAAGCAGGGATGTGTTGCTGCAATTACACAGGGCCTTGGTGAGGCCACACTTAGAATATTGTGTGCAGTTTTGGTCTCCTTTTCTGAGGAAGGATGCTCCTGCTCTCAAGGGAGTGCAGCGAAGGTTTACCAGACTGATTCCAGGGACTGTCATATGAGGAGAGATTGACTATGTTAGGATTGTTCTCGCTGGAGTTCAGAAGAATGAGGGGTGATCTCATAGAGACTTATAAAATTTTAATGGAACTAGACAGAGTAGATGCGGGGAAGATGGTCCCAATGATGGGGGTGTCCAGAACCAGGGGTCACAGTCTGAGGATTCAGGGTAACCATTTTGGACAGAGATGAGGAGATATTTCTTCACCCAAAGAGTGGTGAGCCTGTGGAATTAATTATCACAGGAAGTAGTTGATGCTAAAACATTGAATATACTCAAGGGGTGGCTGGATATCGCACTTGGGGAGAATGAGATCAAAGGCTAGAGGGAGAAAGCAGGATTAGGCTATTGAGTTGGATGATCAGCCATGATCATGATAAATGGAGGAGCAGGCTTGAAGGGCCAAAAGGCCTCCTCCTGCTCCTATCTTCTATGTATGTGTGTATCAACCTGAGTCAATAATAGTAATTTCTAACTTTCTTAGGACAGGTCATTTGAATTTTGGCAAACACTTTGGATGGTGTGATGGTGCCATGAAGTTAATGGCGTGAGGCATGTGGTCACTGCTCTTAATTTCATCATCATAATAATCTTTACTGTCACAAGTAGGCAAATATTAACACAGCATCTACAGACGCTGAAAGACGCCCTCGTACGAATGGGATATGGCGCTCGACTCATCGATCGACAGTTCCAACGTGCCACAACAAAAAAACGCACCTATCTCCTCAGAAGACAAATACGAGACACAAACGACAGAGTACCCTTCATCGTCCAGTACTTCCCCAGAGCAGAGAAACTATGATACCTTCTTCGCAGCCTTCAACACGTCATCAATGAAGATGAACATCTTGCCAAGGCCATCCCCTCACCCCCACTACATAGAGTACATAGAACATACAGTGCAGAAGGAGGCCATTCGACCCATCGAGTCTGCACCGACCCACTTAAGCCCTCACTTCCACCCTATCCCCATAACCCAATAATCCCTCCTAACCTTTTTGGACACTGAGGGCAATTTAGCATGGCCAATCCACCTAACCTGCACATCTTTGGACTGTGGGAGGAAACCGGAGCACCCGAAGGAAACCCACGCAGACGTGAGAACGGGCAGACTCCGCACAGACAGTGACCCAGCGGGGAATTGAACCTGGGACACTGGCGCTGTGAAGCCCAAGTGCTATCCACTTGTGCTACCGTGCTGCCCACTACTTGCCTTCAAACATCCACGCAACCTCAGTAGACAATTGTTTGCAGCAAACTACCCAGCCTTCAGGAGAACAGCGACCACGACACCACACAACCCTGCCATGACAACCTCTGCAAGACATGCCAGAAAATCCACATGGATACCACCATTACATGTGAGAGCACCACCCACCAGGTACTGCGACCGGCGCCAATGCGCACATGCGCAGTGCGACCGGCGCCAATGCGTGCATGTGCAGTGGCTCCCTTCTCCATGCCGGCCCCGACGCAACATGGCGTAGGGCTACAGGGGCTGGCGCAGAGCAAAAGAGGCCCCCAGCCCGCGAGGCCGGCCCGCCGATTGGTAGGCCCCGATCGCAGGCCAGGCCACAGCGGAGGCCCCCCCGGGGTCGGACCCCCATCCCCCCCACCCCCCCACCAGGCCGCCCCCGGATGCATGCACGCCGAGGTCCTGCCGGGTAAGACCTCACGTGGACGGCGTCGGCGGGACTCGGATTTTTTATGCAGCCACTCAGCCCATCCCGGGCAGAGAATCGCCGGGAGGGCTGCGTAGAGCGGCCCCCGACCGGCTCCATGCCGACTGCGCTGGCGCCGATTCTCCGCTCTCCGGAGAATCAGCGGACCGGTGTCGGGGCGGTGGCGCTCGATTCGCCCGGCGATTCTACGGCGTGGGCTGAGAGAATCCCGCCCGATAGTTCTGTACACTATTTAAACTTTTTGAATTTAGATAATGGGTCAGCTGTATTCCAATTTAAACTGGATGAAATGACTAACTTCTCTTCTCATTGTGACATGCTGCTATCCCTTGAAGTAATATCACAACAGTAATTATAAGCTTATTTATCTTTGGAGAATTTGATAGTAGCTGGACCAATAGTGGGGAGATTATCTGAGGCTGTGCTGGTAAGTTTCTTTGATTTAGCAAGTTAAATTCCAGCTGCCCTGTTGTGCACACTTGGCCCCCTAAACATGATTCCATTTTAATCCATTCTTGGAAATGGACGTTGCTGGCTAGATCAGCATTTATTGCCCATCTCTAGTTGCCCTTGAGAAAGTGTCGGTGAGCTGCCTTCTTAGCTGCCTTCTTGAACCGCTGCACAACATGTGTAGGTACACCCACAGTGCTGTTACGGAGGGTGTTCCAGATTTTGACCAGGAACGACAATATATTTCCAAGACAGGGTGGTGGGTAGCTTGGAGAGGAACTTCCAGGTGGTGTTATTCCCATGTATCTGCTGCGCTTGTCCTTCTAGATGGCAGTGGATGTGGATTTTGAAAGTGCTGTCTTAGAAGGCTTGTTGAAGTTTCTGCTATCTTGTGGATGGTACACACTGTTGCCACTGTATGTTGGTGGCGGATGGAGTAAATGTTGAATGTTTGTGGATGGGGAGCCAATCAGGTAGGTTGTTTTACATTGGATGGTGTTGAACTTCTTGAGTATTGTTGGAGCTGCATTCATCCAGGCAAGTGGAGAGTGTTCCACCACACCCTTGACTTGTGCCTTTTAGATGGTGCGTAGCCTTTGGGGAGTCTGGAGGTGAGCCACAGTATTTATATGGTTAGACCAGTTCAATTTCTGGCCAATGGTAACCCCCAGGATGTTGATAGTAGAGGATTCAGCTATGCTGGTGCCATTTAATATCAAGGGGCGATGATTAGATTCTCTCTTGTTGGAGATGGTCATTGTCTGGCATTTGTGTGTATTGAGTGTTACTTATCAACATACGCTGAGTTCTTTAAACTTGGGTTCCTTTGTAGATAGAGAGTACACATTCCATATCAGGCAAACAAAAATCCTGCCTATGATTGCTCAATAGTCTGGTTTAGAAACTTGTAAGCATGAAGTGGATTTCTGTTCATGCCCAGAACCAAATGCATAAACAAATTAATGGAAGATGAGTGCTATCATTTCCACCACAAATGTGCAGTGCTATCAGCAAAGAAGAGTTATTTAATTCCAGTGTATCATAATTTAATTGGTACATTGGGATTATTTCACAATAAATTAATCAACATAATAAGTACAAATAAATGCTTTTCTGCTCATGGAAATATAAATGTACATAGAACAATACAGCGCAGTACAGGCCCTTCAGCCCACAATGTTGCACCAAAACAAAAGCCATCTAACCTACACTATGCCATTATCATCCATATGTTTATCCAATAAACTTTTAAATGCCCTCAATGTTGGAGAGTTCACTACTGTAGCAGGTAGGGTATTCCACGGCCTCACTACTCTTTGCGTAAAGAACCTACCTCTGACCTCTGTCCTATATCTATTACCCCTCAGTTTAAAGCTATGTCCCCTCGTGTCAGCCATTTCCATCCGCGGGAGAAGGCTCTCACTGTCCACCCTATCCAACCCCCTGATCATTTTGTATGCCTCTATTAAGTCTCCTCTTAACCTTCTTCTCTCCAACGAAAACAACCTCATGTCCATCAGCCTGTCCTCATAAGATTTTCCCTCCATACCAGGCAACATCCTGGTAAATCTCCTCTGCACCCGCTCCAAAGCCTCCACGTCCTTCCTATAATGTGGTGACCAGAACTGTACGCAATACTCCAAATGCGGCCGTACCAGAGTTCTGTACAGCTGCAACATGACCTCCTGACTCCGGAACTCAATCCCTCTATCAATAAAGGCCAACACTCCATAGGCCTTCTTCACAACCCTATCAACCTGGGTGGCAACTTTCAGGGATCTATGTACATGGACACCTAGATCCCTCTGCTCATCCACACTTTCAAGAACTCTTCCATTAGCCAAATATTCCACATTCCTGTTATTCCTTCCAAAGTGAATCACCTCACACTTCTCTACATTAAACTCCATTTGCCACCTCTCAGCCCAGCTCTGCAGCTTATCTATATCCCTCTGTAACCTGCTACATCCTTCCACACTATCGACAACACCACCGACTTTAGTATTGTCTGCAAATTTACTCACCCACCCTTCTACGCCTTCCTCTAGGTCATTGATAAAAATGACAAACAGCAACGGCCCCAGAACAGATCCTTGTGGTACTCCACTTGTAACTGAATTCCATTCTGAACATTTCCCATCAACCACCACCCTCTGTCTTCTTTCAGCTAGCCAATTTCTGATCCACATCTCTAAATCACCCTCAATCCCCAGCCTCCGTATTTTCTGCAATAGCCTACCGTGGGGAACCTTATCAAACGCTTTGCTGAAATCCATATACACCAGATCAACTGCTCTACCCTCGTCCACCTGTTCAGTCACCTTTTCAAAGAACTCGATAAAGTTTGTGAGGCATGACCTACCTTTCACAAAGCCATGCTGACTATCCCTGATCATATTATTCCTATCTAGATGATTATAAATCTTGTCTCTTATAATCCCCTCCAAGACTTTACCCACTACAGACGTCAGGCTCACCGGTCTATAGTTGCCGGGGTTGTCTCTGCTCCCCTTTTTGAACAAAGGGACCACATTTGCTATCCTCCAGTCCTCTGGCACTATTCCTGTAGCCAATGATGACATAACAATCAAAGCCAAAGGTCCAGCAATCTCTTCCCTGGCCTCCCAGAGAATCCTAGGATAAATCCCATCAGGCCCCGGGGACTTATCTATTTTCAGCCTGTCCAGAATTGCCAACACCTCTTCCCTACGTACCTCAATGCCATCTATTCTATTTGCCTGGGGCTCAGCATTCTCCTCCACAACATTATCTTTTTCCTGAGTGAATACTGACGAAAAATATTCATTTAGTATCTCGCCTATCTCTTCAGACTCCACACACAACTTCCCATCCCTATCTTTGACTGGTCCTACTCTTTCCCTAGTCATTTGCTTATTCCTGACATACCTATAGAAAGCTTTTGGGTTTTCCTTGATCCTACCTGCCAAATACTTCTCATGTCCCCTCCTTGCTCGTCTTAGCTCTCTCTTTAGATCCTTCCTCGCTAGCTTGTAACTATCCATCGCCCCAACTGAAACTTCACATTTCATCTTCACATAGGCCTCCTTCTTCCTCTTAACAAGAGATTCCACTTCTTTGGTAAACCACGGTTCCCTCGCTCTACGCCTTCCTCCCTGCCTGACCGGTACATACTTATCAAGAACACGCAGTAGCTGATCCTTGAACAAGCTCCACTTATCCAGTGTGCCCAACACTTGCAGCCTACTTCTCCACCTTATCCCCCCCAAGTCATGTCTAATGACATCATAATTGCCCTTCCCCCAGCTATAACTCTTGCCCTGCGGTGTATACTTATCCCTTTCCATCATTAACGTAAACGTCACCGAATTGTGGTCACTGTCCCCAAAGTGCTCGCCTACCTCCAAATCCAACACCTGGCCTGGTTCATTACCCAAAACCAAATCCAACGTGGCCTCGCCTCTTGTTGGCCTGTCAACATATTGTGTCAGGAAACCCTCCTGCACACACTGTACAAAAAACGACCCATCTAATGTACTCGAACTATATCTTTTCCAGTCAATATTTGGAAAGTTAAAGTCTCCCATAATAACTACCCTGCTATTTTTGCTCTTATCCAGGATCATCCTCGCCATCCTTTCCTCTAGGTAATACATAACTAAATAAAAATGGTTGTGAACAACGAACATTACTATTTTATACCAAAGATGTCTGTTAATAAGCACTTTTTCATCTTCAAATTATTGTAGCCTATTAAGTATCTTTAAAAAAATTTTTTTAAAATTTTAGAGTACCCAATTCATTTTTTCCTAATTAAGGGGCAATTTAGCGTGGCCATTCCACCTAGCCTGAACATCTTTTGGGTTGTGGGGGCGAAACCCACGCAAACACGGGGAGAATGCGCAAACTCCACACAGACAGTGACCCAAAGCCGGGATCGAACCTGGGACCTCAGCGCCGTGAGGCAGCAGGGCTAACCCACTGCGCCACCGTGCTGTCCTCTCCTATTAAGTATCTTGACATACCCGGCTGGAGTTTCCAATAGAGAATCGTTGTTAGTTTTCCATTAACGTGCTACATATTGTCAGTCCATATTAATTGTGCTCTGTAGAAATTAGTTTATTTCACAAAACATAATTTTTTATGTGATCTTATTTGTGTGTCAACAATGATCTATGCCAGATAAGATATGCTGAGCAATGCAAAATGAATTAGACCTTAAACTTCAATGCGAGTTATATATTGATGTGTCATTGTGGCAAGTATTGATTAATATATAACAGCAATCTCTGTAAAGTGATTTTATCCATTACTTTGTGTTTATGGATAAAAACTATCAAATACAGTCGAGAAATGTATTGCTAAATATATCGTGATAAACTGTAGTTGGGTTTCTAATAACTTCTCCTATTCATCAGCTTGTCACTCAGCTGGTCTTTTTCTTAACCTTTTCATAAAGTACTGAACAGGCGAACTGTGATTTTAAGTTGATCACTGATGGTCCATTAATTTTCCATTCTTGACCTTCCCTTTTTATGAAAATTGGGACATTTTGACAATCTGTAGTTTGCCTTCATTGGCTTCATGAAGTTTCTACTGTGAAAGTGAACCACATTGGTAGTGGAAGCAATCTAACAAGGTCACAATTTATTGTAGTACATTGCGACAGTAATACCTCAAAAAAAAGTATTTTTAAGTCTCCCCTTTACAAATTCCTTCATATTGGCAAATACTTAAATGATATCTTACCCCCCCGCCAGCCCCCCTTGTAAGCTTATATTAAGTAAGTGTTTCTGTGAGAGCGTATTTTAACTGTAGTATGCTATACTGTTGGAGTTATAAATTTCCACAATAAGCTATAAACTGAGGCTCCAATTGTCTGTAAAAGTATAGTGAATTATTATGGTGCCTGACTGACATTATTCCTTTGCAAGCACCACCAGAATGATTAACTTGTTCCAGATCACAGAACTGTTACAGTGCAAAAGGAGGCCATTCAGCCTATCGCGTCTGCGCCAGCGATCACTACGTGTGAGACAATGCTGTTCACAAATTGGCTGGTGTGTTTGCTATTGAAACTGTGAAAGTAATTAAATGGTTGTAATATACCTCACGACATTTCAAGGATGTTAAATATGCTATATAGATTAAAATTCCTCTTTAGTTTTGCTATTACTTTTTGAGGGTCAGTTTGGAAACTTGAAATGGAGACACTGGAGACCATTGCATCTTGCTAGCCATCAGCGAGAATGGTGGCGTGGGTGCAAAATATCGAGATCTGGAGCGAAATTCCCCTACCCGCCCCGCCACACTTCTGCCCCGACCCGCCGGCGGGAGTCTCCGTTACACCTGCCAGTCAATGGGGTTTCCCATTGTGGGGCAGCCCCACGCCGTCGGGAAACCCCCGGGCGCCAGCAAAACGGAGACTCCCGCCGGCGGAGAATGACGCCCCACATTTCCCGATTTTCCACACCCCTTGCCGATGACGTAATAGAGTTCCTGCCCACATAGGGCAAGAACTTCATTGCAATGCATTTTAATATATTTACATATAATTAGCGAGTCTCCCCCCACACCACATGAACTCCCCTCACTGAATATTCATATTTTGCCAATGTGACATTTACAACAGCTATTTAAAGACGTGAATCAGTTGAGGGGATCCCCCGTGGGTGCATAGGTACGTATAGGTAGGGGGAGAACGGGAGATGCCCGGGGGTGCCCTGGCATGGAAGTGCTAACCTGGCAGTGCCGACATATGCCAGGAGGCAGTGTTGTGGTGGGCAGTCCCGTGGGAGGGGCTTTCCTTACCTTTGTTGGGGAACGTTGTGTCTGTGTAGGTAGAGATTGTCCCTGAGAGTGTGGTGCAGTGAAGGAGGAGGGGGGCCGGGAGGAGGGGTGCCCCATTATTAGTGCTGCGGTGGTGGGGTGGGTGGAACCCCGATGCTTGTGAGGGGGGTTCCTCTGTGTTCCTAGAGGGGGACAGAGTGGTTGAGGGTCGTTTTCCTTCTGTGCTGATTGGGGTGCCCTTTTAAGATGACACCCTGGTCTCTGTGAAGCTGGCCTTGCTCACTGAATCAGGCCACAACCCGCCAGACCGCTGTCATAAATCGCACTCCCTCATTTCTCCTCTCAGACTGCCTGAAAATCTTGTCTAAAAACTCAGCTACGCAACTGGAGAGCTGCACACCGGTTTTCAGTCAGAGACTGACAGTCTGGAAAAATATGTCAAAATTCCATCCAATTTTTCACAGATGGCTTCACCAATGCATTGTAGATTCTCAGTATTAATTTCTTGTCATGGAGGCAGTGGCATAGTGGTATTGTCGCTGAACTAGTAATCCATAGACCAGGGTAATGATCTGGGGATCCGAGTTCAAATCCCACCATGGCAAGTGATGGAATTTAAACTCAATAAAATATCTGGAATTAAAAGTCAAATGATGACCATGAAACCATTGTTGATTGTCATTAAAACCCATCTGATTCACTAATGCCCTTTCGGGAAAGAAATCGCCTTCTTTACATGGTCTGGTCTACATGTGACTCCAGACCCACAGCAGTATAGTTGAGTCTTAAATGTCCTGTGAAATGACCGTGCAAGTCACTCAGTTATATTCAACTGCTAAGAAAAGGAATGAAACCGGACAGACGACTCGGTAGCGAACCAGGCACCGGAAATGACAACGGCAAACCCAGCCCTGCCGACACTGCAACATCCTTCTTACTAACATCCGGGGGCTTGTGCCAAAGTTAGGAGAGCTGTGTCACAGACTGGTTAAGCAACAGCCTGACATAGTCATACCTGGCACAAAGGAAGATGGTTGTGGTGGTTGGAGGTCAATCATCTCAGCTCCAGGACATCACTGCAGGAGTTACTCAGGCAGTGGCGTGGGCCAAACCATTTTCAGCTGCTTCATCAATGACCTCCCTTCCATCATAAGGTCAGAAGTGGAGAAGTTCACAGATGACACAATGTTCACCACCATTCATGATTCCTCAGATAATGAAGCAGTCTATGTCCAAATGCAGCAAGACCTGGACAATATCCAGGCTTGGGCTGACAAGTGGCAAGTTACATTCGTGCCACACAAGTGCCAGGCAATGACCATCTCTTACAAGAGAGGATCTAACCACCGCCCCTTGACATTCAATGGCATTACCATCGTTGAATCCCCCATGGGTTACCATTGATCTGAAACTGAAATGGATGAAGCAAATTAATACTGTGGCTAGCAGGGCAGGTCAAAGGCTTGGAATCTTATGGTGAGTATCTCACCTCCCGAACCCCCCCCCCCTTCCCCGCCCCCCAAAGCTTGTCTAACAACTACAAGGCACAAGTCAGGAGTGTAATGGAATACTCTCCACTTGCCTGGATGAATGCAGCCCCAACAACACTCAAGAGCATCACACAAGCTTGCCACCCTCACATTGATTCTGTCTACACCTTCCGCTGCCTTCAGAAAGGCAGGCAGCATTATCCGAGACTGCTCCCACCCAGGCCTTGCCTTCTTTCAGATCCTTCCATCAGGCAGAAGATACAGAAGTCTGAAAACCTGCACATCCAGACATCGGAACAGCTTCTTCCCCACAGCTACTAAACTCCTCAACGACTCTCCCTTGGACTGATCTGTTCCCTGTAAGAATACTATTCATGACGTCCTATGCTGCTCTTGCTCATGTATTTGCTTTGTTTGGCCCCTTGTTCCGCACTGTAACCAATCACTGTTTGTCGATGTACTATTTGTCAATGTACTCTGTCGAGTATTCTTTTTTGTCTACTGTGTACGTACTGTGTACGTTCCCTTGGCCGCAGAAAAATACTTTTCACTGTACTTTGGTACATGTGACAATAAATCAAGTCAAATCAAATCAAAATCAAATCATCGAAGCTTGACACCATCCAGGACAAAACAGTCTCCTTGATTGCTCCTCCTTCCACAAACATTCAAACCCTCCATCACTGATGAACAGTGGCAGTCATGTGTACCATCTATAAGATGCACTGCAGGAAATCACTAAGGTTCCTTAGACAGCACCTTCCAAACCCACGACCACTACCATCTAGAAGGGCAAGAGCAACAGGTTCCTGGGAAGTCCATCACCTGGAGATTCCCCTTCAAGTCATTCACCAGCCTTAACTTGGAAATATATCACCGTTTCTTCAGTGTTGCTGGGGCAACATCCTGGAACTCTCTCCCGAATAACACAGTGGGTGTACCTACACCTCACGGACTGCAGCAGTTGAAGAAGGCAACTCATCGCCACCTTCTAAAGTACAACTTGTGTTGGGCAATGAATGCTTGCCTAACCAGCGACGCCCATATCTTGTAAATTAATTTTTAAAAACTTGAATGCTCCACCTATCTGGGGCGAAATTCTCCAGAAACGGCGCGATGTCCGCCAACTGGCGCCCAAAACGGCGCAAATCAGTCGGGCATCGCGCTGCCCCAAAGGTGCGGAATGCTCCGCATCTTTGGGGGCCAAGCCCCAACCTTAAGGGGCTAGGTCGGCGCCGGACGAATTTCTGCCCCGCCAGCTGGCGGAAAAGGCCTTTGGCGCCCTGCCAGTTGGCGCGGAAATGACATCTCTGGGCGGCGCATGCGCGGGAGCATTAGCGGCCGCTGATGGCAGTCCCACGCATGCGCAGTGGGAGGGAGTCTCTTCCGCCTCCGCCATGGTGGAGACCGTGGCGAAGGCGGAAGGAAAAGAATGCGCCCACTGCACAGGCCCGTCCGCGGATTGGTGGGCCCCGATCACGGGCCAGGCCACCGTGTGGGCAGCCCCCGGGGCCAGATCACCCCGCGCCCCCCCCAGGACCCCGGAGCCCGCCCGCGCTGCCTTGTCCCACAGGTAAGGTAGGTGGTTTAATCTACGCCGGCAGGACAGGCATTTTATCGGTGGGACTTCGGCCCATCCGAGCCGGAGAATCGCGCGGGGGGGCCCGCCAACCGGCGCGGCGCGATTCCCGCCCCCGCCGAATATCCGGTGCCGGAGACTTCGGCAACCGTCGGGGGCGGGATTCACGCCAGCCCCCGGCGATTCTCCGACCCGGCGGGGGGTCGGAGAATCTCACCCCATATATCTAATCATTGCAATTCTAATGCTTTTGAGATATTTTCAGTGACTAATCACCTGTGATGTTAAAGCTTTTCTCTTGCGCTAATTATCTAACCAATTTGTAGCTTCTTTCTCAATTGTTTAAAATACAATTTAGCGATGGAGTGATTGGGGTTTTGTGATTACCATTCGTACATAAGCTTAATAATAACTGTCAATATCTTGACAACTAATACATAATTTGAATCTAACTCAATGTTTCATTGAAAACAATCCTTGTCCAACAATAAAGAGAGAAAGACTTGTAATGCCTTTCATGACCTTAAGGTGGTCCAAATTGCTTTACAGCCAAACAAGCACTTTTGAAGTGTAGCTATTTTTGTACTTCAGAAATCCGTAGTCAATTTGTCACAGCAAGGTTCCAAAATGTATTCTTCTTGAACAGTCTCTCAGGGTTGCGGATGACTTTAAAGTAAAGTTGCCGTAGTCCCAGGTGACCATAGGCCGCTTTCCTCTTTGAGGAGTGTTGTGTTATGCTTCTTCCTGTAGCATAAGCTGCTTCCTTGATGTATACTCTGACAAAGGAAGGTTCAGACTTGGAGATAGGTTTAACACATTTATTGAACAGTTAACAATTCTCCTACTTGAGTTTGACTCTCCTGCTAATCTTGCGAAAGTAACTCAGTCTAACTAACCAGTCTGCTCTAAGCCATGTGGTTGGTGTGATGCTTCTGATCTGCCCCTGTCCTTCTCTCTGAGTGTCGCCTGTGAAAAGAGAAAGAGCATGTGTGCCCAGTCCTTTTATATGGGTTGCCCCCTTGTGGTAGTGTCACCTCTGGGTGTCTTAACTGCCCATTGGTCGTGTCCTATTCAATGTATTCATTAGCTGTATGTCATGATGTCTCTGGTGCTCCCTCTAGTGTTTACTTAGTTTTAGTGTATTTACATTAACCCCTTGTGTATCTACGGTGATGCATATCACCACAAGGAGGAGAGCTGATTGGTGGTGATTTAACCTGAGGGTCACCGCACCTCAGGCAAGGGACAAGTTTGAGAAGGTGGAGCTTTCATGAATAACCTCAGCCAGTACAAGAATTGAACCCATGCTGTTGGCCTCACTCTGCATCAAGAGTGAAGAGTTCCACAAACTGTCATGATATTCAAACACACACATCATGATAGACACACCAACAGACAAATCAGAACACACAACACCACAACCAATCACAGACAAGGACAGGGTCAGTATAAAAGGACAAACACGACACCTGTGGCCAGTATAGCTGGGGACCAGGAGAAGGACAGACCTGTTACACTACACACTCAGGGAGACACCACGTGCAGAGTATCCAGAACGAATTGCATATAGAAGTTGAAATAAAATAGAGTTGTACCAAATACAACTGTGTTGGTTCATCTGTGCATCAGAGCACCCAACACCACATGGTACAGGAGTGGATCGATACCTGCCGGCATACCTCAGTGTACAGAGACAACCAGCAGTACCCAGGCAAGATGTATTGGCTCCCGGTTCCGCAGCCGTTCCAGTGCCATGGCGATCTCCGCGAAAACTGGCGCCGATTCCGGCAAGCGTTTGAATTGTTCCTGGTGGCAGCTGAACTCAAAGACCTGGATGATAAAGAAAAAATTGAATTTCTCCTCACCATCGCCGGTGCAAGAGCAAAAGAAATCTTCACAAGGTTCAGGTTCTTCAGAAGGCAACAAAGGTATGATTACCAGGCAGTCCTGTACAAATTTGCCAAGTACTGTGAGGAAAACGCACTCCAATCGGCAAGTAAAGGTAAGAAAAGCGGCAGTACTCACCTCGTGGCCGGGATCCCGGAGGCCGAATTCCCGAGGCCGAAATCCTGGGCCTGAGAGAGAGTTGGGTCGAGGTCGGCAGCCATCTTGCTAAAGGTATCACGCTAGCACAGTTGCGCGAGCAGTGCGCAGAACCGGAAGTTTCGTTTGCGCATGCGCGAGACGCTGCGCATGCGCAGTCAAGAAAACGGCCATCGGTAAAGGAACAGCGATCTGCGCATGCGCAGTCGCTTCCTACGTGCTACATACCGAGCGTCAGGATGTCAGAGGCCCCAGACCGCACCATTTTAAAGGGGAAACGTCCCAAATCCAATTTAAAAGGGAAACGTCCCAAATCAAAAAAACAAAAATCTGTTAAAGCTGTAAAACAACCTTCCCTCACCTGGAATGACAGCACATTGCCGCAAATTGACCCAGGAGATGAATTTGACCTCCGAAGAACCCTGCAACAAGCAGTTACCTATGCACAAGCCGATGATTCCGACCTCGAATACTTCGATAACGATCTTTACATTGTTTCTGGACCTCACGAGCCCAATGACAGCTCCATGGTCCTAGACGACTACGACTCGGACGAACCTTTCGTGTTGCACATTGGCGACCCTCACATTGAATCCGATGCAGATGCGGATTCATTTTTCGGATTTGAAGATCTTCAACCCAGCAGATATGACGTCCCAACTCATCAGTGCAGGATGATGCCGCAGCCTGAAATTAACAGACAGGGAGCGGTGCAGCCCACAGAGAGCGGCCTGCTGCCACACAGAGCATAGTCCACGTCCCGCTCAGCATTCCCGACTCTATGAAAGAAGACATGCAAGACTCCAGAGCGCAGTCCTTGCATGAACAAGAAGTGACTCCAGTGTCACAAGCCTCCACAGGAAGCTCGTGGAAAGACTCCACAATTGCAGAAACGCAAGACTCCAGAGCGCAGTCCTTGCATGAACAAGAAGTGACTCCAGAGTCACAAGCCTCCACAGCAAGCTCGTGGGCAGACTCCACAATTGCAGAAACGCAAGACTCCAGAGCGCAGTCCTTGCATGAAGAAGAAGTGACTCCACTGTCACAAGCCTCCACAGAGAGCTCGTGGATAGCCTCCACGATAGAAGAAACCATGAGGGTCTAGCAACCTCTCCTGACCAACCAGCGGCAGACGATGCAAGTCTGCCATGCTCACATGAACAGCAAGAAGGCTATAACGGCCTACCATGCTCCACTGCACAGCAGCATGACCATGACGGTCTCTCATGCTACAATGAAGGGCACAGCGCTGATGACTGTTCAAGCCCAACTGAAGACAAGCCAAAGTGATCTCCTCTTCCAAGCCCGAAGGAAAAAGGTTTATGCGCTGACCTTCAGGATCATTATAGCCGAACAGAGATTCATAATGCTGCACGGTCACAGAAGGATGCTGAGGATTTGCTAAAGAAATTACTTGTATGTTTAACTTGCAAGGAGCAGACTGAGAATTGCCAGTGTTTTAGTACGGATAAAAAAAATGGACAAGACTTTGATCCTCAGTTAATGGAAATAACACAACCTGAATCATACCGACAGCAGAGACAAATGTCTCCCTTCAACACAACACCGCGAACTCCCAACTTCGGAGACCAGCAGTTAGTCAGTAATGACTCTTCAAATCTTGAGGGGAACATTAACTGCATTGAATCTATACACACTCCACTGATAAATGAGCAGAACATTGGAGCAAGAATCCTGAGGACACCGACATCGAGTAGCCAGAAAAAGAACTTAAAACCCGCAGCAGTTTCAAGTGAACCAAGTGTGCTTTCCACTAATGGTGAAGATGCAGATAAGGTCGACCCGATTATCCATTGTACCACATTAACTCCAGTGATTAAGCAGTTATGTCTGGGGAGTATAATGTAGGCAATTGAGAACAGTAAAAGAGAGACTGTGACTATGCCAGTCCCAGCAAAATCAGACCCAGAGACTATGAAGGCATGTACATTTGACAAAGATACATATGAGGTAACGGAGAAGAAAATTGAAACGGAATGTTCTTTGGAAAATAGTACAATGTCGAAAGAAACATTGGATCCTACATTCGAGGCCATACATATGGGAGAATTTGAGGGTAATAAACAAGGTTCTGCAACGTCTGGGGGAAGATTAAAAATTCCAAAGAAGAAAAGCCCAAATGAAGGACAACGGCAAGACAATGACAGTCCACCGACATGGTGTGCACTACCAGATGAAAACTCTGACAATTTACCCAACCCTAGTGAACAGCAAGCTGCTAATATGGATCTATCCACGGGATGTGAGACGAGTGACGACAGCATCCCACTTCCCATGCAAAAGGTGCAAGGTGACAGACCTCGCCTAGTGCATACAGAGGCACTCGACGTTCACGGTGGGACCACTGACGACTGTGGTGGCGCCGCACCGCTTCCACCCTCGATGGCTCGAGCCTCTCCATTGGTTGGTGCATTCCTGCATGTTCCGACTCCAGAAGTGCAGCTTCAGGGAATCTCGGCTGCCTCCAGTGAACCTGTTGAGACTCCAGATGGGGAGCAGCCAAGCGCCGACTCTGATTCGCGTATGCCAGACTTTGCTCCGGACGGGCAGTGTCGCGGCCTCGGTGATGGCACGCTCAGGGTGACGGCGGATGCCACGGTGACAGGGAATGGATCGCGTGGCAGTCACACTGGGTCGGCAGTGGCGACCATCACCGGCGGTCCAAGACGCATACACCAATTCGCGCCATCGCCAGACGTTGATGCGAGCAGCAATTCTCTCTCCAAGGCGACATACTTCGACGTTTCTCTGCACAGCAGGTGGCCGGAACCAGCGTGCACGGTCTCGGCCGACTTCAACATCTGCCACATTCATCGCCTTGCATGATATTAGTGATGGTGCCTCTTCAATGGCAACGACCCATCGGCTACAAGATGCCGTCCAGCGGCACCACCACAAACATAAAAAGAAAAAAGACTCCACCTCGTTCCTGGTATGCATGGCGGATGGATTGGTGCATAGGCGCAATCGGCGAGCCTTGTGCCACCTTCCACACTCGCAACTGAACCGTGCACACACGCCGGATCCTCCACTGGTTCCCAAGGATGACTTCGTGGAGCTGCCACGGATCATGCCCCTTCCATCGCCACCCGTGGCCAGGCTTGCACATCAGCTGGTGGTTCTTGACCCACCCTTGAGGCGGTCAACCCGAATTCATTGCACACCTATTAGACTGGACTTATAACACTGCTCATACGTTTCAACGTTAAACACTGCTGTATTATAACCTGTTGTTGTTTTATCGTTCTAGATATCGTTTGACCGGACCACTAGTCAAAGTTTTTTTGCATTCATGTTTTGTTACGGTACAACCTCATTAGCATGACGCACCCAACATCGCCCCATGTATATAGTTACGTCGTCTGCACATGCTGTAAATAACACACACACACTCTTAGATGCACACACGACACGATTATATTTATAACCAAGTAGGCACATATCTTTGTAAAAAGGGGGGATGTCATGATATTCAAACACACACATCATGATAGACACACCAACAGACAAATCAGAACACACAACACCACAACCAATCACAGACAAGGACAGGGACAGTATAAAAGGACAAACACGACACCTGGTGGCCAGTATAGCTGGAGACCAGGAGAAGGACAGACCTGTTACACTACACACTCAGGGAGACACCACGTGCAGAGTATCCAGAATGAATTGTATATAGAAGTTGAAATAAAATAGAGTTGTACCAAATACAACTGTGTTGGTTCATCTGTGCATCAGTGCACCCAACACCACACAAACAACAATGAAATAAATGACCAACTTATTTGGATGTTGGTTGAGCACTAGATTTTGCCAAGGAGAATACATCCACCTGAGAGGACAAAGTATTTAATTCATATTATTTGTTAATTACCTTGGTAAGCAACCTGTGTGAACAGAGCAACCAATAAATTATTTTCAATATTGTAATATGTATGCATATATCTATATATGCACAAATGTTTGTGTGTATATAATATGTGTGTGTGCATGTGTTTAAATTAGGGTAAGTTTATTTTATGGCTTCTTGCATCTCCAAGGAGATTGCTTGTTTTGAGGGAGAAGGGGATGGAGTGGGGAATTTTGAATGGCAAATTGCTCCATGTCGAACAAGACAAGCATGAAGAACCATCTTTTTTGTTCCTGTTTTTTTTCATGTTTGTGAATTCTGAAATCTTTGGGAATGTTCTCCAGTTCGGATTGTGTTAGCACAGCTGATTTGGGGTAGGTTCAGAAAGGTGGATAGGTTCATTCTTTTGCATTGTTGTAACAAAAGTAACTATAAACGCTAGAGATTAAAACTCCAACCAAGGACTTCATCTGAAGCATTAAGGGAGATTTTCCTCTGTCTTTGCACTGAAAATGTGGAAAATAAAAAAGCTTTTGAAAAACCAAAGGAGCGCGATTCTCTGCTCCCGCGCCGTTTCAGAGGATCGCCTGGGTCGCCAAATTTTCCCGCGACTCCGGTCCGACGCCCTCCCGTGATTCACGGAAGTGGCCAGATCGGCACAATCTCATTTTGCGCGGCGCGGTCCAGTGAATCGCCCGAGACAGCCAAAATGGCGATTCACCGGTACCCCCGCGATTCTCAGTGTCGGATGGGCCGAGCGGCCAGCCCAAAACGGCGGGTTCCCCCCGGCGCCATCCACACCAGGTCGCTGCTGGCGGGAACAGCGCAGGAACGCTGGGGGAGCGGCCTGCGGGGAGGGGATATCCTGCACCGGGGGGGCCCTCAAATGGGGTCTGGCCCTCGATCGGTGCCCACCGATCGTCGGGCCGGCCTCCCTGAAGGAGGACCTCCTTTCTTCCGCAGCCCCGCAAGATCCGTCGGACATCTTCTTGCGGGGCGGACTCGGGGAGGATGGCAACCACGCATGTGCGGGTGACGCCAGTTATGCGACGCCGGCCGTGTCATGTATGCGGCGCCACCTTTACGCAGCGCCAAGGCCTGGCGCACGTAAATGACACGGCGCCGCTCCTAGCCCATTTTCGGGCCCTGAATCGGTTGGGATAGGGGCCGTTTCGCGCCGTCGAGGTCACGACGCGCGAACACTCTGTCTCCATTTCAGAGAATCGTGCCCCATCTGTTTTCCGGCCACTTGACTATGAAATTGCTTCAAAACTCTCATGAGTGCCATTGGATGGGGCATACAGTTGTTCTTCAATCTGCAAACCTCATGCTCCAAATCAGTGATAGACAACCTGAGGCAGCTGCAGCCCATCAGGTTTCTGAATGCGGCCCACGAGTCATTCTGTTGACTGTCGCTGTCATGTGAGAGTACTTTTAAGACATGGATGTTTAAGCAATGTACCTTTAAGAAAACAGTGATGTCAGAGATTGGGTGGGGCTGGGCTTTAGGTCAGCCATTTTGCAGTTTTTTAGTTTCAGTTTAAAAAGCAGTTTGTGTGTGTCTGTTTGTTTCCATAGAGCTGCAAGTTTGAAGGAAAAGAGCTGGGTGTGGTGTCTGTGTTTTGTAGTGAGCTGGATCTCTAACATAAAAGACCATCTCTGGGTCATTTGGGTGATTTAAACTTATAATAGTGAAGCCTTTAACCTGATAGATTTTGTTTAAAGGTGTTAAGTCTCTTGGAAGTTTGAAGGAACATTTTAAGGAATTATTTACTGTTGCAATATTTTCTGAGTTATCTTTGAAGTAAGGCGTTTTAAGAGACCCAATGTTTATTTACGATGTTAAGTTGAGTTCATGGAATAAACAGTTTTTTGTGTTTAAAAACCCACGTGTCCATAATTGTAATCCCACACCTAGGGAAAAGCCGTGTGCGAGGAAAAGCAACAAATCCATTAAAGGGAGAGGTTGGTTGAACTCCATGATACATTTTGGGGTTCTGAAAACGCCCATAACAGTCGCCTACGCGCAGAGTTGCCACGTTCCAGTTTCCATCCATGTAGCTTTTTTCCTACCGGTATGAATGAAATGATATGTACATGGGGCAGCACGGTAGCATTGTGGATAGCACAATTGCTTCACAGCTCCAGGGTCCCAGGTTCGATTCCGGCTTGGGTCACTGTCTGTGCGGAGTCTGCACATCCTCCCCGTGTGTGCGTGGGTTTCCTCCGGATGCTCCGGTTCCTCCCACAGTCCAAAGATGTGCAGGTTAGGTGGATTGGCCATGAGAAATTGCCCTTAGTGTCCAAAATTGCCCATAGTGTTGGGTGGGGCTACTGGGTTATGGGGATGGGGTGGAGGTGTTGACCTTGGGTAGGGTGCTCTTTCCAAGAGCCGGTGCAGACTCGATGGGCCGATTGGCCTCCTTCTGCACTGTAAATTCTATGATAATCTATGATAATCTATGATGAAGTAAGGGCAAGTGAAGTGAGGTGCATGTGTGCTGACTATACACAACATTGACTGTGAGAGCCATGGCTCTCCCTCTGCACGCAAAAATATTTTTTTTTGTTTTTTGCCACTTGAAGTTGATGGCAGATGAGTTCTATTAATATATGAACGCTTAAACATTTTTTTAGAACTTGTTGTGAAATATTTACCATGTATTAAATGTATTTAATCTTACTCATAGGGTTATAGTTAGTGAACAAGCCTGATTTCAATCTTGCAGCTCACTAAAGTGAAGGTAGGCCACTCATGCGGCCCACTCACTAGCCGAGGTTGCCCATCACAGCTCCAAATGAAGATTTCCCTCACTGACTTGTGCTTTCCTCACTTTCCAATCCTGGTGGATCAGCTTATTGTTTCAAGAATGGATTTTGTTACAGAATTTTGGAAATTCCAATGATTTCTCTCCTCATGTTGAAATGTTATAAGTACTCTGGCAGCAATATACATGCAACATTGTCATAATGTAGACAAAAAGAAAATACATGACTTTTCTAGATGTGATATGTAACATCTGTAACTGTGCTAAAGCCAGCTTGCAGTGCATACCCACTAATGTGCTGCGTGACAAAAGCTGTATTTTCTGTCATCCTACTATTTACAGGTTTTCTCTTGGGATTAGAGGAATCTATAGCTATATTAAAATCTACCACAAAAGACTAACACTGGCTGACATAGCATTTTCAGTGTTGATGAATTGTTTGTATTTAATTCCCAGTCAAGCCAAACTTGTCTGTATCAAAAAAGCACACTAATTCTACCCTCTGACAAATTATTTGTTATTAGCCACAAAACCTGCAAGAATTTTTTTTTTTTCGAGTTGATTGAATGGATCAGATAATGCTTTTGGAACCCGTATTGCAAAAATATCCCAAATCGTACCAGTATCAAAACAGGCGGCAACATATATGCAATCACAAATGACATCTTATGTGATCGGCATGAGTCTGTCACACTTCAGCCGTCATATTTCAAGATATGAAAAAGAAAACGAGTAGTTCCTTGATCTTGTTAATCTCACCAGAAGTGCCAAGATTTTACAAACATCTACTGATATACAGAACATTAATCCCTGATCTCTGGAAGATGCCCTTTTAGACTATTGTCCTTCAGTGAAGATCTGAGCAATGGCTTTAAATGGACAGGCTACGTTAAACAATGGCTACATCTCATAGCAAAACATGATTACCAAACTACATTTGAGCAATGACATTAGAATCACAGAATCACTACAGTGCAGAAGGAGGCCATTTGGCCCATCGGGTTTGCACCGATCCATGTTGCATCCCATCCCTGCAAGCCCATAACATAATCTTCACATCCCTGGATACTAAACGGCAATTTATCATGGCCAATCCACCTACCCTGTACATCTTTGGACTGTGGGAGGAAACCGGAGCACCCGGAGGAAACCCACGCAGAGCGCAGAGACAGGGAGAAGGTACAAACTCCACACAGACAGTGACCCAAGGCTGGCATTGAACCCGGGTCCCTGACGCTGTGAGACAGCAGTGCTAACCACTGTGCTATCATGACGTCCAATAATAATAATCTTTATCAGTGTCACAGGTAGGCTTACATTAACACTGCAATGAAGCTACTGTGAAACACCCCTAGTCGCCACACTCCGGCGCCTGTTCGGGTACACTGAAGGAGAATACAGAATGTCCAATTCACCTAACAAGCACTTCTTTCAGGGCTTGTGGGAGGAAACCGGGGCACCTGGAGGAAAGCCACGCAGACATGAGGTGAACGTGCAGACTCCGCACAGACCTGAAATAAGCTTGTATAATGTACACGGTAGATAAGTGAAGCCAACCAATCCAACCAAAATAGATCATGTAAAAAAGATTTTCTTTTGGTGCAGGTAGATTTTGTAGCATTTGTTTTTTAACAGCCTCATGTCCCTTGCTGTAACCTTGTGCACAGCACAAGAAGGCAAGAAGGGGATCAGAAGGCAACTATCCTCCCCCAAACACTGAATCAAACAGCAGACAAGCAAATTAAGTCAAACCATACTTTTTCAGGCATTTTCTAGGTGAGTAAACCTAATTATAATTTTAGCGGCTCATTATGATTGTTGTTTTTAATTTATTTATAAGTATCGTAGAAGCTACATAAACATTGAAAGCAAAGTCTAATCATTCAAAAGTCATCTTCTTGTAAGCTTATGAGTTTGTGAATCCCGAATTAGGCCTCAGCTGGAGTATGGTCTAATTCGGGACGTAACACTTTAGGAAGGGTGTAAAGCTCTTTGGAGAGGGTACAGAGATTTACTAAAATTGTACCAGGAATGAGAGTCTTCAATTATGTGGCGAGATGAAAGAAACTGAATTATTCTCCTTAGAACGGGGAAAACTAAGGGGAGATTTGATAGACAAGGTCACAAATATGAGGTGTTTTAATAGAGTAGATAAGGAGGAATAGTTTTCACTGACAGATCCGCTGGACAGAGGCATGAAACCTCTTCCGGTTATGGTCCATTTCGGAGTTGACATACAGTGCCAACAAAGTGATGTGTCTGCTTTCAATGACACTATACACCATTGAGGAGCCTGCATTGTTTGCAAAGCTACGTATTCACGAAATAATTAAACGTCCAGAGTATTTCAGAACTTTCCATTTTTATTTCAGGTATCCAGCCTCTGCAGAATTTTGCTTTCATTAAAAAATGAAATATATTTAACTTCCTCGGAATACAGAGCCTCAGTGTACAATGGGTGATAAAGTGGGAGGTGTTGCAAGTATCAACTGTTCCAGCCTGAGCATAAAAGTTCATGGCCAAGATCACTTCATAGCCACTGGAAATGCAGTCCTCACCCTGCTTTGAGGTTGTATTTGTGGCTGCAACAACTGGCAGATTTCAGTGAGGACATCCTAAATGAAATGGAGAATCTCGTACGCCATTTCTCAGCCGTGTTCAGGGAGGAGAGTCCTTCCCTGAAAACGTTGGGCTGACATTGTCTCCATCTGAGAGCCCTTCTCAGCCTCTTGCTTCTACAAGCAGCTTACCTTGTGTCAGCTCTGCTCATTTTCCCTGTAATGTTACAGGCCCAAGTGGATGCCAACTACTGCACCCCGATCTGGGACGAAGTGGAGGAGTAAAATGCTGTAGATGTTGGAAATCTGAAATAGCGAAATTGCTGGGAAAACTCAGCAGGTCGGAAAGCGAAACAGAGTTAATTTTTCAGGCCAATGGCTTTATGAACTCTCTGTAATAAAAAAAAGGCCTTTCAGTTCTTGTCATTTTGATCCCTGCAGACCACAGCAACAGCTCAGCAAGTCATCAAACTCTTCTACCGTTGCAAGATAGCCAATAGAAATCAATTAAAACACTAATCTGAAATATGTTAATGAGCCCTCTAAGTCGTGCTGGTGTGAGGTCCACCAACTGTGACAGGTTAAGAGGGGATGATGGAGTCCTGAGGCCCAAGGTTGCAGTGCTGGTGCCAAATCAATATTGTGTGCTGATTGACACAGCAATTTACCTATTCAGCACCTTTCCAGCAGATTCTCCCTGTGCACGCTCGCCAAAATGGTGTCTGGTATGGGCAGCACTAGGTATGTGTACACAAGCTGTAGGTGCCCAATTGGAGGCAAAACGATACGCATACAGCTGAAAGATGGACGCCTGCACACCTGAATTTTGCAGCTTATTTTCCTTCGACTATCCGTGCGACATGCTATATTCTAAGCAGGGTTCAGGTATGAGAGCACTGCTGCCTTTTCTGAAGCACTGCGTTTTGGATGTCCATATTGAAATAATATGAGTAAAATTATGCCATTGCCTCTCAACTTAAAGCTGAGTTAAATCAAAATAATCAAAACATGATTGTTTGAGTTCATCAGGAAATAGTTCTTTCTGGAGCTGATCTTGGATACGTGCTGTTGTCCATCACGGAATGGAATCACAGGATGTCATTTTTAATTGATAGTCCTTGACAAAATAGTAGGCCCATGAATGGGTGAGGAAGCCATTGACACACTTAGCAGATTTTGCTGTGGCTCTTTAATTAATTCATTAATTCAGATTCATTAATGAAATGACCCGGCCAAAGGGCAGAAAGGATCAACCTGTATAATTATTACTTTAATTTAGAAATGGATAAGGTTTTAGCCTGACCAGTCATGACACATTTAATTTTGAACCTTCAGAAAACAGCATTGACCTTATGACCTCTAAAGAGGAGCCAAAAAAATGCACCAGCATTCTTTTCCATTTCAAAGGCAGAGATCCAGTCAACAGAGACCGTGTGCGGAATTTACCGATCCCACGTCAGTGCACGGGCTTCCTGGCGACGAGGGGTGCTGTCACCGGGAAATCCCATTGATAACAGTGCAGTCGGTAGATTCCTCTGGAGGGCCACCTCCGCTGACGAAAAACCCACGGCAGGGTGGTCGGTAAATCACACCCTGTATGTCTGCAAGGGGCAAAAGGGACCCTGACTCATTTATAAAACACCTCAATATTCCAGACCTTGGAAAATACATCTTTGTCCAGCATCTAAGCTGGAAATTTCCACTCCCATTGTCGTCGAGTGGATTTGGCAGTGAGAGCGGAAAATATCGCGAGAAGGACAAAGTCATGTCTCATATCGACGTAAAAGCAGGAAGCAATCATCGCCCCCTCCATCGTTATTAGCGGGTTGCATCTCCTGCCCTTCACTGTTGGAATCATCATTGTGATATATTTGCATATCATTATCACCACCCATAAACTGAAATCATCCCCCCACATCAGAAAATGCGTCCACTGCAATGTGATGTCATAACGGCACAATGCACGACTGGTCTCAGAAGCATGTACTTGGTGAGAAGTACTCCGAAGGGAGCTCGGAGGTGAGTGCAGCGCTCGGGGAGGGGGGAGGATAGGGTTGGTGACGGTCATGCCAGGATAATGCTGGGGGTGCCAGGGTAATGTCAGGGAATGCAAGGCCGGTGCCAGTCTGATGCCAGGGGGATACCTGGGGTCCACCTGGGTGCTGAATGTTTCCTGGTATGCATGCTGTGTATTGGGGATAGCCCCCAGATCATCAAAGCGCTGGGTTGCCGGCGAGGGAGGCAAATCAGACTGTCCGCCAGCAATATATCATGGAACTGTTAAAAACTGTTACAGAAGTAAACAGATTGTGGCTACCTGCTTTGGTAACTTAAAAGATATAGGGCTGGATTCTCCAATAATGGGGCTATGTCCCCACACCAGGCTAACAATGCTGGCGTTTCACTCTGGACTTTCCTTAAGAAAGTCCTGCGTGATTCTCCCATCTGCAGTGGGCTGGCAGGGCCCCAGAGTGGTTCTTACAGCTCTGGCTGTGGATACGGGGCCCCGCACTTCCGGTCGGGAGTCCGCGCATGTGCACGGGGGCAGCCTTCAGCGGCCACCCCGTGCAACATGGCGGACTCGGACCGCGGAGCGGCACCAAAAATATAGGCCCCGCCGAGATCCCACGCGCCCGCGGGTCTGTGACGCCCGATCGCTCCCCTGGCCGTCCATGAGGCCCCCTTCGGTGAATGATCCCCCTGCCCCCCCCCCCCCCCCTCCACCAGAGCAGCCATGGACTGAGTCCGCAGCCACCACCCGACGTTCCTGACGGCCGACAGGTGGTTAGAATCACGCCGTTGGGAACTCGGCCAGTTGTGCGTGGAGAATCGCGGGGGGGGGGGGCTATGTCAATGGCCCCATACCCTCGCCATGTAGTTAGCGCGCATGCGTGATTCTCGAACGATCCTCCGGGGACTGGAGAATCGCTGGAGCGGCGCCGGCCCGTATTTCCGGGTTGATGACCATTCTCCGCCCCCCACGCTGACGCAATTTCGGCGCAGAGGCTTGGATAATCCAGCCCATAGTTTGCTTTCCGGAAGGAGTTTGAATCTGCTAGTTGAGACTGGTTGAGAATTTCAGGAAAAAGACCAATCCCATTCAAGTGAGAATACAGTGTGCTGGGCCACGCCCTTGAATAGAGTTTTTGGTTTATTGGATTTTGTTATTGAATTGGAACCGTTAAAGGGGGAATTCATTAAGTGTTATACATAAATTATCGTAGCTATCTGCTGTCTTTGTGTTTGTAATTGATAAAAATTCTTGCTGTGTGTTTTACACACATATATATATGTTAACTATATTCTTAGAATAAACCTTGTTTTGATTAAAGTGTCTAGGTAGTCTGATGAATCATACCCGAGGCGAAGGTTTTTGTGCTCTGAACAAATGTCCCTAACAGAAGAAAAATTGCTTCACAAATGCAAGTATTGCCTTGGTCTGTTTGTGCAAGCAGCACGAGAACGGCATGGTTATTTACAGTGATGTTTAATGGGAACAAGTACGTTAATGTTCAGAAACTGCATGTAATCTGTTAGTGTTGGAGCTGAAGTAAAAGTTTCTTTTCTTTTATTGTAATAAAGTTTGTTCATAAAATAACCAAACCCTATTTCTTATGTTATCACTCCTGGAACGAATCAATTTTTCACCACTGTCGAAAACCTCAAAAACATTATGCATCTGGTTCAATATCTTAGCCATTGTTGAAGGCTGACCAAGCGTCCGTAACAACTGCCATAATACACTGGGTGGTAGCAGGCAGGCGAGAGAGGGAAAGCCGCTCTTTAAACAACTTTGGTGAAAAGACAGGAAGGAAGCTAGAGCACAAGAAGGTGTCCTGATTATGCTGGGGTGAGGTGGGGGAGGGGGCGGTGCAGTGCATCCCCACTCACCCTCTTCCCCAAGACATTATCGTTCTACTTTGGGCATTGTTGCCTAGCCTCCAAAACCCAGCTGCCCCACCTCCCGTCCTTGCATCACTCCGTAGGGCAGCGTTTTTCAAACTTTTTTTCCAGGGACCCTTTTTTACCAACCGGCCGACCTTCGTGAACCCCGCCGGCCGAACCTCGCGACCCACTTTGCTCAAACTTTGCAAACCACCATTTACGCTTACCTCTAATGCAACAGGTGAGCCTGCTTGGTCCTCATGATCTCACTTGGCTTTGTCATTCAATATTATATTTCTGTATGGATGGTTCATCAGAGATCCTGAAGCACACACCAGCACTGCTTTGTTCTGCCGTGGACTTTCCTGCGAAGCCTTCTCCAGCTGATTCAGTTGTGAGATCCTGGCCTGTGTGTGTCTCTGGACCTCTCTTCCTTAGTCGAAAAAGATCCACCTTCATTTCTTCGCACAGTCCTATTGCTTCCTTGCTTGCAGCTACAAAATGGAAGAAACTCTCCTCAGTAATTTCGTGCCCAGAGTAAATGGCATCAGTGTACCTGGCACGTGACCTCTTTGCCGCCGCTTCTGGCGGGAAGACTAATCGATTTTTAAAATATCTTCTTCTGGAACAGCGTGCTGACATATGGAGTAGGCAGTATGCTCTGCTGGCTCTGGGCCTGTGGACTGCTGCATCCAGCTGACGGGGCATGCATGCGAAGGACAGCCGGCATTCTGAAAGCTGGCCGTGGCCGACATTTTTAAAAGTTGATCGTGACCATTGGGCACTCCTTCCCACGATCGGGAATGCCACGACTGATTGCTCCGTGACCCCCCCTGACATCTGCCTGCGACCCACCGCCGGTCACAACCTGGAGTTTGAAAATGGCCTAGGGTGCCTGATCCTTACATGGCTCTGTTTGCTATGATCGTTTTCCTGGGGTATCCTGTAATAGGAGCTGTTGGAACTGCTAGCCAATCAGATTAGCTAGCAGCTCCTGAGAGCAAGGCATCCTTTGACTGAGATGCAAAAGTCTAACACTCAGCTTGCTTCGGCCACCTAATGATATCGCGATGGGACGGCCTTTTTTAAAGTTAGTCACTTTGGAACCAACTTAGTTTCCACCCACACTCCCGTAAAATCCAGCCTAATATGTACAGGTGAATTCATACTGGTTAGACTGAAGCTTAATTTAATAAAACAAATTAACAAATGGGTCAAAATTAACAAATTTAACAAATTAAAACAATGGGTAGCATGGTAGCACATGGGCAGCAGGGTATCCCAGTGGTTAGCACAGTGGCTTCACAGCTCCAGGGTCCCAGGTTCGATTCGCGGCTTGGGTCACTGACTGTGCGGAGTCTGCATGTTCTCCCCATGTCTGCGTGGGTTTCCTCTGGGCACTCTGGTTTCCTCCCACAGTCCAAAGATGTGCAGGTTAGGTGGATTGGCCATGCTAAATTGCCCTTAGGTTAGGTGGAGTTACTGGTTTACGGGACTCAGGTAGAGGTGTGGGTTTAAGTGGGGTGTTCTTTCCAAGAATCGGTGCAGACCCGATGGGCCGAATGGCCTCCTTCTGCACGTTAAATTCTATGATTCCAAATATTCATTCTTCTAGGTCACAGGCTTTTTCCATAACCAATATACAAAGATTCTGTATTATAATATCAGTTGCTAATGGATCCCGGATTCAATGCTTTCCTATCTTGTTCTAACCTGGGATTGTTTTCACAAATTATGCCATTTTTCATTTCTTGATCAAATATTATGTGACTGCAGACAAATTGTTTTCATGTTGAAATGTTATTGTGCATTAAACTTTGGGCTCAAATGACTCTCGCAAATAATTAGCCTCCTGAGAACATCTTTGCTAACAGAAGTTAAGCTATCGGCAAGCTTTGAAACCAATAGCTGCTGAATAATGGATTCCTCTAAATGATTACCGCTGTGCTTCACTTTGTAGTTATCACCATCTTGCATCTCTGGATGAATGCTACTGTCAGGACTGTATACATGTGAATGAAGAACATGGGAAAGAAACCAGCATGGATCTGTTCTACTGCTCTATTCTGCAAAAATTCAAATGCACTGCAGAAAATACATAGAAAACAACGAACCAGCAAGTATCCATTTAACAAGCACACCAGTGGTTTACTTTAGCATTAAATGGAAATGGTTGTTAAAGCCTGAACAAGCACACACTTTTTGAATTAACTATTGTCAGTGCAGGTATGTGCTGTTTTCAGAGTATATGGCATCAGTGTACAGCTGACCTATTCAATAAAAAATTTCCTTTTAGTTCCAGCTTTTACCTTTGATTACCTTAACCATGCACAATATTCTGATAGAAGGCAATGCAATTTTTAAAGGCTTAATCAAGTGGTGGACTTACAGGGGAGGTGTTTCCTAGTGATTCTTAGTAAATGAAAACCTGAAATCCAGGGATGTTTCGAAGAATACGTCCGTGTGTCCTCAAACCATCAGAGTATTTTGGCTTCCATCCCAGCTTTAACAGGTAAGCAACAAACATTTCGAAAAGGTAATTAAATTAGCTAACAGAAGCTTAAATTATGCTTTGATTGCAGTAATAACCTTCATAATAAGTGAACCATGTATTACAAGATTGATTCTCACGGATTGGTAGGCCGATAACACAACTTCCTGGTGCATTAATCTCTTGCTCCACACAGTGGCAAAGGTTCAAATTTCATGCTCCCTCAACATGGTTCATACCCTCAACAAGGCCTTGTGGGCCAAGTGCCAAACAAAGGTGAAGGGAAAATGAGAAAATTAGCTATCTCGCACAGATCTTAGGAGCCAGCACAAAAGCAGATTTGGCACAAACATTTTTTAACAGCTAGACTGATTATCCACTTAGTTGAAATATAGGTTTACCTGAAGAAGGCACAGTCTACAAAAAGGATGATTAGGAACGATAAAAATGTAATCAATTGCAGTATTCGCACAGTGGAAACTGGTCTGACGATCTAGATATCTTGACTAATACAGAAATATGAATTCAATCTCACCATGGTTGTTGGATGAATTGGAATTTAGCTAATTAATGCATCATTAGTATTGATCATGGATTGTCATAAAAACCCATTTGGTTCAATAATACCCTTCAGGGGAAGGAAATATGCAACTTAATGATTCCAGAGCCACAACACTGTGGCTGACACTTAACTGCCCTCTGAAATAGCCAAGAATAAAACCGAGTGGAACACCTGGCATCAGCCTAGATATTGGAAAAGAACCATAAAAGTCTTCCTCACTAACATTTGGGAACTTATGACAAAAGTAGGAGAACTGCTCTCCAAACAAGAAAGCAACAGCTGACATATTTATACCTTATAACCATCAATATAACAAGGCACGTCCTGTCCCACCAGATATGGTAGCACTGTGACTTACAGTCTGGAATGCAGATGCACGAGGCGTCCTTAACATTTTGACTCCAGACCCAAGGAAGTCTAATGTCATCAGGTCAAACAGAGAAAGAAACCTTCTATTGGTTGCTGCCAACTGCCCTTCCTTGGCTGACGAATCAGTACCCCTCTCTGATGAACGGCATTTGGGTGAAGCACTGAGGGTGACAAGCGCACAGAATTTTCAATGCCCAATAGCAGAGTGTCTCACTAGCCCCATTACTGACCAAGGTTGGGGGTGGGAGGTGGGGTGGGGGGGGGGGGGGGGGGGTCGAGGTACATTAGTATAGTGCTAATGTTACTGGACTTGTAATCCAGAGACCTGGACTAATTATCCTGCAAAAAGAGTACAAATCCCACTTTGGCAGCAAGACAAATTAAGGCCTCACCAATGCCATATACAATTGCAATAAAACTAAAATCTCTATTCCGATACTCAAATCCTCTTGCTGTGAAGGCCAACATACCATTTGCCTTCTTTACTGCCTGCTGTATCTGTGCACTTACTTTCAAGGCCTGATGCACAAGGACACCAAATTCTCGCTGAGTATTCAGATCTCTCAATTTATAACCATTCAAATAATAATCTGCCTTCCTATTTTTGCTACCGAAGTGGATAACCTCACATTTATCTACATTATACTGCATCTGTCATGCATCTGCCGACTCACTCAGCCTGTCCAAATCACGCCGAAGCATCTCTGCATCCTCCTCACAGCTCACCCTTCCACCCAACTTTGTCTGATCTGCGCATTTGGAGATAATACATTTAGTTCCTTCGTCCAAATCATTAATATATAATGTGAACAGTTAGGTTCTAGCACAGCTCCCTGCGGTAACCCACTAGTCACTGCCTACCAATCAGAAAAAGACCCATTTATTCTAACTTTTTGTTTCCTGTCTGCTAACCAGCTTTCTATCCATCTCGAGACACTACCTGTAATCCCATGCACTTTAACTTTGCATATTAATCTGCTGTGTGAGACCTTGTCGAAAGCCTTCTGAAAGTCTAAATAAACCACATCCACCGGTTCTCCCAGGTCAACTCTACTCATTACATCTTGTAAGAATTGTAGCAGATTTGTCAAGCATGATTTTCCTTTCATAAACCCATGTAGACTTTGTCTGATTACATCACTGGACAAACAAAGAACAAAGAAATGTACAGCACAGGAACAGGCCCTTCGGCCCTCCAAACCGGTGCCGACCATGCTGCCCGACTAAACTACAATCTTCTACACTTCCTGGGTCCGTATCCCTCTATTCCCATCCTATTCATGTATTTGTCAAGATGCCCCTTAAATGTCACTATCGTCCCTGCTTCCACCACCTCCTCCGGTAGCGAGTTCCAGGCACCCACTACCCTCTGCGTAAAAAACTTGCCTCGTACATCTACTCTAAACCTTGCCCCACTCACCTTAAACCTATGCCCCCTAGTAATTGACCCCTCTACCCTGGGGAAAAGTCTCTGACTATCCACTCTGTCAATGCCCCTCATAATTTTGTATACCTCTATCAGGTCTCCCCTCAACCTCCTCCGTTCCAGTGAGAACAAACCGAGTTTATTCAACCGCTCCTCATAGCTAATGCCCTCCATACCAGGCAACATTCTGGTAAATCTCTCCTGCACCCTCTCTAAAGCCTCCACATCCTTCTGGTAGTGTGGCGACCAGAATTGAACACTAGACTCCAAGTGTGGCCTAACTAAGGTTCTATACAGCTGCAACATGACTTGCCAATTCTTATACTCAATGCCCCGGCCAATGAAGGCAAGCATGCCGTATGCCTTCTTGACTACCTTCTCCACCTGTGTTGCCCCTTTCAATGACCTGTGGACCTGTACTCCTAGATCTCTTTGACTTTCAATACTCTTGAGGGTTCTACCATTCACCGTATATTCCCTACCTGCATTAGACCTTCCAAAATGCATTACCTCACATTTGTCCGGATTAAACTCAATCTGCCATCTCTCCGCCCAAGTCTCCAAACAATCTAAATCCTGCTGTATCCTCCAACAGTCCTCATCGCTATCCGCAATTCCACCAACCTTTGTGTCGTCTGCAAACTTACTAATCAGACCAGTTACATTTTCCTCCAAATCATTTATATATACTACAAAGAGCAAAGGTCCCAGCACTGATCCCTGTGGAACACCACTGGTCACAGCCCTCCAATTAGAAAAGCATCCTTCCATTGCTACTCTCTGCCTTCTATGGCCTAGCCAGTTCTGTATCCACCTTGCCAGCTCACCCCTGATCCCGTGTGATTTCACCTTTTGTACTAGTCTACCATGAGGGACCTTGTCAAAGGCCTTACTGAAGTCCATATAGACAACATCCACTGCCCTATCTGCATCAATCATCTTAGTGACCTCCTCGAAAAACTCTATCAAGTTAGTCAGACACGACCTCCCCTTCACAAAACCATGCTGCCTCTCACTAATACGTCCATTTGCTTCCAAATGGGAATAGATCCTGTCTCGAAGAATTCTCTCCAGTAATTTCTCTACCACTGAAGTAAGGCTCACCGGCCTGTAGTTCCCGGGATTATCCTTGCTACCCTTCTTAAACAGAGGAACAACATTGGCTATTCTCCAGTCCTCCGGGACATCCCCTGAAGTCAGCGAGGATCCAAAGATTTCTGTCAAGGCCTCAGCAATTTCCTCTCCAGCCTCCTTCAGTATTCTGGGGTAGATCCCATCAGGCCCTGGGGACTTATCTACCTTAATATTTTTTAAGACACCCAACACCTCTTCTTTTTGGATCTCAATGTGACCCAGGCTATCTACACACCCTTCTCCAGACTCAACATCGACCAATTTCTTCTCTTTGGTGAATACTGATGCAAAGTATTCATTTAGTACCTCGCCCATTTCCTCTGGCTCCACACATAGATTCCCTTGCCTATCCTTCAGTGGGCCAACCCTTTCCCTGGCTACCCTTTTGCTTTTTATGTACGTGTAAAAAGCCTTGGGATTTTCCTTGACCCTATTTGCCAATGACTTTTCGTGACCCCTTCTAGCCCTCCTGACTCCTTGCTTAAGTTCCTTCCTACTTTCCTTATATTCCACGCAGGCTTCGTCTGTTCCCAGCCTTTTAGCCCTGACAAATGCCTCCTTTTTCTTTTTGACGAGGCCTACAATATCTCTCGTCATCCAAGGTTCCCGAAAATTGCCGTATTTATCCTTCTTCCTCACAGGAACATGCCGGTCCTGAATTCCTTTCAACTGCCACTTGAAAGCCTCCCACATGTCAGATGTTGATTTGCCCTCAAACATCCGCCCCCAATCTATGTTCTTCAGTTCCCGCCTAATATTGTTATAATTAGCCTTCCCCCAATTTAGCACATTCATCCTAGGACCACTCTTATCCTTGTCCACCAGTACTTTAAAACTTACTGAATTGTGGTCACTGTTACCGAAATGCTCCCCTACTGAAACATCTACCACCTGGCCGGGCTCATTCCCCAATACCAGGTCCAGTACCGCCCCTTCCCTAGTTGGACTGTCTACTGCTTCCCAAATGCTGTGCAACTTCCGTACTATCGATGTTAGGCTCACCGGTCTATAGTTCCGTTTTCTCTCTACATTTGACAATATTATGGTCACTCATCTCCATGGGTTCTTTCACAACTAGATTGTCAACTAATCCTTTCTCATTGCACAACACCTAGTCCAAGATGTCCCCTTGTTGGTTCCTCAACATGTTGGTGCAGAAAACAATCGCGTATGCACTCCAGAAATTCCTCCTCTATTGTACTGTGACTAATTTGAGTCACCTAATCTATATGCAGATTAAAGTCACCCATAATCACAGATGTTAATTTGTCACATGCACCTCTGATTTCCTGTTTAATGCTATTCTCATAATTACCACTGCAGTTTGGTGGTCTGTACACCAACCCAACAAATGTTTTTGCCCTTTGCTATTTCTTAACTCGACCCAGACAGATTCCACATCATCTGTACTAATATCTTATATGATACTAATATTGTTCAATATCTTCTTCAATCAACAATGCAACTCCACCACCATTCAGCTCTAGGTCGCTCCCCACCACCTGCTCAAGGGAAATTAGTGGTAGACAACAAATGCGGTCCTTGCCAGCAATATTCACATCTCAAATATAAATTTTTAAAAGTGATTTACTTTGTCTATGTGATATCAAAAAACAGCTGAAAACAGTGGATTCACAATGACTATGGGCCCCAACAACATCCTGGTAGTAGTACTGAAGATTGATGCTTCAGAGCTAACAGCACCTTTAATCAGTACAGCCACAACACTGGGAACTACCTGACAATGTGGAACATTGCCACAATAAACAGGACAGATCCTATCCAGCCAATTACTATCCCACCAGACGACAGTTAATGATCAGCAAAATGATGGAAGGTATTGTTGACACTGCAACACTTACTCAGCAATAACCTGCTCACTGATGCTCAGCTTGGGTTCCCTCTGAGACAATATCAGCCCCAGACCTCAACTGGGAATCTCCAATGCGTTTTCGCCCTGCCACTGCTGCCAGCGAGAACGGAGAATTTGGCGTTGAGCCAAAACTCCATTCACTGCAGCGGGAGTGGAGATTCCCGCTGGTGTGAACGGACGGAGAATTATGGCTCTCACGACAGCCATAGTCCAAACTTGGTGGTACTTGCAATATTGCACACAATTCTGGTCGCCACACTACCAGAAGGATGTGGAGAGGTTGTAGAGGAGATTTACCAGGGCGTTGCCTGGTCTGGAGGGTGTTAGCTATGCGAGAGGTTGAATAGACTCAAGACTGTTTTCATTAGAACAATGGAGGTTGAGGGGTGACCTGATAGAGGTCTACAAGGTTATGAGGGACATGGATAGAGTGGATGGGCAGGCACGCTTTCCCAGGGTGGAGGGGTCAGTCATCAGGGGGCATACGTTTAAGGTCTGTGGGGCAAAGTTTAGAGGAGTGGTGCAAGGCAGGTTTTTTACACAGAGGATGGTGAGTTCCTGGAGCGCGTTGCCAGGGGAGGTTGTGGAAGCAAATACATTAACGCCATTCAAAAGGCATCTTGACAAATACGTGGATAGGATGGGTATAGAGGGATACGGCACTGGGAAGTGCTGAGGGTTTTGGCAAAGGCTGGTATCATGACCGGTACAGGCTTGGAGGGCCGAAGGGCCTGTTCTTGTGCAGTATTGTTCTTTTCTTTGGTCAAAACAGCTGAATTCGAGAGGTGAAGAAAGAGAGACTTGCGCTTGATGTTCAGGCAGAGTTTGACTGAGTGCAGCAGCAAGGAGCGTATCAAAATTTAATATAATGGGAATCAGAGGGCAAACTGTGCACCAGTGGCAGTCATACCTAGCATAATGGAAATATGGCTGTGGTTGTTGGGAGGCCAATAAACAACAAATAAAACGTAAATTAAAATTTTTTTTCAGCTAAAATGACTCACAAAATATGTGTTAGCCTCCAGTCATAGTTTCCTATACATTTGTTTACCATTGACTCATAATGATGCTAATGGTCAACAACAGATAGGAATTTATAATCTGGTCAAACAGAAATAATCAGTAAAGTGTTAGAATTAAATGTGAGTCACAGGATTGTTAGAGCGCAGAAGGAGGTCATTCGCCACATCATGCCTGCACCAGCTCTGCTGCCTTCTCCTTGTAACCCTACAGATTGCTTATTTTTAAATAGTCATCTAACTCCCTCTTGAATTCCTCGGTTGAACCTGCCGGCACCTTCATCCAATGCATTCCAGACCCTAACTATTCATTGTGTGGAAAACATTTTCTCATTTTGTTTTTACTTTTTTTGGCCAATTATTTTAAACCAGTGCCCTCTCATTCTCAATCCTTTCATGAGTGGGAACAGTTTCCTGCTATCACTTTGTCCCAAGACCCTTTGATTTGAATACTTCCACCAAATCTCCTCTCAGCCTTTCTTTCTCCAAGGAAAAGAGTTCCAACTTCTCCAACCTATCTTCATAACTGAAGTTCTTCATTCCTCAAACCATTCTTGTAAACTTATTCTGCTCTCTCTCAATTGTCTTCACGTCCTTCCTCAAAGCGGTGCCCAGAACTGTACGCAACGCTCCAACTGAGGTCTAACGAATGTCTTAACTAGTTCAATATCATCATCTTGCTCTTGTATTCTATGCCCAATTAATAAAGCCTAGGATGTGATATGCTTGATTAACTGCTCTCTCAACCTGTCCTGCTACCTTTAAAGACTTATGTATATATATACCCAGGTCCCTCTCCTCCTGCACCCTTGGTGAAGTAGAACCCTTTATTTTACAATTCATGGGCGAGATTCTCCGACCCCCCGCCGGGTCGGAGAATCGCCGGGGACTGGCGTGAATCCCTCCCCCGCCGGTTGCCGAAATCTCCGGCACCGGATATTCGGCCGGGCGGGAATCGCGGCGCGCCGGTTGGCGAGTCCCCCCCCGCTCGATTCTCCGGCCCGGATGGGCCGACATCCCGCCGCTAAAATGCCTGTCCCGCCGGCGTAAATTAAACCACCTACCTTACCGGCGGGACAAGGCGTCGCGGGCGGGCTCCGGGGTCCTGGGGGGGGCGCGGGGCGATCTGGCCCCGGGGGGGTGCCCCCACGGTGGCCTGGCCCGCGATCGGGGCCCACCGATCCGCGGGCGGGCCTGTGCCGTGCGGGCACTCTTTCCCTTCCGCCTCCGCCACGGTCTCCACCATGGCGGAGGCGGAAGAGACTCCCTCCACTGCGCATGCGCGGGAATGCCGTCAGCAGCCGCTGACACTCCCGCGCATGCGCCACCCGGAGATGTCATTTCCGCGCCAGCTGGCGGGGCACCAAAGGCCTTTCCCGCCAGCTGGCGGGGCGGAAATTCGTCCGGCGCCGACCTAGCCCCTTAAGGTTGGGGCTCGGCCCCCAAAGATGCGGAGCATTCCGCACCTTTGGGGCGGCGCGATGCCCGTCTGCTTTGCGCCGTTTTGGGCGCCAGTCGGCGGACATCGCGCTGTTTCCGGAGAATTTCGCCCCATGTTCTTTACCTCACATTTCTCCATATTTAACTTTATCTGCTGATGCCACAACTTGTCTATATCTTTTTGAAGTTCTACTTTGTCCTCCACACAATCTACAATGCTTCCATGTTTTGAATTGTCTGAAATATTGAAATATTGTTCGCTGTGCACCAAGGTCTTGGTCATTAATATATCAGGGAAAGCAAGGGTCCCAACACTGTTCCCTGGGCAACTCCACTACAAACCTTCCTCCACCAGAGGGATATCCATGAATCATTATTCTCTGTTTCCTGTCACTTAGCCAACCTCATATCCATGTTGCTACTGTAGCCCCTTTTATTCCATGAGCTATTACTTTGTTTAAACAAAAAAGCCACTAGACTCATGATGCCAGCAGTAAGACAGAAATATATTTCTTTGTATAATTTGATTATTTGTATCAGCCTGACTCAGTAGCAATCCTGCCTTTGTAGTTGTGATTTTAAGCTCTACTCCAGCTTTAAACACATAGGTCTGGAAATTGGCCATTGAGGTGGGTAGCCAAAATTCATGAATTCCCAACTCGCCGGACCCGCCTCAGTTAAAACATGTCTGAGTCATGGGATTTTATCTCCAAAGTGGGTGGTGAAGGGCTGTGGGATGAGGTGAGGCTTGCCGACCCAGAAGCAGATGGTAGGAGGACATGGGGGCCCGTGAATGCTGCGGCGGCCTCCTTACAAGTCTCACCTCAGTTCCCCGGGACTTAGTCCCAATTGTTTTAGAAGATTTTAGGCCCTCTAGCCCTTACCCCTCACATGTCTCCACATCTCCTCAGCCCCACCCCAATGTATATTCTGAAGATACATTTCCGTTCAAACCCCTAATCCTTTAAGAGCTTTATTGAGCTCTTCATCAAATTGTGAATTCAAAATCGCTGCTCAGATAATTGTAGCTTTTGAAACTCAGCAAAGCATTCAAAATGAATAGTCCTTACTGAGATGTGTACAAAGAGCTCTATGGAAACTGCTTGAATAGGCGTGACACCAGCTAGCATCACAATCAAAGCAGAACATTTTGTAACAATCAGCTGCAGCCAGGTTTTTTTTACAGTTTGGACACCAGGATATTTAAAAGATCTTGATGGTTAAATAGACCTTGGGCGCAATCTACTCGTCACGGTGCACCCGAAAAGCAGCGTGCCACAGCTTATTGTGGCCGGTAAATGACGGGAGACCCCGCTCGCGGGATCTAACCGGATCGCCACCCCTCCCGAGATATAACGCGAGACGTCGCAATGTGAAGCCCGCCCATTGTGAGCGGGATCATGTTTTGGCAAATCTGCATATTAGAGCGAGACAGCTAGCCTCATTTTAATATGCGTTCCCAAGATATAACCAAGGCATTGGGGTCTAACCCTTTCAACTCAGAGATGTCGGGCGAGTGCCATTCAGTACTGGTCTCCACAAATGGGGACCAGGTGGAATGGCGCTTGTGGGGGTCTCCCAGGGGATCGGAGGCCCCCAGGTGGATACCCTTTTGTCAGGGTGGTACTCTGGCACTGCTGGTGCCACCTGGGTACCCTGGTCCTGCCAGCCTGGCACCCTGGCAGTGCCACCTGAATAGCAACCTGCACCCCACCTGCAAAAATTTGAGCTGTCGGAAATAGGGGCAGAAGTTCTGCATCCAGGTCTCATGAGGAAGACTCAGTGAATATCTGTTTTTTTTATTTGCTCTTGGGATGTAGATTTCACTGACAAGACCAGCATTTATTGTCCAACCCTAACTGCCCTTGAGAAGGTGCAGTTGAACTGACTTGTTGAAAATTATGTGATGTAAGTACACCCACAATTCTACGCAAGAGCGATCTCCAGGATTTTAACCCAATGACAGTGAAGGAATAGCTGTATAGCTCTATGTCAGAATGGTGTGCATCTTGCAGGGAAGCTTGAATGTGTTGGTGTTCCTATGCATCTGTTGTCCTTGTTCTTCCAGATGGTAGAGGTTGCAAGATGGGAATGTGTTTTGAAGCAGCCTTGCCATGTAGCTGTTGTGCATTTTGTATATGGTACACATGGCTGCCACTATGTGCTGGAGTGAATGCAAAGGTAGTTGAGTGTTAATTAAATGTTAATTAAGTGGGCTGCTTTGACCTGGCACTACACCTATTCAAGCAAATGAAAAGTATTCCATAACACTCCTGGCTTCTGCATTGCAGCTGGGGACCAGCTTTGGAGAGTTATTTGCTGCACAATTCCCATCCTCTGACTTGCACTTGTAGACACAGTATTTGCTTGGCTGGTTCAGTTAAGTTTATGGTCAATGGTGCCCCATGGATGTTGATGGTGGATGATTTGGCATGGTAATGCTATTTAATGTCAAGGGGTGATGGTGAGTTTCTCTCTTGTAGGATATGGTCATTGCCTGGTGAATGTTATTGGCATGTATCTGCCTGAGCCTGAATGTTGTCCAGGTCCTGTGTGTGTAGGGATGGACTGCTTCAATATCTGAAGAGTTGTGCATGGTAAAGAACATTGTGCAATCATCAGCGAACATTCTGACATTATGTTAGAGAGGTTATTGACGAAGCAGCGGAAGATGGTTGGGACTAGGATAATACCCTGAGGAACTCCTCTTATGATGTCCTAAGGCTGAGATCATTGGCCTCCCAGCAACATAACCATCTTCCTTTTTGTTAGATATGACTCCAACCTGTGGAGAAGATTCCCTTTGAATCCAATTTTGCTCGGGCTCCTTGATGCCACATTCAGTCAATTGCTGCCTTGTAATCAGGGGCTGGATTCTCCGGTCTTCCAGCAACATATTTCTCAGTGGTCTGCCATTCACTGGTGATGGGATTCTATCTTCCAGTCGCTTGTCAATGGGATTTCTCATTAAAGCCAGCCCACACCACCGGAAAACACATGGGCGAGGGTGTGCTGCCAGTGGCAAAAAAGAATCCCAACGGTTGGAGAATTCTGGCCCAGGGCTGGAGCCCAATGGCAATGGCAGAACCCAGACTGAGGACAGGCAAGCAGGTTGTCGCAGAGTAGATGTTGCTTGTTAGCACGATTGTTCAGACCTTCCATCACTTTACTGATGGTTAAGAGTAGAATGATGCTTATTAATTTACAGGAAGTGGGCGTCGTTGATTAGGCCAACATTTATGGCCCTTCAGAAGATGGTGGGCTGCCTTCTAGCAGTTGAATACAACTGAGTAGCTTGCTGGGTCATTTCAGAGGGTAATTAAGAGTGGGTCTAACATTGCTATGGGTCTGGAGTCACATTTAGGCCAGGTAAGGATGGCAGACTTCCTACCTAAAGGGCATTAGTGAACAAGGATGGGTTTTTACAACAATTAACAATGATTTCATGGTCAACATTCAAGATATTTTATTGAGTTAAAGTTGCACCATCTGCTGTTGTGGGATTCGAACCTGGGTCTCCAGATCATTATCCCTGGTCTCTGGATTACTAGTCCAGCGACAATACCACTACGCCACTGGTTCCCCACAATGGGGGGTGGTAATATGTTGTATTGAATTTGTCCTGCTTTTCATGAACAGGACATACTGGGGCAATTTTCCACATTGTTTTATTAGGTGATAATGTTTTCACTTGGCTAAGTGCACGGCTTCTGGAGCACATCTACAGGTCTACAGCCTTTGCCGTTCCAATGGACATCTGCATTGTTAGATGTACATCCTTTAGAGGAGATGTTAAACTAAAACACAGTGTAGTACGAGTTCGATTGGTTGAGGTGTACATTGAGGGTAGAATCATATTGCCTCAGTTTTCAATGCAGGCCGGGATCATTTCCAGCTCCCTGGGCTAGTAATTTCGGAGGTCTTTCCACTTGCACAATCTTCACAGAGGAGGCCTAGCCTCTCTAGGAGCTCAGTCTAATTAACGATGAAGGGTGGAAAATGCAGGTAGAAGACCTGTGCGTGCGAGCCTCTGGACACCTGATAGCCCCTCCAGAAGTGGGCAAAGCCAATGTGGCGGGCGGGCGGACGGGGTGGGGTGGGGGGGGGGAAACTGTAAGAACACCTTGAGATTGATTTTTTGAAAGTATTCTGCCTCCTTTACTTCAATAAGAAGTCTTACAACACCAGGTTAAAGTGACTTTAACCTGGTGTTAAAGTATTCGACTTTAACCTGGTGTTGTAAGACTTCTTACTGTGCTCACCCCAGTCCAACGTTGGTATCGCCACATCATGGCTACCACCGACACCGCAAAGCGCCGGCTCAAAGTGGAGAGGATACCCAAGAAGATCACGCATGTAGACACTGACATTAAGTTTCTACAAGGATGCAAGAAAGCAGACAAAAAAAAAGAAAAAATGGACTTTAACCTGTTGTTGTAAGACTTCTTACTGTGCTCACCCCAGTCCAATGCTGGCATCTCCACATCCTTTACTTCAATCATTGTAATAACCCTCACTAGACCCACAGTAGCACAGTGGGTACACTGTTGCTTCACAGCACCAGGGTCCCAGGTTCGATTCCGGGCTTGGGTCACTGTCTGTGTGGAGTCTGCATGTTTATCATAGAATTTACAGTTCAGAAGGAGGCCATTCGGCCCATCGAGTCTGCACCGACTCTTGGAAAGAGCACCCTACCCAAGGTCAACACCTCCACCCTATCCCCATAACCCAGTAACCCCACCCAACACTAAGGGCAATTTTGGACACTAAGGGCAATTTATCATGGCCAATCCACCTAACCTGCACATCGTTGGACTGTGGGAGGAAACCGGAGCACCCGGAGGAAACCCACGCACACACGGGAAGGATGTGCAGACTCCGCACAGACAGTGACCCAAGCCGGAATCGAACCTGGGACCCTGGAGCTGTGAAGCAATTGTGCTATCCACAATGCTACCGTGCTGCCGTGCTACGTTCTCCCCGTGTCTGCGTGGGTTTCCTCCGGTTTCATCCCACAAGTCCTGAAAGATGTGCTGTTAGGTGAATTGGACATTCTAAATTCTCACTCTGTGTACCCGAACAGATGCGTAATGTGGCGACTAGGGGATTTTCACAGTAACTTCATTGCAGTGTTAATGTAAGCCTACTTGTGACAATAAAGATTATTATTGTAAATCTTTTTAAAAAACTAAAGAAGTATAACCTTGGAATTGTAAATTGATCTGTAAATCACATTATTTTGTGATCTGAAATGCTTTGACACTGATAATGATGCAGTTTTTGAGTTAGTTGTTTTGTTACTACAGTATTCATTGCAGTGATATTTAAGCCTACTTGTGACAATAAAGATTTAAAGAAAACCAAAAACACCCAATTGATCTCCCCATGGGACTAGGAAAATCCAAGCTCCTCGACTAGTCGGCACAGGCCCATCCGCTTTGGTTTGTGGAAATCAGCCTATGTTTGGAACCTTGCAGCTGTAAGCCATGATGCGGCCATTACTTTGTTGTTGAATTAAACCTCTTTTGGATTTACCTTCTCGGCCTCTTGAACTTTTATCATCACATGTCTTATGTACATAATTATTTTATTGTTGTATGAATTTCCAGGTTGGTTTGAAATAGAAGCCTGAATTTTTATGCAGTCATGGTGAATCAGAAGGCCATTAAAAATGGTATGTTAGATCCAATTATGGGAATCCCATCCCTATTAATATTTCCAAAATGTTTTGCCTGTGTGGGAAAAATGTGCAAATAGTGAGGACACAAGCAGCAGTCCCACCATTGCCAGTTCCATTGCGGTGGTGGGCATTTCAAACCCCTTTGCAATTTTCATTGAGCTGGGACCATTTTGTTAGTAGACATGGCTCATGCAACTTAAAGGAGTTAACCACAGTAGAACTTAGTCCTGAGTTGTGAACCAAACAACACAGCCATTCAACATTTGATTTGATAAACTTTGCCCCTGTTAACTTCTCATAAAGCTGTTTATAGACAATAAAAGTTCAGTTGAAGAAATCTTCCATCCACTTCACACCCTTTTATCTTGCATAAATAAACACACAGGCATTGAAAACATCTTCAAAGAAAGGTCAGTTTATTGCAGACTAATAAAAATGTCAATCATAACCAAGCTAACACTCCCTTAAAAACTGTGTAATCTGGGAACTGTATCAACACAAACAGTTTGAAACGGTGGTCAGACATCAAGTTTTTTGTTCAGATGGTCTGATTATGACTGCCTGGTTGAAACCAAGAATGGATAATGGGCTTTGTCCTGTAGGCAATGTTGACACAGATTAAGTGGTAAGGGATAAAAAGCTTTTTTTGTCATTGACACTGTGAATGGTGTGTTTGACACTTTTATGCAGTAGTAAAATGAATAGTTTTTTTCAAAGGAGATTTTCAAAGCATGTTTGCTTATGTTGTGAGTTTCAGGAGCATTTTAAAGATTTGCCGATAGCTCATTGATTCCGTGCAGCGCGGATACTGGAAGTTGGAGCATGAAGGATGCATAGGAAGATACAAAGGGCATGGCAGTAACGACAGTATGGAAGAGGAATGGGATATGATGGGTGGAGGGGGTAAGTCTGTCTACAGCCCATGCCTACCTCCCCGACAAGAAAATAGGACAGGCAGGAGAGGATTACGTGATTAGGAAAATTCCCGAGTCCCAATAACCGTCTGCATGATGAAAATCCGTTTCATCATGTTCAGAGTGAAATAAATGTAAAAATGATCCGGAACTAACGGATGCTAGAAAACATATTGCCAAGCAAAAGAGACAATGATTACTGTTTATTACAGAAGTTCACCTTGAATGATAAAAACTCATAATTGAACATTTCTGTACAAATATCCAAAGTCAATTGCAAATTTGAGTTATATTAAGTGAAGTTCTACTGGCAGGATTTAACTACTTGAAATCCAATGAAGCCAAATAATAGAAAATTGATGAAGACATATGAATCCGATGTAATGGATAGCTCTTAGACATGCAGAAGTTCAGAATTACACATAATAAATATGAGGAAGAATGAGTTTATTGAAGGAAGATTGTTCTGATTGAATTTATTAGACGTTTTAAAGATATGACTGAGTGCTGAATAAAGACATTATGATTTATATATTGGAAGGTATTAGACAAAGGGCTTTAGAAAAAGACTTGTAAAAGTATTTGAAAGCTGAAGGAATCATGAGTCAAGAAGTAAATTGGATTTAAAATGGGCTTGACAGTCCAAAGTATAGAATAGTCATGAATAGTAACAGTTCAACATGAGTAATGATGACCTGTGAAATCCGACAGTGATCAAATTATGGCAATCAGAATAGCTAGATGCATAGAATAGAAGTCCAAGCATAATAATGAAGGTCTTCATTCCATTTATGACACCACTTGGACTATTGCATCTTGTTCTGATGACTACATCGACAAAAAAACTGCAAAATCATTGGAAAGAGGACGGTGACTGACAATCTGATTATAGACGAGCATAGATTGATTAGACACAGCACTGTGACTGAGATTCTAATTGGAAATGCGTGACTTAAGGAAGGATATGATTTATATGTTTAAAATTGTGAGGGAATGTAATGAAGCAAAAACGTGAAAGCTTTGGCAAGACAGTCAGTCTAACCTCCATGGTGGGGAAACTATGGGAAGTAAGTCTGAGGAACAGAATTCATCTGCATTTGGAAAGGCGGGGATTGATCAAGAACAGTCAGCATGGTTTTGTTAAGGGGAGGTCATGTCTGACCAACTTGATTGAAGTTTTCGAAGAGTTGACCAGGTGTGTAGATGAGGGAAATGTATTTGACGGCGTCCCCTTGGACTTCTGCAAGGCTTTTGATAAGATCCCACATGGGAGACTGCTAACGAAGGTAAGAGCCCATGGGATCCAAGGAAATTTGGTACATTAGATCCAAAATTATCTGAGTGGCAGGAAGCGGTGGGTGATGGTCTGACTGTAAGCCTGTGTCCAATGCGGTCCCGCAGGGCCCTTGCTGTTTGTGGTTTATATAAATGATTTGGATATGAATGTAGGAGGATTGATCAATAAATTTGTGGAAGAAACGAAAATTGGTGGGGTGGCAAATAGTGAGAAGAATAGCCTTTGATTACAGGGGGATATAGACTGGCTAGTCAGATGAGTTGATTAGTGACAAATGGAATTCAACCCGGAAAAGTATGAGTTGATGCACTTGGGCAGGACAAAAAAAGCAAGGGAATACATGATAAACTGCAGGACACGGGGAAGCACCAAGGATCAGAGGGACCTTGGTGTGCATGTACATCAGTCCCTTAAGGTAGCAGGATAGCTGGATACAGTAATTAAGAAGGCATATGGTATCTTGCATTTATTAGCTGAGGCATAGAGTTTAAGAGCAGGGAGATTATGCTGGAACTGTATAAAACATTGGTTAGACTACAGCTAGAGTATTGTGTACAGTTCTGGAATCCACATTATAGGAGGGATATGATAACATTGGAAAAGGTGCAGAGGAGGTTTACCAGGATGTTACTTGGGCTGGCGAATTTTAGTTATGAAGAGAGATTAGGTAGACTTGGATTGTTTTCGTTGGAGCAGAGGAGACTGAGTAGGGACTTGATTGAAATGTATAAAATTATGAGGGGCATAGATAGAGGAGCCAGGAAGAAACCTTTCCACTTAGTGGAGTGATCAATAACCAGAGGGCATAGATTTAAGGAAAGGGCCAGGAGGTTTAGAGGGGATGTGAGGAAGAAATCTTTTACCCAAAGGGTGGTGGGAGTTTGGAATATGCTGCCTGAAAGGGTGGTGGAGGCAGAGACCCTCATAAAATTTAAGAAGAATTTAGATGTGCACTTGCGATCCCAAGAGCTGGGAAATGGAGTTACAATAGTTAGGTGGTAGGTTTTGATGGGCTAAAGGGCCTTTTCTGTGCTGTATGGCTCTATGACTCTGTGACTCGAAACAACAAGCCCATGGACGAAACATATTTCTTCTCACTTTGAGTTGTTCTAATACAATTAAATTCTATATGAAAGAGTATCATAGATAGAATCATAAATTCCCAACAGTGCAGAAAGAGGCCATTTGGTCCATTGAGTCTGTACCAACACTTTGAAAGATCACCCTACCTCGGCCCGATCCCCTCCCCTGTACCCCTGAAGGGACAATTTAGCATGGCCAATCCACCTAACCTGCACATCTTTGGACTGTAGGTGCAAACCGGAGCACCCGGAGGAAACCCACACACACACCATAGAATCATAGAATTTACAGTGCAGAAGGAGGCCATTCAGCCCATCGAGTCTACACCAACCCCTGAAAGAGCATCCTACCTAAGCCTGCATATCCACCCTCCCCATTAGCCAGCAACCCCACCTAACGTTTGGACACTATAGGGCCATTTAGTGTAACCAATCCACCTAATCCGCACACCTTTTGACTGTGTGAGGAAACCGGAGGAAGCCCATGCAGACATGGGGAGAACGTGTAAACGTGCAGACTCCTCACAGACAGTGACCCTAGCTGGGAATCAAACCCGGGTCCCTGATGGTGTGAAGCAACTGTGCTAACCAATGTGCTACTGTGCCACCCTAATGGGGAGAACATACAAACTCCACACAGACAGTCATCCAAAGCCGGAATCAAACCTAGGTCTCTGACACTGTGAGGCAGCAGTGCCAACCACTGTGCCATAAAGACGGATTCTGCAAAATCTTTCCATGAGAGACTGCACAAGTTCCTAGTTTGGGAGAAAGTGGAAAAATTGATATTGTTGCAAAACAGGTGTAAAAGAATAACTAACATAGGGAACACATATTCCACAAACTAGGCTTCAGAATAATCTATGTTACATGAACATATGAATTCGGAGCATTAGTAAGCCACTCGAGCCTGCTCCGCCATTCAATAAGATCATGGCTGATCTGATTGTGGCCTTTTAGAACCATAGAATAGAACCATAGAATAGGACCATAGAATTTCTGCAGTGCAGAAGGAGGCCATTTGGTTTATCAAGTCCGCACCGATCCTCTGAAAGTGCACCTCACCTAGGCCCAACCCCCGCCCTATTCCTGTAACTTGACCTAACCTGCACATCTTTAGACACTAAGGGGCAATTTAGCATGGCCAATCCAGCTAATTTACACATCTTTGTCTGTGGGAGGAAACCGGAGCACCCGGATAAAACCCACAGAGGCACAGGGGGAAAGTGCAAACTCCACACAGACAGTCATCCAAGGTCAGCAATTGAACCCGGGTCCATGGCGCTGTGAGACAGCAGTGCTAACCACTGTGCCACCATGATGCCCTCAACTCCACATTTCCATCTACCCCCGATAATCTTTTACCCCTTGCTTATCAGGAATCTATCTGCTTCTGCCTTAAAAATATTCAGACTCTGCTTCCATCGCCTTTTGAGAAAGAGGATTCCAATAACTCACAACCTTCTGAGAGAACAACATTTCTCCCCATCTCTGTGTTAAATGGGCGGCCCCTTATTATTAAGCAGTGCCCCCTAGTTCTTCATTCTCCCACAACAGGAACCATCCTCTGCACATCCACTCTATCAAGAGTCCTCAGGATCTTATATGTTTGACCTTGCGGCTTTTTAAAATTTTGTTCAAAATTCTGTGAATAATGCAGTTCAAAATGGAGGCCAGCATCTGTATTTCCTTATATGCCAGGACCAATGACCTGGACCAAAACTTGAGGACTGTATCATACAGTTTGCCATAGGTTTTCTTGGGATTACTGATTTCTTTCATTTTCATCATCCAAATGAGTCCTGTAAGCTGGCAAATCAATATCAATTTCCAACGTCCTAGTGTCCAAGAAACATTGCAAAAATATTCCAACATATTATCCACTGGTTAAAAAGAGCTAAATCTGATCCCAATCTAGCTTTCAGAAAACTACTTCAGCTTGCCAGGTAATTCTGGCAAATCATTGCCATTGGCTAAGGCACGCCATGTCTGGCAGAGTGGGTTTGCAGCCAAGCTAGATTAACCCGAATCTCAGCAGTGAGCATTCATAGTAATAGACCTTCATTTAGACTTAATTATACTGATGTGCTTAATCATGATCAATGATGTGGTCCATTAGGAATAAGAGATAATGTTGCAATGGAGTAAACACCATTTTTAAAAACATGTATCCTTTCTTGGGATGTGGGCATGACTAGCAAGCCCAGCAATTGGGCGGCACGGTAGCACAGTGGTTAGCACTGTTGTTTCACAGCCCCGGGGTCTCGGGTTCGATTCCCGCTTGGGTCACCGTCTGTGTGGAGTCTGCACGTTCTCCCGTGTCTGCGTGAGGTTGCTCTGGGTTTTCCGGTTGCCTCCCTCAAGTCTCAAAAGACATGCTTTTTAGGTGAATTGGACATTTGAATTCTCCCTCTGTGTACCCGAACAGGCGCTGGAGTATGGCGACTAGGGTATTTTCACAGTAACTTAATTGCAGTGTTAATGTAAGCCTATTTGTGACATTAATAAATATTATTATTATTATCTTTTTAAAAAATATATATTTATTCAAGTTTTTTAACACAATTTTTCTCCCTTACAAACAATAACCCCCCCCTCGTAACAAAAAAAAAACGAGAAATCGTGCAGAGCAAGATATATACATGGCAAAATGATATATTTACACAGCTTTGTACACTGGCCCTCACCCGTACGTGCCAGTTTCCCCAACCCTTCATGTTATCTCTTGCTCATCCACCCTCCCAGGCAGTCCTCCCTTCCCCCCCCCCTCCCAGGACGTCCCCTCCACCCCCCCCCCCCCCCCCAAGGTTGCTGCTGCTGCTGACCGACCTTCCTCTAATGCTCCGCAAGATAGTCTAGGAACGGTTGCCACCGCTTGTAGAACCCCTGCGCAGACCCTCTCAAGGCGAATTTAATCCTCTCCAACTTTATGAACCCAGCCATATCATTTATCCAGGCCTCCAGGCTGGGGGGCTTCGCCTCCTTCCACATTAGCAAGATCCTTCGCCGGGCTACTAGGGACACAAAGGCCAGAATGCTGGCCTCTTTCGCCTCCTGCACTCCCGGTTCGTCCACTACTCCAAATATTGCTAGCCCCCAGCTTGACTTGACCCGGACTGTCACCACCTGAGATATTGCTCCCACCACTCCTCTCCAGAACCCCTCCAGTGCTGGGCATGACCAAAACATATGGACATGGTTCGCCGGGCTCCCTGAGCACCTTCCACATCTGTCCTCTACCCCAAAGAACCTACTCAACCTCGCCCCCGTCAAGTGCGCTCTGTGGACCACCTTAAATTGTATCAGGCTGAGCCTGGCACACGAAGAGGAGGAATTAACCCTACCCAGGGCATCAGCCCACAGCCCTTCCTCGATCTCCTCCCCCAGCTCCTCCTCCCATTTACCCTTCAACTCTTCTACCAGCGCTTCCCCCTCTTCTTTCAACTCCTGGTGTATTTCCGACACCTTGCCCTCCCCGACCCATACACCCGAGATCACCCTATCTTGAACCTCTTGTGCCGGGAGCAACGGGAATTCCCTCACCTGTCGCCTCACAAAAGCCTTCACCTGCATATATCTAAAGGCATTTCCCGGGGGTAACTCGAACTTCTCCTCCAGTGCCCCTAGGCTCGCAAACGTCCCGTCGATGAACAGGTCCCCCATTCTTCCAATCCCCACCCGATGCCAGCTCTGGAACCTCCCGTCCATCTTCCCCGGGACAAACCGGTGGTTACTCCTGATCGGGGACCACACCGATGCTCCCATTGCACCCCGGTGCCGTCTCCACTGGCCCCAGATCCTTAGCGTTGCCGCCACCACCGGGCTCGTGGTATACTTTGTTGGCGAGAGCGGCAGCGGTGCCGTCACCAATGCCCCCAGGCTCGTTCCATTACAGGACGCCATCTCCATCCTCTTCCGTGCCTCCCCCTCTCCCTCCAGAACCCACTTGCGGATCATCGCCACATTTGCTGCCCAGTAGTAGCTCCTCAGGTTTGGCAGCGCCAACCCTCCTCGGTCCCTACTGCGTTCCAGGAATCCTCTCCTTACTCTTGGGGTCTTATTCGCCCACACAAACCCCATAATACTCCTGCCTACTCTCTTAAAAAAGGCCTTAGTGATCACGATGGGAAGGCACTGAAACACAAACAGAAACCTCGGAAGGACCACCATTTTGACCGACTGCACTCTACCCGCCAGCGAGAGCGGCAACATGTCCCATCTTTTGAAATCCTCCTCCATTTGTTCCACCAACCTCGTCAGATTCAGTTTATGTAGGGTCCCCCAACTCCTGGCTATCTGGATCCCCAGATACCGAAAGCTCCCCTCCGCCCAACTCAGCGGTAGGTCCCCTATCCCTCTTTCTTGGTCCCCCGCTTGTAATACAAAGAGCTCACTCTTCCCTACATTGAGCTTATAGCCCGAAAACTCCCCAAACTCCCTTAGAGTCTGCATGACCTCCACCATCCCCTTCATTGGATCCGCCACGTACAGCAACAGGTCATCCGCATATAGCGACACCCGATGCTCTTCTCCCCCTTGGACCACCCCCCTCCATTTATTAGACTCCCTCAATGACATGGCCAATGGTTCGATCGCCAATGCGAACAACAGGGGAGACAGGGGGCATCCCTGCCTCGTCCCTCGATACAGTCGAAAGTACTCCGACCACCGCCGGTTCGTCACTACACTCGCCATCGGGGCTCTGTAAAGGAGCTTAACCCAATTGATAAACCCTACCCCGAACCCAAACCTACGCAGCACCTCCCAGAGGTACTCTCACTCTACTCGGTCAAAGGCCTTCTCTGCGTCCATAGCTGCCACTATCTCCGCCTCTCCCTCCTTCGATGGCATCATTATCACATTTAAGAGCCGCCGCACATTGGTGTTTAGTTACCTGCCCTTTACAAATCCTGTCTGGTCCTCGTGGATTACCCCCGGGACACAGTCCTCGATCTTCGTGTCCAGCACTTTTGCCAGCAACTTTGCATCCACATTGAGGAGCGAGATCGGCCTGTACGATCCGCATTACATTGGGTCCTTGTCCTGCTTTAGGATCAAAGAAATTGTCGCTTCCGACATTGTCGGGGGCAGGGTCCCCTCCTCTCTTGCCTCATTTAAGGTCCTCACCAGTAGCAGGGCCAACAGGTCGGCGTACTTCCTGTAGAACTCCACCGGGAATCCGTCCGGTCCCGGGGCCTTATCACCTGCATGCTCCCCAAACCCTTGCTCAGCTCCTCCAACCCAATTGGTGCCCCCAAACCAGCCACCTCTTACTCCTCCACCCTCGGGAATCTCAGCTGATCTAGGAATCGTCTCATCCCCTCTTCCCCCGCTGGGGGCTGGGATCTGTACAGCTCTTCATAAAAGGCCTTGAATACCTCGTTTATTTTCGTCGCACTCCGACCCGTGGCTCCCCTTCCATCTTTGACTCCTCCTATTTCCCTCGCTGCCATCCTCTTACGGAGCTGGTGTGCCAGCATCCGACTAGCCTTTTCCCCATACTCGTAGGCCGCCCCCTGCGCTTTCCTCCACTGTGCCTCCGTCTTCCCTGTGGTCAACAGGTCAAACTCTGTCTGGAGCCGTCGTCTTTCCCCAAGTAATCTTTCCTCCGGGGCCTCTGCGTATCTCCTGTCCACTCTCAAAATCTCCTCCACTAACCTCTCCCTTTCCATACCCTCTGTCTTCTCCCTATGAGCCCTAATGGAAATTAGCTCTCCCCTGATCACCGCCTTCAACGCCTCCCATACCACCCCCACCCATACCTCCCCGTTGTCGTTGGCCTCCAAGTACCTTTCGATACACCCCCTCACCTTCCCACACACCACCTTGTCCACCAGCAGTCCCACATCCAGCCGCCACAACGGGCGTTGGTCCCTCTCCTCTCCCAGCTCCAGTTCCACCCAGTGCGGGGCATGGTCCGAAACGGCTATAGCCGAATACACCGTCCCCTCCACCCTCGGGATGAGCGCCCTACCCAGAACAAAGAAATCTATCCGGGAGTAGGCTTTGTGTACATGGGAGAAGAAAGAAAATTCCCTGGCCTGCGGCCTTGCAAACCGCCATGGGTCCACTCCCCCCATCTGATCCATAAACCCCCTAAGAACCTTGGCTGCCGCCGGCCTCTTTCCAGTCCTTGATTTGGTGCGGTCCAGTGCTGGATCCAACACTGTATTGAAGTCCCCTCCCATTATCAGGCCTCCTATCTCCAGGTCCGGAATGCGCCCCAACATGCGCTTCATGAATCCTGCATCATCCCAGTTCGGGGCCTATACGTTTACCAACACCACCCACGTCCCTTGCAGCCTACCGCTCACCATTACATATCGCCCTCCATTGTCCACTACAATAGTCTTGGCCTCAAATGACACCCGCTTTCCCACCAATATTGCCACCCCTCTATTCTTCGCGTCCAGTCCCGAGTGGAATACCTGTCCTACCCATCCCTTTCTTAGCCTGACCTGGTCCGCCACCTTCAGGTGTGTCTCTTGGAGCATGGCCACGTCTGCCTTCAGTCCCCTTAAGTGCGCGAACACTCGAGCCCTCTTCACCGGCCCATTCAGGCCCCTCACATTCCACGTTATCAGCCGGAGTGGAGGGGCTATTATTATTATCAGTTGCCCATCCCTAATTGCCCTTGAACTAATTGACTTGCTAGACCAGGTCAAAGGCCAGTTAAGGGTCAACCACATTGCTGTGGGTCTGGAGTCACATGTTGTCCAGACTGGGTAAGGATGGCACGTTGGTTGCCTTCTCAAAAGCGCACTAGTGAACCAGTTGGGTCTTTATAACAATTGATGATAGTTTCAGGGTTTATTAATTGAATTTAAATTCCACCTCGTACTGTGGTGGGATTTGAACCCATGTCCCCAGAGTATCGACCAGTTCATTATAACATATGAGAGAAGGATTATGTTTCTTTTAAATTGATATCTGTGTTTTTTTTAAATCCAGGTAAGAAAAATATACTTAATCATCCACCATTCATGCCATCCGTGAAAACATGCCACGAGTTTTGAGATGTGATTTATATTCCACATGGACCAACAGTATGTGAGTGTGGCATGTGAATTAGTGCTCTGAGTACAAAACAGATCAAATCCAGTTCTGTTTATGCCATATGTAAAAAGTCAGTTGTACAAAAGAAAAAATAAATATAATTTAATTATTACATGAATTTTAATTTTTATTACTGTCAGCCTGCGAGCATAAGTGCTAATTAATCTATTTTGTAATGCGTAGTTGAAGATAAATGTTCCAAATTTTCACTTATTTTCTTTCCAATTGAAATATTTTGATTAAAAATAAAACAAACATTGACAGGAAAACCTGTTTCAGTGAACTCACGATGTGTTAATTTTGGAAATCACATTTTGGAATTTGAATATCATATGTGAAATATGAAATATTATCACATGGAGTTGTCATTTCAGTAGATGTCAGGATGCTTTCTCTTAGAAGAAATTTAATCTTAACCCAAAAGCAGAACACTGGCTCATGCTCTTCATAGTCACATACTAAATCTGCTTTTATTGAATGCCTGAAATTTCAGCTGGGTTTGGTCGGTAGTGCTTTCTCAGAAGGTTCAAAGTTCAAATCTCACCGTAACACTTGAGCATGTAGTCCTGCTTGAGGTTTCACAGCAGTACTGAGAAGGTTTGTATTGTTAATGGTGCTGAGAGATGAGATATTAAAACAGTGCCCCATTTGCATAATCTGTATCTAGGGTGGATGCCTAGGATCATGGCAATATTTAAAGAAAAGTAGGGTGCTCGCTAGGTTTTCGGGCCTACATTCCCTCCTTAACTAATACCACCAGAAACTGATTAACCACCCTGGCACTTTATTTGATCATTTTGGTACCATTCTGGGGAAAATTGGCCGTTTCATTTTTCTCAAAATAATAGTGACTTAATTTCATTGGTTCTGAGGAAGTGATAAAATCCAAGGTAAATGAAAGTACATTCTCATTTCCCATAAAGGTGACAGACATGCAATTTTTCATCTTTCACCCCCTCTTAGTTAAACAGCTTTATTTTTTTCTTGAGTAAAATTAGTGTTCTATGCTAAATTCTACCATTGTACAATGAGAAACTAAGTCAATAGTGCACATGTTGCAAATGGTTTACAATTGATTATTTTCTTAACCTAAGCATGTAATTTTTCAGAAAAGAATTAATAAAAATATTACAATTCAACTTTAAGTTTGGGGGCTGAGTTTCAAATAAACTTACCTTTACAACTGAAACTACCTTTAAAAAAAAATTCTAAGCTTTATGGTTTTCTATGGTTTAATTTATTTTATACAATTTGAAATAACTTTCAATCCAAGTAAATACCAAGCATTCCTGTTTTTAATATAAGTAGAGTTCATACCAACTTAACCTGATATAAACCAGGCCGAAGTCTTCTATCCTCATTCACAGCTTGGATTTTCCATTGCCACTGGAACAAAGAACAAAGAACAAAGAAATGTACAGCACAGGAACAGGCCCTTCGGCCCTCCAAGCCCGTGCCGACCATGCTGCCCGACTAAACTACAATCTTCTACACTTCCTGGGTCCGTATCCTTCTATTCCCATCCTATTCATATATTTGTCAAGATGCCCCTTAAATGTCCCTATCGTCCCTGCTTCCACTACCTCCTCCGGTAGCGAGTTCCAGGCACCCACTACCCTCTGCGTAAAAAACTTGCCTCGTACATCTACTCTAAACCTTGCCCCTCTCACCTTAAACCTATGCCCCCAAGTAATTGACCCCTCTACCCTGGGGAAAAGCCTCTGACTATCCACTCTGTCTATGCCCCTCATAATTTTGTATACCTCTATCAGGTCTCCCCTCAACCTCCTTCGTTCCAGTGAGAACAAACCGAGTTTATTCAATCGCTCCTCATAGCTAATGCCCTCCATACCAGGCAACATTCTGGTAAATCTCTTCTGCACCCTCTCTAAAGCCTCCACATCCTTCTGGTAGTGTGGCGACCAGAATTGAACACTATACTCCAAGTGTGGCCTAACTAAGGTTCTATACAGCTGCAACATGACTTGCCAATTCTTATACTCAATGCCCCGGCCAATGAAGGCAAGCATGCCGTATGCCTTCTTGACTACCTTCTCCACCTGTGTTGCCCCTTTCAATGACCTGTGGACCTGTACTCCTAGATCTCTTTGACTTTCAATACTCTTGAGGGTTCTACCATTCACTGTATATTCCCTACCTGCATTAGACCTTCCAAAATGCATTACCTCACATTTGTCCGGATTAAACTCCATCTGCCATCTCTCCGCCCAAGTCTCCAGACAATCTAAATCCTGCTGTATCCTCCGACAGTCCTCATCGCTATCCGTAATTCCACCAACCTTTGTGGCGTCTGCAAACTTACTAATCAGACCAGTTACATTTTCCTCCAAATCATTTATATATACTACAAAGAGCAAAGGTCCCAGCACTGATCCCTGTGGAACACCACTGGTCACAGCCCTCCAATTAGAAAAGCATCCCTCCATTGCTACTCTCTGCCTTCTATGGCCTAGCCAGTTCTGTATCCACCTTACCAGCTCACCCCTGATCCCGTGTGACTTCACCTTTTGTACTAGTCTACCATGAGGGACCTTGTCAAAGGCCTTACTGAAGTCCATATAGACAACATCTACTGCCCTACCTGCATCAATCATCTTAGTGACCTCCTTGAAAAACTCTATCAAGTTAGTGAGACACGACCTCCCCTTCACAAAACCGTGCTGCCTCTCACTAATACGTCCATTTGCTTCCAAATGGGAGTAGATCCTGTCTCGAAGAATTCTCTCCAGTAATTTCCCTACCACTGAAGTAAGGCTCACCGGCCTGTAGTTCCCGGGATTATCCTTGCTACCCTTCTTAAACAGAGGAACAACATTGGCTATTCTCCAGTCCTCCGGGACATCCCCTGAAGACAGCGAGGATCCAAAGATTTCTGTCAAGGCCTCAGCAATTTCCTCTCCAGCCTCCTTCAGTATTCTGGGGTAGATCCCATCAGGCCCTGGGGACTTATCTACCTTAATATTTTTTAAGACACCCAACACCTCGTCTTTTTGGATCACAATGTGACCCAGGCTATCTACACCCCCTTCTCCAGACTCAACATCTACCAATTCCTTCTCTTTCGTGAATACTGATGCAAAGTATTCATTTAGTACCTCGCCCATTTCCTCTGGCTCCACACATAGATTCCCTTGCCTATCCTTCAGTGGGCCAACCCTTTCCCTGGCTACCCTCTTGCTTTTTATGTACGTGTAAAAAGCCTTGGGATTTTCCTTAACCCTATTTGCCAATGACTTTTCGTGACCCCTTCTAGCCCTCCTGACTCCTTGCTTAAGTTCCTTCCTACTTTCCTTATATTCCACGCAGGCTTCGTCTGTTCCCAGCCTTTTAGCCCTGACAAATGCCTCCTTTTTCTTTTTGACGAGGCCTACAATATCACTCGTCATCCAAGGTTCCCGAAAATTGCCGTATTTATCTTTCTTCCTCACAGGAACATGCCGGTCCTGTATTCCTTTCAACTGACACTTGAAAGCCTCCCACATGTCAGATGTTGATTTGCCCTCAAACATCCGCCCCCAATCTATGTTCTTCAGTTCCCGCCTAATATTGTTATAATTAGCCTTCCTCCAATTTAGCACATTCATCCTCGGACCACTCTTATCCTTGTCCACCAGTACTTTAAAACTTACTGAAGTGAATAGAGATCTGGCTGGAAGTGAATAGAGATCTGGCTGGAATACCAGATTCTCCATTCTTGCTCACATCGGATCCAGCCATAAGCAAGACCAAAGAATCCCGCCCCGCAAGTCAGATAAAAGATGGAATATTGAAAAATTAGGATTAATGTTCAGCTTCAGGAATATATTCCTAATGCTGTATGAATTTTCTGCACTCTGAAATGGGTGACTATATTTTTGAGCTGCATATTTAGCAGTTAACTGAATGGAGTGTTGCCGCAGCTTGTGTATCTTTCAATTAATGGAATGTTTCTGTGCCACAGGAAATATAATAAAAATTGTTGCCAGTTTCCCCAACATTGTAGCGCAAATGATTTCTTGGATAAATAATTCAATATGCTTTGCTTCTCAGGCAAAATTTTGTATCTTCAAGCCCTGCACAATTTTCAACTCCAAGATTCCAAATTAACAGAATCAGTTTTGTCCGTATTTAAACAAAAATCAGCTTAAAGATATTCATGAGAAAATTTTACTTTGACTTCCAAATGTTTCATTGTAAACTACTGGAACATCTCGTCCCATGATGGTTGCTAAGTTTTCACTGACTGCCATTGTCAAGCATTCATATGCAGTATAGCTGGCAGAATTTTCTTTTTATTCCTATGGCCAGTCTTCTGTTATTTAAGCAATTTTATTTTGTCCCTGTGCACACACCATGATCCAGCGAAAGAGGTGACCGGCAACATTGTTCAGATATTTGCTAGTATCATTTTGAACCCTGCCTAACTGCGTAAGTGGAACACCTAACAATAACTGAGATAATCTACAGCTCATTGTAATTGGGAGATGCACGACAGTCTTGTGGCTGGTGTCACCATCATGATCTCTCCGTGACAGAGTGTATTAGTGTGCTGGAGTCAAAAATGCATGTTGCATATCCCTTATTTATTTATAATATGTATGTTAAACTGTTGAAAATTAGTTATTTTGCAGTGCCTGATGCAGGTATATTAAAACAAGGTAAAACCTGACCTGTCAAATGTTAACAATACAAAATATTAATTGTGTCAAGAAATTGTAAACATATCTGCCAACTTCAAATGTGCTGAATTCATAAATGAAGTAGTTGGCTGCCATATTATTTTTGGCAGCCTGAACATGAAATCTATGTATGTTTGGTTCTTCCCTGCAATACAGTCTACTGATTGGCATCTCTTATTATTATGTTCTGTCCATCATTTTCTTTTCCCCGAAGCCCCGATTCTTCTAGTAATAGATCCTCATTCATTTTTGATCCGACATGTCAACTTTTTATTGTCAATTCTGACTTCCTGCCACTTGTTATAGAGTGAAGCTTCAGGCACACAGACACATCTCGCCATTTCAAATGAAAGGGCACTCAAATGGGAGCTTCCCTTTCCCCAATCTATTAATTCTGATTATTACTTCGAGTTTATTGACGGATTTCAGATTTGCAGATAGTCAGGAGAAACCAGTTGTAAATGAAACACAGTAGCAAATGGATTGCACAATTAAAATCCTGCAATCAACTATCATTAAATACTTACACTTTCTTTGCTAGTTGACACATTTTATAAAGTATACTGAAAATGCCACCTATAACTTGCATATTTTATGCCTTACTAGTGTCATTTATATATATATTTTCAAACCAAATCATACACAATTGTTGAACTAGACATGCCCATATTTAATATATAATCATGGGCGGCACAGTGGTTAGCACAGCTGCCTCACAGTGACGAGGACCCAGGTTGGATCCCAGCCCCGGGTCACTGTCCGCGTGGAGTTTGCGCATTCTCCCTGTGTCTGCGTGGTCTCACCCCCACAACCCAAAGGTGTGCAGGGTAGGTGGATTGACTACGTTAAATTACCCCTTAATTGGAAAAAATAATTGGGTACTTTAAATTTTTTTTAAAATTTATATATAATCAGATTTTTTTTAATCAAAGAAAATCTGAACATTCTTTACTCTAGTTTTCCTACAGGTTGGACAGTACAGTTCATGCCTCTCTCAATGTGGGTAATACAACCTCTCTCAATATGGGTAATACAACTGAAGTCCTTACACTAAAATAATTAATCTCGAATGTCACTCTCAGACAAATTAGTTCACATTGTCTGGAACTTTGAGGCATGCACAGATATCGTGAAATCAGCCTTCTCGCTATTGGCACCCAAGTTTCAGTGCATAAAATTTCCCAGCCAGCAATTATCAGGGTGCAAATGAAGCCATATTACCAATATGCACAAGTCTAATTTGCATTCGATGTTTACTTAATTGACATTCCTTACTGCTGATCCCACCTGAAGCAGAGGGACTGGCCACTGTGTGCCGCTAGCACGTTTTAGATAGCTCCATCAGGAATCGTGAGTCTGGCCTCCTCAAGCAAGCCTCTCTATGAACAAAATAAAAATTTAATAAGAGAATTTTCATATATTCTGATCAGTGTTGCCGTACCTGGTCCTCCCAATTTCTATTGGACTTGCTTATTTTTTGCTGCAAGTATTTTCCTTTTGTATTCTTAAATAATTTTTAATGCATGGATTTTCTAGCTGGGTTTAGAGCATGCAAGATGATGAGTTTACAATGAGGGACCCTTGCAACAAGACCTGAAATCTTCTAAACTGGTTACTAATCCATAAACTGTTGGTTTACATTGGTGCACATGTGCCCAGCCCCCTCCTCCTCTCCCCATTGGGTATGTCAGGGGAGACACACCTTCCCTGCTTCTGCTTCATGTTGTCACACGGGAGGTGTGAGGCATAGGCGGACCCTAGAACAAAGACTGTCCTTACAGTAGAAATGAATATTCCCACAGCATGAAGCTACTGAATCCTTCCAGATTTATGCCACTCCAGAATAAAGTGCATGCCAGGGTAAGTTGGACAAACAAATCACAGGAAAGGGGTAGCATTAAAGAAAACCAAAGTAAAATGTTAATCAACATATTGTTCTGCAGAGAGTGGGGAATACACTGGGGGAATTGGGAGTTTTACAGAGAGGTTTAAATCTAACAACATTAACAGAGAGACCTGTAGCTGCAAACTGGAGAAGAATAAAAAACACATCAGATATATCAGGGACAAAATGTGATAGCTTCTGAAAATGGGCACAGTAATTCATAGAATTATAGAATCATAGAATTTACAGTGCAGAATAATAATAATCGCTTATTGTCACAAGTAGGCTTCAGTGAAGTTACTGTGAAAAGCCCCTAGTCGCTACATTCCGGCGCCTGTTCGGGGAGGCCGGTACGGGAATTGAACCCACACTGCTGCCTTGTTCTGCATTACAAGCCAGCTATTTAGCCCACTGTGCTAGAAGAAGGCCATTCAGCCCATCGAGTCTGTACCAGCCTTTGGAAAGAGCACCCCACTTAAGCTCACATCTCCACCCCATCCCTGTAAGCTCACTTAATCTTTTTGGACAATAAGGGTAATTTAGCATGGCCAATCCACCTAACCTACACATCTTTGGACTGTGGGAGGAAACCGGAGCTGCAATGTGCAATTAGCCTATTCCTTCTCTCTGTTGTATGCAAACTTTGTGTTCTTTGCTCATATAAATAATAAATGATAGGTACACGCCTCAACACGGAGCTCAAAATCGTCTGAGACAGGCAACACTGAAAATAAGAATGCACCACATAAAAGCACCTTTGAAGCACCTCTTAAAGGGGCGGCACACTCTGGCTGCAGAAGGTGCAGGAAAGTGGCTGGGAAGAGAGTACAATCTGCAGAGTACAGCTGCAAAAGTGCAGACAGCATATTCTAAGGTTTTCAGATGCAGCATCACCTTTGGTTTTGCAAGGGGTAGTGGGTGGGGTTACGGTGGGTGGTGGTGGCAGGAGAGCCTCCAGATAAACATTGAGAAGGCAATAGGAACAAAGAACCACAAAAGGTTTAATACCCCATCAGCAGGTATTCATATATTAGCCATATATTATTTTCAAATGCCATTGTCATGGAAGTTTGTTGGGGTGTCTCATTAAGAGGCCTGGGGGCCTGTATGTTTAAACATAAGCCATTTATTCTGAACCCATAACCATGTATATATCCCAGGTATTGCCATTTGTGGGTGCGGCCTTCATGCAGGCTCCTTCCAGACCCACTATACAGTCTACTATCATGTGGCTCCCTACATCATATTGTGAGCGGTACTGTCTTGTCCCTTATTAACCCTTGCTCTGTCGAACACCTTCATACTGCAATGGCATGCTGCTATCCCTTAGAAGCCTTAGAAGTGAACCTATAACATCAGACACTGCTCAATGCACTGTGTACTACCACGCACCAATAATCTCTATGAATCATTGCCCATACCTAACATCCATCTTACCTTCACGTACTACAAACCTCATATGCACAAATCCCAGCTTGCACACGTTGTTAGCTGTTGACAGGTACATTTCTCAAACAAATTACACCACATCCGCTGACATTCTCTTGCTTGCAGGACTAAGTGATGCACGACTGACTGATGCAGCAGCACCTAATTGGCCTGGGCATCGTTGCTTGTCCTTAACTTCATGGAGGAGATGGTGCTTACTCTCACTAAAGCAGTCTTGATTGCAACCATGAGCAGTGGTGGGGCTGAAACCATTAAAGATGACAGTATGATCATAATTAACCCTCCTTCTCACATCTCACTTCCTCTTGAGCCCATGTACCTTCTGATTCATAAGCTAAAGGTGATGCAAGTGTGCACCTCTTATTTTCTCCCTCTTCCCTTACCAGAACCTTGTGCCTTCCTCCTGTCAGATATTTGAAGCACTGGGGCAGCGCAATATAGGAGCACAAGAACAGGCTCTTAAGACTGAGAAAAAGGGAATACAGTGGGATGACCTTGTATGGAATATGGATGGTTTGATTGATAAATGTGGTTTGGAATATTTGCTTTGTGGTGTCTTTTATTTTAACAGTGTACCCAAATGGATATTGCGATGGTCAGTAATGGAGAGAAGGTAAAGTGTGTGGCTGCTGGTGAATAGGGAATTGGGAGTTACATTCACTGGTACTGTGGACAGATGAGTCACTCACAGACAGCTTGGTCAGAAATCGGATGACATCTCTTCTTCCTCCTCCTCTTCTTTGTCCTCTTCAGCTTTTCGGCAAACAGCTGGAGGCAAGAACTATGCGCTCACGGCGGTAACTTTGTACAGCATGCAGCAGACCATAATGAAGATTGACATGCACTCTGCTGACTACTGCAGCGTTCCTCCAGAGCAGATCAGGCAGCGTGTGATGAACGGTTACTGCCTTATCATCATGTAAGGTGATGTCCCCTTTAAGACCGGGCTTGGAACCCTGGGGACTCCGCGTCTGGCTCCGCCCATCTGGGAGCCATACATAAAGGGCAGCCTCATGGTCTGTGTAGCAGTCAGCTCTCGTCTCTAGCTCTAGCATAGTTATTAGTCTAATAAAGCCTTCTTTACAGTTTAATCTCGAAGCGTCATTATTAAGGGTACCTCAATTTATTAGACTAAACTAAATTCAGGATGGACGCAGGCCTAAAACCAGAGAAGCTCAATCTGGAACCACGAACGCCGGAGGCGAAGGAAATTTTTTAATACTGGCTGCGGTGCTTCGAGGCCTACCTGGACTCCGCAGAGACTCCCATCCTGGGGCCACGCAAGCTGCACCTACTCCACGCCTGGGTGAGTCACAGAATCTCCGCCACGCTCGAAAAGGCGACGACTTATGAGGAAGCGATCGAGTTGCTCCGCAAGCGGTTTGTCAAACCCATCAATGAGGTGCACGCTCGGCATCTGCTCTATACCTGCCAGCAGCGCTCGGGGGAATCGCTCGACGAGTTTGTTCAAAAACTCACCGCACTTCCCAGGGACTGTGACCATCAGGATGTGACAGGGGAAGTCCATATGAAACTGCACATCAGGGACGCTTTCGTGTCCGGCATCCGCCCGACCTACATCCGGCAGCAGCTGCTCGAAAACGGGGCAAACAAAGCTCCAGGAGACGCTACGCTCGCCTCCTCGCTGGCGGTGGCCCGACATAACTTGGGTACGTACCCCGCGGGCTCTGCCAGCCCCCTCCCGGACTTCCTCAGACTCAACCGTATTACAGGCCTGCGCCATGCGGCGACCCGCTCACCATGGGGGCACATCATGCTACTTCTGCAGGCAGGGCCAGCACCCACGCTCATGTTGCCCAACCCGCTCCGCGATCTGCAGCGACTGCGGCAAGAAAGGGCACTTTGCGAGGGTCTGCCTGGCCAGACCCAGGGGCCAGAAAAATAAAGAACAGCCGGCCCGAAAATCAGGTTCTCGGGCCCGTAGGCCTCGTTATGCTGCTGCGCACCGACCCGACATGCCCTCTTCTGATGCGTCATCAGCCTCGTGCGAATCATGGGAGCGGCCATCTTGTCGGCGGCCATCTTCTCGACCTGACACGCACAGCCGGCGGCAGCGGCCATTTTACGAGTCCGACTCGGCTGAGTACTCCGACTACCCGCGACTGGGTGCGATCACCCTCGATCAAACTCGGCCAAAACACCTGCAGAACTCCATGATGCAGGTCCAGGTCAACGGGCGCAACACTGCATGCCTCTTCGACTCCGGGAGCATGGAGAGCTTTATCCACCCTGAAACGGTAAGGCGCTGCTCCCTACGCACCGATCCCGCATCCCAAACCATAGCCCTCGCATCTGGGTCCCACTCGGTACAAATCATGGGGTACAGTATTGTGGATCTCTTGATCCAGGGCGCCAAATACACCCGTTTCAAATTTTATATCATCCCTCACCTCTGTGCCCCCCTGCTGCTCGGACTGGATTTCCAGTGCAGCCACCGAAGCCTGACACTGAAGTTCAGCGGACCCTTGCCCCCCCTCACGGTGTGCTGCCTTGCGACACTGAAAGTCGCACCCCCCTCGCTATTCGCGAACCTCACTCCTGACCGTAAGCCCGTCGCCACCAGGAGCCGGCGCTACAGTGCCCAAGATATGGCTTTTATCAAGTCAGAGGTCCAGCGTTTACTGGGAGGGGGTCATCGAGGTTAGCAACAGCCCTTGGGGAGTGCAAGTGGTGGTAGTCCGGTCCGGGAGAAAAAACGGATGGTCGTGGATTATAGCCAGACCATAAACCGATTCACGCAGCTTGATGCGTAACCCCTTCCTCGCATCGCGGAAATGGTAAATCGGATCACCCAATACCGAGTCTTTTCCACGGTCGACCTCAAATCTGCCTACCACCAGCTCCCCATCCGAACAAAAGACCGCCCCTATACTGCCTTCGAAGCAGCCGGCCGGCTCTTCCACTTCCTCAGGGTCCCCTTTGGTGTCACAAATGGGGTCTCCACCTTTCAAAGGGCGATGGACCAAATGGTGGATCAGTACGGTTTGCGGGCTACATACCCGTACTTGGACAATGTCACCATCTGCGGCCATGATCAGCAGGACCATGACGCTAACCTCAAAACGTTCCTCCAGACCGCCCGAGCCCTTAACCTGACCTATAACGAGGGCAAATGCGTTTTCCACACCACCCGGCTGGCCATCCTCGGCTATGTCGTGATATACGGGGTCCTAGGTCCCGACCCCGACCGCATGCGCCCCCTTAAGGAAATCCCTCTCCCCCGCAGCCTCAAGGCCCTCAAATGGTGCTTGGGGCTTTTCTCCTATTACGCCCAGTGGGTCCCCAAGTATGCGGACAAAGCCCGCCCACTTCTAAAGACCACCACTTTTCCCCTCTCGGCTGAGGCTCAATTGGCCTTCAACCGCATCAAGGCCGACATCATCAAGGCCGCCATGCACGCGGTGGACGAAACCATCCCTTTTCAGGTAGAGAGCGATGCATCAGACATTGCCCTGGTTGCTACCCTCAATCAGGCAGGCAGACCAGTAGCGTTCTTCTCCCGAACCCTCACCGCCTCCGAGATTCGACACTCTGCAGTCGAAAAGGAGGCACAAGCCATTGTGGAGGCTATAAGGCGCTGGAGACACTACCTAGCCGGTAGGAGGTTTACCCTCGTCACCGACCAACGGTCGGTCGCCTATATGTTCGATAACACGCAACGGGGCAATATAAAAAACGATAACATTTTGAGGTGGAGGATCGAACTCTCCACCTACTCGTACGATATCAAGTATCGTCCAGGGGAGCTCAACGAGCCCCCAGATGTCCTGTCCCGCGGCACATGCGCCAACGCATCCCGTCCACCAACCGTTATGCATATTTCCTCACCGTGATCGATGAGTTCTCCCGTTTCCCATTCGCCATTCCCTGCCCCGACATGACCTCAGCCACGGTGATTAAGGCACTGCACAGCATCTTCACCCTGTTCGGTTTCCCCGCTTATATCCACAGCGACCAGGGTACATCGTTCATGAGCGATGAACTGCGTCAGTATCTGCTCAGCAAAGGCATCGCCTCGAGCAGAACGACCAGTTATAACCCGTGGGGAAACGGGCAAGTGGAGAGGGAGAACGTGACAGTGTGGAAGGCTGTCCTTCTGGCCCTGCGGTCGAGAAATCTCCCAACCACCTGCTGGCAGGAGGTCCTACCCGATGCCCTACACTCCATTAGGTCACTCCTCTGTACGGCCACGAATGAGACCCCTCACAACCGATTGTTTCTCTTCCCCAGGAAGTCTACCTCCGGGGTCTCGCTTCCACCTTGGCTGATGGCTCCGGGACCTGTTCTTCTCCGGAGGCACGCGAGGAGCCATAAAATGGACCCCCTAGTCGAAAAGGTCCGACTGCTCCACGCCAACCCCAGTTACGCCTACGTGGAGTACTCCGACGGCAGGCAAGATACGGTTTCCCTCCGGGATCTGGCACTCGCTGGATCCTCCACCACAGACGCCCCATCCCACGCCGCTCCCCTGCAGGACCCATCGCCCCCTACAACACCCCCCCTTCCGGCCCTACCACCCGTTGGTGAGCCCCTACCGTGTGCCCCTCCTTGCGCCCCCCCCTTTACACACCCAGCCGCGCCGGCGCCGCTACCCCAGCCCTGCCTAGTTCCCCTGCCCCGACCCGAACCGAATCTCCGACCGCTGTGCTCCCGGATGTGCCCTCAACCGGGACGTCCGTGCCCGCCGCACCACCGCCCGAATTGCGGAGGTCGAGGAGGACGATCCGGCCACCGAGACGGATTTACCTATGATGGCACTTCGCCCCCGCCGGACTCTTTTTTAAACAGGGGGTGAATGTGATGAACGGTTACTGCCTTATCATCATGTAAGGTGATGTCCCCTTTAAGACCGGGCTTGGAACCCTAGGGACTTCGCATCTGGCTCCGCCCATCTGGGAGCCAGACATAAAGGGCTGCCTCATGGTCAGTGTAACTGTCAGCTCTCGTCTCTAGCTCTAGCATAGTTATTAGTCTAATAAAGCCTTCTTTACAGTTTAATCTCTGAGCGTCATTATTGAGGGTACCTCACAGCGGAAGCATTGTTCAAGCACAATGATTTTCTCAAGGACATTTAGTGTGGCAACATGGATTTCATTGTATACATGCTGCCCATATCTGAATGGATTGTGCACCAGAATCTCGAGGCACCTGGACAATGGATAGCCCATGTTGCCTGGCAACCACCCTTTGTTTGTTGTGATGATCAAATTGAGATGGCACTGTGGACTGGCACAGCATGAAGTTATTGTGACTGCTGTCCAAGACATTGGCAAGATTCATATTCTTGCAATGCTGTTCACTCGTTCCAGCAACAGAGAATAGAATCCATTCAGTTCTCTTGGAATACAGAGCTTCAGTGCATCCATGGACAACAAACGGGAAATGTTGCAACTACTGCCTACTGCAGCCTCGAAGGAACCCGACACATAAAGATTCAAGGCTGCAGTCACCTTCACAGCTACTGGCAAAACTGTCCTCACTCTGCTCACCAGCTGTGGTGTAGCAGGTGATAATTCTTTTTAAAAATTCATTTAAGGGATGTGGGAGTCGCTGGTTAGGCCAGCATTTATTTCCCATCCCTAGTTACCATTCAGAAGATGGTAGTGAGTTGCCTTCTTGAACCGCTGCAGTCCCTGAGGTATAGGCACAGTAGAGGTGTTAGGGAGGACTTTCTAGGATTTCGCCCCAGCGACAGTGAAGGAAAGGCAATATATTTCCAAGTCAAGGTGGTGAGTGACTTGGAAGGGAACATCCAGGTGGTAGGGTTCCCATGTATCTGCTGCTGTTTCCCTTCTGGATGGTAGTGGTCGTGGGTTTGGAAGGTATTGTCTAAGGAACCTTGGTGAGTTACTGCAGTGCATCTTGTGGATGGTATACACGGCCACCACTGTTTGTCGGTGGTGGAGGGTTTGAATATTTGTGGAAGGTGGAGCAATCAAGCGGATTGCTTTGCCTTGGATGGTGTTGAGCTTCTTGAGTGTTGTGGGAGCTGCACTTACCCAGGCAAGTGGAGAATATTCCATTACACTCCTGACTTGTGTCTGGTGGACAGGCGTTGGAGGGTCAGGGGGTGAATTACGTGCCATAGGGTTCCTCGCCTTTGGACCTGCCCTGTGAGTCACAGTATTAATATGGCTAGTCCAGTTCAGTTTCTGATCAATGGTAACCACCAGGATATTGATGGTGGGGTTTCAGCGATGGTAATGCCATTGAATGTCAAGGGGCGGTGGTTAGATCCTCTCTTGTAGGAGATGGTCATTGCCTCGAACTTGTGCGGCACAAATGTAACTTGCCACTTGTCAGCCCAAACCTGGAAATTGTCCAGATCTTGCTATATTCGGACATGGACTATTTCATTATCTGAGGATTTGATTAGATGGACTGATCGATTTGATTTATTTTCACATGTACTGAAGTACAGTGAAAAGTATTTTTCTGGGACCAAGGGAACGTACACAGAACGTACATAGTAGGCAAAAAAGAATACTCAACAGAGTACATTGACAAATAGTACATCAACAAACAGCGATTGGTTCCATTGCGGAACAAGGGGCCAAACAAAGCAAATACATGAGCAAGAGCAGCATAGGGCGCCGTGAATAGTGTTCTTATAAGGAACAGATCAGTCCGGGGGGAGTCATTGAGGAGTCGAGTAGCTGGTGTCTAGGAGTCGCAAATGGTGCTGAACATTGTGCAGTCATCCACAAACATCCACACTTCTGACCTTATGATGGAAGGGAGGTCTTTGATGAAGCAGCTGAAAATGAATGGGCCTAGGCCATTACCCTGAGGAACTCCTGCAGTGATGTCCTGGAGCTGAGATGATTGACCTCCGACCACCACAATCATCTTCCTTTATACCGGGTATGAGGCCAACAAATGGGGAGTTTTCCCCTGATTCCCGTTGACTCCAATTTAGCGTGGGCTGCTTGATGCCATACTCGGTTAAATGCTGCCTTAATGTCAAGGGCAGTCACTCTCACCTCACCTCTGGCATTCAGCTCTTTTGTCCATGTTTGAACCAAGGCTCATAATGAGGGCACAATACTCCAGGTGTGGCCTCACTAACACCTTATACAGTTGCAGCATAACCTCCTTAGTCTTAAATTCCAACCCTCTGGCAATGAAGGACAAAATTCCATTCGCCTTCTTAATCACCTGTTTCACATGTAAACCAAATGTTTGCGACTCATGCACTAGCACACCCAGGTCTCACTGCACAGTGGCATGTTTTGATATTTTATCATTAAATAATAATGTCTTTTGCTGTTATTCCTACCAAAATGGATAACCTCACATTTGTCAACATTGTATTCTATCTGCCAGACCCCAGCCCATTCACTTAAACTATCCAAATCCCTCTGCAGACATCCAGTATCCTCTGCAAGTTATTGCTGAGTACGTGCCGCTTGATAGCACTGTTAATGACGCCTTCCAAAGACTCATCGGGTGGTAATTGGCTGGGTTGGATTTGTCCTATTTCTTGTGTACAGGATACACCTGGACAACTTTCCACATTGCCGGGTAGATGCCAGTGTTGTAGCTGTACTGGAACAGCTTGGCTAGGGGTACAGCAAGTTCTGAAGCACATTCTTCAATTCAATTGTCGGGATATTGTCAGGTTCCATAGCTTTGCAGTATTCAATGCCTTCAGCCGTTTCTTGATATCACATGGAGTGAATTGTATTGGCTGAAGACTGACATCTGAGATGCTAGGGACCTCCAGTGAATACCGACATGGATCATCCACTCGGCACTTCTGGCTGAAGATTTTTGCAAATGCCTCAGCCTCGTCACTGCTGGGCTCCTCCATCATTGAGGATGGGGATACTTGTGGGACCTCGTCCTCCTCCATGAGTTGTTTAATTGCCCACCACCATTCACGGTGGCAGGACTACAAAGCTTAAATCTGATGCATTTGTTGTGCAATCGCTTTGTTCTGTCTATTACTTGCTGCTTCTACTATTTGGCACACAAGTAGTCCTGTGTTGCAGCTTCACCAGGTTGACACATTTTTCGGTATGCCTGGTGTTGCTACTGGCATGCTCTTCTGCACTCTTTATTGAACCAGGGTTGATCCCCTGACTTGATAGTAATCGTAGAGTGGAGGATATGCCAGGGCATGAGATTGCAGATTGTAATTGAATACAATTTTGCTGCTGCTGATGTCCCACAGTGCCTGATGGATGCCCAGTCTTGAGTTGCTAGATCTGTTTGACGTCTATCCCATTTAGCACGGTGGTACTGCCTCACAACATAACGGAGGGTGTCCTCAAAGTGAAGACGGGACTTTGTCTCCACAAGAACTGTGTGGTGGTCACTTCTACCGATACTGTCATGGACAGATGCATCTGCAGCAGGAAGATTGGTGAGGATGAGGTCAAGTATGTTTTTCCTTCTTATTGGTTCCCTCACCACCTGCTGCAGTCCCAGTCCAGCACCAAATCCTTTAGGACCCAACCAGCTCCGTTTGTGGTGGTACTACTGATGGACATTGAAGTTTCCCTTGCAAAGCATATTCTGCCACCCTCAGTGCTTCCTCCACGCGGCGTTCAACATGGAGCAGTACTGATTCATCCGTTGATGGTGGCCGGTTTGTGGTAATCAGCAGAAAGTTTCCTTGCCCATGTTTAACCTGAAGCCATGAGACTTCATATGGTCCAGTGACGATCTTCTTAATAAAGTGCAGACATCTGACACACTGGGCTGGATTCTCCGATTTTGAGGCTATGGCTGGAGCATGTGTCCAGTATTACGACCAAAATGTCGGCGGCGCCCCCGCACTGATGCTCCACGTGGTGGGGGGCTAGCAGCCATGTCACGTTCCCGCATGCTTTCCCTGCAGATACGGATTGAGAATTGCCGGGTCCGTGGCCTCGCATGCGCATGGCGGTGACCTGCATGTACAACATGACACTGGCCGAGCGCGGACCCAGCCTGCCAGATAGTGTCCCCCTGTAATCCCCTCGCCACTTCCCACCAGTCCCCCCAGCTCCCGCCAAGGCCTCCCAAGCCCCATCCTATCCCCCACAATTCAATAACCCCATCTAACCTTTTGCACACTGAGGGAAATTTAGGATGGCCAATCCACTTAACCGATACATCTTTGGACTGTGGGAGAAAACTGGAGCACCTGGAGGAAACCCACGCAGACACGGGAAGAATGTACAAACTCCACACAGACAGTTACCCAAGGCTGCAATTGACCCCGAGTCCCTGGCGTGTGAGGCACCAGTGCTAACCACTGTGGCACTGTGCCTCCACACCGTGCATGAAGCACATCTGATGGTCACATATCAGCTGCCCGTTCATTGAGTGCAACACCTTTCGATTTGTGTAGAGCTGCCTGTCATCTGCAGGTGCTCGTAGGGGTACATGCATCCCATCGATCGCCCCCTGGATACGGGGCATGTCGGCAATGGTGGAAACCCCCGCTGCCCCATCATCCTGGGGGACTCGATCCACATTGAAATGAATGCATTGTGCCGACCGGGCATATAGGGCCTCCGTAATGGCATGGATGCACCTGTGCACCGAGCTCTGTGAGATCCCCGACTGGTCCCCTGGAAGGACCCTGTGGCGTAAAGGTTCAGGGTGACCGTCACCTTGATGGCAACCGGGAGCGGGTGTCCACCCCCCATTCCCCCGCAGTACCAGGTGCGCCATGATCTTCGATGGCGTGCCCAGTCCGGCAGTTCCTCAAATCAACAGGTGCTGCTGGTACTCGCGAGGCCTCATGTGGTGCCTCCTTTGCACCTCCTCCTCCTCGGCCTGTCGGTACTTTGGCCCTGGCGCCTTTCCCTGATGCCAGGGGTACCATCGTCTGGCGCTGCCCTTGCCAGCAGTACGATCCGCGGCCCCGGCGCCGCTGTATGGGCTACAGTGGGCATTGCCTTTGAGCAGGCAGCGTGATGGCCTGCCGGCGGGTGTTGGCCAGTTGGGTGGGGCGGGTGGTATGATGGAGGATGTGATGTTGTTATGGTGGGGCTAGGGTGTGGGGCTGGGGGGAAGGCACCCATATGGCCGGTGTCACTCTGCAGAACCAGGGACCAAGGTGGATTGTCAGTGCGGTGCGCAGCAATATGGCTGCCTTACAGGCTGCGGCAATGGCAGTCCATGGACACCGCCCAGTCCCGTGGGGCCTCACCCCGGCCACACGGCCCATTCGCCCATCACCACTAGCACTGGCAGGGAGCCTCCCTCCCCAGCTAGCCCGTCCAGTATCCAGCCCGGCAGCCTGTAGTCACCTCTTCGGGTCCTATCCACTCTCTCTCCCTCATTAGCCATGACGTCGGTTTCACGATTTTCAAAAGCACCGCTGCTGAGAATTCGGCCCATCGGAGGTGGAGAATCGTGGAGGCTCTCGAGAATACTCGGTCGGGCCGGCTAATGATATGCCGACGGTATTTACTGTGCGTGCGTTCTGGGGCGCATTGACGCGGCTGTTGAGATGCTGGGGAATTGCGATTTGCCATGACATTGGCACCTGCCGCGATTTCCTAATTGGAACAGATTCTTCGCCCAATCGCGTTTTCCAATTATGGCGTCAGCTGAGGGAGAATCCTGCGTCCCGCTCTTGCTACCTTAGTAGGTGTGTATTTCCAACCTTCAAATGGTAGAAAGCAAATTGAAAAGGAAATCTGCAACAGGAATAGAGACATCAGCAAGAATAACAAGATTATCCTGGGTGATTTTGATCATTCACCTATCTGGAAAAGACATTGAGTAAATGAAGCATAGGAATTTGCATAACTGAAATGTGCATGTTAATACGTGTACAAAGGTGATGTTAAGTAATGGGTTAAGAGACATTGCAATTAGTTGTCTCATTTATGTTAAGTATCCATTAATTGACACTGATATGTAAAGCGGCTTCAGGTGGCCTCTGTCAGGTGGTGTGTTGTTAAGAGTTTTGTGCAGAGGCTGTGGAAGTGAAATAAATGGTGTTTGGTGAAAAGGAACAAGAACTTTAGACTCTTCATTTCACAGCAACTAAAACGTCTAACAATGGTAGCAGAGGATGGTTGCTGTGCAAACGTGAAGGTTTGAAAGATACAACTTTTCCTGATCAAACCAAGGAGTGAGTGAGAAGGAAAAAAAAAGATACATGGCTGAACCCAGGATAAAGGTGGCTGGATATGAGTATCCTCCCTTATTTTCCGAAAGGGAATCGTACGACCAATGGAGAAGTGCAGTAGTTATGTGGACTAAAGTAACTGCTTGGGAAAGAGAAAACAAGATATGGCATTGGCTCTTTCTCTACCATATGGCAGTAAAATCCGAAACAAAGTGCTTTCTGAACTGGAATTGGAAGAGTTAGACTCAGAAGAAGGTCTGGAGACTTTATTACATTATATGGATAAGATTTATAAGAAAGATGACTTGTTAAGTGCGTATGAAGCATGGTGGATTTTGATAAGTTCCGGAAAATGGAGGATATCTCCATGGAAGACTATATAGTAGAATTTGGCAGACTATATAAAAGGCTGCAGAAACACAATTTGGAATTTTCACAGTCTGTGTTGGCCTTTAAATTACTTGACTGTGCTAGAGTGAGCAACATGGATAGGCTCCTGGTGTTGACAGGAGTTCAGTTTACTGATAAGGATACCTTATTCGAACAGATGACAAAAGCTTTACAAAAGTTTCTGGGGAAACATTCGATTCCGATGGCTCTGATGACCCAAATAGGTCAGCCTGCAATAAGGCTGAATATGGAAGATACACTAGTAACAGGATGGCGAAATCGTATGGCTACGAACAGTGCTTAAGACTATAGACGGAGACCGAGACAAGGAAATTATGAAGACAGAAACCCAGTTAGAACCTACAAAAGGAAGATGAACCCCAGAAATGCATGGGGCATGAAAAATCGATGTTTTCGATGTGACTCACAATACCATTATGCTTTCAACTGTCCAATTCGTTATGATAGAGTGTTTGAAGCGACAAATGATACGGAAGAGTCAGAAGAGGAAAAAGATAGTGACCAGAAAGAAGGCATTGTCCTATTGACAAGCAGTTTTACGCCGGTAATGAGGGTGTTGGTTGCAGAATCCTTCAACTGTGCTGTATTGGACAGTGGCTGCACATCTACTGTGTGTGGAATTGACTGGTTAAAATGTTACCTGGACTCTTTGAATGCTGAAAATCGTAACAAGGTTAAGGAATTTGAAAGTTCCACAAGTTTCAGGTTTGGGGATGATAATACTCTGAAGTCGCTGAAAAGAGTGGTGATCCCTTGCAATATTGCCGGAGTGAATCATTTCATTAGCACGGATGTTGTATCAAGTGAGATACCTTTGCTTCTGAGCAGACCATCGATGAAAAAAGTACACATGAAACTGGATATGGAACAGGATAAGGCAACAGTTTTTGGAAAGACTGTGGACTTACAATTTACACAGTCGGGACACTATTGTATTCCATTACTGACAAATAATTTTTCAAGTAGAGTGGTTAAGGATGTGTTAATGGCAGTTGAAAATGGGACTTTAGCTGATAAAAAGTTTGTGGTATTAAAACTGCATAGGCAATTTGCACATCCGTCTCCTCGGAGGCTGAAAAATGTATTAAAGGATTCAGGGGTAAGGGATGACGACTATACTAAACTGATAGAACAGGTTAGTGAGCGCTGTGAAGTTTGTAGGAAGTACAGAAGGACACCAGCACGACCGATAGTAACCCTACCTTTGGCCAGGGATTTTAACGACATTGTGGCCATGGACCTTAAGATCTGGGATAAAGCAAATAATATATTTATTTTGCATTTTGTAGATTTAGCAACCAGATTTACTCAATCAACGATTGAAAGAAAAGAGAGTAATTCTGCATCAAATCGTGGAAAAATAGATAGGGATAGGAATGGGTCCACCGGCAAAATTCCTTACAGACAATGGGGGAGAATTTGCTAATGATGAATTTAGGGATATGTGTGAAAACATGAATATCAGAGTTATGAATACGGCTGCAGAAAGCCCATTTAGTAATGGTGTCTGTGAAAGAAATCATGTTGTCATCGATGACATGCTTTGGAAAATTTTGGCAGATCGGCCAAATTGCAGGCTAAATTCAGCTTTAGCATAGGCAGTACATGCAAAGAATTCATTGCAGATGGTTGGGGGCTACAGTCCTTATCAATTAGTGTTTGGTAGAAATCCTAAAATTCCGTCCATTTTGGATGACCAGCCTCCAGCTTGGGAGGGGACTACAATTAGCTCTGGTTTTGCTGAACATTTAAATGCATTACATCACAGTAGAAAAGCTTTTTTGGAAGCAGAAGTCTCTGAAAGAATTCGCAGAGCTTTAAGACATAATGTACGGCCATCAGATGCCGTTTTCACAAGTAGACATGGTATACTATAAGAGAGACAATTCTAATGAATGGAAAGGCCCAGGGAAGATCATAGGCATAGATGGCAAAACAATTATTTTGCAACATGGTAATCAAACTGTTAGGGTACATTCATCAAGAACAATGGGTACAGATTACAAATTTTCAAACTTAGACAGAGCAGACAGACATGACGAGGAACCAGAGTCATCTGGTACGCATGTGTTACAGAACTATGAGGACCAATTAACTGATATAGACAGAGTTTGTGTGGAGGAACACAACACTTCTGATGAATCAGAACAGGCCATTTTTCCAAAAGGGCAACTGCCAAAAGTTGGTACAAAAGTGACATACTTGCCTGAAGGGTCTAGTCAATGGAAGGATGCAACTGTTATTAGTAGAGCAGGGAAGGCCACTGGAAAGTATAAACATTGGTTGAATGTACAACATTCAGGGGAAGGAGTCAAGACAATGGATTGGGAAAACAAAGTTCAAAAATGGAGGGCACAGAAACGCAGTGCCAGTTCAGATAGTACATCGGATAGTGAACAGGTCCACAGGAAAAGGTCGAGAACTATTGAAAGGACATCCCACAGCAGAAAGGAAAGATCAAGCAGTAGCAGAACAGAACGAGATACCAGGCGGGAGAGGGGACGTAGTTTGTCAAGATTTCGGAACATGAGTAAGACTACGAATACTAATAGGAGTAGAAGCCCACATGCACGTGAGATTTTGGTGGCTTCAAATAAATTAGATGAAAAAGTTATCAAAGAAGCTAAACAGCAAGAATAGCATAGTTGGAGTGAATTTGGGGTATACACGGAAGTACCGGATAGGGGACAAAGAGCTCTATCCCACAGATGGATTTGCACGGAAAAGGTTCTTCCGGATGGAACTTATAAGGCAAAGGCCAGGCTTGTGGCAAGGGGATTTGAAGAAAACTTATAAGATCAGGATTTAAGGGTAGATGCACCTAGAGCAGGAAATGTTATTTTAAAGATCTTCCTGGCTCTATTAGCCACAAAGGCAGGGGAATGCAAATCTATAGATATAAAAGCTGCCTTTTTGCAGGGGCATCAGCTCCAGAGAGACATTTTTCTCCGTCCTCCTAAAGAAGCAGCTAACACAGAAGGGATACTCTAGAAGTTGAACAAATGTGTATATGGATTAAATGATGCATCTAGAGTCTGGTATTTTTCGGTAAGGTCAGTTTTGTTAAAGTTAGGCTGTTGCCAGTTGAAAGCAGATCCTGCAATGTTTTACTGGCACTATAAAGGAAATATTTCTGGCATTTTTATGATGCATGTCGATGATTTTTTGTGGGGTGGGACTAGTGATTTTGAAGCTATTGTAATCTCTGGTTTGAGGAAAGAATTCAGGTTTGGAATTCAGGCTTCCGGTGCATTTAAATATATTGGACTGGAAATTGGACAGACTAAGTTAGGGGCAACTTTACGTCAGCAATCTTATTTGGAAAGCATCACCCCAATAGCAATTAGTCATGGCCGAGTTTCACAAAAAGACGCAATGGTTTCAAAGATAGAAAAAGAGCAACTGCTAAGTTTAATTGGGCAACTGAACTGGTTAGGTAGACAGACTAGACCGGACGTGAGTTTTGATGTCTTAGAGTTGAGTACAAAAATGAATGATCCCAAAGTGGAAGACATAATAAGAGCAAATAAAGCGTTGGCAAAACTAAAAATGCAGGAGTGTGTTTTGAAGTTCCCGGTTTTAGGTCACCTGGGGCACTTTAAACTCATAGTTTATAGTGATGCGTCCTACGCAAATTTATGTGATGGGGTTTCAAGAGCAGGAGGTTTTATAATTTTCCTTTTGGGGAACAATGGTAAATATTGCCCACTTGTGTGGGAAACAAAGAAAATAAGGAGAGTGGTAAAAAGCACTTTGGCTGCTGAGAAGTTAAGCCTTGTAGAGGCCGTGGATATGGCTTTTTATATAAGTATGATATTGACAGAAATGTTGGGATTAGGGGATTTGGGTAATATACCTATTGACTGTCACATTGACAATAAATCCCTGTGGGAAAATGTGCACTCTACAAAAAGTGTCAATGAAAAGAGGTTACGGATAGACATCGCAAGTTTGAAGCAGATGTTGGACAGAGGGGAACTAACAAAAATTAAATGGGTCGACAGGAGCTATCAACTGTCAGACTGTTTTACGAAAAGAGGGGCGAGTTCACAGAAACTTTTGGATATTGTTAATGAAGGGTGCTTGTTTCTGTGACTGTTTTTTTTTCTTTCTCGTCCAAACAAAAAAAAAGGGAGGGGGACATCATGTGTGTGTTTTTGAGTTTCTTGAAATTTTGTCTTCACCTAATTATTTTTTTTCTCCAAGGAAGGGGAGACTGTTAAGTAATGGGTTAAGAGACATTGCAATTAGTTGTCTCATTTATGTTAAGTATCCATTAATTGACACTGATATGTAAAGGGGCTTCAGGTGGCCTCTGGTAGGTGGTGTGTTGTTAAGAGTTTTGTGCAGAGGCTGTGGAAGTGAAATAAATGGTGTTTGGTGAATAGGAACAAGAACTTTAGACTCTTCATTTCACAGCAACTAAAACGTCTAACAGGGGGAGGCATTATGAGATATGGTTCTGAGTAGTGAAATATATCAGACAGATGAGCCAAATGTGAAAGCAATTAATGAGTAGAGTGAGGCAGTATATATCCCCCCGTATGATATAGTTTATAGTCAGAAGGAGTTTGACAAAGTCCCACAGAAGAGATTATTGTGCAAAATAAAAGCACATGGGATTGGGGGAAATATATTGAGGTGGATAGAAAACTGATTGGCAGAGAGGTAACAAAGAGTAGGGATTAATGGGGCCGTTTCAAATTGGCAGGCAGTAACCAGTGGGGCCCAGGGATCGGTACTGGGAACCCAGTTATTCACAATATATATTAATGATTTGGATGAGGGAACAAAATGTACATCTCAAAGTTTGCAGATGATACCAAATTAGGTGGGAGGGTGAATTGTGACGAGGATACAGGGATCCCACAGCAAGATCTGGACAGGTTGGGCGAGTGGGCAAACCAATGGCAAATGCAGTATAATTTGGATAAGTGTGAGGTTATTAAGAACAAAGAAAAGTACAGCACAGGAACAGGCCCTTCGGCCCTCCAAGCCTGTGCCGACCATGCTGCCCATTTAAACTAAAATCTTCTACACTTCCTGGGTCCGTATCCCTCTATTCCCATCCGATTCATGTATTTATCAAGATGCCCCTTAAATGTCACTATCGTCCCTGCTTCCACCACCTCCTCCAGCAGCGAGTTCCAGGCACCCACTACCCTCTGTGTAAAATACTTGCCTTGTACATCTCCTCTAAACCTTGCCCCTCGCACCTTAAACCTATGCCCCCTAGTATTTGACCCCTCTACCTGGGAAAAGCCTCTGACTATCCACTCTTTCTATGCCCCTCATAATTTTGTAGACCTCTATCAGGTCGCCCCTCAACCTCCGTCGTTACAGTGAGAACAAACCAAGTTTATTCAACCACTCCTCATTACCAGGCAACATCCTGGTAAATCTCTTCAGCACCCTCTCTAACGCCTCCACATCCTTCTGGTAGTGTGGCGACCAGAATTGAACACTATACTCCAAGTGGGCCTAACTAAGCATCTATAACATTAAGTTTGGAAGCAAAAACAGGAAGGCAGATTCCTACCTGAATGGTTGTAAATTGGGAGAGGGGTATATGCAGTGGGACCTGGGTATCATTGTGCACCATTCGCTGAAGGTAAGCATGCAGGTGCAGCAGGTGGTAAAGAAGGCTAATGGTATGTTGGCCTTCATTGCGAGATGTTTCGAGTATAGAAGCAGGGATGTGTTGCTGCAATTGTACAGGGCCTTGGTGAGGCCACACTTGGAATGTTGTGTGCAGTTTTGGTCTCCTTCTCTGAGGAAGGATGTTCTTGCTCTCGAGGGAGTGCAGCAAAGGTTTACCAGACTGATTCCAGGGATGGTGGGACCGTCATATGAGGAGAGATTGACTCGGTTGGGATTGTTCTCGCTGGAATTCAGAAGAATGAGGGGGGATCTCATAGAGACTTAAAAAATTCTAACAGGACTAGACAGGGTAGATGCAGGGAAGATGTTACCAATGATAGGTGTGTCGAGAATCAGGGGTCACAGTCTGAGGATTCAGGGTAAACCATTTTGGACAGACATAAGGAGACACTTCTTCACACAAAGAGTGGTGAGCCTGTGGAATTCATTACCACAGGAAGTAGTTGATGCTAAAACTTTGAATACATTCAAGAACACAGAACATAGAGCATTACAGCGCAGTACAGGCCCTTCAGCCCTCGATGTTGCGCCGACCTGTGAAACCACTCTAAAGCCCATCTACACTATTCCCTTATTGTCCATATGTCTATCCAATGACCATTTGAATGTCCTTAGTGTTGGCGAGTCCACTACTGTTGCAGGCAGGGTATTCCACGCCCTTACTACTCTCTGAGTAAAGAACCTACCTCTGACATCTGTCTTATATCTATCTCCCCTCAATTTAAAGGTATGTCCCCTCGTGCTGGACATCACTATCTGAGGGAAAAGGCTCTCACTGTCCACCCTATCCAATCCTCTGATCACCTTGTATGCCTCAATTAAGTCACCTCTTAACCTTCTTCTCTCTAACGAAAACAGCCTCAAGTCCCTCAGCCTTTCCTCATAAGATCTTCCCTCCATCCCAGGCAACATTCTGGTCAATCTCCTCTGCACCCTTTCCAATGCTTCCACATCCTTCCTATAATGCGGCGACCAGAATTGCACGCAATACTCCAAATGCGGCCGCACCAGAGCGTTGTACAGCTGCAACATGACCTCATGGCTCCTAAACTCAATCCCTCTACCAATAAAAGCTAACACACCGTACGCCTTCTTAACAACCCTCTCAACCTGGGTGGCAACTTTCAGGGATCTATGTACATGGACACCGAGATCTCTCTGCTCATCCACACTGCCAAGAATCTTACCATTAGCCCAGTACTCGGTCTTCCTGTTATTCCTTCCAAAATGAATCACCTCACACTTTTCTGCATTAAATCCCATTTGCCACCTCCATATTCAAGAGGCAGCTGGATATCGCACTTGGGGAGAATGGGACCATAGGCTATGGGGAGAAAACAGGATTAAGCTATTGAGTTGGATGATCAGCCATGACTGTGATGAATGGCGGAGCAGGTTCGAGGGGTCATAAGGCCTCCTCCTGCTCCTATCTTCTATGTATCTATGTAAGATGCATCTAGAAGGCAAAAAGGAAAAACTCCAGCCACCATTGACCTATAGATCAGCACCCTGGAAAGGAGTCAGGCACATGAGAGATGATATTTTGTTTGTTGAAGTTCATTTCATGGGTACTTGAATTAAGCAGTAAATCATGAGTGTCAAGAGCTAAAGATGCCTGGAACATTATGGAGCTGCCTGCCAGGAGGTGAGCAGGGATGATTGTGGGACAACCTGATTGAGGAGCAAAATTGTGAGGAGCACGGACAGTGGTAGATATTCCCCTTACTGGAGGGTCAGTTACAAGGGGGCACAAGTTCAAGGTGAGGAGCAAGAGGTTTAGGGGAGATGTGAGGGAAAAGATTTGTACCCATTGGGCGGTGACGGTCTGGAATGCATCGCCTGGGAGGGTGGTAGAGGTGGGTTGCCTCACATCCTTTAAAAAGTACCTGGATGAGCACTTGCCACGTTATAACATTCAAGGCTATGGGCCAAGTGATGGCAAAGCAGGTGTTTTTCATGCATCGGTGCAGACTCGATGGGCTGTAGAGCCTCTTCTGTGCTGTACTATTCTGCGATCCTGAGAGTCCAGAGGTATGTTACTCACCACAGAATTCCTAGTGTCTGACCTGCTCTTGCAGCCACTGTGATCATATGGCTAACCCAGTTCAGTTGCTCTTCAATGAGACCCTCCAGGATGTTGATAGTGGGGGACTCAGTGAAGGTGATGCCACTGAATGTCAAGGGGTGATGGTTAGATTTCCTCTTGTTCGAGATAATGATTGCCTTGTGTGGTGCAGATGTTATTTGTCAGCCCAAGCCTGGATATTGTCCAGGTCTTGTTGCATTTAAACATAGACTGCTTCAGTATCTGAGGAGTTGCGAATGGTGCTGAACATTGTGCAATCGTCAGAGAACATCCTTTTCCTTTGTGATGGGAGGAATGTCAGTGATGAAGCAGCTGAAGACGTTTGGGCCTAGGGTATTCCCCTGAGAACTCCTGCAGTGTGAGCCTGGAGCTGAGATGACTGACCTCCTTCAACCACAACCAACTTCCTTTGTGCTAGGTATGGCTATTAAGTATATGAAAAGAAAAGAAAATACAAAGAAAATACATAATAGGGCAACACAAGGTACACAATGCAATTGCATAAGCACCAGCATCGGGGTGTAGTGTTAATGAGGTCAGTCCATAAGAGGGTCGTTTTGCAGTATGATAACAGCGGGAAAGAAGCGTTTTTTGAGGCTGTTCGTGCGTGTTCTCAGACTTTTGTATCTCCTGCCCGATGGAAGAAGTTGGAAGAGTGAGTAAGCCAGGTGGGAGGGGTCTTTGATTATGCTGTTCACTTTCCCCAGGCAGCGGGAGTTGTAGATGGAGTCAATGGATGGGAGGCAAGTTCGTGTGATGGATGCCAGTGTTGTGGCAATACTGGAACAGCTTGGCTAGGGGGCGCAGCAAGTTCTGGACCACAAGTCTTCAGTACTCTTGCTGGAATAATGTCAGGGCCCAACATGACTCTTGTGTCAGTTAAACAGTAGCTCATGCGTGTTGTGTGTGAATGTGCATATTTGTCAGTGGTTCAATATAGAGATTCTTGAATATAGTAATAGGTTTCTGCACATATCAGACAATTGGTAATCTAGCGTGAGTCATTTTGTTCTGTGATTTTAACTCCTCCTTGCAAATAGCCTCTCCAGATTACTTAGTGAAATGAATACCTTACAATATTGCAGTTTTACCATGCAGGAAAGAGTAACCTCACATCACACAACTAACTGCAATGAATTATTACATACACAGATGTATTTTTTTCACGCAAGGGAAATTTTCTGTTTGCTGTTCTTATTGATATCCCTTTTCTTAAAACATAAAAGGTATTTGTTAATGACTGTGTAACGCCTGTATACTTTCATGGCATACTTTTCATTTTCATTTCATTTCATGGCAACCTATGCTAACAACTGTTTTGAACGTGATAAATTATAACTGCGTGGAAGTATAAACAACTATTGAATGTATTCATATAACTGGTAGGTTTAGATTTAGACTTTTATCGCTAGCTATATTTACAACATGTATTAAATCAGGATGACTGTATAATTCATGGTTCACAGGTTTCTTATTAATAAATTGAAAATGGAAATTAATATCAGTCTACTGTCTTGTGCCCACATCTTTGTTCACATTTTTAAAATGTTGATTTAGAGTCGGTTAAAATAACCAGTAGGTAATGGGAGATTGGTTCACCAGCCAGCCATGCAATTTTCCTGGAGCCTGGTTGATGAGGTGAGCACACTATTTACCATCTCTGGAAATTGGATTCAAATCCAGCCTATTCTGACATAGTAAAAGACTCTTTTGTCAGAAGATTTTGGGCAGCCCCTCACTCAGTTACTAATGAACAAGGACTTGCCACACAAACTCAGCCTTCATTTGACAAGCTTAATCAGAGGTCACAATGGAAGGTGCGGCGGGAAATGAGTACGTCTGGGCATGATTGGGAGCTTCTATGTGCCGAGAAATTCTCTGTATAGTTTTTGGGACTTGGGAGTGCTTTCCTAACCATAACCTCTAACCTTTTACCTGCAGCAATGACATGGGTGTATGTATGATCAGATTTTGTGACCCATGAACATAAAACAAAAGTTGACGGTGATATTGTGAAGAGTCTGCCATTTCCCCTAATCCCATCAACTCATTGATACACCTTTACAATTCAGGGCCATTCAACTATCAGCATGGTGCACACCAATGACAAGTTAAATCATCAGGCACCTGAGTAACGAGGGATCGAATGATTATGTCTTCTAAAAGTATTGATACTTAATGAAAGCGGAAAACATCTGCTTTATTCCATTTGTGTGTTTTTTTTTTAAATAGAAATTAATATTAACGGATTTTCTACTGATGAGAATGTTATCCAGCAGGTACTCTTGCAGGTTTCACACATATTTCCTCACGGAACTCGCTAGCATTGTTTTTCAGATTTTTGTTCACCATTTACACTTTCATTCATTAATAATGATTAGATAACTTAAACATGGAATGTATGGGGGAAGGGCTAAGTAACATGTTATTTTTAAAAAAGCTTTCTTTGTCAACATTTTCTAAAATATTTCTTGAAATAAAATTTACCTTTGAATTAGGAAGGACAATGCATTTGATCATTTTTTTTAAACTTAGCAGAATTTGCAGATTTAGTCTGACTGCAGCTTGCGGCCTTAATGACATCCATATGCTTGAGGAGAAGGTATGAAGAAAACACTGTGTGGGCTAAATCGCGTAGCCCCTGAAAACAGACACAATGATTGTGATTAATTTGTGCCTGTTCAGTATAATGAAGGCAACGTGCCAATTGCATGCAGCCTGCTCATTTGAATGATTGCTGGGTGCCACCAGGGCTAACTGTGCTGTTTATTGGCAACATGCCTCAGCAGGGCATCCAAAATTATAACTTGCTAGAAGCAGCTAAAGCTAGTTTGCACTGCTTAAACCTAGCTCACAATTCTTAAACGGGAGGTAGTTGCTGGCAATCATGAAGGAAGGGAGAGGCGGTGGCATCGTGGTATTGTCGCTGGACTAGTAATCCAGAGACCCAGGATAATGATCTGGGGACCCCGGTTCGAATCCCACCATGACAGGCGATGGAATCTAAACTCAAGAAAATATCTGGAATTAAAAGTCAAATGATGACCATGAAACCATCGGCGATTGTTGTAAAAACCCATTTGGTTCACTAATGTCCTTTAGGGAAGGAAATCTGCCATCCGTACCTGGTTTGACATCATGTGACTCACATGAAATGCCCTTTGAAATGTTGTATATAATGTTGTTTGAAATAGTTGTGTATAACCACTACGAAAACACAAAATAGGAATGAAACTGGACGGACCACCCGGGAGTTGCCCTGGAAGTCCTCAACATCGACTCTGGACCCCATGAAGTCTCATGGCTTCAGGTTAAACATGGGCAAGGAAACCTCCTGCTGATTACCATGTACCAGCCACCATTAGCTGATGAATCGGTACTCTTCCATGTTGAACACCACTTGGAGGAGGCACTGAGGGTGGCAAGGGTGCAGAATATGTTCTGGGTGGGGGAGATCACTGACCACCAAGAGTGGCTTGGTAGTACCACCACAGACCAAGCTGGCTGGGTCCTAAAGGACATAGTTGCTAGATTGGAACTGCGGCAGGTGGTGAGGGAACCAACAAGAGGGGAAAACATACTTGACCTCATCCTCACCAATCTGCCTGCTGCAGATGCATCTGTCCATGACAGTATCGGCAGAAGTGTCCACCGCACAGTCCTTCTGGAGAGAAGTCCCTACTTCACATTGAGGATACCCTCCATTGTGTTGTGTGGCACTACCACCTTGCAAAATTGGGTAGACTTCAAACAGATCTAGCAACTCAAGATTGGGCATCCATGAGGCGCTGTGAGCCATCAGCAGCAGCAGAATTGTATTCAACCACAATCTGCAACATCATGGGTCAGCATATCCCCCAATCTACCATTACCCCCAAGCCAGGGGCTCAACCCTGGTTCAATGAAGAGCGCAGGAGAGCATGCCAGGAGCAACATTAGGCATACCCAAAATTTGGTGTCAACCTGGTGAAGCTACAACACAGGACTACTTGTGTGCCAAACAGCATAAGCAACAAGTAATAGACAGAGCAAAGTAATTCCACAACAAACGCACCAGATCTAAGCTCTGTAGTCCTGCCACATCCAGCCGCGAATGGTGGTGGACAATTAAACAACTTACTGGAGGAGGAGGCTCCACAAATATCCCCATCCTCAATGATGGAGGAGCCCAGCATATGTGCAAAAGACAACAATCGTCAGCCAGAAGTGCTGAGTGGATGATCCATCTCGGTCTACTCTGGAGATTCCCAGCATCACAGATATCAGTCTTCAGCCAATACGATTCACTCCATATGATATCAAGAAATGGCTGAAGGCATTGGATACTGCAAAGGCTATGGGTCCTGACAACATCTTGGCAATAATACTGAAGACTTGTGCTCCAGAACTTGCCGCACCGCTAGCCAAGCTGTTCCAGTACAGCTCCAACACTGGCATCTACCCGGCAATGTGGAAAGTTGCCCAGCTGTATCCCATACACAAGGAACAGGACAAATCCAACCCAGCAAATTACCACCCTATCAATCTACTCTCCATGATCAGCAAAGTGATGGAAGGAGTCATCAATAGTGCTATCAAGCGGCATTTACTCAGCAATAACCTGATCACAGATGCTCAGTTTGGGTTCTGCCAGGCCTCATTACAGCCTTGGTTCAAACATGGACAAAAGAGCTGAATGCCAGAGATGAGGTGAGAGTGACTGCCCTTGACATCAAGGAAGCATTTGACAGAGCATGGCATCAATGAGCCCTAGCTAAACTGGAGTCAATGGGAGTCAGGGGGAAATCTCTCTGCTGGTTGGAGACATACCTGGCACAAGTAAGTTGTGGTGGTCGGCAGTCAACCATCTCAGCTCCAGGATGTCACTGCAGAGTTCCTCAGGGTACAGTCCTAGGCCCAACCCCCTTCAGCTGCTTCATCAATGACCTCTCTTCCATCATAAAACCAGAAGTGGGGATGTTTGCAGATGTCAGCACCATTGATGGCTCCTCAGACAATGAAGCAGTCCATGTCCAAATGCAGCAAGACCTTGACAATATTCAGGCTTGGGCTGATAAACGTCAAGTTACATTCGCGCCACACAAGTGCCAGGCAATGACCATCTCCTGCAAGAGAGGATCTGACCACCGCCCCTTGACATTCAATGGCATTACCATCGTTGAATCCCCCACAATCATTACCATTGATCAGAAACTGAACTGGACTAGTCACATTACTACTGTGGCTACCAGGGCAGGTCAAAAGAATCCTATGGCGAGAATGTCACCTCCTGACCCCAAAGTCTGTCTACCATTACAAGGCACAAGTCAGAAGTGTAATGGAATACTCTCCACTTACCTGGATGAGTGCAGCTCCAACAACACTCAAGAAGTTTGACGCCATCCAGGACTAATCAGCCCATTTGACTGCTCCCCCTTCCAAAAATATTCAAACCCTCCACTAGTGAAAAACAGTGGCACCCATGTGTACCATGTACAAGATGCACTGCAGTAACTCACCAAGGTTCCTTAGCCAACACCTTCCAAACCCATCTAGAAGGAAAAGAGCAGCAGATACCTGGGAACCCCACCACCTGGAGGTTCCCCTCCACGTCACTCACCACCCTGACTTGGAAATATATTTCCGCTCCTTCACTTGTCACTTGGGCAACATCCTGGAACTCCCTCCTTAACAGCACAGTGGGTGTACCTACACCTCAAGGACTGCAGCGGTTAAAAAGGCAACTCACCACCACATTCTGCAGGGCACCTGGGGATGGGCAATAAATGCTGGCCTAACCAGCAAAGCCCACATCCTGTCAATGAATTTTTACAAAAGCAAATTCGACCTGGGAAACAATGCAGAATGGCACAACATGGGGCAAAGAAAGATCCAAAGTTCCCAAGAGAAAATGCTGGAAAATTTCAGCAGGTCTGGTAGCATCTGTAGGGAGAGAAAAGAGCTAACATTTCGAGCCCAGATGACCCTTTGGGACACATATTGCTGAGCCTGTGGCCTGCAGCAGGGCTGAAACCAACAAACGGTATTCTTAAATCTAACCCTCCTTCTTGCATCGCACTTCCTCCTTATCCCAAACTCTCTTTAGATACACATGTTGCAGTTACTGTAAGCATACATGTTTTACTTTTTCCCATCTCCCCTCATCGCAGCCTTTCATCTTTCAGATACCCAAGAGGTGCAACCTGGTGAGGCAATGGAGAAGCATCGAAGAAGAGAGCAATAATTAAGACACAGCGCCATCACTTGATTCCACGTGTAGAAAACCGATAGACTAGAGACAAGATCTGCACATGGTCAGACACAGGACGTGGTTGGGCTTCCACTCGGATATGAGGAAAGGATAATGGAGTCAGCAGCTTGCTGGATGGTAAGGCTACTCAGGAGTTCCTCTGCCGAAGACTCAGATCGAAATTTCCATGGGGCAGCTTACACTCATGGGTATACTATATGCTAAAAGAATGCAACGAAATGCTTGGTGCATTGGAAAGCCTGCCAGATGCCTGTGCTGAAGGTCCAGGAAATTTATTTTTATTCATTCCTGGGATGAGTGGCATTTCAGAGGGGTTTAAAAGCTCAACCACATTGTCCCCTTTCGGCCAGAGCAGGTAAGGATGGCAGGTGGCACACTGCCTTTATTACTTTGAACAAGCACAAATTAATCACCATCATTGTGCCAGTTTTCAAGGCATGAATAAACAGGATGGGGTTGTACCACAATCAACAATAATTTCATGCTCACCATTCGACTTTAAATTCCAGATTCTTATTGAATTCATATTTCACCATCTGTCGTGGTGGGATTCGAAACTCAATCCCCCTGAGTCTCTTGATTACCAGTCCAGTGGCAATAGCATAATAACGTAGAGTTGTCCAACACCAATTTGGCACAGGGCATTGCACAGAGCTCGGAGCCCATCCTTTCCAGGATAGAAGTGGTGGCCTAGCTCAGACTGCTGCCATCATGGCTGTGGATTGCAGTGAATAACGGTGGGAGTTCAGGATGTCGCAGCAGTCCAGCAATCTGTGCTCCAACAGGTTACTCGGATTACTGAGACACCATCCTAGGAAGTAGCAGTGGCTCCATGGAGCATAAACTGCAGTGCCCTCTCCGGATGACAACACTTGACTTCCCACTATTGTGCCGTTCTGCCACACCTGCTGTTGCCTGCCAGGCAGCTTGCCCAGACTGCTACCAATTATGTCAAAATGGTGCAGCTTCTAGGCCCAGTGCTGCTTGAGCTGGCCCTCCAAGGAAACTTGCAGTCTCCCCATTAGGTTGGCAGCCTTCCACCAGTCACACTGCAGCCACAACGTCATACTTCATAAGTCACAGAGGAAGACAGGCACTGTGGAAATGCAGAAGGGTGACTTTTGTATTCAATATGGCATGATTTTACAAATTTAGTTTGGAATGTTAATTTTGAGGAGGCTATTATTTTAGCATGTAGTGATGGTAAGTGACAGAGGGAAGGTAAGATATGAAATTGTGGATGAATGGGGAATTGAGTTGATGTTACTGACATTGCACTCTGATGGACAGCCTAGGTAGAAAGGGATGGCCTTTTTCCTCTCTCCTCCACCTCATGTTTATGCTGTTTATATGCTTACAGTTCGTGGCCAGGGCTATGTTTCATGATGGTGAGGTTCTGAAGTATATCACTACACACCTTTACACTCACTCTGCTGAGCATTGCAAGGCTCTTCCTGAGCTGTCCAGGCTGTGGATGTGTTAGTTTGGCATGCCAAGGCCTGTTCTGTCACAGTTAATGTGGCAGAATCACTTTCACTTCCTGCATACTGCACATGTGTGTGAAGTTGCACATTGGAGTCATCGTCCTTGTGGTTCGTGGACAGCCTTTGCCATCAAGTTGCCACCCTTTGGTTTGTTATGATGGCTCTGATGCAACTGGCACATGAGCTTCCGCTGAATGAAAGCAACATGACTGTTGGCAGGAGAATTGACCTGCATGATTCATTTCTTATGCTCAAACAGGAACGGGAGCATCCAGGACGGCTTTGCGACGCAGAAACGGGACTGCCTGGACCCGATTAAAGAGTCGATTGATCGGCTGGAGCACAGATTGGACGCCCAAGATCGGGCGCTCCAGAAGGTTGAGAAGGCGCTGGCTGAGCAGGAGGAGCATCAAACTGCCATGGAGCTGGAGGTGGGGATGCTGCGGGACCAGCAGAAAAGGCTTCTGGAGAAGGTGGAGGACCTAGAGAATAGATCTCGTCGGCAGAACTTAAGAATTGTTGGGCTCCCGGAGGGGTCTGAGGGAGCTGATGCTGGGGCATACGTAGCGGGTATGTTTGAAAAACTGCTGGGGGAGGGGACATTCTCCCAATCCTTGGAGGTGGACAGGGCATACTTGGAGGTGGACAGGGCGTACAGAGTGCTTGTGAGGAAGCCGCGAATGGGGGACCCTCCGAGGGCTATGGTGGTGAGATTCCACAGGTTCCTGGACAAGGAATGTATTCTTCAGTGGGCCAAGCGAACGCGGAGCTGTAAATGGGGCAACAGTATCCTGCGGGTGTACCAGGACCTGAGTATGGAGGTGGCTAGGCAAAGGGCAGGCTTCAACCAAGTTAAGTCAATCTTCTTCAAGAAAACGGTGAAGTTTTGACTGCTGTATCCGGCTCGTCTCTGGGTCACATATGAGGACCAGCATCGTTATTTTGAGTCGCCCAAAGACGCGCTGGACTTTGCAAAAAGAAAAGGACTGGTGGTGGGCTGAGAACTCTCAAACTTTGATGCAACTTGTTGGCTCATATTGGGTTTTAAAAAAAAAAAATTCTCTTCTGTTTTTGAGTTCTGTTTAAGAAGAGGGGGGTAAAAAGTTTTTCCGTTTTCGGGCTTTCTTTTTGGTGAATATTGGCAAAGCCTTTTTCTTTGATGTGCACTTTTGTGGGACGGAGACGTGCTTGTTTGGGTTTCGGTGTTTTTTCTTTTCAACTGGGTGATTGTGTGGGGATCGTTAGATGAGGGAACTTATTTGTATGAGCAGGGGGAGTAGAGTGAGGGAACAATAAGTGGGAGATTTTTCGGCGCCGGGGGAGGGGGCCACCAAGCTAGCTGGGTGAGCTAGCTCACGGAAGCCGCAGTGGGGGGGGGGGGGTGTATATGTTTAGTTTATTGTATGGGTTAGGTTTTAGAGTGGTGTTGCTGGGGGGGGAGAGGGGGTAGTTGTTCTGCTGACAAGGGAGGGATTTCGGTTGAGGGACAGCGAGGAGGTCGGTGGCGGGGGCTGCCGGGGGGGCGGGCCGGAGGAGGTGCGGCGTAAGGGCTGGAGGCGGGCCCAAGAAAGGGGATGGCTGATCGGCGGGGGGGGGGTGCACTTTGCCCCCCCCCCCAACTAGACTGATCATCTGGAATGTTCGAGGGATAAATGGGCCGGTTAAGAGGGCGCGTGTGTTCGCGCATCTGAGGAGAATGAAGGCGGATGTGGTCATGCTGCAGGAGACGCACCTTAGAGTAGTGGACCAGGTTAGATTGAGGAAAGGCTGGGTCAATCAGGTCTTCCTCTCGGGGCTGGACACAAAGACTAGAGGGGTTGCGATCTTGATTAATAAGCGGGTGATATTTGAGGTGGGTAGAATAGTTTCGGATGTGGGGGGTCGATATATTATGGTTAGTGGTAAGCTGGAGGGGATGAAGGTAGTGCTGGTGAATGTATATGCGCCAAATTGGGATGACGTGGAATTTATAAAGAGGATATTGGGGAGGATACCGGACCTGGACTCGCACAAGCTGGTCATGGGACGGGTCTTTAATACAGTTATTGATCCCGGCCTGGATCGGTCATGCTCGAAAACAGGAAAGGTGCCAGCAATGGCAAAGGAACTGAAAGGGTTCATAAGGTATACTCTCGGATCGATATCTTTGTTTTGGGTAGGGCCTTGCTGGCAGGGGTGGTGGACACGGGGTACTCGGCGATCACAATCTCGGACCATGCTCCACACTGGGTTCACCTGCAGGTTAGTAAAGATAGCAATCAGCGCCCGCAATGGAGGTTAGATGTAGGGCGGTGTGCAAGAGGACATGCATACAAAATTACCTGCAGGTAAATGATACGGGGGAGGTCTCAGCAGTGGTGGTCTGGGAAGCGCTGAATGCAGTGGTGAGAGGAGAGCTGATCTCGACCTGGGCTCACAGGGACAGGATGGACAGGGCAGAGACCGACAGACTGGTAAAAGAGATTCTACAAGTCGACAGGAGGTACGCGGAGACTCCAGAGATCGGGCTTTTAAGGGAACGCCGGAGGCTACAGGTGGAATTTGGCTTGTTAACCACAGGGAGGACAGTGGAACAGCTCAGAAAGGCGATGGGGGCAACCTACGAGCATGGTTAGAAGGCTAGCAGGATGCTTGCACAGCAGCTCAGAAAGAGGGAGGCTGGAGAAATAGGGAAAGTTATTGACGCGGATGGGAACTTAATTGGGGATTTAGCAGGGGTGAATAAGGCATTCGGGCATTTCTACAGCAGGCTGTACAGGTCGGAACCCCCTGTGGGGCCGGATGGAATGATGCACTTCCTGGAGGGGCTGACTTTCCCGAAGGTGGACGGGGAGCTGGTAGAAGGGCTGGGGGCCCCGCTTGGATTGGAGGAGATAGTGGAGGGCTTGAAGGCCATGCAGTCGGGTAAGGCCCCGGGACAGGACAGGTACCCAGCGGAGTTCTACAAAAGGTTCTCCAGGATATTGGGACCGGTGCTGATGAAGGTGTTTAATGAGGCAAGGGAAAGAGGGGTTCTGCCCCAGATGATGTCACAGGCCACGATTTCACGTATCCTGAAACGGGACAGGAACCTGGAGCTATGTGGGTCTTACAGGCCGATTTTCCTGTTGAACGTAGACAGAAACTGTTGGCCAAAATTTTGGCCTCCAGGATTGAGCATTGTGTACCGAATGTCATCGTGGAGGATCAGACGGGGTTTGTTAAGGGCAGGCAGCTGGTGGCCAATGTAAGAAGGCTGTTAAACGTGATCATGATGCCCCCGGAAAGTAGGGAGGTGGAGGTAGTGGTCGCGATGGATGCGGAAAAAGCTTTTGACCGGGTTGAGTGGGATTATTTATGGGAGGTTCTGGGGTGGTTCGGATTTGGGAGGGGGTTTATTGACTGGGTCAGGTTGCTGTACCAAGCTCCTGGGGCAAGTGTACGGACGAACAGGACGACTTCGGACTATTTTAGACTGCACCGGGGGATGTGACAGGGATGTCCCCTCTCCCCACTGCTGTTTGCGCTGGCTACAGAGCCACTGGCAATTGCTCTGAGGGCCTAAAGGGGCTGGAAGGGGCGGGGCGGGGTGGGGGGGGGGGGCGCGCTGGAGCACAGAGTCTCGCTGTATGCGGATGACCTGCTTCTGTATGTTTCAGATCCAGTTGAGGGGATGGAAGAAATTTAGGGAATTTTTGGGGAATTCAGCCGGTTTTCAGGGTACAAGCTTAATGTTTGCGGTCCTGGTGAGGGGTCAGGAGAGGCGACTGGGGGAACTGCTGTTTAGATTGGTAGGGGACAGTTTCAGGTACCTAGGTATTCAGGTGGCGTGGGATTGGGACCGGCTACATAAATTGAACTTGGCCTGGTTGGTGGATCAGATGAAAGATGATTTCTGGAGATGGGATGCACTTCCATTGTTTCGAGCTGGGAGAGTCCAAACGGTGAAAATGACGGTCCTCCCGAGGTTCCTGTTTGTATTTCAATGTCTCCCCATTTTCATTCCGCAGTCCTTTTTTAAGCGGGTCAATAAAGTTATTGCGGGCTTTGTATGGGGGGGCAAGTCCCCGCGAGTGAGGAGGGTAATGCTTGAGCGGAGTTGGGGAGAGGGAGGGCTGGCGCTGCCAAACTTTAGCAATTATTACTGGGTGGCTAACATAGCCATGATTAGGAAGTGGCTGGTGGGGGTGGGTGGGGGGGCATGGGTGCGTATGGAGGCGTCGTCTTGCAAGGGCACAAGTTTGGGGGTGCTGGTAACTGCACCTCTGCCGTTCCTGCCGGCGCGGTACTCCACCAGCCCCATGGTGGTAGTGGCTTTGAGAGTCTGGGAGCAATGGAGGAGATATGTGGGAGCAGTGGGAGCATCGGTCTGGTCCCCAATCTGCGATAATCACCGGTTTGCCCAGGGAGGATGGACGGGGGGTTCCGAATATGGTGGAGAGCGTGGATTGAGAGGATGGGGGACTTGTTTATAGAGGGGACCTTTCTGAGTATGAGGGCACTGGAGGAGAAGTTTGTATTGGTGGGGGGGAACAAATTTTGTTATCTGCAGGTGCGGGACTTTTTGTGTAGACAGGTATCAACCTTCCCACTCCTGCCGCTAAGGGTATTCAGGACACGGTAGTTTCCAGAGGATGGATAGGTGAGAGGAGCGTTTCTGACATTTACAAAGAATTTATGGGATCAGAGGAGATGCAGACCAAGGAGCTGAAGTGAAAGTGGGAGGAGGAGCTGGATGGAGACATGGAGGAGGGCCTTTGGGCGGATGCGTTGAGTAAAGTCAACGCGCCCACAACTTGTGCCAGACTCAGCCTGATTCAATTCAAGGTTGTTCACCGGGCTCACATGACAGTGGCCCAGATGAGCAGAAGACAGGTGTGCAAAATGTGCGGGAGGACCAGCGAACCATGTCCACATGTTCTGGGCATGACCAAAGCTGAGGGGATTTTGGCAGGGGTTTGCTGACGTCATGTCCAAGGTATTAAAAACAAGGGTGGCATTGAGTCCAGAGGTGGCGATTTTTGGGGTGTCGCAGGATCTGGGAATCCAGGAGGAGAAAGAGGCAGACGTTCTGGCCTTTGCTTCCCTGGTAGCCCGGAGGCAGATATTACTAGCATAGAGGGACACAAGGCCCCCGAAGTCGGAGACCTGGCTATCAGACATGGCTAGCTTTCTCTGTTTGGAGAAAATTAAGTTTGCCTTGAGAGGGTCAATGTTAGGGTTCGCCCGGAGGTGGCAACCATTCATCGACTTCTTCGTGGAGAATTCATCGTCAGTGGGGGGGGGGGGTTAGGTTAGCGTAGATTAGGGGGTTAATTAATGGTGGGATCTATTGGGGAGGGAGGTGGTCTTTGCACTCTGTTTATATTTTCATGTACATTGTTTATATTGCTGCTGTTACAATGCCAAAAAAAACCTCAATAAAATGTTTATTAAAAAAAAACAGGAAGGGTCAAGGTGTTTGAATTCCTTTCATTCCCGGCATAGTGTAGAGTTGTCATTCGGCATTTGCAAAGCGGCGTGTGTGTAGTCAGTGATGCACCCTGCACTGTGAGAAGCCTGCAATCCTAGACTAGCAACGCACTTGTACCTCCTGACAGGACAGAATAAAAGGCAGTCAGTGCTCTGTAAATGCAGAGTTTCTGTGACTTATGCAATACTGGATAACAATGTTGCAAATATCTCTGGTACCATCCTGAAAGGAGCCAGAGGCAATACAGTGCATCACCGTGGTGAAACTCCACAACCACTGTTAATATGCTCCTTGTCCTGTATTGAGGTTGCAGTTGTGCTTGCAACAGGTGGCATATTTCAGTGAGGATGCCCTTGCTGAAGTACAGAGATATCTTGTCCTTGCTGGCCGCCTGTTAGAAAGAATATTTAGCATATTTTATAATGACAAGAAAATAATTTTGGAACATTGGAGCTTAAACGTATGTTGAATTCATGTTAATTCCCCTCACAGATAATAACATATTGACCAAGTGTGTTACAAGAATAAATGGAGCAGGAATGGAGTAAAGAGTATTTGCATGATCACAGCTGGATAGATGGGTTTTTAGGCTGCTTTCTAATTTGGGAGTAAGGAGAGGATGTAATGAGATCACGGGTTTTGTCAAGTGGTGTGCTGGCTGAAGGAAATGGAAGCTGGAGTGAAAGGGGGGGGGAACAAGCAGTTATCCAGAGTCAGAGGAATAACGAGGTAAATTGTGACTTGTGGCTGAGGAAGACTGTACGAGTAATCTGGAGTGAGACTGCACTATGAAAACCAGAGGGATGACGCTAAATCTGAAATACTTAATGTCTGGGGAGTGAGTGAAGCTCGGCAAGGACGAAGCTGGTGAGTGTTTGAGGCTTTGTCTGAGCAAGGATATGTGCCTTGCGGTTCTGGCTAATCTGGAATTTGTACGGAGAAGGATTTGGGGCAAAAGCAAGTGATACTGCAGAGGTGGAAAATGCAACCCTCTGAGCCCTAACCCACAACACCGACTAATTGGCTTCAGTTTCTTCACCAATGTGGTCTGACCTGCTGGATCTTTCCAGGTTTTTCCTTTTACAGGTTTCCAGCAGTGGCAGTATTTTCCTTTCTGGAAAACTGCAGTCTTGTTGACTGTGCAGATGTGAAGTTGGAAAAACAGCTCAGAATCAAACCAAACTTTGAGGTTCCACAACATTTGACTTCAGAATGAGTGGGAAATGGGGGCAGCTGATGCGGTCAGTGGAGGTACTGAGCTGAGTGCAAGTATTGGCAAGTGCTGTCCTGGTGCTTTGGACCCAAGGGGGGGGGGGGGGGGCAAGGAGGTGAGCCCATTGCTCATCTGCCTCTCTGCCATTATGAAGGCTGCAGAGGGAGGGCTCCCCCAAGGATCCTGGGGTTTAGGTGGTCTTGGGCTGTGGGTAAAGGGTAAACCTCAGGGTCCTCCCCAGGATAGGAGCCCCTGGACTGCCCCTTCAAACTCTGGACAAACTGAAGATCACTCTTGGCACAATGAATTCAGGCAGCCCTTTGTTCAAAATCATCTTCTGTGACCTGTTTAAAATTAAGTGGTCTTCTCACTCTGAATTGCTCTGACAGACAGCTGATTAGCGGATCAGCAAATGCATTGAAGGCTCAATACAGGACACTTTCTCTTTCCTCACATTTTCTCCCTCAGCCATATGCTTTTAAAACTGCTGCTTTTTCATGTGTCAGAGACCTCCTGGAAAGCTCACAACACAGCTTGGTGGCACAATGGTTAGTAATGCTGCCTCACAGCTCCAGGGTCCCAGGTTCAATTCCTGCTTCGGGTGACAGTTTGTGCGGAGTCTGCGTATTCTCCCCGTGTCTGCGTGGGTTTCCTCCAGGTACTCCGGTTTCCTCCCGCAGTCCAAAGATGTGCAAGTTAGATGGATTGGCCACACTAAATTGCCCCGAGTGTCCAAAATGTTAGGTGGGCTTACTGGGATACGGGGATAGGGTGGAGGCATGTGCTTAAATAGTGTACTCTTTCCAAGGGCCAGTGCAGACTAGATGGGCTGAATGTCCTCATTCTGTACTGTAAATTCTATGATTCTGTGAACACTTGAAAAGCTTTGAAATCCTCTGAGATCCTTTGAAATGTGTGAGGAAGTGCTAGGAAGCATATAGTTACCTAACTTATTTCAATTTATTAAATATTATTCATTTTTCAATTAATTTATTAATATTTCTAAAAATTGCAGTTAGAAGGTAAAATGCTTCACTTCTGAGATGTGGGAGGTCAGTGAAGCTTCCAGCATTCCGGTCAACTACATCTGCAGGCTGTGCACCCAACTAGGGAAGGGGCCATACTGGACGTGGTATTGGGGAATGAGCCCGGCAAGGTGTCTGAAGTTACAGTAGGGGAGCATTTTGGGAACAGTGATTCAGTAAGTTTTAAGGTACTGTTGGATAAAGATAAGAGTAGACCTCGGTGAAGGTGCTAAACTTGGGAAAGGAAATAACAATATTAGGCAGGAACTGAAGAATCTAGATTGGGAGAGGATGTACGAGGATAAATCTACATCTGACATGTGGGCGGCTTTCAAATGTCAGTTGATAGGAATTCAGGACCGGCATGTTCCTGTGAGGAAGAAGAATAAATATGGCAAGTTTTGGGAACCTTGGATTACGAGGGATAAGGGGCTTTTCACAGTAACTTCATTGAAGCCTACTTGTGACAATAAGCGATGATTATTATTATTATATTGTAAACCAAGTCAAAAGAAAGTAAGGAGCTTTTGTAAGGACTAGAAAGTTGGGAACAGACGAAACCTGTGAGGAATATAAGGAAAGTAGGGAGAAACTTAAGCAAGGAGTCAGGAGGGCTAAAGGGGGTCACGAAAAGTCTTTGGCAACAGGATTAAGGAAATTCCCAAGTCTTTTTATACATATATGAAGAGCAAGAGGGTAGCCAGGGAAAGGTTGGCCCACTCAAGGACAGGGAAGGGAATCTATGTGTGGAGCCAGGGGAAATGGGCGAGGTACTAAATGAGTACTTTGCATCAGTATTCACCAAAGAAAAGGAATAGATGAATGATGAATCTGGAGGAGGGTGTGTAGATAGTCTGGATCACATTAAGATCAAAAAGGAGGCGGCATTGGGCATCTTGAAAATCATTAAAGGTAGTGAAGCATCCAGGACCTGATGAGACCTACACTAGAATACTGAGGGAGGCAAGGGAGCAAATTGCTGGGACCTTGATAAAAATATTTGTCTCCTCACTGGCTACAGCTGAGGTCCCAGAGGACTGGAGAATAGCTAATGTTGTTCCTTCATTTAAGAAGGGTAGCAAGAATAATCCAGGAAATTACAGGCCGGTGATCCTTACATAAGGGAAATTATTGGAGAGGATTCTTCGAGGCAGGATTTACTCCCATTTAGAAGCATGTGGACGTTTCAGCAAGAGGCAGCATGGGTCTGTGAAGGGGTGGTCGTGTCTCACTAACTTGATCAAGTTTTTCGAGGAAAGGACGAAGATGTTTGATGGAGATAGGGAGGTGGATGTAATCTACATGGACTTCAGTAAGGCCTTTGACAAGGTCCCTCATGGAAGACTGGTACAGAAGATGAAGTCACATAGGATCATAGGTGAGCTGGCAAGATGGATACAGAACTGGATCGGCCATAAAAGACAAAGGGTAGCAGTGGAAAGGTGCTTTTCTGAATGGAGTGCTATGACTAGTGGAGTTCCACGGGGATCAGTGCTGGGATCTTTGCTGTTTGTCGTATATGTAAATGATTTGGAGGCTGGCAGTGCCAGAGTATCCAGGTGCCAGGTTGACACAGCCAGGGATCAGGACGGGGGGGGAGGGGGGCCTTCCCAAGTAGGGTGGTGGGGTTCCCGGGGGGCCTCCCCAAGGTTGGGGTGATGAGGGGGATGTTGAAAATGGGTAAGGCGGGGGATGAGGATCAGGGCAGCCATCTAAAATGGCGGCCCATTCTGTGAGGTGCTGATAAGGTGCACGGTTGGAGAATTCTAGCCTATAGTTACCGTGAGTCAATTTTGGCAACCGTTCTGCTGGATTATTCAAATTATTATCAAACTAATTAATCTAATGATGCAAATATAGGTGTTGCAAATGTTCCTGCTAAATAAAAATCATCGCTTTTGATTGTCAACTATTCAATGATTTTATCGCTGCTAGGAGTTCTGTACATTGATTGAAAATAATGAACATTTCCTCTGCAGAAGACATGGCTGCGGCATCAGGACTATTATTGAAACATACGCTCACTGATTGATTGATATTTATTGTCACATGTACCGAAGTACAGTGAAAAGTATTTTTCTGCGGCCAAGGAACGTACACAGTACATACATAGTAGACAAAAGAATAATCAACAGAGTACAAATGGTACATCAACAAACTGTCATGTGAGAGTGCCTTTAAGAAATGTACCTTTAAGAAACGGGTGTTTATCAGTGATGTCAGAGTGTGGGTGGAGCTGGGCTGTCTGTCAGCTTCTTACTTTCATTTTAGGCTGTTTGCTGCAGGGTGTGTTTTAGTTTCATTTTCAGTGTTGGCGCTGAAGCCAGACCAAGCAGATGTACTGCTGTTCTCTCTGCCATCAAAAGACTATCTCTTGATCATTTGGTGAATTCAGAATTATAAATGTTCTCAGTAGTGAATGTAAACCTAATGTGCTTCTGGTAAAAGATGTTTTACGTCTTATGGATATTAAAAGGAAAGCTTAAAGGATTACTTAGTGTTGTATTCTTTGGGGGTTGTATTTGAATTGATGGTTGCTAAGATGTTCACTGTATGTTTTAAAAAGATTAACTTGAGTTCATAGAATAAACATTGTTTTACTTTTAAAAACTTTTCCATTTCTGCTGTACCACACCTGTAGAGTGGGCCATGTGCTCCCCATACCACAATCTATTAAAAGTTGTGGGTCAGGTTAACGCCATGATACACTTTGGGGTTCTCTAAACCCTGGCCCATAACAAAACAGTGATTGGTTACAGTGCGGAACAAGGGCCAAACAAGCAATACATGAGCAAGAGCAGCATAGGGCGTCGTGAATAGTGTTCTTACAGGGAACAGATCAGTCCGATGGAGAGTCGTTGATGAGTCTAGTAGCTACTCCTTTAACAAAGTTTTGGACTTCACTCGCCTACAATCAATTTATTTTTATTGCATTTACCCTTTCTCTGGGCTGAGCATATTTTAAGAAATCAAACAAGCTTTTGATAGTTTCCAAAGAGTAAAATCAGCCAATTACAACAAGCCAGATGTTACTAACCAAGACAGTATTAACTTCAGGAGAACAAAATATTTCCAACGAAATGAAAATAAAACAAACATAAATTTTTGGACAAAGTCACTTGCTACATTATAAAGGATCTGATTTTCATAAATTAGATTAGCCCAACAAATTAAACCAGCCTGTAAAATGAAGGCCGGGGGACCATTTTGTGTTAGATTATTTCGCTTTTTTTGACATGGGATTGTGTAAGATATGCGGCACTGAATCAGGCCATTCAGCCTAGTCCCTGCTGTTGTTTCTGCTCCACTTGAGCCTCCTCCCATCTTTTCTCATATCTAAATCTACCATCCTAACTATCAATTTCCTACTTGTTCAAATGCTTGTCTACCTTTTCCCATGTGCCTCTGTGCTATCTGCTTCAACCACTGCCTGTGGCAGTAGGTTCCACATTCTCACCACTCTTTGGGCAAAGGAGTTTCTTCTGAATTCATTTTTGGATCCTTGGTGACTATTTTATAGTGATGAGCTCTAATTATGACAAGTGGAAACATTCTTTCTGCACCCACTCTCAGGAAACAACCTGCATACCTCTGTCTGTGTCAGACTACTGCTTAACTTAACAGCCTTTGGTTTTTCTCTATATCTTCAAGCAGTCTTTCAAAGAAATCTCTATCTAGAGGACATCAAGTATCCCTGTGTTTGTGAACTGTATTTGCAAGTGGCTTTTGATCTGTAATGAGTTTTGCTTGATTGGAGATAGAGAAGATATCAGTTGGAAGGTAAAGTGTTTCCTTTTATTGTTAAGAATTGTTCAACAGTTAATTGTAAGATAGTTTCTGAGGTGTTAATGTAGTTTAACCCTATGTTCATGATAATATTTGTTTTAATATACCATATCCCTATTTGTCAATGGGATCACTCCTGGAGCGAAATATCCTTTCCTCACAGTTTTGTAAACTTTAAAAAGATGTTTGAGTTCTTGTCTGCTACCCTAACAAATGTAAGGTTCTGGTCCGGGATCCGAACACAATTAAAGAAAATGACTGCAGAGGAATGTAAATGAACTATATTTCCTATTTCATGAGCACAATATAATAATAATTTTTATTATTGTCACAAGTAGGCTTACATTAACACTGCAATGAAGTTACTGTGAAAATCAAGATATTCAACTGGGTGAAGACAATGCATCAAACCTAATTACTTAAACAATGGGACCCTGCCTAAGAGGGGGAATTCCCAGAACTGACCTAATAAAGTTACAGTTGGAATACACAATCATGTTTATATTACTGGTAATTTGGGAAGGGTTGTCACATGATAAGCCAATCCTTTGTTTTTCTTAAGCAGATTTTTTTCTCAGTAGAACTGAGGATAAGCAACATTCATTCCCCTCTCTCTCTCTCCAATGAACTTACAAGCTTTTGAACCCAGCATATCACCTAGACCTTGGCTCCTTACTCTGCAACTGGATCCTCGACATTCCGACCCATAGACCACAATCAGTAAGAAAAAACAACACTCCTCCATGATAGACCTCAATACTGGGGCCCCGCAAGGCCGTGTACTTAGCCCCCATTATACTCCTGTCATGGGAATGTCCCTTTAAGAAATGTTTTTGTCTTATCACATGGCTTCAGTAATGTCATTGTGTGGGTGGAGCTGGGCTGTGGCTCTGTGAGTTTTTACTTTTGCTTTGAGTTTGGACTAGTTTGAACTGCATAGGTTGAAAGATCTCTCTGACTTCCGGTGGCGGCCATGGAGGAATAGGTCGCACATTCGATAGCTCCCACCTGTAACGGACTTTTGGAACTTTTCCCCCCGACTTTTCTCGGATTTAATGGGATAAGTCGGTGAAGTGTGCTACAGTAAGGAGTATTCCCTCTCTGGTGTATGGAGAATTGGACCAGAAGTTAGATGGGGACTCATTTCTGAGGTAGTATGGGCTGAGGTTAGAAACAGGAAAGGAGAGGTCACCCTGTTGGGAGTTTTCTATAGGCCTCCAAATAGTTCTAGGGATGTAGAGGAAAGGATGGCGAGGATGATCCTGGATAAGAGCGAAAGTAACAGGGTCGTTATTATGGGAGACTTTAACTTTCCAAATATTGACTGGAAAAGATATAGTTCGAGTACATTAGATGGGTCGTTTTTTGTACAGTGTGTGCAGGAGGGTTTCCTGACACAATATGTTGACAGGCCAACAAGAGGCGAGGCCACGTTGGATTTGGTTTTGGGTAATGAACCAGGCCAGGTGTTGGATTTGGAGGTAGGAGAGCACTTTGGGGACAGTGGCCACAATTCAGTGACGTTTACGTTAATGATGGAAAGGGATAAGTATACACCGCAGGGTATACTTACAAAGAATTAAAGCAGCTTGAATATGCAATGAGAGAAAAAGAAACGGAGAGAGAAGAAAGAAACAAAGAAAGAGATAGAGAGGAAAGGGAAAAAGAGAGAGAGTATGAACTTCACAAAATGGCTATGAAACATGAAAATCAGTTAAAATTGGCAGACGCAAAGAGAAACATACAGTTGGATGAGATTGATGAGGATAGTGAGACAGAGCGTCATAGTCGAAGACATGGTGGGGATCTATTTAAATATGTCCAAACATTGCCAAGGTTTGACGAGAAGGAGGTAGAAGCCTTTTTCATTTCATTTGAGAAGGTAGCTACACAAATGAAATGGCCACAGAACATGTGGGTATTACTGATGCAAACACTTCACTAGCTCTACCTACCAGCTTTGTTTGAATCAGTAATACCCACATGTTCTGTGGCCAGTTTAATTCTTTTTCATGGTCAAATTGCTTAATCTGCAACTGGAGCTTTGCCATTTCTAATGAGTCAGTATGTATCTCAGGCAAATTTAAATGCTCAGCTACTGAAGAAAGTACCTCATCTTTTCACATTTTGCCAGGCAATGTTAACTGCAATGCTTTTGCCAAATCTAACAGTCTGCTTTTAGTCGCTGTCCATAAGGTATTGCGTGTTACCCTGACCACCCCCAAGAATTCCTGATTCAAACAAAGCTGGTAGGTAGAGCTAGTGAAGTGTTTGCATCACTACCGAAGGAGGTATCTGGAACGTATGAGGAGGTGAAAAAATCCATCTTAGGTGCATATGAGCTGGTGCCTGAAACTTGCAGACAAAGGTTTAGAAATTTAAGGAAAGAATTTGGTCAAACATACATGGAGTTTGAAAGGCTCAAACAGTGTAATTTTGATAGGTGTATAAGGGCTTTGAAAATAGACCAAATGAATAAAGCTCTCAGAGAAATTATACTTTTGGAGGAGTTTAAAAATTCAAGTCCTTATGCAGTGAGAACTCATGTGGAAGAGCAGAGGGTTAAAACTGCGAGGTTAGCAGCAGAAATGGCAGATGATTATGAATTAGTTCATAAATCAAGGCTTGGTTTCCGACATCAGTTTCAGCCGGTGAGGGATAGAAACTGGGGACATGAGAAATACTCAAGTGGTAAAGGTAAAGGTGATCTGATGGGAGATAATAAAGAGAGTGTGCCTCAGATTAAAAAAGAAATCCAGGAGGGTGGAAGAGAAATGAAAAGTTTCAAATGTTTCCACTGTAATAAACTAGGCCATGTAAAGTCACAGTGTTGGCGGTTGAAGAAAAGCACTGACAAGTCTGATGTGGTAAAACAGGATAAGACAGTGGGGTTTGTTAGAGTGGTAAAGGAAAGCCCAAGGGAAGCGAAGGAGGTGCAAACGATTGTACAGACTGTTCAAGAAGTAATTGATAAGAAGGTGCCAGATGTCTTTAAAGAATTTACTTGTGTGGGTAAAGTTTACTCGTGTATCAGGAGGAGCAGGTGAAGAAGTCACAATTTTAAGAGATACAGGAGTTAGTCAATCTTTAATGGTAAGAGATGAGGAATTATGTAGTTTGGGAAGAATGTTGCCAGAAAAGGTGGTAATATGTGGAATTCAGGGTGAGAGGAGTAGCGTTCCATTATATAAGGTAAGGTTGGAAAGTCCAGCGAAGAGTGGTGAAGTGGTAGTAGGAGTAATAGAGAAACTATCTTGTCCAGGAATACAGTTTATCTTGGGTAATGATATAGCTGAATCGCAGGTGGGAGTGATGCCTACTGTGGTCGATAAGCCAGTGGAAAATCAGACAACTGAGGTGTTGAAGGACGAATATCCTGGAATTTTTCCGGATTGTGTAGTAACAAGGTCGCAAAGTCACAGGTTAAGACAAATGGAGAAATCAAAGACTGAAGATGAAGTGGAAGTGCAATTATCAGAAATGATTTTTGATCAAATAGTTGAAAAAGAACAAGAACAGGTGGAGGATGAGGCGCATATTTTTAGTACAGGAAAATTGGCGGAGTTACAACAGAAAGATGTATAAATAAAATGGATATATCAGAAAGCATATATGGAAGTGGAATCTGAGAGTACACCAGAGTGTTATTACCGTAAAAGTGATGTCTTGATGAGAAAATGGAGACCTGTACATATGCAGGCGGATGAAAAGTGGGCAGAAGTTCAAGTAGTATTGCCTGTAAGGTATAGAAAGGAGGTGTTGCGAGTGGCAAATGAGGTACCAGTGGGGGGGTCATTTGGGGATAAGGAAAACTCAAGCTAAAATCCAGAAACATTTTTATTGGCCTGGACTACACAAAGATGTAGTTAAATTTTGTCAATCATGTCACACATGTCAAGTAATAGGGAAACCTCAAGCAGTGATAAAACCAGCGCCCTTAATACCTATTCCAGCATTTGAGGAACCTTTTACAAGGGTCCTAATTGATTGTGTAGGACCGCTTCCTAAAATAAAAAGTGGGAATCATTATCTTTTGACTATAATGGATGTGTCTACTAGGTATCCAGAGGCCATTCCAGTATGTAATATTACAGCTAAAATGATTGTGGAGGAGTTACTTAAATTCTTTACTAGATATGGACTACTCTCAGAAATTCAATCGGATCAAGGATCAAATTTTACCTCAAAGTTATTCAAAGAAGTTATGGATAGCTTAGGAATAAAACAATTTAAATCAACTGCGTACCATCCAGAATCGCAGGGAGCGTTAGAAAGGTGGCATCAGACATTAAAGACAATGTTGAGGGCTTATTGTCAAGATTATTCAGAGGATTGGGATAAAGGAATTCCATTCGTACTGTTTGCAATTAGGGATGCACCTAATGAGTCAACCAAATTTAGTTCTTTTGAACTAATTTTTGGTCATGAGGTAAGAGGATCACTTAAATTGATTAAAGAAAAATTGGTGGGTGAGAAATCGGAAATTACACTTTTGGATTACGTGTCAAATTTTAGGGAACGATTAAATAGAGCAGGTCAATTGGCTAGACAACATTTGAAAGTTGCACAAAATGTGGTGAAACGGGTAGCGGACAAGAAATCCAAAATTCATCGTTTTGCCAGTGGAGATAAAGTTTTAGTGTTGTTACCAGTGGTAGGTGAGCCTTTAAAAGCTGGGTTTTGTGGACCGTATCAGATTGAAAGGAAATTAAGTGAGGTGAATTATGTGGTAAAAACACCAGATAGAAGGAAGACTCACCGAGTGTGTCATGTGAATATGCTTAAAAGGTACTTTGAAAGGGAAGGAGAGAAAAAGGAGGAGATTTTAATGATTCTAACTCAAAGTGACGAACCAAATCCAGATGACTGTGAATTTGACATACCTCAAATTAAATTGGAAAATGAGGATGTTCTTAAAAATTGGGATGAATTGTTGTTTCCTTCCAGAGGAAAAACGAACTGACCTGAAAGAGTTATTGATGGGCATGTTTGTAGAGATAAATTGGGAAGTACTGAAATGACTGTACATGATGTAGATGTGGGAAATGCTGTTCCTATCAAACAACATCCATATAGACTTAATCCTTTAAAATTGGCACAGGTTAACAAAGAGATTGAGAGTATGCTTAAAAATGGCATAATTGAAGTGGATTGCAGCCAATGGAGCTCATCCATAGTGATGGCACCTAAACCAGACGGTACCCAACGGTTGTGTGTGGACTATAGAAAGGTGAATGCAGTTACAAGAACGGACTCTTATCCTATCCCACGTTTGCAGGATTGCATTGAGAAAGTGAGCTTTTATTTCCAAATTGGATTTACTTAAAGGTTACTGGCAGGTACTTTTATCTGAAAGGGCGAAGGAGATTTCAGCTTTTGTGACTCCAGATGGTATATACCAATTCAAAGTTATGCCATTTGGCATGAAAAACGCCCCAGCCACACTTCAACAGTTAACTAATACAGTCGTTTCAGGGTTTCCCAATTGTGCGGTATATATCGACGATCTGGTAGTTTTCAGCCAGACATGGAAAGAACATTTAAAACATCTTATGGAGTTATTCGATCGACTTCAGGAGGCGGGTTTGGTGATAAACCTAGCCAAAAGTGAATTTGGAAAAGCCCAAGTCACTTTCCTTGGCCATACAATTGGACAGGGTCGATTGATCCCACGGGATGTGAAAATGAAAGCTATTGGGGAGTTTCCGATACCTTCGACACAACGGGAAATAATGCGATTTCTTGGTATGAGTGGATTTTACCGGAAATTTGTACCAAATTTTAGCAGTGTGGTTTCTCCACTGATGGACTTGCTGAAGAAACGTAAAAACATTTCACTGGACAGTGGGGTTTCAACATGCATTTGACTGCCTGAAAGCTGTGGTAACCGATGCTCCTGTATTGGTGAATTGCAAGGGACTCTGTGATCAGATTGAACTGAAGTATCTAACTTTAAAGAGAAATGCTGAGGCGTAGAGGAATGGATGGATTGTGCAGAGACTTTCTTGTTCAAAGAGACTGTCAATCGAGAAGGATTTCAGTTGGAGGAAGAAGAACGGGGAAAAAAAAAATGGACTATATTATTATACCTGTTTGCATGTGTTGTTTTTTTTGAACCGGTGAAGTGTTTATACTGTGTGCATTTCTGAATTGATGGTGCAAAGATGAAAAATGAAACCATCTTGAAGTTGATGGGGGTTTTTTTCTTGGGGGGGAGGTGTCATGTGAGAGTACCTTTAAGAAATGGATGTTTAAACAATGTACCTTTAAAAAATGGAGCTAATCATATTACTGAAGTGATGTCTGAGGGGAGGGGTGGGGGCGGGGGGGAGCTGAGCTCACTTCTGCTTTTTGAGTTTTGAGAAGGCAGCTGGGAGTGTCTGTGTGTTTTGCTGTGAGCTGCAAGAAGAAACACAGAGCTGGTCTGTTGATTTCTGCAATCCAAAGACTATAAATATATTGAATCTAACCTAATGTGCTCCTATTTTTGAAGGTTTGAAGTTTTTTGGATGTTTGAAGGAACAGTTTGAAGGATTATTTAGCGTTGTAGTCTTTTGGGGTTATCTTTGAAGTAATGGTTGTTAAGATATTCAATGTTTGTTTTAAAAGGTTAACTTGAGTTCATAGAATAAACATGGTTTTGTTTTAAAAACCACTTGTCCATTTCTGCTGTATCACACCTGGAGAGTACGCCGTGTGCTTCCACAATCTATTAAAAGTTGTGGGTCGGTTGAACTCCATGAAACACTTTGGGGTTCTGTAAACCTGGACCATAACACACTGCAAAAGCTTAATCTACCCCGGTTGGTACAGCAAATGGAAGGGGACTTTAAGAGATGGGACATGCACCCGTTGTCACTGGTGGGGAGGGTACAGACCGTGAAAATGATGGTCCTCCCCAGATTTCTGTTTGTCTTTCAGTGCCTCCCCATCTTCATCCCGAAGGCCTTTTTCAAGCGGGTGAAAAAGATCATTTTGGGCTTTGTATGGGTGAATAAAACCCTACGGGTGAAGAAAATGTAGTTGGAGCGTAGTCGGGGGACGGGTGGGTTCGCACTGCCGAACTTCTGCAACTACAACTGCGCGGCTAACATAGCCATGATTAGGAAGTGTGTAATGGGGGCGGGGTCGGCATGGGAGCGGTTGGAGGCAGCGTCATGTAAAGGCACCAATCTGGGAACATTGGTAGCGGCACCTCTGCCGTTCTCGCCAGCCCGATACTCCACAAGTCCGGTAGTAGTGGCGGCACTGAGGATCTGGGGGCAATGGAGGAGGTATAAGAAGGTGGAGGGTGCGTTGGTCTGGACCCCGATTTGTAACAACCACAGGTTTGCACCGGGAAGGTTGGATGGCGGGTTCCAGAGCTGGGAGAGGGTAGGAATTAGAAGGATGGGGGATCTATTTATAGACGGGAGCTTTCCCAGCTTGAAGGTGCTGGAGGATAAATGTAAACTGCCGCCAGGGAATGGTTTTAGATATTTGCAAGTGCGACACTTCCTGAGAAAGCAGGTGCTGGCCTTTCCGCTGCTGCTGCCATGGGGGATACAGGATAGAGTAGTTTCCGGTACCTGGGCTGGGAGGGGGGGGGGTATCAGATATTTACCAGGAGCTGTTGGAGGCGGAGGAAACCCCATTGGAGGAGCCTAATGGCAAGTGGGAGGACGTGCTAGAAGGAGAGATAGAGGTGGGTCTATGGGCGGAAGCCCTAAGCAGGGTCAATTGCTCCTTATCATGTGCCAGGCTTAGCCTAATACAATTTAAAGTGGTCCACCGGGCACACATGACGGCGGCGAGGATGAGCACGTTTTTCAGGGTAGAAGATAGATGTGCGAGGGAACCCCAGCAAACCATGTCCACATGTTCTGGGCATGCCCAAAGCTCAAGGGGTTTTGGCAGGGGTTTGCGAAGGCAACGTCCACGGTGCTGGAAACTCGGGTGGTGCCGGGTCCAGAGGTAGCGATCTTTGGAGTGTCAGAAGATCCGGGAGTTCAGGGAGTGAAAGAGGCTGACGTCCTGGCCTTTGCCTCCCTAGTAGCCCGGAGACGGATCCTTTTAATGTGGAGGTACTCGAAGCCCCCGAGTGTAGAGACCTGGGTTAGTGACATGGCGGGGTTTCTCAGTCTTGAGAAAATAAAGTGTGCCTTAAGAGGGTCAATGTTGGGGTTCTCTCGGAGGTGACAGCCGTTCATCGACTTTCTCGGGGAAACTTAAAATGTCGGCAGAAGCAGCATTCTGAAGGGGGGGCGGGCGGATAGGTGTTAGATGGTTGAGGTGTGTGAAGATTGGGTCGGGTGGGGAAAAGTTTATTTTACCATGTCAATGTTATTGATTTTGTTATTGTTATAAATATTTTGCAAATACCTTAATAAAAATATTTTTTTTTAAAAGAAAGATCTCTTTATCTTCATTTTAAAAGCTGTTTCCAGACTGCTTGGTAACTTAAAAGAGATAATTGCTCTCTGGAAGGAATTCAAACCTGCTGTTTGAAAAGTGAAACAGAGTGTCAATAACAAGTCTTATACCAGTGAGAATGCTGTGTGCTGGGCCACACCTTTGAAAAGGGGTTTCGGGTTTTACTTGGATTTTGTTATTGAATTGGAACAGTTAAGGGGGAATTCATTAAGTGTTGTACATAGATTACTGTAGCACTGTGGGGTCTTTATGTTTGTAGCTGATAACAATTCTTGCTGAGTGTGTTTATATAAATGTTAACTAAGTTCTTCGAATAAAGATTGTTTTTTTGATTCAAAGTGCCGAAGAAGTCTGCTGAAAGGCAGGCTCTTGTGCTCATCGTAGCCAAAATCAATAAACAGTTATAGGTCAGGTGAACTCCACAATATACTTTGGAGTTTTCTAAACCCTGGCCCATAACACTCCCTATACACACACAAGTGCGTGGCAAAATGTGTCTCCAACTCCATCTACAAGTTTGCTGACGACACGAACATAGTGGGTTGGATCTCGAACAATGGTGAGTAGGAATACAGGAGGGAGACAGAGAACCTCATGGAGTGGTGTAATGACAACAATCTCTCCCTCAATGCCAGAAAAACTAAAGATCTGGTCATTGACTTCAGGAAGCAAAGTATAGTACACACTCCTGTCTGCATCAACGGAGCCGAGGTGGAGATGGTTGACAGATTCAAATTCCTAGGCACATCACCAAAAATCTGTCCTGGTCCACCCACGTCGACGCTATGATCAAGAAAGCACAACAGCGCCTATACGTCCTCAGGAAACTAAGGAAATTCGGCATGCCCACATTGACTCTTACCAACTTTTACAGATGCACCATAGAAAGCATCCTATCAGGCTGCATCACAGCCTGGGATGGCAACTGCTCAGCCCAAGACCGCAAGAAACTTCAGAGAGTCGTGAACACTGCCCAGTCCATCACATGAACCCGTCTCCCATCCATTGACTCTATCTACACCTCCCGCTGCCTCGGGAAAGCGGGCAGCATAATCAAAGACCCCTCCCACCCGGATTGCTCACTCTTCCAACTTCTTACATTGGGCAGGAGGTTAAAAAGTCTGAGAACGCGCAAGAACAGACTCAAAAAAAGCCTCTTCCCTGCTGTTACCAGACTCCTAGACGACCCTCTTATGGACTGATCTGATTAATACCACACTCATGTATGCTCCACCCGATGCCGGTATCTATGTGTACTTTGTGCTGGCCTTTTACATATTTTCTTTTCATGTACTAAATGATCTGTTTGAGCTGCACGCTGAAAAATACTTTTCACTGTACATCGGTACACATGTCAATTCACAAACAAATCCAAATCCTGCTCCTGTTTGACTCCCTCCCCCTGTGCCGCAGACAAGAGGTTTTTAAGAAAGAACTCAAATCCACAGTTGTGTCTCCACAAACAGATAGGTCAGCCTCATGCAGTTTCTGCAGCCTCAGTGCTGAAAGCAGAAGGCCAGCAAATTAAAGCAGCAAGACCAAGGATTCTGCCTGAAACTAGCCGAGTCAACAAACTATAGACTGTGAATTCCTTTAAACTTTATGAGCTCTAACCTGGTGAAACTATCCTTCCCCATGCTGTTGTATATATGTGCTTCTTTTGATTAACTGAATAAACTAAATCAACAAACTGTGGGATACATTATAATGCAGTTCCTTGGGCAGCATGGTGGTGCAGTGGTTAGCACTGCTGTCTCACGGCACCGGAATCCCAGGTTCGATCCCGGCTCTGCGTCACTGTCCGTGTGGAATTTGCACATTCTCTTCGTGTTTGCATGGGTTTCACTCCCACAACCCAAAGATGTGCAGGCTAGGTGGATTGGCCATGCTAAATTGTCCCTTAATTGGAAAAAATGAATTGGGTACTCTAAATTTAAAAAAGAAATGCAGTTCCTTAAAGGGATACTGTGTCAAAGTAAACAGAACGTCAAAGGAAACTTAAAACATCAAAACAAATCGATTATGTATGTGTATGTGTGCAAAAATTGGTGTGCATTTTATTGTTTTACTTCAATCGGTTTAAGTATAACAGAGCAAACCGCTTTTTTTGTTAAACTCAAGAAAACCTGACAAGAGGTGGGTTCCAGAAATACATATATAGACAAAGTCAATGATGCAAGACAAACCCACCTCTTCATTCACCTGAGGAAGGAGCTGCGCTCCGAAAGTTAGTAATTCGAAACAAACCTTTTGGACTTTAACCTGGTGTTGCAAGACTTCTTACTGTGCCCATCCCAGTCCAATGCCGGCATTTCCACATCAAGAAAACCTGTCTGATTGGTTCTTTGATGATCACAGTGCTTAAACAGTCAAACATTCACTGAATTGGCAAGCATACCCTTTTCAAATAAATAAACCTACTGTGGTCAAACAAGAAGGGGATAAAGAGGGGAGCCATTTGACCCGCCTCCTTATCTGGTTTTAACATACTGGAAAATTTAGTAGCAGCCCTCGCAATGGCAATTTTCAGAAAATAATGATGCCAGCCTTCCCCAGTTCCCCCATCCCTCAGAAAAGCTAAGCAACACCATTTTTTTAAAAAAAAAGCAAACTTAATGTAATTTAATTCAAAATAAAATATTTTTTCTACAATTCATGACACTTTTTGTTTAAAATTGTGGCATTAACAGGATCAAATCTACTGATACAAATGCCATGTTTTTGCTGTGGTCCCAAGCCCATTAAAGATGATATCTGCATTCTAGATGTTCCTGACAGTGATCACAGGTATGATACAGTAGTCACAAATGATTGCTGAAGGATTGATGTGAAATTCACTCCCTGTTCTTGTATCTATAATCAATTCTTCTGTGGTTTACAGATGAATTCTGCAAATTACACAATCCTGATTTCTGAATGTGATGGCACAGCTGGGGCCTATTTTTCAGTGTGTGCACTACAATACTATGCAGGATGATTTAAGTGATTTAGCATAGGATTAACTTGACCATTCTCACTCCTGTACATAACAATATGCGAGACATATTGGACAGAGTATCCAACGGAGTATTAACCCAACTTTGCATCTATTTGATAAACGTAAGGGAGGACAGCTGCAGAAATTGGTTTTGTTCGGCAAGTTGATGCCTGATCAGGCACTTTGGACAGAGTAGGCCTGTCTGAAGTAGATAACATTTGCCCATGGAACCAAGAGGAGGCCCCGTGGCACAATGGTAACATCTCTACCTCTGGACCAGAAGCTCCGGGTTCAAATCCAATGCCAGGACTTGCAGGTCACAGACAGACTGGTCATAATGCAGTTCAACAGCCTGATAATCAGCTCTGATGTCCTTCCATCTATTCCCCAAATGGTAAGAAGGCATGTGTGAAGGTATGCTTAAAAAAATGGAACCAAGAGTCCTTTTTCCCATATTGGGGGTAATTGTAACTTCAGTGACAATGAAGCAGCCATTCATTTTGCATCTCTCCGTATTTGGATAAAAGGAAGCCTTGCAATTATCAAGTGCATTTGATGACTACTCGATGCCCAAATTGCTTTATAGTCAAGGAAATACTTTTTGAGATGTCGTTTTTTCAAGTATTCCACTTTCAAGCTCAAAATGACGGCAAAACATTGCAAAATTGGCACAATGTACAATCCCACTTTAATTTTCCACAGTCCGAGATTAAGTTTCTGATTTGGAAACGGAAATCTTTTAGAACCTTCAGACTGTGCAAGGTCCAAAGCTACGTCTCGGTGATAAAAGGCTTGTGTTAACCTACAGCAGAAACCTGACTGCATAAATGCTTCTTTTTAAAAAGGAAACAACAAAAATGGATTTTGGTTCGAGTTATTGCCATGAGTCTGCCTGGAGGCAGCAGTAGACTGTATTTAAAGGGCGTCAATTAGTTTGCGTCTCTCCCAGTAATGAGATTAGAATGGCAGTTGAGATAATAATCAAGGATGAATAGTATAGTGTAGCCACTTAAAATGGCCAACTCCCGATTCAAAATGGCGAACGACAAAGGCTGATGGAAAGTCAGCCAACAGGACAAAAACGAGCAGCTGCAGGTTGGCTGTGTATTTACCTCTGGAAAGGCCAGACAAGATCGATACCAGCAACCATCAGCATAACAAAACACCAGCCATCTGCATACTAATGAGCAATCCCCGGGAACAATAAGCAACATTTAGATACACAAAGCAAAACCAGACTCTTCGCCGCCAGCAGAAGCCTACACAAAAGGAGGTGAACCACCACATCAAGACCGTCCATAGATCAGGGAACCGCTCCAGCATTGGAGAAAATCGAACCAAGTGATTGGGACAAAGTCCAATCACTTGGGACCAGGTACAGGGTCTGCCCTGAAAGGCGGGAAGCCCCTGCGGACTATAAAAATGGAGCCCCAAGTTCAAGTCGCTCACTTCCCCAGCTCTTCCAGCTCTTCTTCTTCGGCTCGCTTCCAGCTCTTCCAGCTCTCGTCACTCTTCAGCAGCCGACCGAACCTGTAAGTCTTACTTCAACTCTCACTACGAGATAGGCGCTCCTAGCTATCAATCTGTACCAACTTCGAATCCCGCAGGCTCAGAACCTGAACGAAAGGCCATCCGTTTCCCTGACCTGGTGGGACAGTTCCAAGTTAAGTATAGGCCTGTTAGTTGTAAGAAGTAGCTTAGACGTAGAATTTATGCATGAGTAGTGATTACTGTGTATAATAAATGTTCTTTGATTTAAATCTTACTAATCGGTGTATTGGATTATTGATCATTACTCAGACTTGAACCACGTGGCAGTATCATAAAGATACTTGGCTACTCAAGAGCAAAGGTGATAAAACAGAGCAATTAAACTAAGTTAGCATCAATAGAAAGGTAGAATCCCTACAGTGCAGAAGGAGGCCATTTGGCCCATTGAGTCTGCACTGACCCCCTGAAAGAGTACTGCACCCAAGCCCATTTCCCTGCCCTATTCTTTTAACCCCTTTAACCTAACCTACACAGCCCTAAGAAGCCAGGAGAGGCAGTTACCATCTAGCAGTCTCAGAAAGTGGATGGGTCAGTTTCCAGCCACCAATCCAAGTTTACAACAAACTAGCTTTTACGTTTTAGAGCCAGGGCAGTGCAGAAAACCTTTGTAATAGCAGTTCTAAAAATATCTTCACTGTCCAGGAAAAAGACAGTTCCCAAAATTGATATCATCCCTGCATTGTGTGGTAACTATAACTGGTTATTCAATTTGGATGTTGTTTGGCAATTAGGTATCGTAGATATACTTCGTAATAAGGGTTACGTTGCAGACAAACTATGTGGGTTTCATAATTCGTACATCTTAATTGTGGGAAAGCTGAGTATTCCTGTTTATGTACATTGTGTGTATAACCAATCATTGGGGTTTCACTTGTTTTCTCACACCAAAACAAAATAAAACTATACGCCCCCATGAACCAATGTTCCAACTTGAGGTACCCTCGTAGATAACATCCTCTTTGTTGTTTTTAAATATTTTTGTTTCGATGGCTTAATTGGAGAAATGACGGAGCCTGACCACGTCAACAAACAAGATGGGTTAAATAGCCTCCTTTTATGCTGTACTACACTACGATTTTCCGAGTGGAATGAGCAAACACACCACTGAGGGCTCACTGATCAGCCTGGATTAATGAATGTGTCTGTATTGAGGATAATCCAGCCTTTCACGTGGGAAAAGTCTTTCCAGCCAGCCGCTGCAATTATCTCAGCAGTCAAAATATATTTAAAAGCACAATGGAAATAGGAATAAGCAAAAGTATTTTTGAAAGTTAATCAGATTTCTTCATGATCCTTAAAGTTCCCTAACTCTAAATATTCCCGTATGAATTTATTTTGTACTGCTGGAAAAAGAAGGGAGGAAACACATGTAGGAACGCAATGAATTTGTTGATTCTCTTCGTCTGTCTGAGCGTCTCTGTTTATTTTAGTTTATCGGATGCCGTTATTTCTCATTTTGAAAACTAACCATTCAAATTCAAAAGAAAATGGTCAATCAAGTTCAAAATGATTCAAATCATGAAGTGTGGATACATTTGAAAATGGTGTGATAGATTATCTTGCAAGCTTATTACCAGGGCAACCAAGACAATAAATGTTGTGACATTTTTTCAGGGATGTCTTGGAACAAGGCTTTCAGCTACAAATTCACCTTGAACAGGATAGCCCAATGGTTAGTGACACATTGTTTGCTTGCTGTACATCCAGTCTGATATTTATATAATAATAATTTTTATTCGTATCACAAAGCCAATGCAACTTGTTTTGTTATGTTTCCTTTATAACATAAGCGGCTTCCTTGTGTTCAAAGGAAGGTCCAGACGTGTAGATAACTTCAACACATTTATTTACACTATGTACACTTTTATAACTTGAGTTCGACACTACTGCTAATCCTACTATAGCTACCTAAACTGGCTAACCAGCTGCTGTCTTCCACGTGGTGGGTGTAATATTGAATCATCCCTGTGCCTTTCCTCACTGACTGTCTCTACTGGCCAAAGGGGCAGATCATGTGTGTGGTGTCCTTTATATATGGGTTGGTGAAATGCCCCCCTGTGGTCGTGTCGTCACCTCCTATCTAACGTATCTATTGGTTGAGTGTGTGTGTGTGATGTTTCTGGTGCTCCCTATAGTGTCTGGCTAGCTTACATGTATTTACAGTGATGCACATCACCACATCCTCCCTTTTTTATATGTTCATATTTTCTGTACACTTTAAGAAAAACTGAACAAAGAACAGGTAGATAAGGTAAGGTATATACAAGTCATGGGAACGGTGATTAAACAATAAGTCCAAATCATTCATGTGAGTCCATAAACCATCAATCATCATGGTCAAATGTCTCTCTTGGTTATGAATGCCATCAATGTTTCCGAGCCACAGGAACCAAGAAGTGGTCAAATCACTTCGCTGTCTGATTTGGAGTGTTTTTCTTTTTTTTTTATGTTTGTGGTGGTGCTGTCGGATGGCATCTTGTAGCTGAAAGGTCATTGACATTGAAGAGGTACCATCAAAATTATCATTCGAGGTCATGGATGTGCCATATGCTGAAGTTGGATAAGACTGTGCATGCTGGTTCTGGCCACATGCTGTGCTGGAAGGGTGATTCTGCTGAGAAGTGTTGAAGCATGTCGATTTGGAGACAGAATTACTGCTCGCATCAAAGTCTGGTGATGGTGTGAAACTAGAACATTGCATCTGATAGGAATATGCTGTCTGGCCAGGCTGTGGTGCAGCAAATCCTGGGCAGTAACTAAGGCATCCAGTCTGTAGTGCAGATTGCGCTGGCGGTAGTCCTCCTTCGGTCTTGATTCCATTAGTGGGCAATCCGTAGTGCTGGCCTGTTTGAGAATATGCTGCATAGACTGCTGGCTGCTGCAGGCTTGAATACTGGGTTTGTCCAGCATGAGCTGTCATTGGCCACACTGTCGGTGTGGAACAAATGTGTGGACATAGCTGTGGTGAAAATTGGTGTATTCCTCCTGGACTGTGGCCGCTGCTTGTTATTGCTGACCCAGTGTGATTGTTAAGTGATCCATCTCCTGTCATTGTGGCATCTGCTGTCACCCTGAGCGTGCCATCATTGAGGTTGCGGCACTGCCTGTCTGGAGTAAAGTCTGGCTTACGTGAATCAGAGTCGGCGTTTGGTTGCTCCCCATCTGGAGTCTGGTCTGTTTTTTGTTGATGCTCCCCGTCCGGAGTCTTAGCAGGTTCACTGGAGTCAGCTGAGATTTCTTGAAGCTGCACGTCTGGAGTCGGAACATGCAGGAATGCATTGACTAGTGGAGAGGTTCGAGCAATTGAGGGTGGAAGTAGTGTGGTGTCACCGGAGTCACCAGTGGTCTCACAGTGATCGTCGAGTGCCTCTGTACACACTAGCTGAGGTCTGTCACTTTGTACCTCTTGCATGGGAAGTGGGATGTTATCGTCACTCGTTTCACATACCGTGGGTAGATCCTCAGTAGCTGCTTGCTGTTCACTAGGGTTGGGTAAATTGTCAGAGTTTTCATCTGGTGGCACAAACAATGTGGGTGGACTGTCATTGTCTTGCCGTTGTCCTTCATTTGGGCTTGAACAGTCATCATCGCTTTGTTCTTCATTGTAGCTTGATAGACCGTCATGGTCGTCCTGCTGTGCAGTGGAGCATGGTAGACTGTTATAGTCTTCTTGCTGTTTACGTGAGCATGGCAGACTTGCATCGTCTGCCGCTAGTTGGTCAGAGGAGGTTGCTAGACCCTCATGGTCTTGTTCTTGCAAGGACTGCGCATCGGAGTCATGCGTTTCTGCCATTGTGGAGTTTGTCCACGAGCTTGCTGTGGAGTCTTGTGATACTGGAGTCACTTCTTGTGCATGCAAGGACTGCGGTGTGGAGTCTTGCATGTCTTCTTTCGTAGAGTCGGGAACCCTGAGCGGGGCGTGGACCACGCTGTGTGTGGCAGCAGGCCGCTCTCTGTGGGCTTGTACCGCTCACTGTCTCTTAATTTCTGGCTGCAGCATCATCCTGCACTGATGAGTCGGGACGTCATATCTGCTGGGCTGAAGATCCTCAAATCCGAAGAATGAATCCGCATCTGCGTCGGATTCAATGCGGGGGTCGCCATGGTGCAACACGTCCAGTTGCGGTTCGGATTTGGTACTGGGGTAGCCTCTCAAGGTGAAAGATTTGTCCGAGTCGTAGTCGTCTGGGACCATGGAGCTGTCATTGGGCTTGTGAGGTCCAGAGAAAATGTAAAGGTCGGTATCAAAGTATTCAAGGTCGGAATCATCGGTTTGTGCGTAGGTAACTGCTTGTTGCCGGGTTCTTCGGAGGTTAAATTCATTTCCTGGTTCAATTTGAGGCATTGTGCTGTCATTCCAGGTGAAGGAAGGTTGTTTTACAGCTTTAAAAGATTTTTTCTTTGATTTGGGACGTGTCCCCTTTAAATTGGTGCGGTCTGGGGCCTCTGACGTCATGACGCGCGTCACGTAGCACATCGGAAGCAATTGCGCATGCGCAGATCGCTGTTCCTTTATCGATGGCCGTTTTCTTGATTGCGCATGCACGGCGTCTCGTGCATGCGCAAACGAACCTTCCGGTTCTGCGCACTTCTCGCGCAACTGCGCTAGTGGAGTCCCTTTAGCAAGATGGCCGCCGACCCCGGCCCAAATCGTTCTCTGGTCCGGGATTTCGGCCTCGAGGTGAGTACTGGTGCTTCTCTTACCTTTTCTTGCCAATTGGAGTGTGTTTTCCTCACAGTAGTTGCCGAATTTGTCCAGGACTGCCTGGAAGTCGTACCTGTTTTGCCCCTTGGAGAACTTGAATTTTTAAAAGATTTCTTCTGCTCTTGCACCGGCGATGGTGAGGAGAAGATCTTTTTCATCATCGGCCAGGTCTTTAAGTTCGGCTGCCACCAGGAAGAATTCAAACGTTTGCCGGAATATCTGCCAGTTCTCGCGGAGATCGCCGTGGCACTGGAGCTGCTGCGGAACCGGGAGCTCGAACATCTTGCCTGGGTATTGCTGGTTGTCACTGTACGCTGAGGTATGGCTATCTGGATTTAAACAGTTCACTACTGGTACCATGTTTTGTTATGTTTCCTTTGTAACATAATCGGCTTCCTTGTGTTGCATTTGTCAAAGGAAGGTCCAGACTTGTAGATAACTTCAACACATTTATTTACACTATGTACACTTTTATAACTTGAGTTCGACACTACTGCTAATCCTATTATAGCTACCTAAACTGACTAACCAGCTGCTGTCTTCCACGTGGTGGGTGTAATATTGAATCAACCCTGTGCCTCTCCTCACTAACTGTCTCCACTGGTCAAAGGGGCAGATCATGTGTGTGGTGTCCTTTATATATGGGTTGGTGTAATGCCCCCCTGTGGTCGTGTCACCTCCTTGTGTATCATGAATGTCCATTGGTCGCCTCCTATCTAACCTGAGTGTGTGTGTGTGTGATGTTTCTGGCGCTCCCTCTAGTGTCTGGCTAGCTTACATGTATTTACAGTGATGCACATCACCACACAACTGAAATTCAGTCAAATTATATAACAGGCAGTCTATGCACAATCGTCCATTTTGCACCACCATCTGTGACCAATGCCTGCCCCTTCATCGTTCCCTAAATGTTAATGACCACATTTTAAAAAGACAGATGCTACAGCAGAACATTGAACCTGATGTTAACTGTCTCAGGATCCATTTACATACACAGAGCTAAAAGCAGGCATGGAATTTTTGCTCATCCTGTACTACCGAGCCATTAAACAGTTATTCTTCTTCATACAAAAGTACCACTGTCTACAGAACAAGCAGAATGTGCCATTATTGATTGCAGAGTCACAAAGGAGCTTTTGACATTTTAAACAATCTCTGATTTATATAAATGTGTTATAGTGAATATATTTCGTGGTTTTTTGGAAGAGTCAATAACAAAAATATGAATGGGACTACACTTTATCCAATCATTTTGACGAATACCTGGCAGAACGCAAATCAATGGATGGTAAAAGTGATTCATGGTGACCAAAATGCAGCAAGAAATCAAAGTGGTTCAAAGGTTCCTGGGTCGGACATTCTCTTCACCTCTGTTGAAGTGCAAGTTGTCTGTGTAGTGCTGATTCTGGGCACAAAAAAACAAACTCTCATGAATCTGCCACTTAGATGCAAAACAAATGTGATTGTTTTCACTGCGAGGGAGGCGGCGTTTTCATTTAAAAAAAATTAGAATCAAATTTAGAGGCCTAACCTGGGATTGTTTGGTTTGATTTGTTACTTTGTTCCTCCCTCTCTGCCTCCTCTACTCCCCTCCTAAATAATTTGATCACAGATTCCCTGACCTGGGTTTATGCCCGTGTTCAAAGAAGCCACTTGCAGATAATAAAAAATCCGATATGAGCTCAAACGGAGAACAATGCGTAATGTGACAAGTCAAGAGAAGAGTTTATTAGGTTGAAAAGATTTGCACTGATGCTGGTGGACAAACATTCAATTCATATATCTAGCAAACCCAAATGGTGGAGAAACTTAGGGGGAAACTGGTATAAGAAGGCGTAATTTTGAAATGTCAACAATAAAGTGAGGGAGGAGGGACTGAAGGCAATTAAACTCAAACCAATAAAATAATAGTACAAAGTCTTACAACACCAGGTTAAAGTCCAACAGGTTTGTTTCGATGTCACTAGCTTTCGGAGCGCTGCTCCTTCCTCAGGTGAATGAAGAGGTATGTTCCAGAAACATATATATAGACAAATTCAAAGATGCCAAACAATGCTTGGAATGCGACCATTAAAAGGTGATTAAATCCCGGTTGAGGCCGCACTCATGTGTGCGGAACTTGGCTATAAGTTTCTGCTCGGCGATTCTGCGTTGTCGCGCGTTCTGAAGGCCGATTTGGAGAACGCTTACCCGGAGATCAGAGGCTGAATGCCCTTGACTGCTGAAGTGTTCCCTGACTGGAAGGGAACATTCCTGCCTGGTGATTGTGGTGGCGCGCGACAACGCAGAATCGCCGAACAGAAACTTATAGCCAAGTTCCGCACACATGAGTGCGGCCTCAACCGGGACCTGGGATGCATGTCACATTACATTCATCCCCCACCATCTGGCCTGCAAAATCCTACCAACTGTCCTGGCTTGACACAATTCACACCTCTTTAACCTGGGGGGGTTACCCCATCTCTGGATCTGTAAAGATTTAATCACCTGCTAATGGTCGCATTCCAAGCATTATTTGGCATCTTTGAATTTGTCTATATATATGTTTCTGGAACATACCTCTTCATTCACCTGAGGAAGGAGCAGCGCTCCGAAAGCTAGTGACATTGAAACAAACCTGTTGGACTTTAACCTGGTGTTGTAAGACTTTGTACTGTGCTCACCCCAGTCCAACGCCGGCATCTCCACATCAATAAAATAATACACATCTATTGAATGGTCACACACGAATCTCAGAAATGCGAAATGCAGTGAAAGCTGGTGAGTTGATGAGCTGGAGAAAGGCAATGAAAATTTCCAGGATAAAATTAGCTACAAAATGTGTCTTATATACGAATTAATGTGTGAGATGGGAAATTTGTGGAAGTAGGTACTGGAGATGGAGGGTAATGATGATGAGACGATGAAAACAGAGGATTAACAACAACTTACAAGCACATCAGGTAATTAAATGCAGAAGTAACGCTGCGAGGAGCTTCACTGAGGCACAATCAGAGAAAAGTGGATGCCAAGCCAAAGAGGAGGTATTATTGGGGATGGATAAATGCTTTGGTGGATTTCAAGGATGGTCTTGAGGAAGAAGAGGGAAATAGAAGGGTTTAGGAAGGGACCGTGGGGGTTAAACAACTGAAGGCAAAGCTATTAATAATGAGATAAAGGGAGAAGGTACAATGAGAATAAAGAGTTTTGTGGGAGGGTGTTTGGCTGGCAGAGGTTAATGTGGTAGGGAGTGGAAAGGGAATGAATGGATTAGAACATGATGGTGAACATTTTGAATTGGAGGTGTTGAAGAACTGAGTAGGCCATAAGTACAGAGCTTGGTGCGGGAAAGGACACAATCAGCAGAGGTTTGGAAGAGCTGTTGTTTACAGTTGGTGAAGGATTCGAGACCATTGGAGTAATCAAGTCTCGAGGTGGCAAACATATCGGAGAGAGTTTCAGTAGTTTATTGGCTTAAGCAGCAGCAGAGGGGGGGTGTTATGGAAGTGGGGCAATGAGCAGCATGGTAGCACAGTGGTTAGCACTGCTGCTTCACAGCTCCAGGGTCCCTGGTTCGATTCACGGCTTGGGTCACTGTCTGTGCGTAGTCTGCATGTTCTCCCTGTGTCTGCGTGGGTTTCCTCCGGATGCTCCGGTTTCCTTCCACAGTCCAAAGATGTTCAGGTTAGGTGGATTGGCCATGCTAAATTGTGTCCAAATAAGGTTAGGTGGGGTTACTGGGATAAGGTGGAGGTGTGGGCTTAAGTAGGGTGCTCTTTCCAAGGGACGGTGCAGACTCGATGGGCCGAATAGCCTCCTTCTGCACTGTAAATTCTATGATTCTATAGATCAGTGGGATTCATTGCTCAACCTGAGGCACTGCAGAAACTAAAGAAGAAACTGCAACACAGAGATCAACAGTCCTAATACACACATAAAGAGGCTTGATAGCGAGCCCTGCCCCAGAGAAAACACTGTTTGATTGATGTTCAGGCTCTTTGACCCCTGTGGTCAATTTCACAATGTTTATTTACACAAGGTTTCAAGGGTTTGTGGTTTCTGTTGTTGACACTTTAAAAGATCTGGGTTATTGACACTTTTGTTACCTTGTAGTGAAATTACTTTTTTTTAACATAGTGGAGAGTAATGAATGAATTTCTTTTATATTCACTTATTTTAAACTAAAATATCTTTAAGTCGATTTTATTTATGCCTGACATGGAGAATATAAAGGTTCATAGATTATCATAGAATTTACAGTGCAGAAGGAGGCCATTCAGCCCATCGAGTCTGCACCGGCTCGTGGAAAGAGCACCCTACCCAAGGTCAACACCTCCACCCTATCCCCATAACTCAGTAACCTCACCCAACACTAAGGGCAATTTTAGACACTAAGAGCAATTTATCATGGCCAATCCACCTAACCTGCACATCTTTGGACTGTGGGAGGAAACCGGAGCACCCGGAGGAAACCCACGCACACACGGGGAGGATGTGCAGACTCCGCACAGACAGTGACCCAAGCCGGAATCGAACCTGGGACCCTGGAGCTGTGAAGCAATTGTGCTATCCACAATGCTACCGTGCTGGTGTTTGTGGAGTGGCATATCTTGGCATTGGGGCCAAGTGGGCCATGGAGGTGGGTGGCAGCATAGCCTGGCATGGGTGCATGTGTTGATATGAATGAGGCATGGGGAGTGTGTTGGGGTGTGAGAAGTGAGGACGGGAGGGTCTTTGTGTTTTTATTTTAACTGGCATGAAGTCTCATGGCCCAAAGTGGGGCTTTTAAAGCTGTTTTTTATGCATCCTACTGTCACTATCAAGTCCATTTGTTCTATATGGTTTATCATCAGTCAGTGGGTATGGAAGTGACAAAGTTTACCATAGGGGGTATGAGGGGCCATGGGAGTGGGTGGAGCACTATAGGTTAGCATAGGGAATATGAAGGGCCATGGGGGATGGATAGGGGATCAGCCTGACATGGGAATATGAGGGGCCGTGGGAATGGGGGTTGTGTGTGGAGTGCCGTAACCTATCACAGCGAGTATGAGGGGGCATGGGTGGAGGAGCATAGCTTGGCATTGGGAATATGTGTCCATGGGGGTTGCTGGCACAACCTGGCGTGGGGAATATAAGGGCTCATAGGATGTGTGTGTGGAGGGACATAGTTTGGAATGGGGGTCACATGGGTCCATTGTGATGCGTGGTGGCATTGCCTGGTATGGGTGCCTGAAGTGGTATGGACGAGGCATGAGGAGCACAGGGGGTGTTTGGGGTGAGGACTGGAGGTTCTTTGTGTTTTTGTTTCAACATAGGATGAAATCCTGTGGCACCAAAGTGGGCCTTTTAAACTGCCGGCCTCGCCACCTTTCAGCCCCATGGCTAAACATCTTCCCAAATCCAGCCCACGCCTCGCCATCCTGTCCCCCCTCCCTCCCCGCCCTGCAGCATTTTCTCCTGAGGTGGATTGGCCAAGCCAGGAATTTTCCCAATTCTTGCTGTCTGCCTCGAGCCCGAAAATTCAGGCCTCTGACTCTGCTTCTCTCCCTACAGTTGCTGCCTGTCCTGCCGAGTATTTCCAGAATTCTTTTTTGCTTTTATATATATATTCTAATCAGCTTTTTTCTGGGAGTTCAACGACTGTGCTGTAGACTTTAGGTTTTATCCAATGCCTTGATAAAGGTTTTTATTAGATTTATCATGAATAGGAATTTGGTTATAAAAGTGTTTTTTTAAATAACTATTTTGGGTTGTTCTATCCATGGTATATAACAGGAATTTATACACATTTCATCTGATAAATTTTATTTGGTTCAAGTGGCTGATAGTGGAAGGTATAATCTTGCAACCCCCCAAAACCCCCACAAAACCCTGACTCATCTATAAGGGGGTCCTCGGGACTCCCCAAATACGTGGCGACCCCAGGCCCGATACCCCCATAACAGGAAAATGCCAGCCACCCAGGCAGTGCCATGGCGTTACACTGCCCAGCGAGCAATCCCCTGGGGGCCTCCAATCCCCTGGGGGCCTCCAATCCCCTGGGGGCCTCCAATCCCTGGCTCCTCCCACCCCAACTGCCGTTCCATCTTTTCCCCACTCGTGGGGTGTTTTTCTTCAAAAACTTTTCCACGAGGGACAGGTGGTACGGCATGGTCCAACTACTTGGAGCGTTCCGCGGCAATGAGGCCAGGTCCATCCTTCGTAACACCGGGGACAGGTAGAACCTCAGTATGTAGTGACACTTGGTGTTTGCATACCGGGGGTCCACACACAGCTTGATGCAGCTGCACACAAAGGTGGCCATCAGGATGCGGGAGGCATCGGGTACGTTTTTCCCTCCTTATCCAGAGGTTTGTACATGGTGTCCCTTCGGACACGGTCCATCTTGGATCTCCAGATGAATTTGAAGATGGCCCCGGTGACTGCTGCGGCGTAGGGTCGGACCAGCACTGAACAATGCTCACTCAAGGTCTCCGAGGCAAAGGGGTTAGATCACAGGGCCTCGGTAGATCTGGCGACTGCATGTTAGAGTGAGACTAGCTGTCTTGCTCTAATATGCAGATTTGCAAAATGGGCGGGATTCTGATCGCACCATTACGCAAGATCGCATTAGATCTCACGAGAAGGGGCGAGCTGGGTAGGTCCCGGAAGAGGGATCTCCCGACATCTACCAGCCACACTGCCTTTCGGTTGCAATGCAGCCAGTAGATCACGCCCATAGTTGTTTTGGGTATTTGAACTTAAGTAAATCTTTATAGGGCTAAAAGGCCTTGTTAATAATTCACCCAGATCCACCCCAGAAAAAAAGGGTATAAAGTAAGAGCTTTGGGTGACCTCAGTGCAGTACGTGGTGGGGCGGAACTCCTCAGGTTAGATCTATGCCAATATTTTTGGGTGGTTTGAAGATGTGAAGCACTGAGAAGAAAAAAAAGGAAGAAAGAAAGAGCTGATGACGCACACCAGCTGTCCTGCCTGACCTGGACTGGCACTCACTATTGGTTACAGTCAAATGTTTTTGCTGGGTAACTAGTATTCTATATACTTTCTTAAAATCTGATTAAAATCAACACCTCACCACATTGGTTATAATTGATCAGTATTGACAATATCAATAAAGTGTAAAGATTAAAAAATCAACAGGAGAAAACCAGTTGAGGAGAGAGGATGGGAGGTGGAGGAAGACATGATAGGGGAATGGAGAGGGGAAAACAAGGAAGGCTGTTTAGGGAGAGAGGAGAAGATGGGTGGAGGAAGTTGTGGTAAGAGTAGAAGAGAGAGGAAAGGAGTGTGTAATGGAGGGTGGGATAGTGATAAAGGAGGACAGGAGACAGGAAAATGAGGGTGCGGAAATCGGACAGGGTGGGACACAGGGATAGGAATAGGAAGATGAATGGAGGGAATGGGGAGGGAGAAGAAGAGAACAGATACTCCACAAATGTTGGAAAGCCTTAAGGAATTTGGTAGCTATAAGGTTAATAAGAATTTAATATGATAAAAATTAATGAGGGGAAAATATATGCATAGCTGCTCTGATCAGAGTGGCCTTATTAATGGTATAACCTGTATATGTCTTTCCACATTAACAAAGCACTTTAGGTTATATTAGAAAAAATGCTCTAATTAGTGGTGAACAGGGTGCTATTTACTTAATTGCAATGGCTGCCAATCAAGCTTTGTTTCAGGCTCCAACAAATAACATCTGGATCAAATTCTGCCTGGTATTAATAAAAAAAATAGTGAAATCCTCTTCCGAACAACTAAGAAAGGAAATGAACAGTCTGCCTCAAGACGCCTGATCTGTTTTATCCTTGTTAATAATGTTTAATGAAATGGCAAATATCAGCAGTTCAACACAGGCCTGTTACAAAGGATTCTGCATTAGTCAGTGTGAATATTAAGAGGCATTTTTGATTGGGTTTAAAATTCTGATTGTGCAGCCTAAATTTTAAGCATGAAAATTGTGTTTGTAATTTTTGCCACAGGGCCTCACTGGAAAGCAATTTACACAGTAGCTAAAGTGGGCTGTGAAGGATGAACAGATTATGTGATGTAATTTACAACATCGTGGTGCAGAAATTCAATCCCGTCTACACGTGCCTGCTCACTTGGATGCAAAAACCATGTGAAATTGGTGCAGGCAGCTGATTATACCGAAACCCGTGTGCTGACAGCACTACCTTATGGCCGTGAACCTATTTGAGGCGATAGCAGACATTTCCGATGGCATTTAAAGGCAGTCTCTACCTCTTACAGGGGCTGTTTAGCACAGGGCTAAATCGCTGGCTTTGAAAGCAGACCAAGGCAGGCCAGCAGCACGGTTCAATTCCCGTACCAGCCTCCCCGAACAGGTGCCGGAATGTGGTGACTAGGGGCTTTTCACAGTAACTTCATTGAAGTCTACTTGTGACAATAAGCGATTTTCATTTTTCATTCATTAAAGTAGAGATACATTTTAGCTGCAGGGAGCAGGCAACTCTTCCAAAGTAGAAGCATAGCTTAGGACCTGTTGATTGATCTCCCAGGTCCAACTTCACCCAGGCGGTGGACAGGAGGAGGGAAATTTGCTTCACCCCTTTACACCACCTGGGGGCTCTAACCCCACCCCAAGCCAATGAGAAGAGGTGGCACAAGAGGCCAAAGCAGGGAGTTCTCCTCATTGTACATGGCTACAGAGTTGCCAAGGTAAGAATTCTACTTCCCACCCCACACCAGCACCATTTCAGCCTCATTACACACAACACTTTCCCTCACTCTTCGTTAATCCTTGGTTGTACCACACCATGAAATGTTCTTCTTCACACATTTTCCTCTCAGCAATCTTCAAACCCTCACTTCCCCACATCAAAGTTTGCACACAACATATCCACGTAACTAGACTGGAACCAATATATCCTCCGCACAGTTCAGAAAGCTGGCACCAACACTTTCTTCTTTCTTGCAAACAAAAAGGATGAATGTAATGAGGTGGCTGATGCTGACTGGAGTAGCCAGAGGCCTCCAGCAAACACTTTTAAATAAAATTGTTCTTGAGTTGCAGGTGTTGCTGGCAAGGTCAGCATTTATTGCTCATCCCTATTTACACTTGAGAAGGTGGTGCCTTCAAACAGCCTTCAAACAGCCAAACGGACTGTCTGAGGTCCGAGGCGGCAGCCCACTTGCAGGGACCCGCCCCACACCCTGAGGACCTGGCCGCCCATCAGGCCTGGAAGTGACCAAGAGGGGGAAGGCCTGTGATTGCCCAGTACAGGCGTCTCTGGTCGTTTGAACAAATGATGGATGGTACGTGCCGCAGGAGGCGCCGCTTTAACAAGGAGACAGTGTGGCGCCTGTGCCACGTCCTTGCAGACTAGGCTTCACATGGAGGAGGACACCTGCTCTTTGTGGCTGTCAAGTCACTGTGGCCCTGAAATGTTATACCTCATGATCATTCCAGGGCTCAAGCGGGGCTATGTCTGGTATCTCACAGGCCATAGCCCACAGGTGCATCCGACAAGTAACGGATGCCATGTTTGTTCGGGCAGAGAACTATATAAACTTTGACATGGTTTCTATTGGAGCAAATATAACTCCTAATGCCAGCCTTCCGAAAAACAATTGGACTTCTTCTGAGCCTTTCATTCCCCTTCAGCAAGAAACCCAGCAGCAGATGCCAGAGATCTACTTTGACATAATAAACATGAATTTCAAAAAAAAATAAGGTATGAAAACAGAAACAACTTGCCGATTTAAAAATAACAATGTCAGAGCAATAAATTGATAATTAAAAATAATGAGCAATTAATAAAATTACCATTAAAAAGTGACTAGCAGCAGATCCAACTAATAAAAGCAGTTTTAGTCTTTTACACACTCCAAGCTATCCTTGGCAACAGTTATATGTTTTTCTCAATTTAATGGCAATTAATATTGTTGAGGAGAACTTCAGGATGGCTGTGAAGGTGGCAAGAGGAAGGTGGCGTTGGGAAGGGCATGGCCCAGAACCACGCATCTTTGAGAAATAGGAGGTTGGGTCAAAAATATCCGGTGCTAGGTCCACCCACCATCGAGAAGGAGGATGTCAGGAAGTGGGGGAAAGAGGTGAGGTACTAGGCATTTTAACTTATCTGGTGATCCTGCAGCCTCCAATCAGGTCTGAAGTGAAAATAGTGCCGATGTCCAAATCTAAACAGAAACAGAACAGTCCTCACATCGCACCAGGAGGGACTGGGAAATCTGGTGCCTCCTACTGGGCCAATGATTGCTGTTGTTCAGAAGAGTATTTGTGGGTTCTTCCAGTTTCATTACTCTGTTCTTGTGGAGGGCACTCGCAGGGCTGAGGTCCAATCCCATGAGATTGGCAGCTCAATGGGAGAAGCACATGCTGTTCTATCTCAAGATGATGAGATGCCTGTGTCACTATGACCCAGTCCATAATGTGCTTGTCCATGCCATCAGTGTGCTTGTCCATACCATCAGTGTGCTTGTCCATGCCATACATGCCAACTGGGTCAGATTGCCCTGGCCCATACCATCATGTGGCAGTTTGATGCTCAAGGCTTGGAGCTGTCAAGATCTCCAATCAGGGTCACATGAAGTGTTCTTAATGGACATTAGGCAGCTTTCTACCTGTAGCTACTGAGGAAACAGATGATAGGAAATCTTCTTTTTGGAAATCAAGTACACAAAACAGACCCTGGGTGTGGGGGGAGGAAGACAGGGGGCCCATCATTTCTGATGGAGTGGCAATTGAGTCAGATTGCACTGCTCACAACTACTTACCTTGGAATCTTGCTGCTCTTATTTGCCCAACCTTCCTACTTAGGCGATCTGTGCCGTGCAGTGAACTCCCATGGCCTACAGGCGGTGGCAGCAGAGTCGCAGGTAAATAAGCTATGGCCTCTTTTAACACCACTTGCCTTTGTGGGGTTGAGGCAGTGAGGGGTGTCACATGAAGGTTTGGGGTGGGTCAGTGATGTGTTTCCCCAGAAGCTAGAAGTGGTTTTAATTCTTCTAACTGTTTCAGAGCAACTGTTGCTGTAACACAGTTTTCAGAGAGTTTCCACTGCATGGCAATTGCCAAAGTAAGTTTGAACTTCCTGGGCAATTGTCAAGAAATTCTTACCTGGGAAACATCTGGAAGGGAGTTGCGGTAAGTGGGTGGTCGGGTGGCGTTCTTCAGCACAACTTTAGGATACCTTAAGGTTACATTGCCCTGGAACTCAGATGTTCCAGCCTGAGGATTCACAATCACGACTCTTAATTATTTAAGCCTGGTGAGTTCTTGAAGTAAAGGCCTCAATTTAACCTTCCCATGCCTAGGTTTGCTGATGTCAACCTGCTGAGCAACAGGACAACATTTACTAAGCATTGTGAGCTGGAGTGGAGGTAAGGGACAAAATTGATGAGGACATTTGCTTCTAATGATAATCCATTGACACCAAATAGAATATGTGGGCATCACATGGAGAGAGAATTGAATTCAGCTGTAAAATCGCCAATTTTAGAATAACCCATTACTCATTATTTAGTATCACAAAAATAACAATAGCCATTTTTTTAACCACTCCTATATTCCCAACTCAGCATTCCAAGTATTCTCAGACCACTAAAGAATGTCCCTACCCACTATTCCCAGTCACAGCCCCAAGCCACCAGTCTACTACTCCTGCATCTACAAAATTCATTACTCTTACACTGGCCACCCTCACTACTCCTACACCTACCACCTTCATTATCCATACTCCTACCAACTTTATTACCCCTAAGCCTACCAAATTTATTACACCTACACCGACCACCTTCATTGCACCTATCACTTTCAGTACTCCTACCATAGAATAGAAAAATCTATTCTATTCTACCACCTTCATTACTCCTCTACCTACCAACTGTATTACTCCTACCACCTTCATTACTCCTACACCTACCACCTTCATTACTCCTGCACCTACCACCTTCATTACTCCTGCACCTACCACCTTCAATACTCCTACATCTACCAACCTTATTACACCTACCACCTTCATTACTCCTACACCTACCACCTTCATTACTCCTGCACCTACCACCTTCAATACTCCTACATCTACCAACTTTATTACACCTACCACCTTCATTACTCCTACACCTACCACCTTCATTACTCCTGCACCTACCACCTTCAATACTCCTGCACCTACCACCTTCAATACTCCTACATCTACCAACTTTATTACACCTACCACCTTCATTACTCCTACACCTACCACCTTCATTACTCCTGCACCTACCACCTTCATTACTCCTACACCTACCACCTTCAATACTCCTACATCTACCAACTTTATTACACCTACCACCTTCATTACTCCTACACCTACCACCTTCATTACTCCTACACCTACCACCTTCATTACTCCTACACCTACCACCTTCATTACTCCTGCACCTACCACCTTCAATACTCCTACATCTACCACCTTTATTACTCCTCCACCTACCAACTTTATAACTCCTAAACCAGCAAATTCATTACTTCTACACTGACCACCTTCATTGCTCCGACAACGACTTCATTGCTCCTACACCGACCACCTTCATTCTTCCTAAACCTACCTTCATTACTCCTAAATCTACCACCTTCATTACTCCTAAATTTACCATCTGTGTTACTCCTAAATCTACCACCTTCATTACTCTAATACCTACCACTTTCATTACTTCTACACCTACCACCTTCATCACTCCTAAACCTACCAAATGAATTACTCTAACACCTGCACCTTCATTACTCCAATACCTACCACCTTCATTACTCCAAAATTTACCATATGCATTACTCCTAAATCTACCACCTTCATTACTCCTACACCTACCACCTTCATTACTCCTAAATCTACCACCTTCACCTCTCCTATGCCTTCACTACTCCCTCACCGACCACCTTCATTACTCCTAAACCTACCACCTTTATTACCCATATATCATCTCACCATTACAAAAGCTCACAATCTTCTTCCTTCCCCATTACTCTTCCCTACATCCTGACACATTGGGCAGGATTTACCAGCTGTTTACACTGGCAGGATATCCTAGTCCCATGCCAGGGTGCAGTCAACCCCAACAGCAGGATTGGTAGATTCCACTAGCGGCTCACCTCCTCCGCCGAGAAACACACAGCGGATTGATGGGTAAATCCCGCCCATCTTCTCTAACATATTCCTGCATGTTCTGGACTTTAAAGAAAGGCTGATGGAATGGAATTGGATGCAACGTTAGCTCAGCATTCAGCAACAATGGTTTACAATGGCCATGATAACATTTATATAATTACATAATTAGAACCTAAGCATAATGCTGACATTCCGATAAGGGTTCCAACAATATATTGTGTGATACAAAACTTAATCTATCTATTCTTTGCCTTGCCCTCAGCAGTGACACTGGGGATCTGCTAGTTTTATATGTGTAGATACATAAATATCAAATAATTTCAGATAAATATTCTGATTTTACTTAGCATTGCTCAAAGCCTGTGCCAGCTTTAGCACTCAGCACAGCTGTTTGTGCACATCATGACCAAAATATCGTCGTCATTTACATTAATCACAATTATTGAGAGAGAATCTGTGATTGATTGCTCAAGAGTTCTTTGTCCAATATGTATTTGTAAATGCATGGCACACAATTGTTAATCCTTCAATATGGATATCATCCCACGTTGACACACAGCCTAGTTTGACAGTGTTGGAAACCCAGGCTTTGTCTCAAAGCTGGCACCAAAACAAACCAGAATTGGATCAAACTGGTGCATAAAATTAAACAAATAGTCGTGCATTATAGTCTAAAATAATGGACTGTTATATTAAATTGAATTATCTCAATTTATGAATATTTGTTATTGGGTTCTGTCAACTGGCGTAAATGTGCTCACAGTTTATTCTTAAACAGTCTGCCCTTCTTACTCATATTGAAGAAAGTAGAGAATTGGAACTGAAAATAATGCCCCAATAAATGGATACCTGAACTAATTAATTAGCATGGTCTCTGGAGTCATAACCATGGCAATGGTGAAAAAGAAGTTTGTTCTTTGCTATTTCACATATTCTCTGATGTCACTATGTGTCACATTACTTTAAACTGTGGCAAACTTACTATCGCTTTTATGTCTATTTAATAGTCTATTTCAGCACATTAATTATTGAATTTGTTTCTCTATTAGCAGAACTAATTACAAGCGTTGCTTGAGTGCAATATAACACTGGGCCAGTTGCTTTAAGAATTATCATTCATATACATATCTTCTAGTGATGATATTGTCTCAAGACCTTGCATTTCAGTCTTGGGCTGATGGTTGTCGCTTAAATGAGAAAATAAATCACTTGCTTTGTGCTTTTGGATTAGGGGCAGATGTCCGTTTGAATCTCCCTGCTTGGAAGAAAGGAAATTGGGAGGGTCGAGATGTATGGGTGGGCTACGCGTGCTTCCTGGTGGATGGAAACAAATAACTGACAGCGACCCTTTTGATTATCCCGGCCTAGGTCGGATCAATGAAACTTAATTGAACGTCCTAATGAAAGGGGAGAAATTTGTCCAAATACCTCTGTAATGAGAAAAAGTATTGCTGTCTTATAATGGATCTTCATTATTCGGTGATGAAAATAATACATCAGTATAAATACTGGAAAGCAATCCTGAATACAAGACAGAAAATATTGTGAAAATAATGCAAGTATGATTCTGACATTTACTCCTCTTTTGACTACCGCTCAAGTACCTTCCTTGTTTATCTCCAATCATAAGCACAAGACTTTGATGCAGCTTATTTCTGAAAGGTTTCCAGGCTACATTCAGAAGCTCTGTGTTTTCCTAGAATGATAATGAGGGAAAATATACGGCAGGTGTACACAGAACAGAATCAAATATTGGACGACTCTCACAGCCAGAACCTCATTGAAAAATTGTGACGTGAGCATCTTGCAGCCAAGAATGAAAAGTGCAGAATAAATGGAATTTAAAGCAGGAATTTTACAATTCCAGCAATTAATACAGGTAAATGTTACATTCAGCATACACATTGTGTACTCCCACCAATAACACCAAGCAGACAAATAATAACAGCAAGTTATGAACAGAGCACTCATCTCCCCTCCATCACCACCAGCCCCCACCACCACCACCCCTCCCCCAAATGACGTCTTGCCGGTTTTATTTTCAGCTAATATTTATTTCATAGTTACAGTAATTATATATTGCTGTGGTTTATTAAACAGAGAGGGCAATTGTGAAAGAATTGGATTGTTGTGTGCTACACTGACCTGATGGGAAGGTATCTATTCATGAGTTCCTTGACAAAATACATTTTTAAACACAGAACATGAAATCAGCACTGGAGTCCGCGTAAAATTAATTAAATACATCTATGAGAGGTTCCTGAATTGCTCCTGGAGAGGGGACAGCAACATTATCAGGGGCGTGCAAAGAATCATGGGTTTCTCCTTCAAATTCAGAGAGGAGTCAAAGCATCATTAACCAATGTGCTCATGCTGTGTCAATGCCCCTTAGTGTCTGCACTGCACAACTGAACGAAGAAGTTCTAGGTGTTGATCCTGGGGAAGGAACAAGTAGAGGAGACAAAAGAAGAGTAAGAAATATTACATTCTGAATTCCCATATACTGGTTGTCAACCATAATCTATTGTTTTTTGGATAGGTAGGAGGGAGGCAAGCATGGGTCATAGACCTCCAAAGGAACCTCCAGCAAAAAATGATATAGATCAATGAAAAGTGTGAAATGGAGCCTAGTAGGATGCACTGAAACTTTGGGATTTAACAATAACAATTCACAACTTGAAGGATTGAGACGCCATGCTTTTATCAGTTCACATTCTAGACAAGAGAATTTGTTAGACTGTCATTGATAATTAGCATGTCATTGAATTTGCTTACATTATTAATACAAGACATTTCTTTGTGGTAATCTTAATGTGCAATTAATGTACAAGTGCAGTAGTTTTATGAAAATCATGAAGATGTTAAGACGAGGTGCCTTTTCTGTGAAGCAGAAACTTGTGGCAATTTGCACAGCGTAAATATTGGACCACGTTCATGTATTGGATTTAGATTCAGCTGTTGTTTTGTATCCACCTCGGAATCAAAGAATTAAATCTATTGGACCATTATCTGCTGGAAAGGGTGAGTACCTAGAAAATGTGTGCAATTATTTATGGAATAATTGGACAGCAAATTCAGAGGATTAAAAGATAATCCATGAACTGAGAAACAACTTGAGCTTCACAAAAAAAATTTGGGGCGCGATTCAATGGAAAATATTCAAAGACCGGTTTTGGGCACGTTTGGTGGTCCTACAGGGGGATAAGCAGGCGGGGAGGTAGCGCTGCCGGATTTGATCTTTTATTATTGGGCAGCCAATGTGGAGGAGGTTTGGGGTGGGGTGGGGTGGTGCCTAGGACATTACTTGGGTGCGGATGGAATTGGGGTGGTGCAAAGGAGGCATTTGTTACGCCGTCACAATAATCTTTGAACCCGGTAATCATCTCCACTTTGAAAATATGGAAGCAGCTCAGACAGCATTTTAAACTGGGGACAGTGTTAAGATGAGCTCCTATCTGCAGGAGTCATTTGTTTGAGCTGGCAAAACTGGATGTCGCATCTGGAGGGTGGAAAGATAAGGGGCTGGAGAGGGTGAGGGATTTGTTTCTGGAGGGGCGGTTTGCTAGCTTGGAGGTGTGGGTTTCCTCCGGGTGCTCCGGTTTCCTCCCACAGTCCAAAGATGTACAGATTAGTTGGAATGGCCAGGCTAAATTGTCCCTTAGTGTCCAGGGATGTGCGGGTGAAGTGGGGTTATGGGATTGCAGGGAGAGGGTGGGAATCTGGTGAAGGTGCTCTTTCAGAGGGTGAGTGCAGACCCGTTGGGCTGAGTGGCCTCCTTCTGCACCGTAGGGATTCAATAATTATATGATTTGTGTGGCGGACATTTCCAACATGCCTGGTAGCGCCGTCCACTTTATTGGAGAGGATACTCTCCTGTGCAGGGACAGAAGAGGGCAGCACGCCCAGGGTATATGAACAAATCTGGGGGAGGAGCAGGTTTTGGTGGAAGAGATGAAGGCCAGGTGGGAGGAGGAGCTGGACCCATTTTGGAGGAGCAAGTGTGGAGTGAGTGCCTCCGCAGGATGAATGCGATGTCATCCTGTGCGAGGTTGAGCTTGAAACAGCACCTCACCAAGGCCAGAATGAGTTGTTTTTTTGCAGGGGTTGAAGATAGGTACGAGCGATGTTTGAGAGGGTCTGTAAACCACATGCACATGTACTGGTCCTGTCCCAAATTGGTGGGTTTTTGAGGGTCTTTCTTCAGAACTATATTGGCAATCCTGAATGTCACTTTAGACTCCTGTGCATTAGTAGCTATATTTGGGGTGTCAGACAGTTGGAGTTAAGGATGAGAGTGGGGGTGGGGGCGGATGCCTGGGCATTCACCTCGTTGATTGCTCGGTGGCAGATTCTGCTGGGTTGGAGGCAGGCAATGGTGCCATTTAGTGACTCATCATGGCTAAGCGACTTGATGAAGCTTTTGTATCTCAAGAAGGTCAAGTTCACTGTGAAGGGGCCGATTGCTGGGTTCTACCATAGATGGCGGCCGTTCATATTGTACCTTAAGGAATTGGTCACTGTTAGTTGTTAATGGGATTCTCAATATTACTGGCTCCCTTGCTATCTGATTCACCCGTCTCACACCTCAGCCGCCCGCTGCTAACAAGGGGGAGCTGTTTCTAAACAGTCCCTCACCACTCACTCCCAGTCAAAACACACAAAACATGGCAGCGCACAGATCTGCTCTTTGTTTTGGGGATGGGGACCTCACAAGGCTTCTCGATGCTGTGGTTGAGACGGGCCCCCAAGCAGATCGGAGGACCAGTAGCACAGTCAGCAATGCCACCTGGAAGGCAGTGGATGTTAGTGCATGCAGCATGAAAAGGAGGACCGCTGTCAAATATAAGAAGACAACCTCCAATATGCCAAAACTGCCATCAGTTTTGCGTGCCACCTCTCAAATTTCCCCCCCCCCCCCAAAATCACTAGCAGACACCTCACACCCTCCCCACATCCGAGCTTCGTGTTTGCTCCTCAGAATTCCTTAGCACCCAGCAGCACAACCCCATCCTGTCCAGGTGCAGTGCCCACACGCCATCTTCTATAGCCTCCACTGACCCATTAAGCATGCGGCTCACAATGCCCTCTCTTTGTCCCTGGAGGAGAAAATAGCCCATAATAAACAGGAAAAGGCCAAGGCAGGCAGGGGAAACCAGAGATTCGAGTCCTCACCCCCATGAAGGAAGGGCCCTGGAAATTGTGGGGTAGCCTGAGGAGAGAGCAGTCACCAACAGCGAAGTTGACCTGAGCTAAAGAATTGAGGATCCACTGCCCCTTCACCCAGATGCCTGTCTCAAGTGAGTTGTCCATGTCAGACAAAATGATCCTTCCCTCTCACTGACAATATGTCCATTGACTCGCAGGACCTCCATCTGATAAGGCCGGGCCATCCAGAGCCGCTTCACCCCCCTCTGTCCCCCCCCGCCCCCCCCCCGCCACTCAAGAGAACACCTCGGAGGAGAGCTCTGGGAGAAACCAGCATGGAGGCGCCACAGCTTTCACATGCACTTTCCATCAGCGCAGAGACACACAGCTCAGTGGGTGACAGACTTTGGGGGCACAATCTAGAGGGCACCACACAGATGCTGATGCACATCAGGTGCAGGAAGGAACATCCAAGAGAGGCAGCAGTCAGACCTCTGCTTGATCCCAAGACTCAGCTGGGTCCCAGCCAGATGTTGAGCCTCTGGACAATGTTCTCCCAGAGCTGACATTCAGGAGGTGGTTTCAGCAACACTCCAGAAACTGTGAGACCTATGGACGAATCCCAAAGGCTGCAGGCAAAGGAGATGTTGTCACCAATACGTGGCACCCAGCCCAACACTGAAAGGTTGGCGAACGCAGTGGAAAACCTGGAGCATACCATCCACATCTGAGTGCTGATGTACAAGGCATGGCTCAGTCTGTGACAACCATGGCTGAGGGCCTCGATGTCATGTCCCTGTTGCTGACGGACATGTCACAGATGCAAGCGGATATTGCCAAGGCACTTCAGAGAGGACCATCGCTCAGGGCATCAACATCATGGTGCAAACAATGGGGAGTCGCCAGAACTGACAACACCACATGACATAGAAGCCTCTGGAGCTCATTCCAGCTGCCCCTCCGTCCCATGGTGTGGCCCATGGTCCGATGGGCATCATCAGGGAGAAGGAAGTGCAGGAGGCCAAGTCAGGACCTGGCACCAAGGAGACGATGGTGGTCTCTATTTCTTCCGAATCTCCTCCTGACACCAGCACATCTCAAGAGCAGTGGGCAGAACAGGGTGGTATGGCAACGCCAGTGACACCAGTAAGTCAGACAGGGCCCCACCCTGGCTCCAGGACCTCCAGAAGACGTCCACCATGGGTATCAAAGGCCACAGGGCACGGAAAGCAGCAGGCTGCCTCCACCTCTGATGTGTATTCTGGGGACACACTTAGACACAGCACTAGACCAGGAAAGATCAAGGAGAGTGAGCAGCACTGAGTGGGCACTGCTGTGTTCACTATCCATAGCCAGGGAGAAAGGAAATCTGTCACGGCAAAATGTTCACTCTTAAAACATATCACATCTCATGCACATGAAGCCTCTGTCATGTTAATCATATTAATACCCCTCCCTGCAGGATCTCAAGCCCCGAAGCAGACTCCGTTCAGAGGACGGCATGAGCACGCTGCCGGCAAAAGGATAGGAGTCAGACTTTTACAGCAACTGAGAAGCACCAGAGCTTTACTCACTATGTGTTATCACTGCTCTCCTGCCTTGTATAATAACCCGCTGACTGTGCCAACACACACCCATCAACATAGAGTAATGTTACACAGGCCCTCGGAGGGGGGGGGGGGGGGGGGGAGTGGTTGGGGAAGGGGGCGGTTTGATGGACAGGGAGCCAAATGGTAGGGGGGAATTGGAGGAGTTAAATGGTGGGAGAGAGGGGATTGGGGGAAGGGAGTGAAATTGGGGGTGATTGGGGAGGAGAGAAATGGTGGGGTGAGAGGCAGATTGGAGGGAGGTAAATGGTTAGAGGGAGGAAGGGGCATGGGGGGGTGCGGGTAGAGCTAACGGACACAGCCTTGTCCTCGGAGAATCTGAGAGCCTCCCTGGTCCTGCTCGCATGCCTGAACCTTGCCGCCGCCTGTACTCCTGGGCATCTTGGTGGCCTGGTGCAGCTGGAAGTTGATATGGTTGGATGCCCAGGCATATAGGGCATCTATTACCTCCCGGATAAACCTGTTGTGATGTGCCACCACAGGTGTCTGCTCGAGCCTGGAATGATCTGATGGCATAAAGGTTCAGGGGCTGGATTCTCTGCAACCCGATGCCGAAATCACGCGACAGGGCGGAGAATCCGTTTACCCGCCTGAAATTGGGACTGGTGCCGGCCCCACGATTCTCCGTCCCCCCACAAAAAGCCGTCCCGCTATTCTCCATCCCCAACCAGCCAAAGTCCCGACGGTGCTTTTCTAATGTGGTCCTGCTGTTCGGGAAACTCGCGAGGCAACTGCTGACTCAGTCCGCTGCCGCCACAGTTGGGGGCAGGCCGATCGGAGGGCAGGGGGGGCCTCATTCGGGACTGGGGGCTATGTGTGCGAGCGTTCCAGGTCGGGTGAGCAGCCGATCGGGGCATTATTTCCGCAGTCCAGGTCCGCGGTCTGAGTCCGCCATGGAGCACGGCGCGGAGGCTGCCGCCGTGTGCATGTGCAGCCTCTGACCCGGAAGTGCGGGGGGGGGGGGGGTTGTATCGGCAGCTGGAGCTGCGAGCTCCACGACAGCTGCCTGCTAGCCCCCTGCAAGGCTGTGAATCTGTGGCCTTTGGACGCCTGTTTTCCTGGCATAACAGACCAGTTTTCACGACGGCGTGGGGACATAGTCCCAAAAATGGAGAATCCAGCCCCAGGGCTGCAGTGACCTTCACGGCTATCGGAGCAGATATCCTTTCCCTCCGTGGGGTACAAAGTCTGTGAGGGAATGGCACAGGTGCCACACTGTCTTTTTACTGAGACGCAGTCTTCTGCGGCACATAGAATAGAATCATAGTATCTGTACAGTGCAGAAGGTGGCCATTTGGCCCTTCGAGTCTGCACCGGCCCTTGGAAACCCATGCCTGTACCCATACCCGTAACCCGACCTAACGTTTGGGACACTAAGGGGCAATTTAGCCTTTACCCACTCTACTCCATCCTCCTTTTACAGTTCTTCCTCTGATCATTTCTCATTCCTTACAACTGATTGTTTAAGGCAATACACTGTTTGCCACATCATCCACCAAGGTTCCCATGTTGCCCTTGCGCACCATTATCCAACAACTTTAAAGCACAACAAGGTTGTAAGCTAATAACCATCTATGCTGTGAGGTGCCCTGCTCGAGAAAATTTCAGTGCATTGTTTTCATTAGGCCATGAGGGAGTCCACACCGAGTAGTTCAAAGAAACGTAGAAAGGGGCTGATTTAGCACAGTGGGCTAAACAGCTGGCTTGTAATGTAGAACAAGGCAGCAGCACGGGTTCAATTCCCATACCGACCCCCCCCGAACAGGTGCCTGAATGTAGTGACTGGGGGCTTTTCACAGTAACATCGCTGAAGCCTACTTGTGACAATAAGCTACTATTATTATTATAATTTACAATAACTATTATATACATCATGCGGTAGAATACAACTGTGTCTGCCTTACTGGCCGGCTTTATGTATCATATAACTAGACATTGTTTAGAGATCCCCCGCCCCCTTAATGGGGGGAGCTCATAGTCTGCAAGGTTTACGGAAAAGTTAATTGTTCTCACCCCGGAAGATACTTGTGGGTAATAACAAATGTTATTCTGTAAGCTTTTCAATTTGTGATTACTGATTAATGATAACTCAATGAAGAAGTGGCTATAGTTGCTGTGCAAATTATCTATGAGCCAAGTTCAATTCTACTTTTGTCAATTCAGTCTTTTGTTGTGACTCTGAATTATTGCTTATAATTAATGATGCTTCAGGTCAATTTCTAAATGAATGTTAAAAACACAAACTGAGTTTCAGCTTTCATCATCATTGGCTGCATTCTCTATCAGAGTCGGTTTCTTAATGTGGCTGCTCGCAATTTACATCCTGTTGATATCATTGTAAAGATGAGAAAATTGCCATGAGTGAGATGAGTGATCATAAAGAATGAGGCTGATCAGAAACCGATTTAAACATAGAGATCAGTGTTCATTTTCCAGTTAGGAATGATCAAAATAGATTGCATGTTTAAAGCAAAATGATGGCGAATCACTGCAAGTGAGACTCGATGTTAAGCCTTGATCTGTAGTGAGAAATAAGTGTGCTGCAGTTGGTGTCTTTCTGCAGCTTGTCATTTCAGAGATGTTTTTATATTCGCCTATGGATGACCTGATATTGGGATTTTAGGCATTGATGAAATATTAATGAGTGCCTTTCATGTGTTGTGCTATTTACTAATGCAATTTGCATCCTCGAGGGCCTCAATATTAGCCATTAACTAATTAATATAAAGTTTAATTTACCCAAATCTTCCAGTATCAGAATTGTCAGAGGACAACACAAGTTGGGAGATGCGCAACTTCCCACGGACGTCCTGATGCACACTCATGCATGGAAATTGCCCAGTAAATTTAAACTTGTGATGGGCTGATTTCCACTCACCCGGACCTCCTGCGATAATCTTTGACACAAAGCTTAGTGTCAGAGACTTGGGCCAGATAGATGGGACTTACCTGCACCCAGGTTGTGTTACTCTGGTTAATACCATGTCTAACCCAGTGATCAGCCAGCATGATTTAACTGAGCACTGCAACTGACACCAGCTTCCCCTCGTCACCTTCTGAACAGACTCAACAACCGCCCCCCACAACTACCCGACTACCCCTGCGCCCACCCGCATCAATAGACGACCATCACGACCACCCAACTATCCCTCCTCGCCGCTCGACTACCCCCTTCCCCCAGCCACCTGACCACTTGTGGGGGCACAATGGTTAGCACTGTTGATTCACAGCTCCAGGGTCCCAGGTTTGATTCCCGACTTGGGTCACTGTGTGCGGAGTCTGCACGTTCTCCCCGTGTCCGTGGGTTTCCTCCGGGGGCTTCGGTTTGCTCCCACAAGTCCCGAAAGACGTGCTTGTTAGGAGAATTGGACATTCTGAATTCTCCCTCGGTGAACCAGAACAAGCGCTGGAGAGTGGTGACTAGGGGATTTTCACAGTAACTTCATTGCAGTGTTAAACTAAGTCTACTTGTGACACTAATAAAGATTATTATTATTATTCACTAACTCACTCATCTAGTGAAAGACTCGGATCTTTAAAAACGTAGTTAATTACGGCATGTGAAATGGAGGCATGTCCTCTCCTCAACCATTTTTTCTTACACCTGACAGTCTTCCCTGGGGGTGTCTGAGCTGAACCATCGACGTTTGAGCCAGTTTGGGAACTCCGGTGTAATATTGCAAAAGCGTTGGGTCACAGAAATTTTCACTGGCAGCAACAATACTGACAGGAAGATCTGGGCTATTGATTTTGATGGTACTTAATTGTACAAACTTTTGAAATTATACCTTGTTTCTATCAGGCAGGATAGTGCACTACTGCTGCTTTAGCCGAAGTAACTGATGTCTGCATATTTTTCATCAAAACAGGAGCAAACGCATTTAGAAAACTAGAAACAATTGTAATCATTCTTTGGTGGCCTCTTTTAAATGTAGAATTCAAAACTACATTTTGGTGAAAGTTACTCCTGAAAGATATTTGCAATCAGGTACATGTAGGTTTCAATCAGAAAACATTAGTTCTATGGGAACATTGACAAGAGGAATCCAGACAAAATTGCAAGCCTACAGTCATTCCACCATAGAACGGTTGAGAGTTTAACCATAAAGTCAAAGCTGTCAAATTCATGGAAGTTTAATGCTTGTCTAAACCACAATGAATTGCCAATTTATTGGTGCTGTTGCAGGAATCAGTTGTAAGTCCTGAATTTTTTTTGTCATTTTCCAGGTCAGCTGTAGTCCCTTGTGGTAGAATGATTCAAAATCCAGTTCCTTCAACCGGAATTCTTGAACTCAACAAATTTTTTTATTTTAGATCATCTTTGTTCAGAATATTCATGTCTTCAATTTTTAAGCCAACATAATGCAAAGGCAATTGTCCTTAATAGAGTGGTAAGATATTCTGGAAAACAAAGGCATGTAAAACAAGCTACTGTAATGCCATTCTTTTACACTTGTAAACTCCAATGACCTTTTGCATATATATAATATACTTGTATTAAACATTGTCGGAAAGCGCAATGTGTGCTAGGTCAGTAAATACCAAAATAAACTTGAAGAAAAAGTGAAAGGAATTGCAGAGATGTCTAATAAGATCAATTCTATTTTACCATAGGACTAGTAGATAAGGTGTAGCTATTAAAATGTTGATATTAACAGAGAATTTACCTGATTTAAAATAAATACAAATTATTTTTACATTTAAAAGTCCACAAATTAAATCAATAGTTAAAGAGGGGCACACATACTACATAAAATACCTGACGTTAGACAAAAACATGTTCCAGAATTCAGAATCATAGACTAGTACAGTTCAGAAGGAGGCCAGTCAGTCCTTTGCGTCTGCGGCCAAGGATCACGGAAACAAACCCCACATATGAAACATATAATTTAGCAAAAATGTAAATTAACACACAGGCTGCCCTCAGCCCTGTGACTTGAGGAAAAAGAGTAATCAAAAGAATTGAATGTTTTAAACATTTGGTGGATTAGCTAAGACATAGAAAACAGTATAATAATACTTCTATAATACAAGGTGTGGAGAGGTAACTTTGTAAACATGAAGATGCATTGTTTCCATTTACTAAAGATTTATTTCAACACCAAACAGGCAATTACTAAAATATTTTACGTAGTAGAAATCAATTGAAAATCCTATACCAAAAGGAAATATCTAATATATATGTCTAATAACAACACAATGGTTTAAATCCATTTACAATAATTGGTATTGCAATATTTTGCCTTCACCTTCAGAAGAACATAAAAAGCACCCACACTACATATTAAACAATAAAATTCACCAAGACACAAATCAACACGGATAAGCAAGCAGGCTATGTTCAGTCACAGCTGCCGTCATTTTGTCATTATAATTATATGAGATCAAGGAAGATCATATGTGCTGTGATTTTATTCTGAAAACTATTAATTCCTGATATCATTTCTTTTCTTATCAATTACTAAATTATTGATACTGAAAAATAGCAGTGATCATACAAATGCCCCAAATGTTTTTTTCAACGGGCGTTTATTCAAATGACACACTTTCTGATCAATTGTAAAATAACTACAGGATATTTTCACAAATTGAAAGGATTCGGCAGCATCCTTCTCGACACCTGATGAAAATGGAGTGAAATTGTTTAAACCATCCTAGAAATTGTTGGTAACATTTTTGCTAGTGATTACTGTTGACAATATTTTGAACAGCCCAATTACAAACCATTCTGTGATAATTTGCAAGGTTCTAAGAGATAGCCCCATTCAATTTATCATCAGTGGTCAATGCATTGAAATATATATATATATATATATAAACATGCTGCTGGAAGCAAAAGGTAAGGCTGCATTGCAAATGGTCATTGTTCCTGAATGAAATGATTATAGACTTAGCTCAAAGGCAGTCTTAAAGGAAGATTCTGATTGGTTGACAACTATTACAAAAATGCTCGATTTCACTCAGCTTTAGTGCCTCTCATTGTTCTGCATCAGAGCTGCCGCTGTGAAGTCAACAGATAACAAATACCCAGCAATGCAAATCGCATGCAAATTTCTGTAAGAAAACGTAAAATGTCACACATCCATAATGAATGACTTCAAAGACATGCAATTATCTAGATTTTGGGGCACCAGGGTCCATTTTCACTGTTGGTTTTTCCTCATCTTAAAACAGTCCCCAGGGTGCTACTACCTATGAATATCAAGCCACCATTGCAGTTCATTGCTGTTGGAATTATTATCGAAGTGTTACTGCAGATATATTTCAGAATCTAATCCTTGAAACACATTTTCCGTGATACCAAGACCAGAGGCAAAGTGCTACAAATTTGCCATTGGAATCTGTTGAAGTCAATGCAACATTCCACAATTTTCCATGTGAATAAATGCCTTGTTATAGTATTTGTTCAGGACTGTTGGTCACATCTTTAATTTACTCTATTGGACAAATCGGTGTGTTAATGTCTTAATCACCACACCTTATTGTGTGTCTGTAATTTTTCAAACTGCAAAGAAATTAACAGCAAACATTTTTGTACAATATTTTATTCTAAAATCATTTCCCCCAAATAACCTAAAACTCAGCCACTGAGTCTTTAGATCTGCAATTATTCAGTAAACAATTTGTATATGGCTTCTCTTTAGACATTCATCGTTAAACCACAATATGTTAAACTGTATTATTTAAATGGATAAATTGTAATTATTTTTTACTGTAATATTTTAGTAATCACACATATTGAGCAGCGCACTCATGAAATGTTTAGATTAATTGATTCTGTTTTTCAAACATTAATCTTGCAAAATTAGTCATTACATCATGTCAAATTTTAAGATTAAATGATGATTGGGTGAAAGGTCTCAATGTCCAATAAATCTCCAACATATATCACATAATCAATCTAAATATAACACTAACAAGAGTGATATCAGCAATATTGAGGGATTGATCAGAGCAGCTTGAGGTTGGCAAATACAACCTGAAATGTACATCCAGAGCCTCGAAAATCAAGGGTTATAGCTTGCAATTACTCAAGGAAATGTACAACGATAGAGAGTTTATCAATAATTTATTTTCTTATTGTTTCCAATTATTGGAGAGAGTTTACCTCCCCTGATAACTCGATGTAGTTAAACAAACTGTGATGTAAAACCACACAGATCAGAAAGGTCTTCGACTCATTCCCTGCTTTGTGCTGAGTTGGCTAACCTGAGCTGGAATGGTACTGATAAGCAAAATGCCCCATGCCTCCTTATAATGAGAGTGGGTGACAGAACAGGGGAGAACTACAGGTAAAATAGGATGTGCTCAAGATCACGATCTAACAGCTGGTGCCCGGAAATCCATGTGTGTGGTTTGCATTGGGTTCAGCTGTGATGTTTCTTATAATCAAATAGCCCACCAAAACCTAATCTGCTCCTATTGATCAGGTACTGGAGGTTACTACATCCTGTACTACGGTACCCCGGCATGAGGTGCTGCATTTAGAAAGGGAGACATCACAGCAAAGACTTTGGGGGAAAAATTGGGAATGCAACAGGAACTTGGTAGTTATACAGAAAATATGGCGGTCATCACCACAGATGAATTGATTTCTCGTCTAATTGTGCTGTTCGGTGAATGGTTGCCAGAGATATTCATCCAACAGGCAGTCCAGATTCATCTGGAGGCTCCCAAAAGAGGAAACTATTTTAGGAGCATGATGAATCTGTCTACAAGTGACTGTGAATGGATGACACTGCCTACCTGAGCTTGCTTGGGACTCACTTTGATGAAGGGCAACAAGGACGAGCTCCATTGATGGTGCACAGCGTCTATGTAATTGCACTTTGTTAAGGTATGCATTTTTAAGATATGAAACGATGTGAAGTTGGAGCACAAGTCAACTATGCAGTCTCAGTCAGATTCTGCCTAATAAGGAATGTCCATTACAGTATCGCATAGTATCTTCGATCTCGCCAAACTTCCTCTCCAGTTTAAAGGAACAGGCGACTTTATTGGGTAGATAAGCATTCTGAAAGAAGAAGCCTTTACAACACCAATGCAGTAAGTTTGCCTTGCGTTGATCAGGCATTGACTGCATCGGTCTTTGGCTTTTCGACTATTGTTTTTAATGAATCCTGGATTACAGCACCGTGTGTCCTGCTCTGAGCACATCCACCACCTAATGTCCCCTTCTCCATGTAACGGGACAACATATCACATCGACTATCTCTCTTCATGGGTTGAGTAAAAAGCGGATTTTTTTATTGCGCGCGTCGGGGCTTTGACCAATGAATTCACAGGCAAAAGAGTAAATAAGTAGAGAAGGCTGCATACAACCCCACCCCCCAGCAACCCATCAGCGCCCATTGGAAAGCAAGCGGTCGATAAAACAGAAACTGCATTCACATTGCACACTTTAAGGATGCAAATCGCTGGGAGAGGGCTCGGTGGGAAGGGGTCGAGTTCCCCGGGGCTACTGAGTAATGCTGGAACTTTTGTCCCTTGCTGTCACTGAAAGCCATTCTGTAGCAAGACAATAGAAGCAGTATACCTGCTGTTTCAGATTGCCTCTCGCAAATGTCTGGCCTTGGAATTAATGTGGTGGATGTCTGCATTCTGGGACGAACGTGGTTTCAATCTGCAAGCAATTTATTTCTCACATGGAAATTATCCAAGAAAGACAATATTCTAAATCAACTCTCCCCCCCCACACCCACCCTAGAATGCTCCCGTATCTGTAAAACGTCCCCTTCCAATTTCAAGCAATTTGATTTGAAACTTTGGTGCGGAAAAGGATGGAACAAAAGGCTGTCTTATTGAATGGAAGGGCGAGAGAGTGGAGCATTGAATCTCTTATCTCACGGTTGCAGCTTTGTAATTCATTGCGATGATAAAGCACCAGGGCAGAAAACATTACAACACCGACACAATCCAAAAACGGATTAGATTCTGACACAAGCTCACTCAAAAACTAATCAATCACCTCCTTGCTGCAACATCAGAGACCCAGAGCTCTAAGTGGAGTGCTTAATCTCCGCAAGTTGTATTGCTGAATTACCAGAGACTGCGCCGCGGCTTTGAACAGAATTTCTTTTTTTTTTAATAGCACGTTTTCGCCGATTGAGTCTCGGGGGATTGAAAGAGTCGGAGGAAGTTCGAAATATTTCCAGATCGTTATTTCATTCAAACGGGAATTGTGAGAGAGCCTAACTTTCAGTGGTCCATTTCCTTGGCAGGTCACCCTAGTTGTGAGTTTAGACGGCGTGGTTAAAAAAAACATACTTTCCATCCATTTAACGCCAAGTTATGGAGTTTACCTCCTCCGTGACACTCATTGCAAAAGGGTGCAGCCTAATGTAGTGGAAGAGCCGCCGCTCCCAGCCCAGCTGGGACCGCGAGTGCTGCAGTTACGAGGAAGCATTTACTGAGGGAGGAGGGAGAGAGGGAAGAGGAGGGAGGGAGGGTGCAATAACAGAAATCTACACAGTCGCCCACGAACAACACTTAAAAGTATCGATCGGTGCTCTCCCTGCTCCGTGGTTCGCTCCGCTTTACTTAAATGACTGGAAATGTAGAAAGTTCTCAATCAAAGCAAGGCGTAAAGAAAATAGCACTCACCGTGTGAAGGAGGCATTGCAGCAGAAGGAGGAGGAGCGGATGGACTGGGTACCTCATCCTGGCTTGCTCTCTGGGAAATGCTGCCTCTCACTCGGCTCTCGCATATATCCAGTGTTGGGGATGGACTGGAGCAGCAGGAGCGAGGCGCTTTGCCGGCTCCTGCACAAGAACAGAGCCAAGAGGGAGAAAGGTGATTGCAAAGAAAATAAATCGTGAAACCAGGGGAATGCCTTGGTCTCTGACGATTGGGTTTAAATTCAATCCTCAATTCATGAATAGAGATGGGGAATTGTTCAAATTCCGCTTTAAATCGATGGGCTTCGCGCGTGTCTTACCGTCACTTCCAATCTGTCAAATGCTCTGCCGTTCAGTGTGACTGAAGATTTGAAAATGCCACTTGAGTTCCAATCTTTCTTCACCCCCTCCCTCTCTCCAAGGTGGAACAAGTTAGTTAGCACATTTTAGGCATCCCGCACTGTGTTGTTGTTTTATTCTGCACGAGGTGTTCACAGAGTTTGGTGTAGCTTTTTTTTGTGTGTGTGTGGCTATTCCCTCTCCCCGGATTCAGGTCCTGCTGGCGCGGTTTGACCATCCGACTGACTTGCCTGCAGCCCGGAGATGTTGCGGGCTGACTCCCAGATGTGCTTCAGTGGGTTTGACACGCGCCACGTGGTCGGCTGAAATCGCTCAGACCCCCAACACAAAATGAAACTGCCTCTCACTCACTTCACCGCGACACCAGTCCACACTCTTCCAACTCTCCACTTCCACCGGCACCTCGGCTGGACCCGAATGATTTATGACCTCTGCGGTGATCTGCGACTCTGTACCCCCCTCCCCCCTATCAGATCTAACCGAAATACTCTCTGTACGCGCTGAAAGTCCCTCACAGCGAAAATGTCAAATGGTGAATAAAGTGACTACAAACGCGGGTGGGAGAATAAAATAGCTCCAAGTTACCCCGCATCCCAAGTAGGATATTTCCCGAAATATTTCCTGTTCTGACTGATCACACACTCCTGACATTTAGGAAATCAAGCTGTACAACACCCAAACCTTTCCCTCCCGAGATTTCAGCTTCATCTGAGCGGATTTGTTTGATTTTTTTTTTTGCCAAAGCTCCCAGCTCTTGCCTGCCTCTCGGTCCAATCGATACACAATGGGCGGTGGGTGGGCGCAGGCTAACATCCTTACAGTTAGCATAGTTAAAAAGTTCAATTCGTACGGTGAATGCTTCCCGTTTGCAAACAGACGCCCGGACCCATAGAAACCGAATCGACAAACTTTAATACTTCTCGTTTATGAAGTTTATGCAACAGTTAATAATGTATGAGTCAGCCAAACAAAGTTGTTTTCAAAATTCAAAGATGTGCGAGGTGATGCATTTTAGTCGATCCAATTCAGGTGGGAGCTATAAAATAAATGGCAGAACCATCAGGAGCAGAGAGACACAGAGAGACCTGGGTGTGCAGGTCCACAGATCCTTAAGCGTGGCAGCACAGGTGGAAATGGTGGTAAAGAAAGCATATGGCATGCTTGCCTTCATAGGACAGGGTATCCAGTACAAAAGCTCAAAAATTATGTTACAGTTATATAGAAGTTGGTTAGGCCACATTTGGAATATTGTGTCCAATTCTGGTCACTGCAATACCAGAAGGATGTGGAGGCTTTGGAGAGAGTACAGGAAATGTTGACCAGGATGTTGCTTGGTATGGAGGGTATTAGCTATGAGGAGACATTGAATAAACTGGGAATGTGCTCCTGAGAGAGATGGAGACTGAGGGGCGACCTGATATAAGTTTATTAAATTATTAGAGGTATAGATCGGGTGAACAATTGGAGGCTTTTTCCCAGGGTGGAAATGACAATTACAAGGGGGAACAAGTTCGAGGTGAGGGGGGACAGGTTTCGTGGAGATGTGCGGGGGGGGAAAGGTTTTTACTCAGAGGGTGGTGGTGGCCTGGAACAGGCATTGTCAAAGTCGGGGGCGTGACCCGCGGGTGGGTCGAGGGTGGGTGTCGTGAGGGTCACGGAGCCGTCCGGTGCGGCGCTCCCGATTGCGCAAATCCGCACGCAGGCGGCTTTTAATAATGCCAGCTGCAAGCGGCCTTCAAAATGGTCATGAACATATTAAAAAATGCGGCCGCATTTTCAAAAATCTGGTCGCAGCCTTTTTGACGGCTGCAGCAACCGGCCTTGTTAAAAGCCGATGGCAAAAAGTTCGGGGAGAATGTTGTGATTGGTTGCTTTCTGCACTTTGATGCTGATGAAGTAGAAGTCTCTTACTCCAAGAATGGTGAGTGATCCAACGATGGTTTCACCGCAGCTGTAACTTCAACCAAGAGATGTCAACTTTTTAATCTTGATTTTTAAAATTTCCAAAACAAAGTGCCGGCAGGTCGTATTTGGAAGCTTTACCAATTAATTGATTTTTGCGTAAGTCTTTTATTTTTTTACACTTTTAATTGTAATGTTTAGGTGAAATGTGGCGAACCTCCAATTTCTAGAGGATGAAAACATTTTCAGTTTCTGCATTTTTATCCTGTTAAACTTTATCAAATAACCTCCCCCCCAACTTGTAAAAAAAAAAGCCGGCTGTTGCCACAAATTTGCACAATGGGAGACGCAGAAGATTTAAAAAAAATTCTATGTAATCTTCCTGCCGGAAGGGAAGCTGAGAGCAGGTCATGCTCACCGAACATTAATATCACGTGCTTTGGGCGCGATTGCGATGCCTCCATTTTGTCAGCAGCAAACAAGGTAAGAGAAAATGGTGGGTCGCGAAGGTCAGCCGACATGGGTCGCAAAGGTTGGCCAGCGTGGGTCGCAAAGGTTGGCCGGCGTGGGCCGCGAAGGTCGGCTGGCATGGGCCGCAAAGGTCGGCTGGCATGGGTCATAAAGGTCAGCTGACATGGGTCGTGAAGGTCAACCGGCGTGGGCTGCAAAGATTGGCCGGGTTGGGTCCCAAAGGTTGGCCAGTTGGTAAAAATGGGTCCCTGGAAAAAAAGTTTGAAAAACACTGGCCTGGAATGCACTGTCAAGTGAGGTGGTTGAGGCAGATACGTTAGCGACCTTTAAGACTTTTCTGGATAGGCACATGAACAGATGGGGTACAGAAGGATACAAGTGGTTAGCCTAGATAGGACACGTGATCAGCGCAGGCTTGGAGGGCCAATGGGCCTATTCCTGTGCTGTCTTGTTCTTTGTTCTTTATAGGCTGAGTGGCCAGTGTTGTGTTATGCTTCTTCACGGTGCATAAGCTGCTTCCTTTATGTATACTCTGACAAAGGAAGGTTCAGACTTGGAGATAGGTTTAACACATTTATTGAACAGTTAACAATTCTCCTACTTGGATTTGACTCTCCTGCTAATCTTACTACAGCAACTCAATCTAACCGGTCTGCTCTAATCCATGCGGTGGGTGTGATGCTTTCTGATCTGCCCCTATGTCTCTGAGTGTTGCCTATGGAAAGAGAGAGAGCATGTGTGCCCTGTCCTTTTATATGAGTAGCCCCCTTGTGATAGTGTCACCTCTGGGTGTGTCTTGACTGCCCATTGCTCGTGTCCTATCTTACTGACCTATTGGTTGAATGTCTGTATGTCGAGTCCCGTCAGATGTCGCCAATAACTGTTGTGCATTTTCTCTACTACTTGGTCTTTTCTGTGGCTCTGTTCCAATTAGGGCAATCAGTGAATTTGCCTTCTTTCTATATTGTCTATGTCTGAATGCTTAGAGTCGCCAGGTATCGAATGATACCACCACAAGTTTCAACCGGCTATCGATCAAAGAGCCAAACACCAGTTAGTTAGTTCAAGGTCAAGGGTACTTTATTTACATACAATCAGTCATGCAACTTAAACACTACTAGTCAACTACACCTATTACTAAGACAACCTGTAACTTCGGGACCCGGCTTAGGTCAGGAAACAGTGGCCGCTGTTCAATTCTGGATCTCTTGGGTTTTAAGTGGTAACTGCTGCTGAGCTGGGCTCATCCGTCTGGTAGTGGGCATTGAACTCGAACTTTCTTCTGGTGTTGCTGCAGTTGGCAATGGCCGTGACCGGGGTACCAAGGCCGAAAAAGAGTGAACATATGGCAAACTCTTCTTTTATACTCGTGGGGGGGGGGGGGGGGGGGGGTTCGCGCTCTTTTGGGTGGTCCTTCGATTTGGGCCTTACTAATTGGGTGATCCCTGATCACTCTGTTTGATTCCTTAGCCAATAAGTGGGCGGGGATCTGGATGGCTGGGCGTGTCCCAAGCGGTCACTGCCCCTGTTGTTTGTGTTTCCCTTGGACAGGGAGTGGCGCCAAAATGCCTGGGACTATCCCGGTTGCCGGAGTACCAGTCCTTTGTTTTGGGGAAGATGGGCCATCACCTGCAAATCGGCCTGATTAACATTTTAATGGGACGGAGTTTCAATGCCATCTGGACTTTGCTGACAAATATGCATTTCAGGCTCTGAGCCTGCCTGACTCTTGGCTTGTCCATTTTACCCATCAGTCTTTGCGAGTTGCTCTGTACCTAGTTGGAAGTGGCCATCCCAGATGGCTTCACTCCGTCCTCTTGATCCTCAACGCGAAGCGTGAAGGATCACAATACTGGGTCTTCTTTGTTCTCTTGGGATGCCGGGTAACCTTAACCAAGGACAGGTTCTACTCTACTCTGTCCTATGGGTCCAAAAACATTTACCTAATTTCCCTAAACAACACATGTCGAAGAATCTCTAGGGGGCGATTTAACATTCAGTAAAAGGGGATCCTCTAACTGCCTCTAACTAGACTGCACTCATGCTGCTGTTTACAATCAAAGAACTTATCCTACAATACAAAAAATATCCGATAGCAGCAACACATTTCTGCCTGTCACTGACATTCACATACACAGAAAATAAACATTATTAACCAAAATCAACAACCGTGGAATTTATTAAGAAAGAGTGTGGGGTTTGCTGGAGTCCGAGGAAAGGGGCTCTAAATGTATATAATGGGAGGCGTGAGGCTCTCCGTCTCCATTTCCGCAATCTAATTGTCTGAATGACACTGTACAATATGGTTATTACTAGTAAGGCTTCCACTGTGTAGGACAGTGAGTACCACTTGATGAGGATCTCGCACCATGTGGGGGCATCGCTGGCTGGGTGTGTGCTGTGTAGTGTCCGGGCTGGGGGTGTTGTGTTGGGTGGTCGTGTTCAGGGCCTGTGTTGTGGGGGGGGGGGGGTTCATTGGGTTGGGTACTGCTTGTGCAGTCGGTGGTGCGGGTGCTTTTCTCTTCGGGGCTTGGGGGCTCTATTTTGATTCTCGGTCTCACTTACGTACCGTTGGGCCATTTCACTGAGTTCCTGCCAATCGGGGCCGTCTTCCTGGTTTAGCTGTGGGCCAAAGGTGTCCCTAAACCCATTTTGAACTGATAGCAGGGATTGCAACCTTGCAATTTGCTGCCTGCATTTGGCATGGTCCACCGAACTCTGCCTCTGTAACGTGGTGGAACTGTGGAGTGCTCGGAGGGCTGCTTTTAGGTCCTCACATTGTTTCTTTAGCTGCTGTACCTGATTCTCTGTCTCTTCTCTTACCAGTACAGCACGCTGTGTAAGGCCTTATTATATTGGATTTGGAAGCTGCTAAGGTGGGCGAGACAGGATTGATGTGCCCTCTTGACATCATACATTTCCTTGTCCTTCGCTGCTAACTGCTCCCGGAGCTGTACATTTAATCTCTCGCATTCACTTACATCTCCCTCTCTACTTTTCTCCTTCTCCTTTAGCTGCTTGCGGAGCGTCTTCATGACCTCCTCTGTGCCTCGCAATTGTGCCAGACAGGACACGATTGCCATCGACTTATGAACCTTAGTCAAACTCTTTTTTATGGATCTCGTTCAGGCTGTCCCACCAAGTCTGTCCTATGCTGCCAGGGCCTGTCTCTTCATTCATGCAAAACTCAGACCAAAGGGGCCTTCCTTTCCCCTTTAGGTACTTCCTGATCTCTTCTTCCCACACGGGACACTTTTCTGGTCTATTGGTCGCTGCGACCTCGGGCTCTTGTGGATACATAAGGCGTTCCATTGCCTTCATGGCCATCCCGACAAATACTCTGTCTTTTAATGGAAATTTGGAACAAGGGGGAATAAAGCGGTGGTGCAAACATGGGTACGGCTTAAGCTATTTTCCGGTTTACGCAACTCCCGAACGTTTCACGCTACAAAATCTATCGAGTTTACCTTATATCCCTTTGTTAGTACGCCTGCAAATTACACACTTCCGAATTCTGGAGGTTTGGTCGATACTGGTTTCGCTTGTGGTTTCTTTTACTTTGCCAATTTGGATTCTAATTCAAATGCTTTGGTGGGTTCTCTCGGAGTGACACGGTCACTTCTGGGTCGAGTCCCGTCAGATGTCGCCAATAACTGTTGTGCGTTTTCTCTACTACTTGGTCTTTTCTGTGGATCTGTTCCAATTAGGGCAATCAGTGAATTTGCCTTCTTTCTATATTGTCTATGTCCGAATGCTTAGAGTTGCCAGGTATCGAATGATACCACCACAAGTTTCAACCGGCTATCGATCAAAGAGCCAAACACCAGTTAGTTAGTAAGAAGTTTTACAACACCAGGTTAAAGTCCAACAGGTTTGTTTCGATGTCACTAGCTTTCGGAGCGCTGCTCCTTCCTCAGGTGAATGAAAAGGTATGTTCCAGAAACATATATATAGACAGATTCAAAGATGCCAGACAATGCTTGGAATGCAAGCATTAGCAGGTGATTAAATCTTTACAGATCCAGAGATGGGGTAACCCCAGGTTAAAGAGGTGTGAATTGTGTCAAGCCAGGACAGTTGGTAGGATTTCGCAGGCCAGATGGTGGGGGATGAATGTAATGCAACATGAATCCCAGGTCCCGGTTGAGGCCGCACTCATGTGTGTGGAACTTGGCTATAAGCTTCTGCTCGGCGATTCTGCGATGCCGCGCGTCCTGAAGGCCACCTTGGAGAACGCTTACCCGGAGATCAGAGGCTGAATGTCCTTGACTGCTGAAGTGTTCCCCGACTGGAAGGGAACATTCCTTCCTGATGGTTGTCGCACGATGTACGTTCACTCGTTGTCGCAGCGTCTGCATGGTCTCGCCAATGTACCACGCTTTGGGACATCCTTTCCTGCAGCGTATGAGGTAGACGTTGGCCGAGCAGCGCTCCAAAAGCTAGTGACATCGAAACAAACCTGTTGGACTTTAACCTGGTGTTGTAAAACTTCTTACTGTGCTCACCCCAGTCCAACGCCGGCATATCCACATCACCAGTTAGTTAGTTCAAGGTCAAGGGTACTTTATTTACATACAATCAGTCATGCAACATAAACACTAGTCAACTACACCTATTACTAAGACAACCTGTACTTAACTTCAGGCACCCGGCTTAGGTCAGGAACCAGTGGCCACTGTTCAATTCTGGATCTCTTGGGTTCAAAGTGGTAACTGCTGCTCAGCTGGGCTCATCCGTTTGGCAGTGGGCATTGAACACAAACTTTCTTCTGGTGTTACTGCAGTTGGCAATGGCCGTGACTGGGGTACCAAGGCCAAAAAAGACTGAACAAATGGCAAACTCTTCTTTTATACTCGGGGGACGGGGCGGGGGGGGGGGGGGGGGTTCACGCTCTTTTGGGCGGTCCTTCTTTTGGGCCTTACTAATTGGGTGATCCCTGATCACTCTGTTCGATTCCTTAGCCAATAAGTGGGCGGGGATCTGGATGACTGGGCGTGTCCCAAGCAGTCACTGACCCCGTTGTTTGCATTTCCCTTGGACAGCAGTGGCACCGAAATGTCTGGGACTGTCCCACTTGCCGGTGTACCAATCCTTTGTTTTGGGGAAGATGGGCCATCACCTGCTAATCGGCCTGATTAACATGCTAATGGGACGGAGTTTCAATGCCGTCTGGACTTTGCTGACAAATATGCATTTCAGGCTCTGAGGCTGCCTGATTCTTGGCTTGTCCATTTTACCCATCAGTCTTTGCATTTGCTCTGTACCTAGTTGGAAGTGGCCATCCCGATGGCTAGTGTCATGATGTCTCTGGTGCTCCCTCTTGTGTTTATTTAGTCCCAATGTATCTACATTAACCCCTTGTGTATTTATAGTGATGCATATCACCACAGCCACCCATCTGGACAGGAAGTGGCTCCTGATGAAGTTTTTGAACCCCCTCGAACTGTCTGCAGGGGTCAGGAAGCGTGGACTGCACTCGGCACACCTGCTGGGAAGAACTTGCGGCAACAAAGACAGAAAATGCTTTTGGGGGGGGGGGGGGGGGGGCTGCGGGCGCGGGCTCAGCAGGACAGTCGGCAGACTGTGGAGAGAGAGAAACAAGAGTTAACGTTTGGAGTCCGGGTGGCTCTTTTTCATTCGCCCTCTTTTCTCTCCTTACAGATGCTGCCCGACGACCTGCTGAGTCCCCCCGCGTCCGCAGCAGTTTGCTTCTATTGAAAGACGTCTTTTCCGCAATCGAGCAAGTTAAAATTAACTTGTCAAAGAAACTCATCCACTGTGGTAAGCTGTCTCAATTTGCCAGTTGGTTTTGAACCAGCAGTACCCCACCCCCTCAAAACAAACCCCAGAAATAACCGGTTATATTTGAGGGAAAATGCTGCGAGATTTGGAATGTTTAATGTGAACTAAAGGCAGCAAGTGTCCTGACACTAAAGGCACTCCATTAGCGCAATCTAGTGGTCAGCGGGTGAGATGCATTGTGCTGATTTTGACATGCCCTGTTAAATTCATGAGCGTTTTATTACGGGCGGAAAGTAAAAGGAATCTCTTCGAATTGATTCTGCAGTGTCTTTTGTTTTCTGCTTCTTATGCCTCAGTAAACAAAACCTATTCAGCGGGGGACCGTGGAACTGAACTTAATCCCAGTAAATCCAATAAGGGATGCCAGATAACGTGGTCATGAGTGGTTAACGGGGGGGGGGGGGGGGGTCACAGTTTTCCACTCAGCATTCTACACAGATTAGGATTAATTAAAGAAATAGTCGGTTTGAATTCTATTTTATCCCACTGTGCTGAAGATCATTACACCAAACAAGGTGTCTTCATAATGCTTCATCATGTGAACTGTCTCTTCTGTGGATTTCAATGGTCATCTTGAAAATTTCCTCAGAATCGCATTCATGGGCAGCCTGGGCATATTGTGTTCCAACAGTGATAGAGAACTGGTCCGAGATTCTCCGACCCCCCCAGCGGGTCGGAGAATGGCCGTTGGCCGCCGTGAATTCCGCCCCCACCGCCTGCCGAAGTCTCTGAAGGGAGAAAAGTCAGCGGGGCGTTAATGTCGCCGCACACCTCGGAGAATGGCACGGGTGGGCGCAAGGCAATGGATATTGGGGCTGCCGATATCCTCCCGTCCGGATGGGCCGAAGTCCCGTCGACGTGATGACGGGTCACGTCGGCGTAAATCAAACCACCTTTTAATCGGCGTCAACCAGTGCTCAAGGTTTACGCCGACCAGCGTGGAGGTGGGTGACGGCCTGGGGGGTTGGCCGCTGGAGAGGCGATGGCGTGGCCGCAGTCTGAATGTGTGGGGGGGAGGTGTGTGTAGGGTTTTGTGTGTGTGTGTGCGGCGGGGGGGGGGGGGGGGGTGGTTAGAGTGGGCTGGGCTCCGGGGGAGTGCCGGGAGGGGGGGGGGTGAGTGCCGGGGAGGAGGATGGGGTCCGTGACGGAAAGAAGGATGGGGTCCATGCCGGGGAGGGGGATGGGGTCCATGCCGGGGAGAGGGATGGGGTCCGTGCCGTGGATGAGGATGGGGTCCGTGCCGTGGATGAGGATGGGGTCCGTGCTGGGGAGGGGGATGGGGTCCGTGCCGGGGAGGAGGATGGGGTCCATGACGGGGAGAGGGATGGGGTCCGTGCCGTGGATGAGGATGGGGTCCGTGCTGGGGAGGGGGATGGGGTCCGTGCCGGGGAGGAGGATGGGGTCCGTGACGGAAAGAAGGATGGGGTCCATGCCGGGGAGGGGGATGGGGTCCGTGCTGGGGAGGGGGATGGGGTCCGTGCCGGGGAGGAGGATGGGGTTCGTGCCAGGGAAGGGGATGGGGGGGGGGGTCCGTGCCGGGGAGGGGGATGGGGGGGACGTGGGGGGGGGGGCAAGTGGGTTGGTCCACCTGGCCAGGTGCCAGCCTCCACCAGTCGGACCCATGTGGTCCATGCCACCTGGCCGGGGGGAGGAGGTGATATGGGCAATGATGACATGCCGTCGTTTCCCCCCCCCCCCCCACCAGGCCTTCATGTTTTCCGATCAGCCAGCGATGTTGGCCGCCGTGGCGGCAGCTGCTAATGTCCATGTTGCCCTGGATGAGGAGGAGGAGGAGTGTGCCAGAGAGGCGGCGTCGGCTGCCGCAGAGGGGCAGGCGGCAGCCGACCAGGCTGGAGGGACACCTGACCGAAAGGATGAGGAGGGGGAGGAGGACGTCGCCACCCCACGGCAATGGAGGCACCCGAGGGCGCCCCGTGTGTACCGGCCCCGGCAGTCATACCAGGACCTCACAGACCGAGAATGCAGGAGGAGACTCCGGATGAGCCAGGAAACCGTGGCACACATCTGCCACCTGCTGGCGCACCTGTCACCGCGTGGCACTGGCGGGGGACACCCTCTCCCCATGTCCGTCAAGGTTACGGTGGCCCTGAACTTTTATGCAACGGGGTCATTCCAGGCACCGAGTGGGGACCTGTCCGGCATATCGCAGACATTGGTGCACCGGTGCATCCGGGCAGTGACAGATGCCCTATATGCCATGGTGCACCACTACATCCGCTTCCCTGTGGACCGGGCCAGCCAAGATGCCCGGGCCGTGGGCTTCTCTGCCGTGGCCAGGTTCCCCATGGTCCAGGGCACGATTGATGGGATGCACGTCGCCGTGCGGCCACCTGCAGATAACAGGGCCGTGTTCACCAATAGGAAGGGGACCTATTCGATGAACGTACAGGTGGTCTGCGACCACCGCATGATGATCCTGCACGTCTGCGCCCGTTACCCGGGCAGTGTACACGTCTCATACGTGTTGTCGCAGTCATACATCACCGGCATTTACGAGGGACGCCATCCCCGGCTGAGGGGCTGGTTGCTGGGCGACAGGGGCTACCCATTGCGATCGTGGCTGATGACGCCTATACGGAGGCCACGCAATGAGGCGGAGAACCGCTACAATGATGCCCATGTAGCGACAAGGGGAGTGATAGAGAGGTGCTTTGGCGTGCTGAAAATGCATTTCAGGTGCCTGGACCTCTCTGCGGGCGCCCTCCAGTATCGGTCAGATAGGGTCGGCCGCATCATTGTGGTGTGCTGCGTCCTGCACAATATAGCCCAGCAGAGGGGCGATGTGCCGCAGGCAGAGGAGGGCGGAGTGGAGGAGCAGCAGGAAGAGGCGCAGTCCTCCCCAGATGAGGGGGATGGGGGTAATGGTCAGGGGTAGACACAGGCGGGTGGCTGTCCACCGTTACCGGCTGGGCCAGCGGGCACAGGACAGGCTGATAGCCGCCCGCTTCACTGATTAGATGGGCGTGGGAATCGGGTAGTATGGCCACAGACCGCACACCATGGCAACAGCCGACCACCCCCACCCCCCACCCATCCACCCATCCAGCACCCTCATCCCCCTCCCCAACCCCACCCACCCCACCCGCATGCACACCACCCCCCCATTGCCGATCCACCTGCGGCACAACGGCCGGGCTCACACAGTTACCGGTGGACGCGTGTCTATTGCAGGCCATGGAGGATGATGACAACCCGCCCTACGACGAGCTCCTGGCTCCACATCGTTGGACTATGTCTGACCCATGGCCACAGTATCACCATCCACCCGGACCATCCCTGCATGCGGCTGTGACACTGCAGCGCACGGTCCCGTCCTCTGCCCGGGGGGATGTTGATGGCGGCCCAGGAGGAAGGGGGCAGACTCACCTGGGGCTGAGGTAAGACCACCCCTCACACACACACTTGCGCTCAACGTACATGACAACCCCGCACGCTTTGGACAGAGCACAAAGGCAGCTTCTGTAGGTGTAACATTGACTTTAATAACCAAAGGAGTTCATGCACGTGCCCTAGCCCCTAAAACTCATCTGTGCCCTGCACCCGTGCCAACTTACTCAGTGTCTAATTGTTTGGCCTTACGGATCCTATGACCACATCTACGTGGTTCCCCAGACGGTACAGCAGAACTGGAGGTGGACTCCTGTGATTCCTGCCCTCTGACACGGGATCCCTTTGGCGGCCGTTTCCTGGGGCGTCCTGGCCTAGATGGGCCAGGCTGCGGCCCGGGCGACTGGGATGGCGAGCTGCCAGCCTGTCCTGCCCGTTGCCCACCCGATGCACCTGGGACGGAAGGCGGGAGTCCGAGGTGTCGCGGTGTTCCGGGACCTCCCCTACAGGGGGACCCGGGACGGACCACAGCACCTCCTCCTCCCTCGGGGTGCCTGATGGCCCCCAGGCCTCTACATGGGTGGGGGATGCGAACGGACTGGCCATCCGACGCCCCCCCCCCGACATCTGGTGCTGCCAGTCCTGGAGGCCTGTGTTGGTATCGACAGGGGTCTGCAAGTTTGCAGCCATGGAGCTCAGGGGATTGGCAAACCCTGTCTGTGACTGTGCGACGCCGGCTCGCACATGGGCAATGGCGCCGATGCCCTCAGCGATGGCCTGCTGCGACTGGGCCATGGCCTGCAGAGACTGGGCCATGGACTGCAGAGACTGGGCTATGGACTGTTGAGACTGGGCCATGGCGTTGAGCGCCTCTGCCATCTGCCGCTGGCGCTGGCTCATGGCCTCCTGTGAGAGGGCAGCCAAGTCCTGGGCCACAGACGCCACCTGCACGGAAAGCCCCAGGCCTCGCAAACCGTTCCCCATGTCTAACACCGTCGCACCCATTGCCTCCACTGCGGACGCCACCCGTGCGGTGTCGGCCTGGGTGGCACGCATGACCGGCACCACTCCCAGCTCCTGGACGCGGCTGGACTCCTCCACCTGCGACTGCAGCCGCCGCAAGCCGGCCGTCACCCTCTTCGCTCGTCTCGTTAGGTGGTTGCATCGGATCTATGGGTGGGTGTGGTAACTCCAGGAACCTGGGATCCATCTGGGCGGCAGATGTTTGCTTGCGCCGGGCTGCCCTCCGACCGCCCGGCCCCTCTGCTGCTCCTACCTCCACCTGCTGTACCGGTACGGCTGTGTTGTGCGCACCAGTGAGTGTACCAGACGCCTCATCACTAAAATGCCCAACCGAGTTGAGCGTCTCTGCAGTGGTGGAGGGTGTTGGTGACAGCAGTGGTGTTGTGTCGTGCGCATCGTCCCACTCTGAGTCCATGGCACTTTGGGGTGGCAGTTCGTCTCCGCCCATCCACTCTGAGTCACTGTCCTGTATTTCAGTGTCCTGGGTAGGGGTGTCCTGGGTAGTGGTGTCCTGGGTAGTGGTGTCCTGGGTAGTGGTTTCGTGGCTCGGCTGTGAGCGGGCCTGTGGCTGCCCCTCTCGTCGCTGGGTGGCGCACGCCTGCGTCGTCGCACCCGCACAAGACGGGGGCGTCGTCTCCCTGTTGCTCCAGGTCTCTCCATCTCCAGTGGTCTCCGAGGAACATCGTGCGGGCGTCGCATGCCAGAGGGTCCGGGTCTCTCCATCTCCAGTGGTCTCCAAGGGGCATCCTGCGGGCGTCGCATGCCAGAGGGTCCGGGTCTCTCCATCTCCAGTGGTCTCCAAGGGGCATCCTGCGGGCGTCGCATGCCAGAGGGTCCGGGTCTCTTCATCTCCAGTGGTCTCCAAGGGGCATCCTGCGGGCGTCGCATGCCAGAGGGTCCGGGTCTCTCCATCTCCAGTGGTCTCCAAGGGGCATCCTGCGGGCGTCGCATGCCAGAGGGTCCGGGTCTCTCCGTCCCCCGTGGTCTCCGAGGGGCATCATGCGGGCGGTCTGCATCTGCGGGGATGGGTGCCTCGACGTTTGCTCCTGTGATACACAATGAAGCATGCATGGTTAGACACGCTTGCAGTGATCAGGTGATATGGGGGAGGGCGGATATGGGGGAGGGGGGATATGGGGATGGGGGGGATATGGGGACGGGCTGTCGGTGGCTCACTTGCTGGTAGGCCCCCGACCTCTGCATCAGCAACCTCCCGGTCCTCAGGTCTGCCAGCCAGTTCCAGGGCCCTTCCATCATGTTCGGTCAGTGGCATCTCATCAGCTGGGCCTCCTCCAGTCCTCACATGCTCCCTGGTGTTGTGTGCGTGCTTCTCCTGTGGGGGGGTGGTGGCAGGGGTAAAAGGCAACAGTGGTAGACAGGTATATGAATGCACGCCATCGGTTGCGCGTGTATTGCAGAGGTTAAGGTTAGGGCTGGATACACTTGGGGAAATGGGGGAAGGCGGATATGGGGGAGGGGGGATATGGGGAGGGGGGATATGGGGAGGGGGATATGGGGGATATGGGGGAGGGGGGATGTGGGGGAGGGGGGATATGGGGAGGGGGGATATGGAGGAGGGGGATATGGGGAGGGGGGATATGGGGGGGAGATATGGGAGAGGGGGGATATGGGAGAGAGGGGATATGGGGAGGGGGATATGGGGATATGGGGAGGGGGGATATGGGGAGGGGGATACGGGGGAGGGGGGATATGGGGGAGGGGGGATATGGGGAGGAGGAATATGGGGAGGGGGGATATGGGTAGGGGGAATATGGGGAGGGGGGATATGGGGGAGGGGGGATATGGGGAGGGGGGATATGGGGAGTGGGGATATGGGGAGGGGGGATTTGGGTGATATGGGGAGGGGGATATGGGGAGGGGGGATATGGGGGAGGGGGGATATGGGGGAGGGGGGATATGGGGAGGGGGAATATGGGGGAGGGGGGATATGGGGAGGGGGATATGGGGAGGGGGATATGGGGGAGGGGGGATATGGGGAGGGGGAGATGGGGAATATGGGGAGGGGGAATATGGGGAGGGGGATATGGGGGAGGGGGAATATGGGGAGGGGGGATATGGGGGAGGGGGGATATGGGGAGGGGGAATATGGGGGAGGGGGATATGGGGAGGGGGATATGGGGAGGGGGGATATGGGGGATATGGGGAGGGGGGATATGGGGGAGGGGGGATATGGGGAGGGGATATATGGGGAGGGGGATATGGGGAGGGGGAATATGGGGGATGGGGATATGGGGGAGGGGGGATATGGGGGAGGGGGATATGGGGGAGGGGGGATATGGGGAGGGGGGATATGGGGAGGGGGGATTTGGGGGATATGGGGAGGGGGATATGGGGGAGGGGGATATGGGGGATATGGGGAGGGGGGATTTGGGGGATATGGGGGAAGAGGGAGCGGGATATGGGGGAGGGGGGATATGGGGGAGGGGGGATATGGGGAGGGGGGATATGGGGGATGGGGATATGGATATCGGGCGGGGGGGGGGAGGCTCACCCTGCCTGCTCTGACGAGGTCGTTCACCTTCTTGTGGCACTGGGTGCCTGTCCGTGGTGTCAGGGCCACAGCGGTGACGGCCTCTGCCACCTCCCTCCACAGACGCCGGCTGTGGCGTGGGGCAACTCTGCGGCCATGCCCGGGATACAGGGCCTCCCTCCTCTGCTCCACTGCGTCCAGGAGCGCCTGAATGTCACGAGACTGGAACCTCGGGGCTGAGCGACGGGTGGCCATCCGGTTGTGTGTTCTGGTCGGGTGGGCGAGTAGCGCGTCCTTAATGAGCCGTCACGCCGTCATACACGCCGCACGGCGTGAACCACGTGAGCCAGCGTGGATAGCGTCACGTCGCTGCTAGCCCATTCCGGGCCGGAGACTTTGCGCCGTTTTTGCCGCCGGTCGGCGGATTTTGCCGATAACGGAGAATTTCACCCGTGAACTCAACTGAAATTAACTTGCTTGACTCCATCTGAAAAATTGCATGTGGCTGTCACGAGATTCGTTTTATTTTCTGACAGGCTGCAGCACCTGCTACATTTGTACATTCACTGGTCATTTTTTGTAGTTAGGAAAGCATTGATATTCTTTCTAACACATGGCTACACCTATTTAACAGGTGTTGACACACGCGGTAGCAGTTGTTTGGAGAAATTCTTTTGCGCACTGTTGCATTGTGCATTGTGGCTTGCCATTGCCATGTGGTCACGATGTCATTCCTTTGTGATTAATGGCTTCAGGCCAAAGTCCTTTTTACTCCCCATGTACATGGTGTCAGGCGTGTGCAGCTGAATTTGAGTGTAATTTTGATAGCTGCAAGAGAGCCAGATGCTGTAAGAAATAACAGAGAATAGTTAAAATGTTAGAACATTGACTGCTGGCTTTGAACATTCAAGTACCAACTCCTACAGAGATGAAGCGAGATTTGAGAATGAATTGGAAATTCTTCCAGGTTCATTGACAGGACTATGAAATTGCCACAGCAACATTAAACAAGAAAGCTGAACAATTATCAGTAGTGGCCCTGTTGTCAGTGCTGGAGAAAGAATGCTACAAGTTATGCTGCACCCTCAAATTCACTGAGGAAGAAAAAGACGTGTTAAATTTTGGAAGCCTAGAAGACCTACTTTGAACCCTTTACTAATGGAATTTATGAATGCCTATGTTCAATATCGGAGCTCAGGAAGAGGGGGGAATATTGATCAATGCTGACAATGAGAATGATCACTACAGAAGCACAGTATCAGGTTAATGTGAAGTGTCATGCAAACTCATGAGCTTTGCAGACCTGTGTGAAGTTGCCCATGTTGGTGCTATATGATGGAACAATGCTCACCCCAAGGGAAAACTAAGCTGAGAAGCAATGCCATGGGAGGAAAGAAGGTCTACATTTCCAGAAAATGGACAGGAAAAAAAAATCCCCTCATCTCAACTGAAACAAGTCAAAAGTTTGGACTCGTAAACCTCCATGCACCAAAAGGTATTTGCAGTGATTTGAATAACGCCAAGGCTTAGACTGCTGAACAGACCACGACAAATTACAGAGATGTTTACACAGGTCTTGGGTGTCTTGCTGGTGAATATAATCTTGAAGTGGTGAGAATGTGAAACCAACTCAGTATCTTCCAATGAAAGTTCTAGCTACCCTCAAGTCTAGCCAGAAGGATCGAGGAAGGGAGCGAAACATGGAAAGATTGAGAGTAATCAAGAAACTGACAACTTCTACAGACTGGATTACTAGCATATTAGCAGTGAAAAAAAAGTCAAAATCCAAGATTGTGCATAGATCCAAAAGACCTCAATAAAGATTTGGAGAAATCTCACTACCCCATGCCACCCATCAAATGAATGTTCCTGCAACTGGTCATGGCAAAGGTCTTCACCATTGTAGATGCAAAAGATGGATGATGGCAAGTGAAGTTGAATGAAAGCAGCAGTTGTATGACCATATCCTGGATGCTATTTGGGAGATACAGATGGATCCACATGCCATTTGGTATTTCTACTACTTCAGAAGATCATTAATGCATGAGATATTAATGATCTTCCCATAGTGAGAGTGATTGGGGATTTGGATTTATTGTCACGTGTATCGAGGTACAGTGAAAAGTATTGTTCTGCATACAGTCCAGACAGATTATTCTATACATGAAAAAACATAAGACATACTATAGATACATAATGTAACTACACAGGTACAGACATCGGGTGATGCATACAGAGTGTAGTACTACTCAATAGAGAAGATGTGTGGAGATCAGTTCAGTCCATAAGAGGGTCATTCAGGAGTCTGATAACAGTGGGGAAGAAGCTGTTTTGAACCTGTTTGTGCGCGTTCTCAGACTTTTGTATCTCCTGCCCAATGGAAGAAGTTGGAAGAGAGAATAACCTGTATGGAGTGGTCTTTGATTATGCTGCCCGGTTTCCCAAGGCAGCGGGCGGTGCAGACAGAGTCAGTGGATGGGGGGCGGTTTTGGGTGATGGACTGGGCTGTGTTCACAATTCTCTGTAGTTTCTTCCGTGTCATTAGCAAACTTGTAGATGGAGCTGGATCCAAATTTTGCCGGACAGTTGTGTGTGTGTATAAGGAGTATAGTAGGTGGGCAAGTACATAGCCTTGCAGGGCCCCGGTATTGAAGACTATTATGGAGGACGTGTTGTTGTTTATCCTTACTGATTCTGGTCTATGGGTCAGGAAGTTGAGGATCCAGTTGCAGAGGGAGGAACCAAGTCCTAGGTTTTGGAGTTTTGATATGTACTTGGCTGGGATTTTAGAGTTGAAGGCGGAACTGTAGTCAATCAATAGGAGTCTGATGGCGAAGTCCTTGTTGTCGAGATGCTCCAGGGATGTGTGTAGGGCCAGAGAGATAGTGTCTGCTGTGGACCGATTGTGGTGGTATGTGAGTTGCAGTGGATCAAGGCATTCTAGGAGTATAGAGTTGATGTGTCTCAAAACCAACCTCTCAAAGCACTTCATAATCATAGAATTTACAGTGCATAAGGAGGCCATTAGGCCCATCGAGTCTACACTGGCCACTGAAAGAGCACCCTACCTAAACTCACACCTCCACCCTATCCCCGTAATCCAGCAACCCCACCCAACTCCGCACAGACAGTGACCCAAGCTGGGAAACGAACCCGAGTCCCTGGCGCTGTGAAGCAACAGTGCTAACCACTGTGCTACCGTGCCACCCTAATGATAGATATCAAGGCTACCGGATGGTAGTCATTGAGGCACATTGCCTGGTTCTTCATTGGTACCGGAATGCTGATGTCTTCTTAAAGCAGGTGGGAACATCAAAACAGTTTAGGGAGAGGTTGAAGATGTCTGTGAACACACCCGCCAGTTGGTCCGCGCAGGATCTGAGTACATGACCAGGGACTCCAACAGGACTCATTGCTTTCCGAGGGTTCACTTTCAAGAAGGCCGATCTGACTTCAGAAGCTGTGATGGTAGGTATGGGGGTGTCCTGAGACTGCAGGGTAGTTGACAACGGTTTGTTGGTTTCCTTCTCGAAATGGGCATAGAATGCACTGAGTTCATCAGGGAGGGGTGCGCTGCTGCTGGAGATTCTACTCGGCTTTGCTTTGTAGTCCGTTATGTCATTTAAGCCTTACCACAACCGAGGAGAGTCCGTGTCATTAGTCTGTGACTCTAGCTTAGTCTGGTATTGCCTCTTGACATCTCTGATGGTTTTGTGGAAGTCATACCTAGATTTATTGTATAGGTCAGGGTTGCCTGTCTTTAATGCTTCAGACCTGGGCTTCAGCAGGGAGTGAATCTCCTGATTAAACCATGGTTTCCGGTTGGAGAACGTAGGTACTACCTTCTTTGGCATGCAATCTACTACACACTTGCTGATGATGTCTGTGGCAGTGGTGGCATACTCGTTTAGGTTGGCCGCTGAGTTCTTGAATATGGACCAGTCCACTGACTCCAAGCAGACACGTATTAGCTCTTCTGTTGCCTCAGACCAGCATTGCATGACCTTCCTAACTGGATTCTCCTGCTTAAGTTTCTGCTTGTATGCCGGAAGAAGGAGCACTGTCTTGTGGTCCGTTTTCTGAAGTGTGGTGAGGGGATGGATTGGTAGGCGCCCTTGATATTTGTGTTGCAGTGATCGAAAGTGTTGTTGCCCCTGGTAGGACAGGAGATGTGTTGGTGGAAGTTTGGCAGTGCACTCGTGAGGCTGGCTTGGTTGAAGTCCACGGTCATGATGAACAAGCCTTCGGGTGTTCTGTTTCGTTGTTGTTTATAACTGTGTCCAGTTCGTCCAGCGCCTTTTTCACTTCCGCCAGGGGTGGGATGGAGACCGCTGCAATGATAGCAGAAATGAACTCCCGTGGAAGGTAGTACGGACGGTACTTCACAATCAGGTATTCCAGGTCCGGGGAGCAGTAGGTCGCCAGGGTCACCACGACTGAGCACAGGAGGAGTTGATGAGGAGGCAAACCCCTCCACCCTTCACTTTGCCCAAATATGCCGTGCGGTCCATTCAGTGTATTGAGAAGCCATCAGGTCGTATGGCATAGCCCGGTGAGGCAGGGGTCAACCATGTCTGCGTGAAACAGAGCACACAGCAGTCTCTTACTTTCCTCTTTGAGGTAAGTCTAGCTTTAAGCTCGTCCAGCTGGTTTTCGATTGCTTGCACGTTGGCCAGGAGTATGCTGGGGGAGAGGAGACTTGAAACCGCGTTGTTTTAGTCTCACCTGCAGACCGCTGCATTTATCTTGCTTCCTCCGTCAGTGGCTGCTTCTGAATGGTCCCAGGATCCCATGGGAGAAGTCAGACCTTGTGGAAGGTTGAGTCTGGTGTGGTCCCGGGCGCTGCTTGCAATTTCGGGGTCATGTCTGGTGGGGAACCAGGTGCTGGTTACGATTTTGAGGTTGTCGGGGGGGGGGGCATGTTCGCGATCCTGCCAGGCTCTGGTGTTCTGTGATTACAGGTTTACCTTTTGGCACGGTCAGGTCCTCGCGTGGTGTCTCCACCATTTTGAGGGTGTTTAGTGCAGGTTTGGGTCCCTGGCAGTGGCTTCCTGGATCAGGTTAGGCCGGATTACATGTCCGGTTCCAGCTTGGCGGTCTGGCCGTGCACTCCTGGAATCGGGCCTTGGAGTAGGCCTGTTTGGCCTCCACGTGGCTTCTCCTCCTTTCCACCATCTGCTGGTAAGTTGAGTCACTGGGTGGGCCTCTCTGGGTCAAGTCTGGCCGGTTCTCATGATCAAGGACATTCTGAAAGCCACATCATGTACTCCGGGGGCCGGGGTTACTTCCCAGGCGGAGTTGGGTGCTCCGGGGGCTGGGTCGGGTCCTACGCGAGGTCGGGGTTGAAAGTTCGGGTCGGGCCTCTTCCACTTCCAGGTAGAGCACAGTAAGAAGCCTTACAACACCAGGTTAAAGTTCAACAAGTTTGTTTCAAATCACTAGCTTTCGGAGCACTGCCCCTTCCTCGGGTGAATGAAGAGGTAGATTCCAGAAACGTATAGGCAAAGATGCAAGACAATGCTTTGAATGCGAGTATTTGCAGGTAATTAAGTCTTTACAGATCCAGAGAGAGGGGTAATCCCAGGTTAAAGAGGTGTGAATTGTCTCAAGCCAGGACAGTTGGTAGGATTTTGCAAGCCCAGGCCAGATGATGGGGGATGAATGTAATGCGACATGAATCCAAGATCCCGGTTGAGTCTGTACTCATGTGTGCAAAACTTGGCTCTAAGTTTCTGCTCGGCGATTCTGCGTTGTCGCGGGTCCTGAAGGCCGCCTTGCAGAACGCTTACCCGGAGATCAGAGGCTGAATGCCCTTGACTGCTGAAGTGTTCCCCGACTGGAAGGGAACATTCCTGCCTGGCGATTGTCTTCCAGGTAGAGGCCAGGATCGGGTCTTTGGAGGAGTCCTGCTGGGTCGGGTCATGTGGGCCGGCCCACAGATGTCAGAGAATCTTCAGACCTGTGAGTAAACATAAAAGGAAAAGGTTAGAGATAGTGTTTGTGTTAGAATTAAGTTTTCAAAGGTTAGTATAGCTATAAGAGATATAGGAAGTGGATCTTTGGGAGAGAGCTCACAGAGTCGCCATGCTCTGGTGCCCTCTTGAGTTTAGATAATCTGCTAGTCGAGATACATTGGATGAAACCATCACAGACCATAATCAGACTCGAGCAAGACTGCCAGAAAGAGCTCTCCTATGAGTCTGAAGCTGAACAAGAGAAAACTGCAACCGGAGGTGACTGAAGTCAAGTACTTACATCATGTGCTGGCAGCGAAAGGAATTTACCCTGATCCTGATAATGTGTGAGCTGTAGCCAAGATGCTGTGACCACCATATGTGAAAACGGTGCAATTATTTGTCGGACTTATGCATTACCGAGCAGAATGCTTGCCCAGTTTGTCATCAGACCTCTGCATAAGTCCACTGAAAAGAATGATCAGTGGTATTGGGACAGAGAATAACAAGCAGCTTTCACTCACATCGAACAACTAGTGATGACAATGCCAGTGCTGAGGTACTATGATGTCAACAACAAAGTTACCCTGCAGCATGATGCCAATGAAAGAGGTCTTGGAGCAGCGAGGACAACCATTTGCATCCAGAGACTTAACGCAAACTGAATGATGCAGTGCCAATATTGAAGGCATTTCTGACATTGTGATGAGCAATAATAGCTCATGAGTGAAAAATGCATGAGTGAAAAATTCAGGAACTTCATTAATGATTGGGAAATTCAGAACTACACATTATTTCCACATTATCCCCAGACAAACTGACGATTTTGAACACTTCCATCAAGCCTACACTCACCTTCTGTTCTCTGAGGAGAATAACCTCCGCTTCAGGATACCGGAAGCCAGCAGAGGGATTTGGATAGGTTAAGTGAATGGGCTAGGGTCTGGCAGATGGAATACAATGTTGACAAATGTGAGGTTATCCATTTTGGTAGGAACAACAACAAAAGGGATTATTATCTAAATGATAAAATATTAAAACATGCTGCTGTGCAGAGGGACCTGGATGTGCTAGTGCATGAGTCGCAAAAAGTTGGTTTACAGGTGCAGCAGGTGATTAAGAAGGCAAATGGAATTTTGTCCTTCATTACTAGAGGGATGGAGTTTAAGACTAGGGAGGTTATGCTGCAATTGTATCAGGTGTTAGTGAGGCCACACCTGGAGTATTGTGTTCAGTTTTGGTCTCCTTACCTGAGAAAGGACATACTGGCGCTGGAGGGTGTGCAGAGGAGATTCACTAGGTTAATCCCAGAGCTGAAGGGGTTGGATTATGAGGAGAGGTTGAGTAGACTGGGACTGTACTCATTGGAATTTAGAAGGATGCGGGGTGATCTTATAGAAACGTATAAAATTATGAAGGGAATAGATAGGATAGATGCGGGCAGGTTGTTTCCACTGGCGGGTGAAAGCAGAACTCGGGGGCAAAGCCTCAAAATAAGAGGAAGTAGATTTAGGACTGAGCTTGGGAGGAACTTCTTCACCCAAAGGGTAGTGAATCTATGGAATTCCTTGCCCAGTGAAGCAGTTGAGGCTCCTTCATTAAATGTTTTTAAGATAAAGATAGATAGTTTTTTGAAGAATAAAGGGATTAAGGGTTATGGTGTTCGGGTCGGAAAGTGGAGCTGAGTCCACAAAAGATCAGCCGTGATCTCATTGAATGGCGGAGCAGGCTCAAGGGGCCAGATAGCCTACTCCTGCTCCTCGTTCTTATGTTCTCCAATCTAGCCTGGTAACTGAAGCATTCCCTGGAACAATGTTTACCAATTTTTTCTGCACCCTCTCGAATCATTCTTCCTCAAGTATAGTGCGCAGAACTGGACACAATCCTCCAGTTGAGGTTAAAGATTGTTTTATAAAAGTTCATCATAGCTTCTTGTTTTGTTGTCTTTAGTGACATTCAAGGGGCATCTTGACAAATACATGAATAGGATGGGAATAGAGGGATACGGACCCAGGAAGTGTAGAAGATTGTAGTTTAGTCAGGCAGCATGGTCAGCCCTGCCATGTTCAATGATTTGTGCACTTATACCCTGAGGTCTTTCTGTTCTTGCATCCCCTTTAGAATTCCAACCTCTCTTTTATATTGCCTCTCATTCTTCCTACCAAAATATATCACTTCTATGCATTAAATTTCATCGCCCTCATGTCTACCCTTTCCACCAGCCTCTCTGAGTCGTCTTGAAGCCTCCCTCTACCTAATTACAGTTCACAATACTTCCAAGTTTTGTGTCATCTGCAAATTTTGAAACAGTGTCCTGTACACTATATCTAGGTCATGTGTCATGAAAACAGCGGTCTTAGTACCGACGTTACTGTATACCTTCCCAGAATCCAAAAAACAATCGGTTTTGTGCAACTATTTTCTGTTTTCTCTCATTCAGCTGACTTTATATTCATATTGTCAATCATATTACCCTCATCAACCCTCTCTGTTATCTCATCAAAAAACATCAATCAAGTCAGATAAACACATTTTGCCTTTAACAAATCTATGTTGGCTTAACTGAATGAACTCACACTTGTCCAAGTGACTTTTGATTTGTGTCCTAGATTACTAAAAACTTTTCCCTTACCCAGGTTAAACTGACTGTTCTCTATTTTCTGGGTTTATCCTTATGCTCTTTTCAAAAGTAGACAGAGGTGTACAATGTTACATGATGCTATTTCACCATCAAAAAGTAACAAGGGATTTTAAACCAGCAGAAGCTGAACCACCGAAGTCCAGGATTGTAGCTTATTGCAGTTCATGTCGCCCCATTAGAGGTCAGGTATGAATCGTGGCCTAATGTGGTGGCTATAAGTCTAAATTAGACTGTAAGCTCATTGCTAACGAGGCTACTTCTGTTGGATAGAAATGTCAGACCTGGACAAATTACATTTAGTTCACTGAAAATTATGAAATTAGCAAAACATTCTGCACTGGAGGAACAGTATACACAATCAGCAGCTGCAAGCACTAACGAAGGAGTGTTTAATACTGAAACCCCTTTAAGTATTTAGTGATGTGTGGGACAAGTTGAGGAAGAAAGCTGAATTAAGCTCGTCAAGGCAGTACATCAGACGTGGTCGACACTGAGTATCAGTGGCTTTATGAGAACAAAACTCTGGATGGCCTGGTTTGACAGAACATCACTGCTCTTGCCACAATGGTAACTTCAGAGATCAGTTTGATCTTAGTGTGACATTCTTCTTAGGTACAACTATGAATCTGCTGAGACCCCAAAGACTTAAGGCTATCATGTGAGAGCATTTTCCTCTACCGATTATTGAAGATGAAGCAATTACCTAATTGTGCTGCAGTTGATGATCCAGCTTAGAAACAACTGGCTGTTATCATTTGGCATAGCTGGCTGGTCAAGCAAAAGATACCTGACTGCCTCTACCCATTTGTTGATTTATGAGTTAAACTAACAGTCCAAGAGAAATTGATAATCAAGTGACAACTCGTGGTACCAGCTATCTAGCCAAAGGAATTAATGTTGGGAGCTCATTGAACCTATATTAGCACAAAAGGATGTATCCGTAGAGTCCACTACAGCATCAATACATTGCAAAGTGTGCCAGATATTTGGTTCATTGCAGGTTTCTAAGCAAAGAACTGTTACATTAAGAAATACTGTGGTTAAGTCTGGTTGATGATTGGGACTGATCTTTGGGAAGGACCATACTTTCGTGTGATTATTACATTAATTTAAAAAATATTTCTAGCCTCACTTAGCACTGTAGCCTCACAGCACCAGGGACCCTGGTTCGATTCAGGCCTTGGGTGGCTGTGTGGAGTTTGCACATTTTCTCTGGGTTCGGTTTCTGCATGCAGTCCAAAGGTGTGCAGGTTAGGTGGATTGGTCATGCTAACTTGCTCCTTCGTGTCCAAAGATGTGTAGGTCAGGTGAGGTTACTAGGATAGGGTGGGAGAGTGGACTTCGGTAACGTGCTCCTTCAGAGGGTCAGTGCAGACTTGATGGGCTGAATGGCCTCGTTCTGCACTGTAGAGATTCTATGGATTCTGTGGATTTCAGCTACTACAGACAGTTTTCTGATAGAACACAAAGATTTGTAATGCCAGACATTCTCATAACAGATATATGTCCACAAGCACATCTTTGGAAACTTCAGTGTTTGCCAAAACATGGAGATTTAAGCATGTGACATCATTACCTTACTACCTGCAGTCCAATGGCAAACGGAGAACCTAAGGAAACCATCAAATGGTTCTTCACAAAATGCAAGGAGTTGCTTCAGTCAGAGTTTGTAGCTCTCTTCAATTGGTGCAACACCTCAAGTGAGAGTGTAGGTGCAAGCCTTTCGCTTCTGGGACTTTGGTGCAAGATACTACTATCTGTAGTTCGAACACTCGTAAAGCCTCAATACACGACTGGGCATTCGTCGGCATGAAGAAATATCTGCAATTTAATACAATTGAAAAGTCAAACCATTTCAAGCACTACACCCTTGTGATACGATGCAGATGCAACTCAATATTCAGAGTATTTAGATTTATGGTACTTGCAGAAGTGCCATGGTTTCTCGAAGTTACATTGTGCAATCATACCATATGAATAACTGTCAATTGATTTATGTTGATGAGCCACCTGTAAACAATACTCATGAGATTGAGGACCTTTCTGATATGCAGGTCCCTCGTAGTCCTCTTGTGATCACAGTCTCCAAAGTGACAACAACTCCAGATCAGAAATTTCTGGTGATTACAGATCTGGGAGACAGCACCGGCCTCCACCTTAACTGAAGATCACTTTAGTGCTTATTTGTGTATGCGTGGTTGTTTCAGCTGAATTTCAGAGTTCCATGATGCATGTTTTAGTTTTAAGCCCCTGATATTGTATCGTTCTCTTTGAAGGGATAGATGTGACATATTTGACATACATGTGTGATGCCTGCATCTTCATCACTATGACTTGTATGTGATTCCATTTGTGTTCTCTCGCCTATATATGCTGTGATTTGGAGATGCCGGCGTTGGACTGGGGTGGGCACAGTAAGAAATCTCACAACACCAGGTTAAAATCTGACAGGTTTATTTGAAATCACAAGCTTTCAAGGCGCTGCTCCTTCATCTGATGAAGTAGCAGCGCTCCGAATGCTTGTGAAATTTAATAAACTTGTTGGACTTTAACCTGGTGTTATGAGACTCCTAACTCTATATGCTGTCAGAGCTGGAGTTCCTGCAACATCTGTAAGTTCCCTGTTACTTTATATACTTAAAATATTAATACCCTTTTCAACAATATATGCCTCCTATTTAAAGAGGTAGTGACAAAAGTTTGCCAACTGCTGAAATAAAATGGCTACATTAGTTCCTTTTAGTAGCTGAACTCCCACTTTAAATAATTCATATTTTCTTGTCAAGTTGAAATTGCAGTGCTGTAAAACTCTGTTGTAACTTTAATTGGTTGCTAGTTGTCGTGTTGGGTGTTCCGCTATACAAACCAACACGGTTGTAGATGGTACAACTCTGTTTTATTACTCTTGGTAACAACATCTGTTAACTTATGGCTGTGGTTCGTACTTTACCCGTTAACCTGTGGACCCAGCCCTAACACTATCTTAGAGAGGAACTCAGCACATGGTGTATGTCTGAGTGGTACGCTGTGAGCTCTGTGCTCTGAGCTATCTCCTGCTGGAATGAGCGGGAACTGTGGTGTTCCCTGTTTTATAGTGCGTGTGCTCTCACTGGTGATTGGCTGTGATGTTGCGTGTGTGTTGATTGGTCCGTTGATCTGTCCATCAGTGTGTGTGTGTGATTGCACCATGATATGTTTATATGAATATCATGACATCCCCCCTTTATAAAAGAATATGTGCTATATGGGTAATAAATATTGATGTGTACTGAGTGCGGCTGAATATGTGTGTGCAATACCTACAACATGTACATGAGGCTAAACTATACACAAAGGAAGGTGTCAGGTGCAACATAGCAACGAGGTTGTACCACAAACAAAACAAGTGCAATCATCAAAAATCAAAAGAGAACTCCAGGAACGACAAAAAGAGAAACACATTAACATTGTTGCATAACAATTCAGTGAGTCCAATGTGCAAACAGGCTCATAAGTCCAGCCCAGTAGGTGGGCGACGAATTCGGGTTGACCGCCTCAAGGATGGGTCAGGATCCACCGGCTGAGGAATGGGGCTGGTCACTGGCGATAGAGGAATAGGCATAGTGGCAGGAAGCTCCACGAAGTTGACATCAGGGACAACAGGAGGGCGTGGCACCGGTGCATGATCACGTAGCGAGCACGGAAGCAGGCGAAGAGCCCGCCGATTACGCTGGCGAATGGAGCCATCAGGCATGAGAACCAGGAACGAGCCACGCGGCGGAGAACTTCGGCAGTTGCCGACCAGCCACCCTCTGGTAGGTGTATGCGGACGTTGTCTCCAGACGCCAGGGCAGGAAGATCAGTTCCCGAGCGGCATGTGCCACCTTCTGATGAGCACGCTGCTGTCGCATCCTTTGCAGTACTGGAGCATGGTCGGGTTTAGGAACATGAATGGACGGTACAGTGGTCCTGAGGGCGCGACCCATCAACAGTTGGGCTGGTGAGAGGCCTGTGGACAGTGGGGCCGAGCGATAGGCCAGCAGGGCTAAACAGAAGTCAGATCCGGCATCAGCAGCCTTGCAGAGGAGCCACTTCATGATATGGACGGCCTTTTCCGCCTTGCCATTTGACTGGGGATGCATGGGCTGGACGTCACGTGCGTGAAGCCATACGAAGCGGCAAAAGAAGACCATTCTTGGCTCGCAAAACAGGGCCCATTGTCCGACATGACTGTAACGGAATGCCATGGTGAGCGAAGGTTTCCTTACATGCTCTGATTACAGCTGATGATGTCAAGTCTTGCAGGCGTATGACCTCCGGATAATTTGAAAAATAATCAATTATGATGACGTAGTCCCTGCCGAGCGCATGAAAAAGGTCCACACCCACCTTCGCCCAGGGGGACGTTACCAACTCATGGGGCTGAAGCGTCTCAGGGGGTTGCGCCGGCTGAAACCTTTGGCAGGTGTGGCAGTTGAGCACCATGTTGGCGATGTCGTCGCTGATGACCGGCCAGTACACAGCTTCTCGGGCCCTCCGCCTGCACTTTTCAACCCCGAGATGGCCTTCGTGTAATTGTTCGAGGACCAGCCTGTGCATGCTGTGTGGAATCACAATCCGGTCCAACTTCAGGAGGACACAATCAATGACGGCCAAGTCGTCTCGGACATTGTAGAATTGTGGGCACTGTCCTTTGAGCCACCCTTCCGTCGTGTGGCGCATCACACGTTGTAGAAGGGGGTCAGCCGCAGTCTCACGGTGAATACGGACCAGACTTGCATCATTAGCTGGCAGATTGGCTGATGTGAAGGCCACATGCGCTTCGACCTGACAGATGAACCCCCCCCCGATTCGGCCGGTGTGCTCACTGCTCTGGACAGGGCATCCGCGATGATGAGGTCCTTCCCCGGCGTGTAGACCAGTTGGAAGTCGTACCTCCGGAGCTCGAGCAGAATGCGCTGGAGGCGAGGTGTCATCTCATTAAGGTCCTTTTGTATGATGGCGACCAGGGGGCGATGGTCGGTTTCCACGGTGAACTGAGGGAGACCATATACGTAGTCGTGGAATTTATCTATGCCGGTTAACAAACCCAGGCACTCCTTCTCAATCTGCACATAGCGCTGTTCTATGGGGATCATGGCCCACGAGACATAGGCGACCGGGGCCCATGATGCAGTGTCGTCCCGTTGCAGGAGTACCGCCCCAATGCCGGACTGGCTGGCATCAGTCGAGATCTTTGTATCTCGAGCAGTGTCGAAGAACGCCAATACCGGGGCTGTGGTGAGCTTAATCTTGAGCTCCTCCCATTCCTTCTGGTGTGCGGGCAGCCACTGGAACTCCGTAGTCTTCTTCAACAGGTGGAGAAGAGCCGTTGTGTGGGAGGCAAGGTTGGGAATGAACTTCCCAGGAAGTTGACCATCCCGAGAAAGCGTAGCACTGCCTTCTTGTCTGCCGGCTGCGGCATGGCTGTAATAGCTGTCACTTTGTCTGCATCCGGATGCATCCCTGACCGGGATATGTGGTCCCCCAGAAACTTTAGCTCAGTTTGGCCAAAAGAACACTTGGCTCGGTTGAGGCGCAGGCCGTGTTCTCGTATCCGAGCAAAGATGCGCTGGAGACGACTGATGTGCTCCTGTGGTGTGGACCAGATGATGACATCGTCAACATAGACATACACCCCTTCGATGCCCTCCATCATCTGTTCTATGATTCTATGAAACACCTCAGATGCCGAGATGATGCCAAACGGCATCCTATTGTAGCAATACCTGCCAAAGGGAGTGTTGAAGGTGCACAGCTTCCTGCTGGACTGATCCAGTTAAATCTGCCAAAAACCCTTTGAGGCATCAAGCTTTGTAAAACTTTTAGCCCGGGCCATTTCGCTCGTGATCTCTTCCCGTTTGGCTATGGGGTAGTGTTCCCTCATGATGTTATTGTTCAGGTCTTTCGGGTCGATGCAGATCCGGAGTTCGCCAGAGGGCTTCTTTATGCACACCGTGGAGCTGACCCGTGGCGTGCGCTCCGTGACCCGGGAAAGCACTCCTTGGTCCTGAAGATCCTGCAGCTGCTGCTTGAGGCGGTCCTTGAGTGGTGCTGGGACTCTACGAGGTGCGTGAATGACCGGGGTGGCGTCCGGTTTGAGCCATTTTCTGTAAGTATAGGGTAGTGTGCCCATGCCCTCGAAAGCTCCTGGTTGTGGGCGAGGAGCGAGTGGAGCTGTGCCCTAAAGTCTGCATCCGGGAAATCGGACGTGCCTTCTGGAGACAGAGTGTGTACCCGCTGAACGAGGTGGAGAACCTTGCACGCCTGTGCACCTAGCAGGGAGTCCTTCGAGGCTCCAACTATCTCAAAGGACAGTGTGGCTGTGTATGCATTGTCTGTAACCTCGAGCTGGCAGGATCCCATGGCCGGGATAATATTACCGTTGTAATCGACCAACTTACAGTGGGATGGCCGAATCGGTGGTTTGACCTTCAAGGTGTAGAAGGCTGACCATGCAATGAGATTGGCGGAGGCACCAGTGTCTAAACGGAATGTGATTGGTGATCGGTTGACCGTTAGGGTGGCACACCATTCATCACCCGGATTAATGCTGTGCACTGGCATCAGCTGGTGGGTCCTACTTGGGGACATCCGATTTCTGTCAATGACCGCAATGCGGAAGGCCTCCCGGTCATCGGTACCACCGGTCTGTACGTCGTCAGGGTATGACTCGGTGTATGGAGGCTGAATGGTCTGCACGTCCCTGCGAGGCTGGCAGAATTGGGGAGCATTGGCAGGTTGAGCTGCTCGACAGCAGGCAGCGCAGTGGCCCATCTTGCCACAGCGGAGGCATTGTCGATTTTTTGCTGGACATTGCCACTTTAAATGTGCGGATCCACAGTTGCTGCACGTCGTGATGCCATGGCGTTCGTTGCGCCACCGCGCATGCGCAGTTCGGTCCTGCGTAGAGCGCGCCTGTGTGTCACGTCCCTCTGCGCCGATGTCTCTTTTGGCGCATACAAGCGCGGGAGGCCGCAGAAAGCGCACAAAATGGCCGTCCTCCTCCGGGCCGCGGGCCGGGAGGAGCTCGGTCGACTGGACCCGCTCGGCCTCGTAGGATCCCTGCTGTGCCGATTTGGCTGCCTGGAATTGGGAGTACCGGCTGATCGTGTTTTCGTGGAGGATGCAGGCTTCGATGGCGGTGGCTAGGGTGAGGCTCTTAATTTTGAGGAGCTGCTGGCGTAGGGTGCCCGAGGTGACCCCAAAAATGATCTGGTCCCGAATCATGGAATCGGAGGTGGCCTCATAGCCGCAGGACTGCGTGAGGATATGGAGGTGTGTCACAAAGGATTGAAAAGGCTCATCCTTATCCTGCAGGCGCTGCTGGAAGAGGTACCTCTCGAAGCTCTCATTCACCTCGACGCTGAAGTGTTGCTCAAGTTTTAGAAGGACCGTCTTGTACTTCGTCTTGTCCTCACCAAAGAGTTGTAGATGTGGATGGTGTGTTGCCCTGTCGTGGAGAGGAGGAGGGCGATCTTCCTGGTGTCTGATGCATTCTCCCTTTCTGTGGCTTCTAGAAAGAGCTGCAAGCGCTGTTTAAACAGCTTCCAGTTGACGCCGAGGTTTCCAGCGATTTGGGGAGGCCGCGGCGGGCTGATGGTGTCCATGGCGCAGGATGGCAGATCCCTGAAGATGTGCAGGTAGGTCTCACTGTTGCTGGGTTCCAATCCTGGTACTATGTCGTGTTGGGTGTTCCGCTATACAAACGAACCATCACGGTTGGAGATGGTACAACTCTATTTTATTACTCTTGATAACAACATCTGTTAACTTATGGCTGTGGTTCGTACTTTATCCGTTAACCTGTGGACCCAGCCCTAACACTATCTTAGAGAGGCACTCAGCACACGGTGTATGTCTGAGTGGCACGCTGTGAGCTCTGTGCTCTGAGCTATCTCCTGCTGGAATGAGCAGGAACTGTGGTGTTCCCTGTTTTATAGTGCGTGTGCTCTCACTGGTGATTGGCTGTGATGTTCCGTGTGTGTTGATTGGTCCGTTGATCTGTCCATCAGTGTGTGTGCGTAATTGCACCGTGATATGTTTATATGAATATCATGACATTAGTGTGTCAGGATGTTATCAAATAAAAGTGAAAAAGTATGTGTAATAACACAGGTTTACCTCATGCATTCACTGTCTCCAGGCATTACATCATTTAGTTAAGTGACCTGTTTTAATGTAGCTGTCATGTACATTACGATCACTGGTATGTACTGCAGGTTATTCATGTAACAAACGCTGTTTTTAACTTGTTTCATGTTTTGCACTGTGTGTTATTATCAGGTATTGCAGTACCCGAGAGGCTGAAGTTTCATTGGTTAAACCTAGGGGTTTACCATTGGCTGTATAGTATGTAGTTCCGCCCTGATAGGTGGGATATAGCGGCGACTCCGGACTGCCACAGCGAACTTCTCCTCGGGCCCCAGGCAGCCAGCAGTCACCGCCACCCCCGTATCCTAGGGCCACGTGCAGCCCACGGTTCCCCGGACACCGCGCTGGACGGATGGGCACCGCCATTTTGTCCATCTCCGACTACCATGTGCGACCCATGGGAGACGCCATCTTGGATGGGGCCCCAGGAACCCAGCCCGGCCGACTACACACTGCCCAATCAAAATTCACCACTACTGCGTCTGGCCTCGGTGACTCTGGGCCAGACTCGACATCGAACGCTCTCAACAGCAACGACGACGGTCTTCATCAACGGCCACGAGAAGTCCTGCCTGATCGACTCTGGCAGCACGGAGAGCTTTATACACCCCAACAGCCCTCATTCTGTACCTGAGCTGCTGGGGGAACAGTTCTAGTCTATTAAAGCCTTCAGTTGTGCTACAACCTCGTTTTAGTAGTTATTGATCGTGCATCAATTTAATAGACTACACTTAAGTAGAAAGGTTGGATCTCCGAATCAAGCCGGAGTGTCTGCAACTCAGTCCCCACGCGGCGAACACTGCGGCGATTTTCAAGCACTGGCTGGCGTGTTTCAAAGGCTACCTTGAGACGGCTGGAGGCACACTCTCTGGGGAGCAGAAACTGCATCTCCTGCACTCAAGGGTAAGCCCTGGGCTCTACACCCTCATCGAGGAGGCGGAAGACTTTGATGCAGCATCAAACTTTTAAAAGGACATTATATCCGCCCAGTAAATCAGGTCTACGCACGTCACCTGCTTGCAACGAGACGTCAAAGCCTTGGGGAATCATTGGAGGAGTTCTACCGCGTGCTACTGGTGCTGGGTAGAAGATGTGGCTGCCCGCAAGTTTCGGCGAGCGACCACACGGAACTCCTAATCCGGGATGCCTTCGTAGCAGGTCTGAGCTCCTCAGAGATCCGCCAGCGTCTTTTCGAGAAAGACACCCTGGAACTTAGGGAGGCATGGGCCCTGGCAGGGTCCATGAACGTTGCCTCCAGGAATGCACAATCCTACGTGCCCGACCACACGGCGGCCCCCTGGGCAGCGTTTAATCCCGCAGCCGCAGCCCCACAGACCTTCCCCGTGTCCCCGCAGGCCTGCGCTGTAAGGCGGCCCGCCACCTCCGATGGGTCCCGCTGTTTCTTCTGCGGGCAGGAAAAGCACCCCCGCCAGCGCTGCCCGGCCTGCGCATCCACCTGCAAAGGGTGCGGCAAGAAGGGCCATTTTGTGGGGGTCTGCCAGGCATGAGCGGTGGCCGCAGTCTCCAGCGGCGACTCCGGACTGCCACAGCGAACTTCTCCTCGGGCCCCAGGCAGCCAGCAGTCACCGCCACCCCCGTATTCTAGGGCCACGTGCAGCCCACGGTTCCCCGGACACCGCGCTGGACGGATGGGCACCGCCATTTTGTCCATCTCCGACTACCATGTGCGACCCATGGGAGACGCCATCTTGGATGGGGCCCCAGGATCCCAGCCCGCCCGACTACACACTGCCCAATCAAAATTCACCACTACTGCGTCTGGCCTCGGTGACTCTGGGCCAAACTCGACATCGAACGCTCTCAACAGCAACGACGACGGTCTTCATCAACGGCCACGAGACGTCCTGCCTGATCGACTCTGGCAGCACGGAGAGCTTTATACACCCCAACATGGTAAGGCGCTGTTCACTTATTACCCACCCTGTAAATCAAAGAATCTCCCTGGCCTCCGGTTTCCACTCAGTGAAGATAAAAGGGTTCTGTCTAGCAAACCTCATAGTCCAAGGAAGGAAATTCAACAATTTCCGCCTTTATGTCCTTCCGCACCTCTGCGCGGCTACACTCCTGGGGGTGGACTTCCAATGTAACCTGCAAAGTCTGACCTTCTAATCCGGCGCCCCTATACCCCCCCCTTACTGTCTGCGGCCTCGCGACTCTTAAGGTCGACCCGCCTTCCCTGTTTGCGAACCTCACCCCGGATTGCAAACCCATCGCCACCAGGAGCAGACGGTACAGTGCTCAGGACCGGACCTTCATTAGGTTGGAGGTCCAAAGGCTACTGAGGGAAGGGGTCATTGAAGCTAGCAACAGTCGCTGGAGAGCCCAAGTAGTGGTGGTAAAGACCGGGGAGAAACATAGGATGGTCATTGACTACAGTCAGACTATCAACACGTTTACGCAGCTGGACACGTACCCTCGCCCCCGCATATCAGACCTGGTAAACAGGATTGCGCATTGTAAGGTCTTCTCCACGGTGGATCTCAAGTCCGCCTACCACCAGCTACCCCCCCGTACTAGTGACCGCAAATACACTGCCTTCGAAGCAGATGGGCGGCTCTATCATTTTTTAAGGGTTCCCTTCGGTGTCACTAACGGGGACTCGGTCTTCCAATTCGAGATGGACTGAATGGTTCACCGGTACGGCTTACGTGCAACATTTCCGTACCTCGATAACGTCGCCATCTGCGGCCATGACCACGACACCAATCTCCGAAAATTTCTCCAGACCGCTAAGATCCTTAACTTAACGTACAATGAGGATAAATGCGTGTTTAGCACTGACCGTCTAGCCATTCTCGGCTACGTAGTGCGAAATGGAGTTATAGGCCCCGACCCTGAACGCATGCGCCCCTCATGGAGTTCCCCATCCCTCACTGCCCCAAGGCCCTGAAGCGCTGCCTCGGTTTTTTTAGCTACTACGCCCAGTGGGTCCCTAACTACGCAGACAAAGCCCATCCCCTGATCCAGTCCACAACCTTTGCCCTGTCGATGGAGGCCCGCCAGGCCTTCAGCCGCATCAAAGCAGACATTGCAAAGGCCACGATGCACGCCATCGACGAGTCCCTCCCCTTCCAGGTTGAGAGCGATGCATCCGAAGTAGCTCTGGCGGCCACCCTCAAACAAGCGGCCAGACCCATGGCCATCTTCTCCCGTAACCTCCAAGCTTCTGAAATCCGCCACTCCTCAGTCGAAAAGGAGGCCCAAGCCATAGTAGAAGCTGTGCGACATTGGAGGCATTACCTGGCCGGCAGGAGATTCACTCTCCTCACTGACCAACGGTCGGTGGCGTTCATGTTCGATAATGCACAGCGGGGCAAGGTAAAGAACGACAAGATCTTGCGGTGGAAGATAGAACTCTCCACCTACAACTACGAGATTTTGTATCGTCCCGGGAAGCTAAATGAGCCTCCTGACGCCCTGTCCCGTGGCACATGTGCCACTGCACAAGTGGACCGCCTCCGAGCCCTCCACGAGGACCTCTGCCACCCTGGGGTCACTCGCTTCTTCCACTTTGTTAAGACCCTCAACCTGCCCTACTCCATCGAGGAGGTCAGGACAGCCACCAGGGACTGCCAAATCTGCGCTGAGTACAAACCGCACTTCTACCAGCCAGAGAGGGCGCACCTGATAAACGCTTCCCGTCCCTTTGAACGCCTCAGCATGGACTTCAAAGGCCCCCTCCCCTCCACCGACTGCAACACTTACTTCCTGAACGTGATTGACGAGTACTCCCAGTTCCCATTCGCCATCCCCTGCCCAGACATGACCGCAACCACCGTCATCAAGGCCCTCCATAGTATCTTTGCACTGTTCGGGTTCCCCGCTTACATACATAGGGGTCCTCCTTTATGAGCGACGAACTGTGTCAATTCCTGCTCAGCAAGGGCATCACCTCAAGCAGGACGACCAGTTACAACCCTCAGGGAAACGGGCAGGTAGAGAGGGAGAACGGAACGGTCTGGAAGACCGTTCTACTGGCCCTACGGTCCAGGAACCTCCCAGTCTCCCGCTGGCAAGAAGTCCTCCAGGAGGCCCTCCACTCCATCCGGTCACTGCTCTGTACGGCCACCAATCAGACACCTCACGAACGTCCCCTTGTCTTCCCCAGGAAGTCTTCCTCTGGAACCTCGCTCCCGACCTGGCTAGCAACACCCGGACCCATCCTGCTCCGAAAACACGTGCGGGCGCACAAGACGGACCCGTTGGTCGAGAGGGTCCATCTGCTGCACGCTAACCCCCAGTACACCTATGTGGCGTTCCCTGACGGCCGACAAGATACGGTCTCCCTACAGGACCTGGCGCCCGCCGGAACCACACGCGCACCCCAACCACCACCCACACACCCCCTCTCCACAGCACCTCACAGGAGGGTCAGTCCTCCCGCTGCCCCTACCTGGGCCCTCCCACCCACCGACGCCCCCTACAGGCACCCCCTCCCAGGTCAACCGCTTTCCCCACCAGCGCCGTCAAGGGGTGACGAAGCTGCCATGGAGGCCGAAGCCACGCTCCCGGAGTCGCAGACGCCTGGACCCCCACCAGAATCACCACCGAAGCTCAGACGATCCCAGAGTACGACCAGGGCACCCAACCGACTGATTGCTTCATTTTAACCAATCTGTAACTGTAAATAATAAACACTGACGGTATATATCTGCCATGACTGTAAATATCCTCTAAACACTGTAAGGAGGTATCATGGTACCTCCATATCTGATCATACCATGTTGAATACAGTTGTAACCGCTGGCCACCACCACCGCCGGACTCATTTTTAACAGGGGGTGAATGTGGTATTATCAGGTATTGCAGTACCCGAGAGGCTGAAGTTCCATTGGTTAAACCTGGGGGTTACCATTGGCTGTATAGTATGTAGCTCCGCCCTGATAGGTGGGGTATAAGAGTCAGTGCCATCTCAGCAGCCCTCATTCTGTACCTGAGCTGCTGGGAACAGTTCTAGTCTACTAAAGCCTTCAGTTGTGCTACAACCTCATTTTAGTAGTTATTGATCGTGCATCACACTGGTATTCAGTCAGAGTTCCTTTTTCACCAACATTTCCTGCCGCCTCTCTGGCCTCAGGTTCGATCTGGAGGAACGCCTCGCCCATAAAAACAGAAAGTGCTGGAAAAAGCCCAATCGATCTGACATCAAAGAACAAAGAACAAAGAAATGTACAGCACAGGAACAGGCCCTTCGGCCCTCCAAGCCCGTGCCGACCATGCTGCCCGACTAAACTACAATCTTCTACACTTCCTGGGTCCGTATCCCTCTATTCCTATCCTATTCATGTATTTGTCAAGATGCCCCTTAAATGTCACTATCGTCCCTGCTTCCACCACCTCCTCCGGTAGCGGGTTCCAGGCACCCACTACCCTCTGCGTAAAAAACTTGCCTCGTAAATCTACTCTAAACCTTGCCCCTCTCACCTTAAACCTATGCCCCCTAGTAATTGACCCCTCTACCCTGGGGAAAAGCCTCTGACTATCCACTCTGTCTATGCCCCTCATAATTTTGTAGACCTCTATCAGGTCTCCCCTCAACCTCCTTTGTTCCAGTGAGAACAAACCGAGTTTATTCAACCGCTCCTCATAACTAATGCCCTCCATACCAGGCAACATTCTGGTAAATCTCTTCTGCACCCTCTCTAAAGCCTCCACATCCTTCTGGTAGTGTGGCGACCAGAATTGAACACTATACTCCAAGTGTGGCCTAACTAAGATTCTATACAGCTGCAACATGACTTGCCAATTCTTATACTCAATGCCCCGGCCAATTAAGGCAAGCATGCTGTATGCCTTCTTGACTACCTTTGACTACCATCTGTGGAGAAAGAAACAAAGTTAACATTTCAAGTCCAATATAACTTCTTCAGAAATTCGTTCCTCCACAATTCCTGCTTGACCTCACTTCCTTAGCCATAGCCAATCACTTCCCCCCCCTTGCCTCCTCCAATTGGAATTTCCTACACACTTACAAGGCTGCTTCCTCAAACCTGTTGTAGTAAGTGGCTTTGAGGCCTCTATTTCTGTTTGCGGTATTTCCGATCGCTTATCTCCTTGCTCCAAATTAGTTCACTTCTTGCTCCCACCTCATCACTTTCATGGACCACCACTGAACTCCATAACTGTCTCACAGGTATTTTCTCATATTCCATACTTCTGCATCTTCAGTCCTCCACCCAAGATGACATTGATGTCTCGAGTGATCTTCTCAATATCTGTGCTTTATTGATGCCCATATACTGACTGGATCCCAAATAATGTCCCAATTTAATACACCTCCTGGGATAAAAAGAAGCCCTGAAATTTCAAATTCATGACTATAGCTAACTCGATCCCTGACCATTGCCCTTGTCCTCCTGTTCCTACTTCCATGTTTTTAAATATACTTAATATTTCTCAATCCTCTGTCTTGGTTTCTATATCTTTCAAAAGTCATGTACTCAAAGCCCTCAGAAGAACTTACTGTTAACCCATTTGCTTTGTACAAATACATTTTCAGCTTTCTTTTGTCTAAAGATCTGGAATTTGTCATTGCTTTGGAACTGTACTCCGGTGTGTGAAACCCCCCAATCAAGTTTCCACACTGCCCATAGCAGCAAAATCACCAACAATATTCAATTCTGTTGCAACTGTAGCCTCTTGTCTCTCATGATCCTGCTAAACCTCTATACTCTCTTTATCCTCACAAGTGCACTTCCTTGGTATATCTCCCCTGGTTCTATTCCCAACTGTTGCACCTTAGATGTTACAGCAGACACAATTATTTCTCTATCATCCTTAGTGAGGGTAATGGATCGAGAGATCCGCAATACAGTAACCCGTGATTTGTACCGAGTGGGACCCAGATGCGAGGGCTATGGTTTGGGATGTGGGCTGGGTGCGTAGGGAGCAGCGCCTTACCGTTTCAGGGTGGATAAAGCTCTCCGTGCTCCCGGAGTCGAAGAGGCATGCAGTGTCGTGCCCGTTGACCTGGACCTGCATCATGGAGTTCTGCAGTTGTTGTGGCCGAGTTTGATCGAGGGTGATCGCACCCAGTCGCGGGTAGTCGGAGTCGTAAAATGGCCGCTGCCGTTGGTCGCACGTGTCGGGTCGAGAAGATGGCCGCCGACCAGATGGCCGCTCCCATGATTCGCACGAGGCTGATGACGCGTCAGAAGAGGACGTGTCGGGTCGGTGCGCAGCAGCATTGCGAGGCCTGCGGGCCTGAGAGCCTGATTTTTGGGCCGGCTGTTCTTTGTTTTGCTGGCCCCTGGGTCTGGCCAGGCAGACCCTCGCAAAGTGCCCTTTCTTCCCGCAGTCGCTGCAGATCGCGGAGCGGGCTGGGCAGCGTGGGCGTGGGTGCTGGCCCTGCCTGCAGAAGTAGCAAGGTGTGCCCCCATGGTGAGCGGGTCGCCGCGTGGCGCAGGCCTGTAATACGGGCGAGTCTGAGGAAGTCCGGGGGGGGCTGGCAGAGTCCGCGGGGTACGTACCCAAGTTACGTCGGGCCACCTCCAGCGAGGAGGCGAGCGTTAGCGTCTCCTGGAGGTCTTTTGCCCCGTTTTCGAGCAGTCGCTGCCGGATGTAGGTCGAGCGGATGCCGGACACGAAAGAATCTCTGATGTGCAGGTTCATATGGACTTCCCCTGTCACATCCTGATGGTCACAGTCCCTGGCCAGCGCGGTGAGTTTCTCAACAAACTCATCGAGCGATTCCCCCGAGCGCTGCCGGCAGGTAGAGAGCAGATGCCGGGCGTGCACCTCATTGACGGGTTTGACAAACCGCTTGCGGAGCAACTCAATCGCTTCCTCATAAGTCGTCGCCTTTTCGAGCGTGGCGGAGATTCTGTGACTCACCCAGGCGTGGAGTAGACGCAGCTTGCGTGGCCCCAGGATGGGAATCTCTGCGGAGTCCAGGTAGGCCTCGAAGCACCGCAGCCAGTATTTAAAAATTTCCTTTGCCTCCGGCGTTCGTGCTTCCAGATTGAGCTTCTCTGGTTTTAGGCCTGCGTCCATCCTGAATCTAGTTTAGCTTAATAAATTGAGGTACCCTCAATAATGATGCTTAGAGATTAAACTGTAAAGAAGGCTTTATTAAGCTAATAACTGTGCTACAGACATGGACGACAGCTGACTGCTATACAGACCATGAGGCAGGCCTTTATGTATGGCTCCCAGATGGGCGGAGCCAGAGGCGGAGTCCCCAGGGTTCCAAGCCTGGTCTTAAAGGGGACATCACCTTACATGATGATAAGGCAGTAACCGTTCATCACACTTAGTTTGTTTCAGGTTCTCTCTTTGCTACTTCCTCAATGCTTATTTACATGAAACTATTCAGGGATGTTATTTGGGAGTATTGTACCAGCTGTGTTGTGCATGTTGACAAAACAGTTTATCCAAACCCCCGTTGCTGTTGTCTTCGATTGACTATAGATTCTCATTGTTTAGCACAGTGGGCTGAACGGCTGGCTTGTAATGCAGAAACAAGGCCAGCAGCGTGGGTTCAATTCCCATACCGGCCTCTCTGAACAGGTGCCGGAATGTGGCGACTAGGGGCTTTACACAGTAACTTCATTGAAGCCTACTTGTGACAATAAGTGATTATTATTATTATTGAGATTTTTTTTAAAAATTCCATCATATAATGTGGGCGTCTCTGACAGAGACCAACGTTTGTTGTCCATCCCGAATTGCCCTTGAACCGCATGGCTTGCTGGACCATTTTGACTCATGGGGAGGCAAGTCTGGGTGAGAACGGCAAATTTCAATGGTAGTTTCATGGTCAACATCATTGAAGGTGGCTTTCAATTCCAGATGTATTCATGGGATTTACATTCCACCAGCTGCTATGCTGGGATTTGAACCTGTGATGCCAGAGCATTAGCTTGGTTCTCTGGATTACTAGTCCACAAGGGCATCATCTGGATTTAGTGAAGATGGATTAGCTAAAAAAAAATCCTATTTCATGCCAGCTCTGGAAAACCTGTGTGCTTCCAGCCTCAACTCCATCTACCTCCTTGATTGCCAGCAGTGGTGAGTCTGAGAGATGTGAAATGCCAATAAGTGGAAAGCCTTTCTTGTGTAGTGAGTAGTTAGGATCTGGAATGTACTGATGTGTGCACCACCATTGTTTCTTTTGCCAATCACCATAAATTGGTGTCGTCTAGATTGTAAACATTGGGATTGTGCCACTTGAACGGTTAAGAGGGTTCAGTCTGAAAAAGAAAGCTGATAAAAGTTTTGCAATTATAAAATTTTAAAACTTATTTTATTAGAACTGATAGCTGATGAACAGGTAAATCATATAGTATCTATCAGTGAAAAACAAAACCTTCAACATGATTTTTTTTCAATTCAATTATGTCTCCATTTTATACATACCCACAGGAGCTTGAATCCTCCTAACCCAGTTCGTGTTTTACCTTTTAAACTACAGGTCAAATGGCCTCTTTCATCCAGCTCCTTGTCTTACTTTAAACCATGAGATCAAAGGTTTGAACATCGAGTTGTCTGGATGACATCCACAAAGCTGAATCTTCCACAAAGTCCTGAATCTGGCTCTACAGTCTCTTTACCTTAATCCACAGAAAGACCCGCACTTTGCCTCCATTCTCTGCTCAAACTCAACCCGGAGGCTGAAAGGTTCCGCGCTAATTGTTCACAATACCCTAGTTCCTCTTCACACCTGGAATGCTAATCAGCCACCTATGGAAAAAGATGTGGACCAACATCTGGCTAAACAGCAAAGAACAAAGAAAGATGTCCCTTTCTTATACCCCTTTGCACAAGTGTTTAAAACTTATGATGATCAGGGATTGGTTACTTGGTTACTTCATACATGGTCAACTCTGTGATATCATCCTTCATAGGCAGAGTCCCTGTGAACTGTTTCAAAATATCCTTTTTATGAGAACATACGAATTGGCAGCGGGAGTAGGCTACACACGCCTGTTCTGCCATTCAATAAGATCATGGCTGATTTGATTGTGGCCTCAATTCCATTTCCCTGCCGATCCCCAATGCGCTTTGATGCGCCGTTTAGTCAAGAATCTATCTCTGCCTGAAAAATATTCAACGACCCTGGGCGGGATTCTCCGATATCGGCGCGATGTCCGCCGACCGGCGCCAAAAACGGCGCTAATCAGTCCGGCATCGCGCCGCCCCAAAGGTGCGGAAGTCTCCACATCTTGAGGGGCCGAGCCCTCACCTTGAGGGGCCAGGCCCGCGCCGGACTGATTTCCGCCCCGCCAGCTGGCGGGAAAGGCCTTTGGTGTCCCGCCAGCTGGCGCGGAAATGACTTTGCCGGGCGGCGCATGCGCGGGAGCGCCAGCGGCCACTCACGGCATCCCCGCGCATGCGCAGTGGAGGGGGTCTCTTCCGCCTCCGCCATGGTGGAGACCATGGTGAAGGCGGAAGGAAAAGAGTGCCCCCACGGCACAGGCCCGCCCGCGGATCGGTGGGCCCCGATCGCGGACCAGGCCACCGCGGGGGCACCCCCCGGGGCCAGATCGCTCTGCGCCCCCCCCAGATCCCAGAGCCCGCCCGCGCCACCGTGTCCCGCCATCCCAAAGGTGGTTCAATCCACGCCGGCTGGCATGGGTTGACAGCGGCGGGACTTTGGCCCATCGCAGACCGGAGAATCGCCGGGGGATTCCCGCCGACCGGCGCGATTCCCGCCCCCGCCGAATCTCCGGTGGCGGAGAATTCGCGACACGGCGGGGGCAGGATTCACGCCGGCCCCCGGCGATTCTCCGACCCGGTGGGGGGTTGGAGAATCGCGCCCCCTGTCTCCATTGCTCTCTGGAAAAAAATTTCACAGACTCAAAATCCTCAGAGTAAAAAACAACTTATGAACATATGAATTAGGAGTAGGAATTGGCCACTTGGCCCCTCGAGCCTGCTCCATCATTCAGTAAGATCATGGCTGATCTGATTGTATCTTTGCCCCCACATTCCTGCCTAACTCTGATAATCTTTCACCATCTTGTTAATCAAGAAACTTTCTAGCTCTGCCTTAAAAAATATTCAAAGATTCTGCTTCTACTGCCTTTTGAGGAAGAGAGTTCCAGAGATTCCCGACTCTCTGAGAGAAAACATTTCTCCTCATCACTGTCTTACATTGGATTGGATTTTGTTTATTGTCATGTGTACTGAGGTACACTGAAAAGTATTTTTCTGCGTGCAGCTCAACAGGTCATTAAGTACATGAAAAGAAAAGGAAATAAAAGAAAATACATAATAGGGCAACCCAACGTACACAATGTAACTACATAACACCGGCATCAGGACAGCATGATAGCACAGTGGTTAGCACAGTTGCTTCACAGTTCCAGGGTCCCATGTTCGATTCCCGGCTTGGGTCACTATCTGTGCAGAGTCTGCACATTCTCCCCGTGTCTGCGTGGGTTTCCTCCGGGTGCTCCGGTTTCCCCCCACAGTCCAAAGCAGTGCAGGTTAGGTGGATTGGCCATTCTAAATTGCCCTTAGTGTCCAAAACGTTTGGGTGGGTTACTGGGCTACGGGGATAGGGTGGAGATGTGGGCTTGGGTAGTGTGCTCTTTCCAAAGGCCGGTGCAGACTTGATGGGTGGAATGGCCTCCTTCTGCACTGTAAATTCTATGATTCTATGAAGCATACAGGGGTGTAGTGTTAATGAGGTCAGTCCATAAGAGGGTCGTTTAGGAGTCTGGTAACAGTGGGGAAGAAGCTGTTTTTGAGTCTGTTTGTGTGTATTTTCAGACTTCTGTATCTCCTGCCCGATGGAAGAAGTTGGAAGAGTGAATAAGCTGGGTGGGAGGGATCTTTGATTATGTATGACACCTTTACTATTAAACAGTGACACTTAGTTCTAGATTCTCTCACAGGAGGAACCATATTCTCCACATCCACCCTGTCAATACCCCTCAGGATCTGAAAGGTTTCGATCAAGCTGCTTTTTACTCTTCTAAACGCTAGCAGATACAAACCTAACCTGTCCTAAGAAAACCTGCCCAATCTTCGTATTAGTCTGGTAAACCTTCTCTGAACTGCATCTAAAACATTACGTTTTTCCTGAAATAAGTTGGCCATTACTGTGCACAATACTCGAGATGTGTCTCACCAATGCCCTGTACAACTGACGAATAACCACCTTATTTTATAATTTTATAATAAATTTCCTTTACAATAAACAATAATAGCTTTTCTAATTACTTGTTGTGCTTGTATACCAGCTTTTATGATTTATGCACGAGGACACCCAAATCGCTCTCCACCTCCGAGCTCTGCAATCTCTCACCAGTTAGATAATAAGCTTATTTTTCATTCCTCTGTCAAAAGGAACAATTTCACATTTTCCCCACGTTTACTCAATTAGTCAGCTCTTTGCCCACTCACTTAACCTATCTGACCTTTTTTAGCCTCTTTATGTCCACTTCACAATTAATTTTCCTATCTTTCTTTGTATCGTCAGCAAATTTAACAAGCAGACCTTCAGTCCCTTCAGCCAAATCATTTATATAAATTAGAAAAAGTTAAGGTCCCAGCACTGATCCCTGTGGCACACCACCCGTTACATTTTGCCGACCAGACAAAGACCCAATCATGTCAACTCTGTTTCCTGTTAACTATCCAACGTTCAATCCATGCCAATATGTTACCCCCTACACCATGAGCTTTTATTTTATGCAATAACATTTGATGTGGCACTTATCAGATACCTTCTGGAAATCTAAGTACAGTGCATCCACTGGTTGTCCTTTATCCACAGCATGTGATTCCTTCAAAAAACTCCAATAAATTGACTAAACATTATTTCCATCTCACAAAACCATATTGACTCTGCCTGATTGTCTTGATTTTTTACAAGTTCCCTGCTATGACATATTTAATAATGGCTTCTGACATTTTATCTGTGATAAATGTTAGGCTGACTGGCCTATAGTTTCCTGCCTTCTGTCTTCCTCCCTTTTTGAATAAAGGAGTTACATTTGAGCAAAATACTGGAAAGGATTCTGAGAGATAGGACTTATGATTATTTAGAAAAACATAGTTTGATTAAAGATAGTTAGCATGGCTTTGTGAGGAACAGGTCATGGCTCATAAGCCTTGTTGAATTCTTTCAGGATGTGATGAGACACATTGATGAAGGTCGGGCCGTGGATGTGGTGTATATTGATTTCAGTAAGGAATTTGATAAGGTTCCCCATGGTAGGCTCATTCAGAAAGTCAGGGGACATTGGATAAAGGGAAATTTGGCTGTCTGGATACAGAATTGGCTGGCCGAAAGAAGACAGCGAGTGGTAGTGGATGGAAAGTATTCTGCCTGGAGGTCGGTGACTATTGGTGTCCCACAGGGATCTGTTCTGGGATCTCTGCTCTTTGTGTTTTTTACAAATGACTTGGATGAGGAAGTGGAAGGGTGGGTTAGTAAGTTTGCCGATGACACAAAGGTTGGTGGAGTTGCAGATAGTGTTGAGGGCTGTTGCAGGTTACTACAACAGGACATTGACAGGATGCAGAGCTGGGCTGAGAAGTGGCAGATGGAGTTCAACCTGGATAAATGTGAAGTGATTCATTTTGGAAGGTTGAATTTGAATGCTGGATACAGGGTCAAAGGCAGGATTCTTGGAAGTGTGGAGGAACAGAGGGATCTTGAGGCCCACGTACATAGATCCATCAAAGTTGCCACCAAGGTTGATAAGGTTGTTAAGAAGGCATATGGTGTGTTGGCTTTCATTAACGGGGGATTGAGTTTAAGAGCCGCGAGGTTTTGCTGCAGCTTTATAAAACACTGGTTAGACCACACTTGGAATATTGTGTCCAGTTCTGGTCGCCTCGTTATAGGAAGGATGTGGATGCTTTGGAGAGGGTGCAGAGGAGATTTATCAGGATGCTGCCTGGACTGGGGGGCATGGGGCATGGCTTATGAAGAAAGGTTGAGGGAGCTAGGGCTTTTCTCACTGGAGTGAAGAAGGAAGAGAGGTGGCTTGATAGAGGTGTACAAGGTGATGAGAGGCATGGATAGAGTGGATAGCCAGAGACTTTTCCCCAGGGCTGAAATGGCTGTCATGAGGGAACATAATTTTAAGGTGATCAGAGGTTGGTTCATTACACAGAGAGTGGTGGATGCGTGGAATGCACCGCCAGCGGAGGTGGTGGAGTCAGAGTCATTAGGGAGATTTAAGCGACTCTTGGACAGGCACATGGACTGCAGTAAATTGAAGGGGTGTAAGTTAAGTTGATCTTAGATTAGGATAAGTGGTTGGCACAACATCGTGGGCCGAAGGGCCTGTACTGTGATGCACTGTTCTATGCTCTATTTGCTATCTTCTAATGCAATGTAACCTTCTCAAATATCGGGAATTTTAGAAAATTAAAACCAGTGCATGAACTATCTCATTAGCCACTTCTTTCAAGGCCTTAAGGAGAAGTTAATCCGGACTAGGGGATTTGTCAGCCCACAGACCTAACAATTTGCTCTATACCACTTCCCTGGTGACTGTAATTTTTCAGAGTTCCTCACTGCTTTCCATTTCTTGATTCACACCTATTTCTGGGATGTCACATGTGTCCTTTATAGTGAAGACAGATGCCAAATACCTGTTTAATTCATCCGCTATAGCCCTACTTTCCATTACCAGTTCCCCAGATGCACTTTCTATAGAACTAATGTTCACTTTGTTAACTATTTTCTTATTTAAATATCTGTAGAAACTCTTACCATCAACCTTGATATTACGGGAAAGCTTTTTCTTCTATTCCAGTTTTTTTTCCTTATCAATCCTTTTGTCATTCTTAGATGCTTTTATATTCTTTCCACTCTTTTGACCTGCCAATGGTCATTGAGAAAATATATGCTTTCTCTTTAAGTTTAATACTGTTTGTAACTTTTTTTTTGTAAACCAAGGATGATAGGCCCTTCCCTTGGAATTTTCCTTTCTTATTGGAATGTGTCTATCCTGTATATTCTGAAATATCCTTTTAAAGTCTGCCATTGAACATTTGTTGATCTGAAGCTGGTTTAGCTCAGTGGGCTAGACAGCTGGTTTGTGATGCAGAACAAGGCCAGCAGCGCGGATTTAATTCCCGTACCAGCTTACCCGAACAGGCGCCGGAATGTGGTGACTAGGGGCTTTTCACAGTAACTTCATACTTGTGACAATAAAAGGGTATTATTATCTATTGCTTAAGCATATTTGCCAGTTTATTTTAGCTAGCTCGACTTTTATGCCCTCATAATTGCCCTGATTTAAGTTTAAAATACTGGTCTTGGAGGCACTCTTCTCTCCCTCAAACTGAATGTAAAATTCAATCATATTTATGAACATTTCTACCTGGGAGTGAGCAGGCCTTCACCGTGACATGATCAGGTAATCTGATCTCATCGCGGATTACCAGATCTAATATAGCCTGCCCTCTGGTTGGCTCCAGAACATGCTGTTGTAAGAAACTATCCTGAAAACATGCTCCTCATCTCTATCTTAAAGCACGATCTTCCGGCCCCACCGAAGGTGACCCCTGCCACGGGTTGCCCAGCAGCGGAGGTTGTGAACAACAGTAAACCCCGTTGACAATGGCAGGGCTGGAGGATCCCCTAACAGGCCAATGACAGGCCACCTCGGCTGCCGCAAAGCGTGCCATGGGGTTGGGTGTGGGGGAAGGGGGTAGGACGGGATCTCATCAATGCCCTGCAAAACCATTATTTAAAAAAAACTACTTTCATATTCCATTTACCACTACAATAAACAAAAACATTTAATTTAATTTTCTAATCACTTGTGGTACCTGCATACGATGCAAATAAAAATACATACAAATAAAAAATGGAAGCACAATACAAAGTTTCAATCATGCCTTGCAGAAGAGTTTAGATGGACTGCGCTTTCGGAGAGCTGGTACTGAAAAAGTGGGGCAAATGGTTTGATTTTGTGCTGTAATCATTCTGTGAATCTGAAAGGAAAGAAACAGGGCTGGCAAACATACAAAACAATAAAATAAAGGAGGACTTTGATGGTAAGGGAATAAATAGATTTATAGAACAGGAGTCTAAAAATATGATTACGCAAAGAGTGACAGGAAACCCTATTAAAAATGGTGAAGTATCTGAATAGTAGTGCACAAAATATCCACGATATAACAGTATAGCTGGAGACAATCACGCATAAGGAGGAACCAGACACACCAGACAGAAGGGATTCCTGAGACATGGCTACACAAAAACAGGACTGTGAATTATACATTGCATGGTGTAACATATTTAGGAAAGATGGAGAAGGAAGCAGGAGCTGTGTACTAGCAGCACTTGTATAAAGAGCCAGTGCAGACTCGATGGGCTGAATGGCCTCCTTCTGCACTGTAAATTCTATGAAAATTCTATGATAATTATTTGGTGTAACGTAGTGACAGTGGACAAAAGGGACACAGCCACAAGGAAAAAAAAAATAGAATCCATATTGTGAGAGATAAAAAAGAAAGGATTAATCACACTAATAGGTGTAGTCTGCAGACTACCGAACAGTTGAAGGGAGGAGGAGGAAAAAGTATGGAGACAAATTTGGGAATTGAGTAAAACAGAATAATAATCATGGGGATTTCAACTACTTGATATTAATTGGACAAAAAAGGTAGCTGAAGGAGAAAATAGAATGGAGTAACTATAATGCATACAGGACTCCTTTGTAATCGGGGGCGAAATTCTCCGTTATCGGCGGAAAGTCCGCCGATCGGCGCAAAAAATGGCGCAAATCCGACTTGCGTCACGTCGGAAAAATGGGCCGATAGTCTCCGGCCCGAAATGGGCGAGCAGTGACGTAACGGGATCCGCGCTTGCGCAGTGGTTCACGCCGTGCAGCGTCATACGCGCCGCACGGCGTGACGGCTCATAAGGCCGCGCTGCTCCCCCCCACCCGACCGGAACACCCGACCGCAACACCTGACTGGATGGCTGGCCGCCGCTCAGCCCCGAGGTTCGAGTCACGCGATGTGGAGGCGCTCCTGGACGCAGTGGAGCAGAGGAGGGACGCCCTGTATCCCGGGCACGGCCGCAGAGTTGCCCCACGCCACAGCCGGCGTCTGTGGAGGGAAGTGGCAGAGGCTGTCACCGCTGTGGCCCTGACACCACGGACAGGCACCCAGTGCCACAAGAAGGTGAACAACCTCGTCAGAGCAGGCAGGGTGAGCCTCCCCATATCCCCCCCCTCCCCCATATCTCCCCCGTATCCCCCCTCCCCCATATCCCCCCTCCCCCATATCCCCCCCTCCCCCATATCCCCCCCCTCCCCCATATCCCCCCTCCCCCATATCCCCCCTCCCCCATATCCCCCCCTCCCCCATATCCCCCCCTCCCCCATATCCCCCTCCCCATATCCCCCCCCCCATATCCCCCCACCCCCATATCCCCCCTCCTGCATATCCCCCCCTCCCCATATCCCCCCCTCCCCCATATCCCCCCCTCCCCCATATCCCCCCTCCCCCATATCCCCCCTCCCCCATATCCCCCCTCCCCCGTATCCCCCCACCCCCATATCCCCCCTCCCCCATATCCCCCCCTCCCCCATATCCCCCCCTCCCCCATATCCCCAAGTGAATCCAGCCCTAACCTTAACCTCTGCAATGCATGCGCAACCGATGGCGTGCATCCATATACCTGCCTAACAGTGTTGCCTTTTACCCCTGTCACCCCACCCCCCCCCCCCCCCCACAGGAGAAGCGCGCACACAACAATAGGGAGCATGTGAGGACTGGAGGAGGCCCCGCTGATGAGAGGCCACTGACCGAACACCAGGAAAGGGCCCTGGAACTGGCTGGTGGACCTGAGGACCGGGAGGTTGCTGATGCAGAGGTCGGGGGCGTAGTAGCAAGTGAGCCACCAACAGCCCGTCCCCAGATCCCCCCTCCCCTATATCCCCCTCCCCCGTATCACCTGATCACTGCCTGATGTCTAACCATGCATGCTTCATTGTGTATCGCAGGACCAAACGTCCAGGCACCCATCCCCGCAGATGCAGACCGCCCGCAGAATGCCCCTCGGAGGCCACGGGAGACGGAGAGACCCGGACCCTCCGGCATGCGACGCCCGCAGGATGCCCCTCGGAGGCCACGGGAGACGGAGAGACCCGCACCCTCCGGCATGCGACGCCCGCAGGATGCCCCTCGGAGACCACGGGAGACGGAGAGACCCGCACCCTCCGGCATGCGACGCCCGCAGGATGCCCCTCGCACACCACGGGAGACGGAGAGACCTGGAGCAACAGGGAGACGACACCCCCGTCACGTGCGGGAGCGACCACCCAGCGATGAGGGGGGCAGCCACAGGCCCCCGCCACATCCGAGCCAGGACACCACTACCCAGGCCACCACTATCCAGGACACCCCTACCCGGGACACCACTACCCAGGACACCCCTACCCGGGACACCACTACCCGGGACACCACTACCCGGGACACCACTACCCGGGACACCACTACCCGGGACACCACTACCCGGGACACCACTACCCGGGACACCACTACCCGGGACAGCAGTACCCGGGTCAGCACTACCCAGGAAGACAAAATATCGGACAGTGACTCAGAGTGGATGGGTGGAGACGAACCCCCACCCCAAAGTACCATGTACTCAGAGTGGGACGAAGAGCACGACACAACGCCACTGCTGTCACCAACACCCTCCACCATCGCAGAAACACTCACCTCGGTTGGGCACTTTAGTGATGAGGCGTCTGGTACACTCACTGGTGCGCACAACACAGCCGTCCCGGTACAGCAGGTGGAGGTAGGAGCAGCAGAGGGGCCGGGCGGTCGGAGGGCAGCCCAGCCCAAGCGAACATCTGCCGCCCAGATGGATCCCGGGTTCCTGGAGTTATCACACCCACACATAGATCCGATGCAACCACCGACCCGGAGACAAGCGAAGAGGGTGACGGGCGGCTTGCGGCGGCTGCGGTCGCAGGTGGAGGAGTCCACCCGCGTCCAGGAGCTGGAAGCGGTGCCGGTCATGCGTGCCACCCAGGCCGACACCGCACGGGTGGCGTCCGCGGTGGAGGCAATGGGTGCGACGGTGTCAGACATGGGGAACGGTTTGCGAGGCCTGGGGCTTTCCGTGCAGGCGGCGTCTGAGGCCCAGGAAATGGCTGCCCTCTCACAGGAGGCCATGAGCCAATGCCAGCGCCAGATGGCAGAGGCACTCAACGCCATAGCCCAGTCTCAGCAGGCCATGGCCCAGTCTCTGCAGGCCATGGCCCAGTCTCAGCAGGCCATGGCCCAGTCTCTGCAGGCCATCGCTGAGGGCATTGGCGCCAGTGGCCGTGTGCGAGCCGGCGTCGCACTGTCACAGACAGGGTTTGCCAACACCCTGGGCTCCATGGCTGCAAACCTGCAGACACCTGTCGATACCAGCACGGGCCTCCAGGACTGGCAGCGCCAGATGTCGGGGGGGCGTCGGATGGCCAGTCCGTTCGCATCCTCCACCCATGTAGAGGCCTGGGGGCCATCGGGCACCCCGAGGGAGGAGGAGGTGGTGTGGTCCGTCATGGCTCCCTCTGTAGGGGAGGTCCCGGTACACCGCGACACCTCGGATTCCCCCCCCCTTCCGTCCCAGGTGCATCGGGTGGGCAACGGGCAGGACAGGCTGGCAGCTCGCCATCCCAGTCGCCCGGGCCGCAGCCTGGCCCATCTAGGCCAGGACGCCCCAGGAAACGGCTGCCAAAGGGATCCAGTGTCAGAGGGCAGGAATCACAGGAGTCCACCTCCAGTTCTGCTGTACCGTCTGGGGAACCACGTAGACGTAGTCAAAGGGCCCGTAAGGCCAAACAATTAGACACTGAGTAAGTTGGCACGGTTGCAGGGCACAGATGAGTTTTAGGGGCTAGGGCACGTGCATGAACTCCTTTGGTTATTAAAGTCAATGTTACACCTACAGAAGCTGCCCTTGTGCTCTGTCCAAAGTGTGCGGGGGTGTCATGTACGTTGAGCGCAAGTGTGTGTGTGAGGGGTGGTCTTACTTCAGCCCCAGGTGAGTTTGCCCCCTTCCCCCTGGGCCGCCATCAACATCCCCCGGGCAGAGGACGGGACCGTGCGCTGCAGTGTCACAGCAGGGACACCCCCATGCAGGGATGGTCCGGGTGGATGGTGGTACTGTGGCCATGGGTCAGACATAGTCCAACGATGTCGAGTCAGGAGCTCACCGCAGGGCGGGTTGTCATCATCCTCCATGGCCTGCGATAGACACGCGTCCACCCGCAACTGTGTGAGCCCGGCCCGTTGTGCCGCAGGTGGATCGGCAATGGGGGGGGGGGGGGGTGGTGTGCATGCGGGTGGGGTGGGTGGGGTTGGGGAGGGGGGTGAGGGTGCTGGGTGGGTGGATGGGTGGGGGTGTGGGTGGTCGGCTGTTGCCATGGTGTGCGGTCTGTGGACATACTACCCGATTCCCACGCCCATCTAATCTGTGAAGCGGGCGTCTATCAGTCTGTCCCGTGCCCGCTGTGCCAGCCGGTAACGGTGGACAGCCACCCGCCTGTGTCTACCCCGTCTGCCCTGACCATTACCCCCATCCCCCTCATCTGGGGAGGACTGCGCCTCTTCCTGCTGCTCCTCCACTCCGCCCTCCTCTGCCTGCGGCACATCGTCCCTCTGTTGGGCTATGTTGTGCAGGACGCAGCACACCACAATGATGCGGCCGACCCTATCTGACCGATACTGGAGGGCGCCCCCAGAGAGGTCCAGGCACCTGAAACGCATCTTCAGCACGCCAAAGCACCTCTCGATCACTCCCCTTGTCGCTACATGGGCATCATTGTAGCGGTTCTCCGCCTCATTGCGTGGCCTCCGTACAGGCGTCATCAGCCACGATCGCAATGGGTAGCCCCTGTCGCCCAGCAACCAGCCCCTCAGCCGGGGATGGCGTCCCTCGTACATGCCGGGGATGGATGACCGCGACAACACGAATGAGTCGTGTACACTGCCTGGGTGATGGGCGCAGACGTGCAGGATCATCATGCGGTGGTCGCAGACCACCTGGACGTTCATCGAATAGGTCCCCTTCCTATTAGTGAACACGGCCCTGTTATCTGCAGGTAGCCGCACGGCGACGTGCATCCCATCGATCGCGCCCTGGACCATGGGGAACCCGGCCACGGCAGAGAAGCCCACGGCCCGGGCATCTTGGCTGGCCTGGTCCACGGGGAAGCGGATGTAGCGGTGCGCCATGGCATATAGGGCATCTGTCACTGCCCGGATGGACCGGTGCACCGATGTCTGCGATATGCCGGACAGGTCCCCACTCGGTGCCTGGAATGACCCCGTTGCATAAACGTTCAGGGCCACCGTAACCTTGACGGACACGGGGAGAGGGTGTCCCCCGCCAGTGCCACGCGGTGACAGGTGTGCCAGCAGGTGGCAGATGTGTGCCACGGTTTCCTGGCTCATCCGGAGTCTCCTCCTGCATTCCCGGTCCGTGAGGTCCTGGTATGACTGCCTGGGCCGGTACACACTGGGCGCCCTCGGGTGCCTCCGTTGCCGTGGGGCCGCGACGTCCTCCTCCCCCTCCTCGTCCTGTCGGTCGGGTGTCCCTCCAGCCTGGGCGGCTGCCGCCTGACCCTCTGCAGCAGCCTGCGCCGCCTCTCTGGCACGCTCCTCCTCCTCTTCATCCAGGGCAACATAGACATGAGCGGCTGCCGCCACGGCGGCCAACATCGCTGGATGATCTGAAAACATGACGGCCTGGTGGGGGGAGGGGAACGACGACATGTCATCATTGCCCATATCCCCTCCTCCCCCCAGCCAGGTGGCATGGACCGCATGGGTCCAACTGTTGGAGGCTGGCACCTGGCCAGGTGGACCAACTCACTTGCCCTCCCATCCCCCACCCCAGCAGGGACCCCCCCCCAACCTCCACCCCGGCACGGACACCCCCATCCCCCTCCCCGGCACAGACCCCCCCCAACCTCCACCCCGGCACGGACCCACCCCCTAACCTCCACCCCGGCACGGACCCCCCCCATCCCCCTCCCCGGCACGGACCCCCCCCCAACCTCCACCCCGGCACGGACACCCCCATCCCCCTCCCCGGCACGGACCCCCCCCCCCAACCTCCACCCCGGCACGGACACCCCCATCCCCCTCCCCAGCAGGGACCCCCCCCCAACCTCCACCCCGGCACAGACACCCCCACCCCCCTCCCCGGCACAGACCCCCCCCCCCCAACCTCCACCCCGGCACAGACACCCCCCCCAACCTCCACCCCGGCACGGACCCCCCCCCAACCTCCACCCCGGCACGGACCCCCCACTCATCCCCCTCCCCGGCACGGACCCCCCACCCCCAACCTCCAACCCGGGCACGGACACCCCCATCCCCTTCCCCGGCACGGAACCCCCCCCCCCCCAACCTCCACCCCGGCACGGACACCCCCATCCCCCTCCCCGGCATGGACCCCCCCCAACCTCCACCCCGGCACGGACCCCCCCCCCCATCCCCCTCCCCGGCACGGACCCCCCCCCCATCCCCTCCCCGGCACGGACCCCCCCCCAACCTCCACCCCGGCACGGACCCCCCCCAACCTCCACCCCGGCACGGACCCCCCCCATCCCCCTCCCCGGCACGGACCCCCCCCAACCTCCACCCCGGCACGGACACCCCCATCCCCCTCCCCGGCACGGACCCCCCCCCCCAACCTCCACCCCGGCACGGACCCCACCCAACCTCCACCCCAGCACGGACCCAACCCCCAACCTCCACCCCGGCACGGCACGGACCCCCCCTCAACCTCCACCCCAGCACGGACCCCCCCCCCCCCAACCTCCACCCCAGCACGGACCCCCCCCCCAACCTCCACCCCGGCACGGCACGGCACGGACCCCCCCCAACCTCCACCCCGGCACGGCACGGACCCCCCCCCCCCAACCTCCACCCCGGCACGGACCACCCCCCCCCAACCTCCACCCCTGCACGGATCCCCCCCCAACCTCCACCCCGGCACGGACCCCCCCCAACCTCCACCCCAGCACGGACCCCCTTCAACCTCCACCCCGGCACGGACCCTCCCCAACCTCCACCCCAGCACGGAACCCCCCCCAACTTCCACCCCAGCACGGACGCCCCCCCAACCTCCACCCCGGCACGGAACCCCCCCCAACCTCCACCCCGGCACGGACCCCCCCCAACCTCCACCCCGGCACGGCACGGACCCCCCCCAACCTCCACCCCAGCACGGACCCCCCCCCAACCTCCACCCCAGCACGGACCCCCCCCCAACCTCCACCCCAGCACGGACCCCCCCCCAACCTCCACTCCGGCACAGCACGGACCCCCCCCCCAACCTCCACCCCAGCACGGACCCCCCCCCAACCTCCACTCCGGCACAGCATGGACCCCCCCCCCAACCTCCACCCCAGCACGGGACGGACCCCCCCCCAACCTCCACCCCGGCACGGACCCCCCCCCAACCTCCACCCCGGCACGGACCCCCCCCAACCTCCACCCCAGCACGGACCCCCCCCCCCAACCCCCAACTTCCACCCCGGCACGGCACGGACACCCCCCCCAACCTCCACCCCAGCCCGGACCCCCCCCAACCTCCACCCCAGCCCGGCCCCCCCCCAACCTCCACCCCAGCACGGCACGGACCCCCTCCAACCTCCACCCCGGCACGGCACGGACCCCCCCCCAACCTCCACCCCGGCACGGCACGGACCCCCCCCCCAACCTCCACCCCAGCACGGACCCCCCCCAACCTCCACCCCAGCACGGACCCCCCCCCCCAACCCCCAACCTCCACCCCGGCACGGACCCCCCCCCCAACCTCCACCCCGGCACGGACCCCCTCCCGGCACTCCCCCGGAGCCCAGCCTACTCTAACCACCCTCCCCCCGCCGCACACACACACACACAACCCGAGACACACCTCTCCTCACGCATTCAGACTGCGGCCACGCCATTTCCTGCCCAGAGCCAACCCCCCAGGCCGTCACTCACCTCCACGCTGGTCGTCGTGAGCCTGGAGCACCGGGTCACGCCGATGAAAAGGAGGTTTGATTCACGTCGACGTGAACGGTCATCACGTCGATGGGACTTCGGCCCATCCGGAAGGGAGAATATCGGCAGGCCGAAAATCGGCTGCCTTGCGCAGACCCGTGACATTCTCCGCGACAGCGGCGCCATTAACGCCCCGCCGACTTTTCTCCCTTCGGAGACTTCGGCGGGGGCGGGGGCGGGATTCACGGCGGCCAACGGGCATTCTCCGACCCTCTGGGGGGTCGGAGAATGACGCCCTATGTTCTGAGTTTTGTTAGCACAGGCTGGTTGAGTATGGTCAGTACTTTAACTGTTGTGAACAGCTGAAGGAACGTGCTGTTTGATACGATTCGCCAGTCATTGGAATGTATATTCGACATACATGGCATTACACTGACATTCATATACTTCATTACTCATTTGTATGGTAGGCAGAATGTCTTTTTGACTTGATGGCAGTGTCCTGTTAGTGGAGAATACCACTTGTTTTGCTATTGCATTGAGCAGCATGAAACGGCTAGCTCCCCTGTTGTTCTTTTTCCAGCAATATTTAAGTTGTGCGCTACCAAGCAACCGAATATTAAATCATTGTTTTGCTTTGGGATTTACCAGAAAGATAGAACATGGCATTGAATTATGGGTTGAATAATGAGATAAGCACATTTAAAATGAAAGAAAATGCATTATATAGATTAATCAAACTCAAAGAGGATGTAGCCTTTGGTCTGGATGGATTGCAACTTTTTTTAAGAGAACCGAGAGAAGAGATAGCAGAAATATTACTACTCATACGTATAATTTGATAGGAAAGGATACAGCACCAAAGGATTGTGGACAACCAATGTAATTCCGATATTTGAGAAGAAAGAACAGATAACAAATACCAGTCAGCTTAGGGATAGTGGTAGGGGCTGGTTTTGCTCAGTTAGCTAGTCAATTGGTTTGTGATGCAGAGCGAGGCCAGCAACGCGGGTTCAATTCCCGTACTGGCTGAGGTTATTCATGAAGGCCCCTAATTCTCAACCTTACCCCTTGCCTGAGGTGTGGTGATCCTCAGGCTAAACCACAACCAGTCAGCTTTCACCCTCAAAGGGAAAAGCAGCCAATGGACTACGGGGAATTTACCTTATCTTTTACATTAGTGGTCGGAAAAATGATGGAATTCTTAGCAAAGGTGAGAATAGAACGTTGAGAAATGAGAAACAAAATAAGGAATAGTCAGCATGGATTTCAAAATGGCAAATATTGCTTTACCAACCTTATTGAATTTTTGAGATGCTAACAGATTATGGCAATGCAGGTAGATGTAAATTTCCATTATTCTTAAAAGGCCTTTGATCAGGTGCACCTTCACAGACAGAGAATACTGAGTTGAAGGAAAAGTGGCAGAATGGATTTCCAATTGGTTCCCATACAGAAACCTCCAGAAGTGTTTAGCACAGGGCTAAATCGCTGGCTTTGAAAGCAGACCAAGGCAGGCCAGCAGCATCGTTCAATTCCCGTAACAGCCTCCCCGAACAGGCGCCGGAATGTGGCGACTAGGGGCTTTTCACAGTAACTTCATTTGAAGCCTACTTGTGACAAGTGATTTTCATTTCATTTCATTTCAAGTGGGAGAAAAAGGTAGTTATTCATAGCTTATCATAGAATTTACAATGCAGAAGGAGGCCATTCGGCCCATTGAATCTGCACCGGCTCCTGGAGAGAGCACCCTACCCAAGGTCAACACCTCCACCCTATCCCCATATCCCAGTAACCCCACCCAACACTAAGGGCAATTTTGGACACTAAGGGCAATTTATCATGGCCAATCCACCTAACCTGCACATCTTTGGGCAGAAGATCAGAAGATGGGAAGTATAGTTCCACAAGATTCGGTGGTGGGACCACTGCTGTTTACAATTTACATTAATGATCTGGACTTGGGAATCAAACGCACAATTTCCACATTTACAGATGACACCAAATTGGGGAGAAATGTCATTATTGAGAAGGACTGCAACAAATTACAGGGGCCATTAATAGACTTGTAGAACCAACAAATAATTGGCAAATGAAATTGAAAGAACAACACCGCACAGGAACAGGCCCTTCGGCCCTCCAAGCCTGTACCAGTCTTGATTCAACACATGAGATAGTGGGCGGAATTCTCCGATAATGGGGCTAAGTGTTAACGCCGTCGTAAACGCCGGAGCGTTTATGATGGCGTCAGCTAGCCGCTAGGAGCAGCGATCCCCTAACCCACAGTGGCCACCATGGCACTGGAGCGCTTCACGCAGCCCCAGCTGCCGATATGTGCCCCAGCACGGCCGGCGCGGGTCCGCGCATGCGCGTGCGTTGCCGTGTCCGTGCCTGCCCCCATGCAACTTGGCGGGGCCCTACATGGGCCCAGCGCAGAGGAACATAGGCGCCTCCCCAGTATTAGCCCGCCCACCAATCTCTAGCCCCCGATCGAGGGCCTGGCCACCGTGGAGGCCCCCCTCGCCGGCGTCGGATCCCGCCTCCCCCCCCCCCAGGAAGGCCCCCGCAGCCAGAACGGCAAGGTCCCGCCGAGTAGGACCACGCGGGGCTTGGCCGAACTTGCGGGCACTCGGCCCATCGAGCACGGAGAATCGGCCTGCCGTCAATATGGCGTCACGGGATTTACGCCCCTCCCCCAGTGATTCTCCGACCTGCCGGGGGTCAGAGAATCCCGCCCAGTATATTTTGATGGGAAGAATAGGGAAGTCACTAAGTGCAAGTCTAGCTGGGGTAGAGGAACAAATGGGGCGGGATTCTCTGATCCTGAGGCTACGTGTTGACGCCATCGTAAACGCCGTCGCATTTCATGACATAAGAACATAAGAACTAGGAACAGGAGTAGGCCATCTGGCCCCTCGAGCCTGCTCCGCCATTGAATGAGATCATGGCTGATCTTTGTGGACTCAGCTCCACTCTCCGGCCCGTACACCATATCCCAGAATCCCTTTATTCTTTAGAAAGGCATCTATCTTCTTCTTAAGAACGTTTAAAGAAGGAGCCTCAACTGCTTCACTGGGCAAGGAATTCCAGAGATCTACAACCCTTTGGGTGAAGAAGTTCCTCCTACACTCCGTCCTAAATCTACCTCCCCTTATTTTGAGGCTATGCCCCCTAGTTCTGCTTTCCCCGACCAGTGGAAACAACCTGTCCGCATCTATCCTATCTATTCTCTTCATAATTTTAGATGTCTAAATAAGATCCCCCCGCATCCTTCTAAACTCCAATGAGTACAGTCCCAGTCTACTCAACCTCTCGTCATAATCTAATCCCCTCAACTCTGGGATCAACCTAGTGAATCTCCTCTGCACTCCCTCCAGTGCCAATATGTCCTTTCTCAGGTAAGGAGACCAAAACTGAACACAATACTCCAGATGCGGCCTCACCAACACCCTATACAATTGCAGCATAACCTCCCTAGTCTTGAACTCCATCCCTCTAGCAATGAAAGACAAAACTCGATTAGCCTTCTTAATCACCTGTTGCACCTGCACACCAACTTTTTGCGACTCGTGCACCAGCACACCCAGGTCCCTCTGCACAGCAGCATGTTTTAACATCTTACTGTTTAAATAATAATCCATTCTGCTGTTATTCCTCCCAAAATGGATAGCCTCATACTTGTCAACATTGTATTCCATCTGCCAGACCCTAGCCCATTCACCTAATCTATCCAAATCCTTCTGCAGACTTCCGGTATCCTCTGCCCTTTTTGCTTTACCACTCATCATAGTGTCGTCTGCAAACTTTGACACATTGCACTTGGTCCCCAACTCCAAATCGTCTATGTAAATTGTGAACAACTGCGCGCCCAACACTGATCCTTGAGGGACCCCACTAGTTACAGGTTGCCAACCAGAGAAACACCCATTTATCCCCACTCTCTGCTTTCTGTTAGTTAACCAATCCTCTACCCATGCTACCACTTTACCCTCAATGCCATGCATCTTTAGTTTATGCAGCAACCTTTTGTGTGGCACCTTGTCAAAAGCTTTCTGGAAATCCAGATATACCACATCCATTGGCTCCCCGTTATCTACTGCACTGGTAACGTCCTCAAAAAATTCTACCAAATTAGTCAGACACGACCTACCCTTTGTGAACCCATGCTGCGTCTGCCCAATGGGACAATTTCCCTCCAGGTGCCCCGCTATTTCCTCCTTAATGATAGATTCCAGCATTTTCCCTACAACCGAAGTTAAGCTTACCGGCCTATAATTACCCGCTTTCTGCCGACCTCCTTTTTTAAACAGTGGTGTCACGTTTGCTACTTTCCAATCCTCTGGGACCACCCCAGAGTCTAGTGAATTTTGATAAATTATCACTAGTGCGTTTACAATTTCCCGAGCCATCTCTTTTAACACTCTGGGATGCATCCCATCAGGGCCAGGAGACGTGTCTACCTTTAGCCCCATTAGCTTGTCCAATACTGCCTCCTTAGTGATTACAATCATCTCAAGGTCCTCACCTTTCATATTCTTATTTCCATCAGTCACTGGCATGTTATTTGTGTCCACCACTGTGAAGACTGACCCAAAAAACCTGTTCAGCTCCTCAGCCATTTCCCCGTCTCCTATTATTAAATCTCCCTTCTCATTTCCAAAGGACCAATATTTACCTTAGCCACTCTTTTTTGTCTTATATATTTGTAGAAGCTTTTATTATCTGCTTTAATGTTCTGAGCCAGTTTACTTTCATAGTCTACCTTACTCTTCTTTATGGCTTTTTTAGTAGCTTTCTGTTGTCCCCTAAAGACTTCCCAGTCCTCTAGTCTCCCACTAATTTTTGCCACTTTGTATGTTTTTTCCTTCAATTTGATACTCTCCCTCACCTCCTTAGATAGCCACGGTCGATTTTTCCCCTTTCTACCGTCTTTCTTTTTTGTCGGTATGAACCTTTTCTGAACACTGTGAAAGATCGCTCGGAAGGTTCTCCACTGTTCCTCAACTGCTTCACCGTGAAGTCTTTGCTCCCAGTCTACCTTAGCTAGTTCTTCTCTCATCCCATTGTAATCGCCTTTGTTTAAGCACAAAACACGAGTGTTTGATTTTACCTTGTCATCCTCCAACTTTATTTTAAATTCCACCATATTGTGGTCGCTCCTTCCAAGAGGATCCCGAACTATGAGATCATTAATCAATCCTGCCTCATTACACAGGACCAGATCTAGGACCGCTTGTTCCCTTGTAGGTTCATGTCCCCAGGAGCAGCAATTCTGGCCCCGACAGGGGGCCAGCATGGCACAAGAGTGATCCACGCCGCTTCAACTGCCAATACAGGAGTCAGATGGGCGCCGCGGGTCTGCGCATGCGCAGTGTGACCGGCGCCAATGCATGCACGCGTGGTGGCTCCCTTCTCCGCGCAGTCCCCGACGCAACATGGCGTAGGGCTACAGGAGCCGACGCGGAGCAAAGGAGGCTCCCAGCCCGAGAGTCTCGCCCACCGATCGGTCGGCCCCGATCGCAGGCAAGGCCACAGCGGAGCCCCCCCCTTGGGGTCACGCCGGCATAAGTCAGTGTAACTTTTTAATGGCGTCAACCAGTCGTGCTGGCTGACACCGACGAACGAGGAGGTAGGGGTCGGCATGGGGGGGCAGCCACAGAGGAGACGGCACAGCCGTGGCTGGGGGGGGGGGGGGGTGCAGTTTTCGGTGGCGGATGCTCCCCAGGGCCGGGGGTGCTTTGCGGTATTGGGGTCCGTGCCGAGGGTGGTGAGTGCCGGGGAGGGGATCGGGGGTGCCGAGCTGGTGAGTGCCGGGGAGGGGATCGGGGGTGCCCAGCTTGTGTGTGCCCGGGAGGGGATCGGGGGTGCCGAGTTGGTGAGTGCCGGGGAGGGGATTGGTGTTGCCGAGCAGGTGAGTGCCGGGGTGAGGATCGGGGGTGCCGAGCTGGTGAGTGCCGTGGAGCAGATTGGGGGTGCCGGGCTGGTGAGTGCCGTGGAGGGGTTCGGGGGAGCCAAGCTGGTGAGAGCCTGGGAGGGGTTCGGGTGTGCCGAGCTGGTGTGTGATGGGGAAGGGATTGAGGGTGCGGGGCTGGTGAGTGCCGGGGAGGGGTTCGGGGCTGGTGAGTGCCGGGGAGGGGATCGGGGGTACCGAGCTTGTGTGTGCCGGGGAGGGGATCGGGGGTACCGAGCTTGTGTGTGCCGGGGAGGGGATCGGGGGTGCCTAGTTGGTGAGTGCCAGGGAGGGGATTGGTGTTGCCGAGCTGGTGAGTGCCGGGGTGGGGATCGGGGGTGCCGAGCTGGTGAGTGCCATGGAGGGGTTCGGGGGAGCCAAGCTGGTGAGAGCCTGGGAGGGGTTCGGGGGTGCCGAGCTGGTGTGTGATGGGGAGGGTATCGAGGGTGCGGGGCTGGTGAGTGCCGGGGAGGGGTTCGGGGGTGCCGAGCTGGTGAGTGCCGGGGAAGGGATCGGGGCTGCCGAGCTGGTGAGTGCCGGGGAGGGGATTGGGGGTGCCGAGCTGGTGAGTGCCGGGGAGGGGATCGGGGTGGCCGGGCTGGGGAGTGCCGGGGAGGGTATTGGGGGTGCCGAGCTGGTGAGTGCCGGGGATGGGATCGGGGGTGCCGAGCTGGTGAGTGCCGGGGAGGGGATCGGGGGTGCCGAGTTGGTGAGTGCCAGGGAGGGGTTCGGGGGTGCCGAGCTGGTGAGTGCCGGGGAGGGGATCGGGGTGGCTGGGCTGGGGAGTGCCGGGGAGCGGATCGGGGGTGCCGAGCTGGTGAGTGCCGGGGAGGGGATCGGGGGTGCCGAGCTGGTGAGTGCCGGGGAGGGGATCGGGGTGGCTGGGCTGTGGAGTGCCGGGGAGCGGATCGGGGGTGCCGGGCTGGTGAGTGCCTGGGAGGGGATTGAGGGTGCCGGGCTGGGGACTGCTGGGGAGGGGATTGGGGATGCCGGGCTGGGGAGTGCTGGGGAGGGGATCGGGGGTGCCGAGCCGGTGAGTGCCGGGGAGGGGATCGGGGGTGCCGGGCTGGTGAGTGCCGGCGAGGGGATTGAGGGTGCTGAGTGCCGGGGAGGGGCTTGGGGGTGCTGGGCTGGGGAGTGCCGGGGAGGGGATCGGGGGTGCCGAGCTGGTGAGTGCCAGGAGGGGGTTTGGGGTGCTGGGCTGGGGAGTGCCAGGGAGGGGATCAGGGTTGCCGGGCTGGTGAGTGCCGGGGAGGGGATTGAGGGTGCTGAGTGCCGGGGAGTGCCGTGAGGGGATCGGGGGTGCCGAGCTGGTGAGTGCCGGGGAGGGGATCGGGAGTGCCAGGGAGGGGATCGGGGGTGCTGGGGAGTGCCGGGGAGGGGATCGGGGGTTCTGGTCTGGTGAGTGCCGGGGAGGGGATCGGGGGTGCCGAGCTGGTGGGTGCCAGGGGATGGGATTGGCGGTGCCAGGCTGGTGGGTGTCAGGCTGATGAGTGTCGGGGAGGTGATCGGGGGTGCCGAGCTGGGGAGTGCCGGGAGGGTATTGGGGGTGCTGTGCTGGGGAGGGGATGGGGGGTGCTGTGCTGGTGAGTGCCGGGAGGGGATTGGGGGTGCCGGGCTGGTGAGTGCCGGGGAGGGGACTGGGGGTGCCGGGCTGGTGAGTGCCGTGGAGGGGTTCGGGGGAGCCAAGCTGGTGAGTGCCAGGGAGGGGATCGGGGGTGCTGGGCTGGGGAGTGCCGGAGAGGTGATCGGGGTGGCCGGGCTGGGGAGTGCCGGGGAGGGGATCGGGGGTGCCGAGCTGGTGAGTGCCGGGAGGGGATTGGGGGTGCTGGGCTGGTGAGTGCCGGGGAGGTGATCGGGGTGGCCGGGCTGGGGAGTGCCGGGGAGGGGATCGGGGGTGCTGGGCTGAGGAGTGCCGGGGAGGGGATTGGGGGGGACGAGCTGGTGAGTGCCATGGAGGGGATTGGGGGTGCTGGGCTGGTGAGTGCCGGGGAGGGGATTGGGGGTGTCAGGCTGATGAGTGTCGGGGAGGTGATCAGGGGTGCCAAGTGGTGAGTGCCATGGAGGGGATTGGGGGTGCTGTGCTGGGGAGTGCCGGGGAGGGGATTGGGGGTGCCGAGCTGGTGAGTGCCGTGGAGGGGATTGTGGGTGCTGTGCTGGGGAGTGCCCGGGAGGGGATCGGGGGTGTCAGGCTGACGAGTGCCGGGGAGGGGATCAGGGGTGCTGGGCTGGTGAGTGCCGTGGAGGGGATTGGGGGTGTCAGGCTGATGAGTGTCGGGGAGGGGATCGGGGATGCTGAGCTGGTGAGTGCCATGGAGGGGATTGGGGGTGCTGTGCTGGGGAGTGCCGGGGAGGGGATCGGGGTGCTGAGCTGGGGAGTGCTGGGGGGAGGGGGGGGGGGGGGTGATCGGTGGTGCCAATTTTAAAGGATTAGGTCTGTATGGATGCTGTTTGATAGGAACAGCATTTCCTACATCTACATCATGAAAAGCCATTTAAGTACTTCCCAATTTATCTCTACAAACATGCCCATGTGATATCAATAACTCTTTCATGTCAGTTTGTTTTTCCTCTGGAAGGTAACTTAACAATTCATCCCAATTTTTAAGAACATCCTCACTTTCCAATTTAATTTGAGGTATGTCAAATTCACAGTCATCTGGATTTGGTTCATCACTTTGAGTTAGAATCATTAAAACCTCCTTTTTCTCTCCTTCCCTTTCAAAGTACCTTTTAAGCATATTCACATGACACACTCGGTGAGTCTTCCTTCTATCTGGTGTTTTTACCACATAATTCACCTCACTTAATTTCCTTTCAATCTGATACGGTCCACAAAACCTAACTTTTAAAGGCTCCCCTACCACTGGTAACAACACTAAAACTTTATCCCCACTGACAAAACTACGAACTTTGGATTTCTTGTCCGCTACCCGTTTCATCACATTTTGTGCAACTTTCAAATGTTGTCTAGCCAATTCATCTGCTCTATTTAATCGTTCCCTAAAATTTGACACGTAATCCAATAGTGTAATTTCTGATTTCTCACCCACCAATTTTTCCTTACTCAATTTAAGTGGTCCTCTTACCTCATGACCAAAAATTAGTTCAAAAGGACTAAATTTGGTAGACTCATTAGGTGCATCCCTACTTGCAAACAATACGAATGGGATTCCTTTATCCCAATCCTCTGGATAATCTTGACAATACGCCCTCAACATTGTCTTTAATGTGTGATGCCACCTTTCTAATGCTCCCTGCGATTCTGGATGGTACGCAGTTGATTTAAATTGTTTTATTCCTAAGCTATCCATAACATCTTTGAATAACTTTGAAGTAAAATTCATTCCGATTGAATTTCTGTGGGTAGTCCATATCCAGTAAAGAATTTAAGTAACTCCTCCACAATCCTTTTAGCTGTAATATTACGTACTGGAATTGCCTCTGGAAACCTAGTAGACACATCCATTATCGTCAAAAGATACTGATTCCCACTTTTTGTTTTAGGAAGCGGTCCTACACAATCAATTAGGACCCTTGTAAAAAGTTCCTCAAATCCTGGAATGGGTATTAAGGGCGCTGGTTTTATCACTGCTTGAGGTTTCCCTATCACTTGACATGTGTGACATGATTGACAAAATTTAACTACATCTTTATGTAGTCCAGGCCAATAAAAATGTTTCTGGATTTTAGCTTGAGTTTTCCTTATTCCCAAATGACCTCCCACTGGTACCTCATGTGCAACTCGCAACACCTCCTTTCTATACCCTACCGGCAATACTACTTGATGAACCTCTGCCCACTTTTCATCCGCCTGCATATGTACAGGTCTCCATTTTCTCATCGAGACATCATTTTTACGATAATAACACTCTGGTATACTCTCAGATTCCTCTTCAGTATATGCTTTCTGATATATCCATTTTATTTCGACATCTTTCTGTTGTAACTCCGCCAATTTTCCTGAACTCAAAATATCCGCCTCATCCTCCACCTGTTCTTGTTCTTTTTCAACCATCTGATCAAAAATCGTTTCTGATAATTGCACTTCATCTTCACCTTCACTCTTTGATTTCTCCTCTTGTCTTAACCTGTGACTTTGCGACCTCGTTACTACACAATCCGGAAAAATCCCAGGATATTCGTCCTTCAACACTTCAGTTGTCTGATTGTCCACTGGCTTATCAACCACAGTAGGCATCACTCCCACCTGCGATCCAGCTATATCATTACCCAAGATAAACTGTATTCCTGGACAAGATAGTTTATCTATTACTCCTACTACCACTTCACCACTTTTCATTGGACTTTCCAACCTTACCTTATATAATGGAACGCTACTCCTCTCACCCTGAATTCCACATATCACCACCTTTTCTGGCAACATTCTTCCCAAACTACATAATTCCTCATCTCTTACCATTAAAGATTGACTAGCCCCTGTATCTCTTAAAATTGTGACTTCTTTACCTGCTCCTCCTGATACACATGAGTAAACTTTATCCACACAAGTAAATTCTTTAAAGACATCTGGCACCTTCTTAACAATTACTTCTTGAACAGGCTGTACAATCGTTTGCACCTCCTTCGCTTCCCTTGGGCTTTCCTTTACCACTCTAACAAACCCCACCGTCTTATCCTGTTTTACCACATCAGCCTTCCCAGTGCTTTTCTTCAATCACCAACACTGACTTTACATGGCCTAGTTTATTACAGTGAAAACATTTGAAACTTTTCATTTCTTGTCCACCCTCCTGGATTTCTTTTTTAATCTGAGGTACACTCTCTTTGTTGTCTCCCATCAGATCACCTTTACCTTTACCACTTGAATATTTCTCATGTCCCCAGTTTCTATCCCTCACCGGCTGAAACTGATGTCGGAAACCAATCTTTGATTTATGATCTAATTCATAATCATCTGCCATTTCTGCTGCTAATCTCGTAGTTTTAACCCTCTGTTCTTCACATGAGTTCTCACTACATCAGGAATTGAATTTTTAAACTCCTCCAAAAGTATAATTTCTCTGAGAGCTTCATACGTTTGGTCTATTTTCAAAGCCCTTATCCACCTATCAAAATTACTCTGAGCCTTTCAAATTCCATGTATGTTTGACCAAATTCTTTCCTTAAATTTCTAAACCTTTGTCTGTAAGCTTCAGGCACTAGCTCATATGCACTTAAGATGGATTTCTTCACCTCCTCATACGTTCCAGATACCTCCTCCGCTAGTGATGCAAACACTTCACTACCTCGACCTACCAGCTTTGTTTGAATCATTAACACCCACATGTCCTGTGGCCATTTCATTTGTTTAGCTACCTTCTCAAATGAAATGAAAAAGGCTTCCACTTCCTTCTGGCCAAACCTTGGCAATGCTAGGACATATTTAAATAGATTCCCACCAAGCCTTCGACTATGACGCTCTTTCTCACTATCCTCATCACTATCATCCAACTGTACGTTTCCCTTTACGTCTGCCAATTTTAACTGATTGTCATGTTTCATGGCCATTTTCTGAAGTTCAAACTCCCTCTCTTTATCTTTTTCCCTGATCTGTATCTCCCTTTCTTTTTCTTTTTGTTCTGCTCGGGCTATTCTTTCTTTTCTCCTTTCTTCTCTCTCCTTTTCTTTTTCCGCTCTCTCTCTTTCTCTTTCTTTTTCCTCTCTCTCTCTTTCTCTTTCTTTTTCCTCTCTCTCTCTTTCTCTTTCTTTTTCCTCTCTCTTTTTCCTCTCTCTCACTCTCGTATTCCAGCCGCTTTAATTCTTTCTCATGTTCCATTTGTTTAATTTGCAACTGAATTTTGCCATTTCCAATGAGTCAAACTCTATCTCAGGCAACTTTAAATGCTTAACCACCGCCACAATTATCTCATCTTTTCGCATTTTGTCAGATAATGTTAACTGCAATGTTCTTGTCAAATCTTTTTTTTTTAAATGTTTTTATTCTCCATTTTCACATTTTCCTTCAAAATTTACACCCCACCCACAAACAGTAAACGGTAACAAATACAATATCAATCCCCTTAACAATACCAGCGACCCCATCCTCCCACCACCCCAAACAACGGCCCACCTGTCACTATATGCATCCAATAAAATAAACCCTCCCACGGTAGCAACAAAAAAAAAAGGAGAAAAAGAAAAAGGAGTCCGGGACCGCCCATGGTCACCATTGACCTATAGAGTCCACTCCCCCTCCCCCCCCTACATTCAACACCCTCCAACATCTGTAGGAGTACCGTACATGATACCCAAGAGTTGTACCCCCCCCCCCCCCCCCCAGTCTCCAACTCCTCCCGTCCACTGCCTCTTGTAAAACTCCTCTCCCCAACCTCGGTTCCTTCCCCCCCCAGCTTTCCACCCCGGCTAGACCACTCGGACCCTGTTCTGCCAGGCTCCGATGGCCACAGCCCCTCCCCCACAACCTCACTCCCGTTCACTGGCCGGCTTAAATCGGCCAGCGTGGAGACCCCCGCCCCGGTCCCTTTCCCCCTTACCCGGCCCTAGGAAAGCCCCTTTTAGCACACAAACCCCGCATATCCACCTACACCCCAAAGAGCCCTCATTTCGAGTGAAAGTCCCATCACTTCCCTTGTCCAAATATATACAACATTGGCTCCTTTAGCCCATACACCCGCACGCAGCAAAACAAAAAAGAAGAAAATACAGTCATGAGGTTACATCGGCACATGGCCATTTCTCAATTTCTCTGTTCTGCCACAGTCCTTCTGCCTTCGCAAACTCCTCCGCTACTTCCGCCGTATCAAAATAAAAGTCCCTGAGCTTGTAAGTCACCCTCAGCTTCGCTGGATATACAATGCCACACTGCACCTTGCTAATGTACAGTGCCCTCTTCACCCGTTTGAAGGCAGGCCGCCTCCTCGCCAGCTCCACCGTAAAGTCCTGGTATACCCGTACACCAGTTCCAGCCCACTGCACCACCCGCTTCTGCTTGGCCCAGCTCAGGACCTTCTCCTTCACACTGTACCTACGGAAGCACAGAGTCACTACCCCTGGCGGCTCACTCGCCTTTGTACAGGCCTCCATGACTGATGAGCCCGATCCAGTTCATATCGGGAGGGATCCTCCCCCTCCTCCAATAGTTTCGCCAGCATCGCGGCAAAATACTCAATCGGCCTCGGTCCTTCAACTCTTTCGGGCAGCCCCACAATCCTCAAATTCTGTCGCCTTGATCTGTTTTCCAGGTCTTCCATTTTTCCTCGCAGACCCTTGTTAATCCATCACCTTCCGCATCTCCTGCCCCATCGAGGCAAGTTGATCACCGTGCTGCAATAATGTCTCCTCCACTTCCTTCAGCGCCTCCCCTTGCTCTTGCACCTCCGCCACTGCGCTCGCCACCGCTGTCACCACTGGGGAAATCGCCTCCTCCACCAGCGCACTCAAAACCTCTCTCATCTCCTTCCTCGTTGTCTCCATGTATTTTGCAAACTGCCTTTCGAATTCCGCAGCCATCAACTTAGTTATTTCTTCAGCCGTAAGCAATGCGGCCTCCCCTGGTGCTCCAGCCTCCATTTTCCTTGGTGACCCCGCGGTGACCTCTCCACTCCCCGACGGACCTTCAGCTGTTTTCCTTACAGACGTTCTTTTGCTCACCCTCGACATCTTTCTTCACTGTGCCTTCACTCTGCCGCCTCTCTGCCTTCTCCCTGCTTTTGCCGCCTCCGTAGACCCTGGGACCGGGCTTAAAGCCCCGAAAATGCCGTTCCCGAAAGGGAGCCCTCCATTGTGCGGCCGCCTCCCGCCCGCCGTCACCGGAAGTCCCCGTTCTTGCCAAATCTAATAGTCTGCTTTTCGTTTCTGTCCGTAAAGTACTACGTGTGACATTCTCCACCCCCAAAAACTTCTGATCCTCTGAAAGAGCCATTGTTTACAACACTCTCCCCACTTAAACTAAAATACCACACTGGAAAAGCAACAATCCTTCACTGTCTTTAAGTTCACAAAAGCCAATCCAATAGATAGACTTTTATCCCCCTCAAGCCCCCAATTGTTATGGGCAAGGTGTTTTCAGAACCCCAAAATGTATCATGGAGTTCAACCAACCTCCCCTTTAATGGATTGTTGCTTTTCCTAGCACACGGCTTTTTCCCTAGGTGTGGGATTACAATTATGGACACGTGGGTTTTTAAACACAAAACACTGTTTATTCCATGAACTCAACTTAACATCTTAAATAAACATTGGATCTCTTAACACCCCTTACTTCAAAGATAACTCAGAAAATATTGCAACAGTAAATACTTCCTTAAAATGTTCCTTCAAACGTCCAAGAGACTTAACACCTTTAAACAGAATCACATCAGGTTAAAGGCTTCACTATTATAAGATTAAATCACACAAATGATCCAGAGATAGTCTTTCATGGGAGAGATCCAGCTCACTGCAAAACACAGACACACACCCAGCTCTTTTCAAAACTGAAACTCAAATCCTACAAAATGGCTGACCTAAAGCCCAGCTCAACCCACTCTCTGACATCACTGTTTTCTTAAAGGTACATTGCTTAAACATCCATGTCTTAAAGTTATTCTCACATGACACATGGTACATGGGGCGATCGATGGGGTGCACCTTGCCATGCGGCCACCAGCGGATAACAGGACTGTGTTCATGAACAGGAAGGGGACCTACTCTATGAACATTCAGGTGGTCTGTGATCACCGGATGACGATCCTGCTCTTCTGTGCCCGTTACCCGGGCAGTGTGCATGACTTATTTATCCTGGCACAATCGTTCATCACCGTCATGTTCGAGGGTCACCTCCCCTGTCTACGGGGCTGGTTGCTGGGTGACAGGGGTTACCCGTTGCGGTCGTGGCTGATGACGCCTATACGGAGGCCACGGACTGACGCGGAGAACCACTACAATGCTGCCCATGCAGCGACCAGGGGTGTGGTCGAGTGGTGCTTTGGGCTGTTGAAGATGTGCTTCAGGTGCCTGGGCAGCTCTGGAGGGGCCCTCCAGCACCCGTCGGATAGTGTCGGCCGTATCTTTGTTGTCTGTTGCGTCCTGCACAACATAGCCCAGCAGAGGGGCGATGTGCTGGAGGCAGAGGAGGGGAGGGAGGGAAGGGTGGTGGGAGGAATACGACGGAGAGCACACCTCCCCAGATGAGGAGGTTGTGGAGAGGGGGGGGGCAATGTGCAAAAAATTCGGGCTGGGCAGGGACGGGAGGCTGCCCATCGATACTGGCTGGGCCAGCGGGCACAGGAGGAGTTGATAGCCGCACGGTTCACAGACTAGGGTGTGGGGGGATTGGCTGAGCATGGGCACGGACAGTACAGTACGGCACCACCCCATCACCCGCACCCCGCCCACCATCAACCACCCTCACCCCACCCACCACCAATCACCCGCACCCCGCCCACCACCAACCACACTCACCCCGCCTACCACCGATCACCCGCATGCCCACCACCCCTCCATTACACATCCACCTGCAGCAAAACGGGCAGGGCTCACACGATCGCCAGTGGAAGCGGGTCTATTGCATGGCATGGAGGATGATGACCTGCTCTGCGATGAGCTCCGGGCTCTACACCGTTAGACAATGTCTGACTCATGGCCCCAGTAACACCCTCCACTGGGAGGTCCCTGCATGCGGCCTGGACAGCAGCACACAAACCCGTCGTCTGCCCGGGGGCGGGATGGCGGGGGGCAACCAGGAGGGTGAGGGGGGGGGGTGGTTTCCGTAGGTGTAAAAGTGACTTTAATTACAAACTGTCCATACACATGCCCTAGCCCCTATAACTAGTCTGTGCCCTGCACCCATGCAAACTTACTCAGTGTCTAATTTTCTGGCCTTACGGGACCTATGACTACCTCTAGGTAGTTCCCCAGACGGTACAGCAGAACTGGAGGCGGACTCCTGTGATTCCTGCCCTGTGACTAGGGTCCCCTTCGACGGCCGTTTCCTGGAGCGGCCCGGCTAGGATGGGCCAAGCTGCGCCTCTGGCAACCGAGATGGCGAGCTGCCAGCCTGTTCTGTCTGTTGCCCACCAGATGCACCTGGAAGGGAAGGGAGGGGGGAGTCCGAGGTGTCGCGGTGTTCCGGGACCTCCCTGCAGGGGACACGAAGTGGGCCCCAGCACCCCCTCCTCCCTCGGGGTACCCGATGGTCCCCGGGGCTCTCAATGGGTTGGGGATACAAACTGATCCAGCACCCGAGGCACCCCCGGTACCTGGCGCTGCCAGTCCTGGAGGCAGACTTTGGTATCGACAAGGGTCTGCACGATTGCAGCCATGTGGCTCAGGGAGTTGTCTATCACTGCCTGTGTCTGGGTGACGCCGGCCAGCATCTGGGCAATGGCAGTGATGCCCTCAGCGATGGCCTGCTGAGACTGGGCCATGGCCTGCTGGGATTGGGCCATTGCCTGCTGAGACTGGGCCATGGCGTTGAGTGCCTCTGCGATCTGCTGCTGGCTCTGGCTCATGGCTTCCTGTGAGAGGGCAGCCATGTCCTGGGCCACGGACGCCGCCAGCACGGAAAGCCCCACACCTTGCATACTGCTACCCTTGTCTGTCACCGTCGTACCCATTGCCTCCACAGCGGACGCCACCCGTGCAGTTTCAGCCTGGGTGGCACATATGACCACACCACTCCCTGCTCCTGCACGCAGAAGGACTCCTCCACCTGCGTCAACAAGTGCTGCAAGCCGGCTGTCACCCCCTTCACTTGTGTGGTAGTCTGTATTAGGGGTATTACGGTACCTAGGTTGGAGGTACCTGATACTGTAAGATCATTGGTGGAGCCTGCCTGCTGGTTCCACGCAGAAAGGCGGAGTATAATAGTCTGTGTTTCCCTAGCTGCTGTGTTTCCCTAGCTGCTCCCTCCCTAGAGGCACGGGCACTCGCAAGCTCCTTAGACATAGCCTCCCGCAACACCCGAGCGTACGTCCCCGACCGCGCGGTATCCCCATGGGCAGCGTGGACCCCACCCGCAGCCGATCCCGACGCATCCCCCAATCCCCCACAAGCTTGTGCTGTGCGGCTGCCAGGCAACCCTGGGGGGCCCCGATGCTATTTTTGCGGTCAAGCCAAGCACCCCCGGCAATGTTGCCCGGCCCGTTCCGCAACTTGCAAAAACTGTGGGAAGAAGGGGCATTTCGTGGCGGAATGCCAGGGTCGGTCAGTCGCCGCTGTCTCGGCAGGTGAACCGGGACCACCGCCATTCCCCTCCTTGCAGGCCATGTGTGGCCCATGGGCACCACCATCTTTGGTCCCGCGAGCCACGTGCAGTCCCCGGGCGCCGCCATCTTGTCCCCCAGAGGCCACGTGCAACTCATGGGCGCCGCCATCTTGCCCACCCACGGCCATGTGCGACCCATGGGCGCCGCCATCTTGACTGGAGTCTCAAGACCCCGATTCGAATGACCGCCCACCGCCCGAGGAGATCCATCAGCTTCTTCCACGACCCGCCTCGATGATACTGGACCAGTCTCGGCCCCAAACTCTTTCGACCGCGACAACGACAGTACTCATCAACGGACACAAGACATACTGCCTGATTGACTCCGGGAGCACGGAGAGCTTTATCCACCCCAATATGGTAAGGCACTGCTCCCTCACTATACACCCAGTTAACCAGAAAATCTCCCTGGCCTCCGGGTCTCATTCTGTGGAGATCAAGGGGTACTGCACAGCTAACCTCACAGTCCAGGGAAGAGAGTTTAACAATTTCCGACTCTACGTCCTCCCTCACCTCTGCGCTGCCACACTCCTGGGATTGGACTTCCAATGTAACCTCCAGAGCTTAACTTTTAAATTTGGCGGCCCTATACCCCCTCTGACTGTCTGCAGCCTCGCGACCCTCAAGGTCGACCTGCCTTCCCTGTTTGCAAACCTCACCCCTGAATGCAAACCCGTCGCCACCAGGAGCAGACGGTACAGTGCCCAGGATCGGATCTTCATCAGGTCAGAAGTCCAGCGGTTACTGAAGGAAGGTATTATCGAGGCTAGCAAATGCCCCTGGAGAGCTCAAGTGGTGGTTGTAAAGGCGGGGGAGAAGCACAGGATGGTCATCGATTACAGCCAGACCATAAACAGGTATACGCAGCTCGACGCGTACCCTCTCCCCCGCATATCTGATTTGGTCAATCAGATTGCACAATACAAAGTCTTTTCCAGAGACTTCCGGGTGCGGCGATGACCAGCTGAGTCGCACGTTTCGGCAGCTCCCTGTGAAACGGACTTTCGGGCTCTTGATAGGAGCCCCAACGACAATTTTGACGGCTAAAAACACTGTGCGGTAAACCAGAAGGGAATCCCCCCTGGATACGGATGGAAAAAGGAGGAGAGAGTGGCCAGATTGCAGTGGATCCTTTAGAACAGTGGCAAGGAAGGCAAGCAAAAACCAAGATGGCGTCGGAAGGTGGCAGTTTAACATGGGGCCCTGAACAACAAGAGTTCTTGAAATGCTGTGTGGAAGAGATCAAAAAGGAAATGAAGAAAGAGCTGTTGGCCCCGATACTACAGGCGATCGAAGGGCTAAAGGAGGAACAAAAGACCCAGGAGCGGGAGCTTCGGGTTGTGAAGGCAAAGGCAGCCGAGAATGAGGACGATATAGAGGGCCTGGTGGTGAAGACGGAGACGCAGGAGGCACATCAGAAACGATGTGTGGAAAGGTTGGAGGCACTGGAAAACAACGCAAGGAGGAACAACCTGAGGATTCTTGGTCTTCCTGAAGGTGTGGAGGGAGCGGACGTCGGGGCATATGTGAGCACGATGCTGCACTCGTTAATGGGAGCGGAGGCCCCGGCGGGTCCGTTGGAGGTGGAGGGAGCATACCGAGTGATGGCGCGAGGACCGAGAGCAGGAGAAATTCCCAGAGCCATAGTGGTGAGATTCCTCCGTTTTAAGGATAGAGAAATGGTCCTTAGATGGGCGAAGAAAACTCGGAGCAGTAAATGGGAGAACGCGGTGATCCGCGTTTATCAAGTCTGGAGTGCGGAGGTGGCGAGAAGGAGGGCGAGCTTTAATCGGGCCAAGGCGGTGCTTCATAAAAAGAAGATAAAATTTGGAATGCTGCAACCGGCAAGACTGTGGGTCACATATCGAGGGAGGCACCACTACTTTGAGACGGCGGATGAAGCGTGGACTTTTATTGTGGAGAAAAACTGGAATGAGCGGGTTATTAAAAAGAACGTTCGAACAAAGTGGTGGGGCGAATGTGGGGGGCAAAGAGGGGTTTTATGTACTAATCCTGCGATGTGGTAACTTTTCTCTCTCCCACAGGTGGTGATGGGGGGAGGAGGGGAGGTGGAGGAGATGGGGCGTTGGCCATTGGGGGCGGGGCCAAGGGAGAAGCGCGGGCTTGGTTCCCGCGCTATGATAATCATGGCGGGAATAGAGAAGCAGGAAGGAGGGGGCGTCGCACGGTGCGAGCCGAGGTCACGGGGGGAAGCCGAGGTCAGCCAGAGTTTGCTGACTTCTGGGAGCAACATGGGGGGAGTAATTATGCTAGCGAGGGATCTAGCGGGGGGGGGGTGGGAGGGGGGAATTACTGGGTTGCTGCTGCTGGGGAGAGGGGGGAGCTGGTATGGGAGAGGATGGGCGGGGGGGCACCGCCTGGGGGAGATACAGCTGCGTGGGAACCGGGTGAGGAGCTGGAAAAAGGTGATGGCTAATCGACAAGGGGGGTGGGTAGGAAGCCCCCCAACTCGGCTGATCACGTGGAACGTGAGAGGGCTGAACGGGCCGATAAAGAGGGCACGGGTACTCGCACACCTTAAGAAACTTAAGGCAGATGTGGTTATGTTACAGGAAACGCACCTGAAACTGATAGACCAGGTTAGGCTACGCAAAGGATGGGTGGGGCAGGTGTTCCATTCGGGGCTAGATGCGAAAAACAGGGGGGTGGCTATATTAGTGGGGAAGCGGGTAATGTTCGAGGCAAAGACTATAGTGGCGGATAACGGGGGCAGATACGTGATGGTGAGTGGCAAACTACAGGGGGAGACGGTGGTTTTGGTAAACGTATATGCCCCGAACTGGGATGATGCCAATTTTATGAGGCGGATGCTAGGACGCATTCCGGACCTAGAGATGGGAAAGCTGATAATGGGGGGAGATTTTAATACGGTGTTGGAACCAGGGCTGGATAGGTCGAAGTCCAGGACTGGAAGGAGGCCGGCAGCAGCCAAGGTACTTAAAGATTTTATGGAGCAGATGGGAGGTGTAGACCCGTGGAGATTTAGCAGACCTAGGAGTAAGGAGTTCTCGTTTTTCTCCTATGTCCATAAAGTCTACTCGCGAATAGACTTTTTTGTGCTGGGTAGGGCATTGATCCCGAAGGTGAGGGGAACGGAGTATACGGCTATAGCCATTTCGGATCACGCTCCACACTGGGTGGACTTGGAGATAGGGGAGGAAACAGGAGGGCGCCCACCCTGGAGAATGGACATGGGACTAATGGCAGATGAGGGGGTGTGTCTAAGGGTGAGGGGGTGCATTGAAAAGTACTTGGAACTCAATGATAATGGGGAGGTCCAGGTGGGAGTGGTCTGGGAGGCGTTGAAGGCGGTGGTTAGAGGGGAGCTGATATCAATAAGGGCACATAAAGGGAAGCAGGAGAGTAAGGAACGGGAGCGGTTGCTGCAAGAACTTTTGAGGGTGGACAGACAATATGCGGAAGCACCGGAGGAGGGACTGTACAGGGAAAGGCAAAGGCTACATGTAGAATTTGACTTGCTGACTACAGGCACTGCAGAGGCACAATGGAGGAAGGCACAGGGTGTACAGTACGAATATGGGGAGAAGGCGAGCAGGTTGCTGGCACACCAATTGAGGAAAAGGGGAGCAGCGAGGGAAATAGGGGGAGTGAGGGATGAGGAAGGAGAGATGGAGCGGGGAGCGGAGAGAGTGAATGGAGTGTTCAAGACATTTTATAAAAAATTATATGAAGCTCAACCCCCGGATGGGAGGGAGAGAATGATGGGCTTCTTGGATCGGCTGGAATTTCCCAAGGTGGAAGAGCAGGAAAGGGTGGGACTGGGAGCACAGATCGAGGTAGAAGAAGTGGTGAAAGGAATTAGGAGCATGCAGGCGGGAAAGGCCCCAGGACCGGATGGATTCCCAGTCGAATTCTATAGAAAATATGTGGACTTGCTCGCCCCGGTACTGACGAGGACCTTTAATGAGGCAAAGGAAAGGGGACAACTGCCCCCGACTATGTCTGAAGCAACGATATCGCTTCTCTTAAAGAAGGAAAAGGACCCGCTACAATGCGGGTCCTATAGACCTATTTCCCTCCTAAATGTAGATGCCAAGGTCCTGGCCAAGGTAATGGCAATGAGAATAGAGGAATGTGTCCCGGGGGTGGTCCACGAGGACCAAACTGGGTTTGTGAAGGGGAGACAGCTGAACACGAATATATGGAGGTTGTTAGGGGTAATGATGATGGCCCCACCAGAGGGAGAAACGGAGATAGTAATGGCGATGGATGCCGAGAAAGCATTTGATAGAGTGGAGTGGGATTATTTGTGGGAGGTGTTGAGGAGATTTGGTTTTGGAGAGGGGTATGTTAGATGGGTGCAGCTGTTGTATAGGGCCCCAGTGGCGAGCGTGGTCACGAATGGATGGGGATCTGCATATTTTCGGCTCCATAGAGGGACAAGGCAGGGATGCCCTCTGTCCCCATTATTGTTTGCACTGGCGATTGAGCCCCTGGCGATAGCGTTGAGGGGTTCCAAGAAGTGGAGGGGAGTACTTAGGGGAGGAGAAGAGCACCGGGTATCTTTGTATGCGGACGATTTGCTACGATACGTGGCGGACCCGGCGGAGGGGATGCCAGAAATAATGCGGATACTTGGGGAGTTTGGGGATTTTTCAGGGTATAAATTGAACATGGGGAAAAGTGAGTTGTTTGTGGTGCATCCAGGGGAGCAGAGTAGAGAAATAGAGGACCTACCGTTGAGGAAGGTAACAAGGGACTTTCGTTACCTGGGGATCCAGATAGCTAAGAATTGGGGCACATTGCATAGGTTAAATTTAACGCGGTTGGTGGAACAGATGGAGGAGGATTTCAAGAGATGGGATATGGTATCCCTGTCAATGGCAGGGAGGGTGCAGGCGGTTAAGATGGTGGTCCTCCCGAGATTCCTCTTTGTGTTTCAGTGCCTCCCGGTGGTGATCACGAAGGCTTTTTTAAAAAGGATTGAAAAGAGCATCATGGGTTTTGTGTGGGCCGGGAAGACCCCGAGAGTGAGGAAGGGATTCTTACAGCGTAGCAGGGATAGGGGGGTGCTGGCACTACCGAGCCTAAGTGAGTATTATTGGGCCGCTAATATTTCAATGGTGAGTAAGTGGATGGGAGAGGAGGAGGGAGCGGCGTGGAAGAGATTAGAGAGGGCGTCCTGTAGGGAGACTAGCCTACAGGCTATGGTGACAGCCCCATTGCCGTTCTCACCGAGGAACTACACCACAAGCCCGGTGGTGGTGGCTACACTGAAGATTTGGGGACAGTGGAGACGGCATAGGGGAAAGACTGGAGCCTTGGGGGGGTCCCCGATACGAAACAACCATAGGTTTGCCCCGGGGGGAATGGATGGGGGATATGGAATGTGGCAAAGAGCAGGAATAACGCAACTGAAAGATCTGTTTGTGGATGGGAAGTTCGCGAGTCTGGGAGCGCTGACCGAGAAATATGGGTTGCCCCAAGGGAATGCATTCAGGTATATGCAACTGAGGGCTTTTGCGAGGCAACAGGTGAGGGAATTCCCGCAGCTCCCGACACAAGAGGTGCAGGACAGAGTGATCTCAAAGACATGGGTGGGGGATGGTAAGGTGTCAGATATATATAGGGAAATGAGGGACGAAGGGGAGACTTTGGTAGATGAACTAAAAGGGAAATGGGAAGAAGAGCTGGGGGAGGAGATCGAGGAGGGGCTGTGGGCAGATGCCCTAAGCAGGGTAAACTCGTCGTCCTCGTGTGCCAGGCTAAGCCTGATTCAGTTTAAGGTATTACACAGGGCACATATGACTGGAGCACGGCTCAGTAAATTTTTTGGGGTGGAGGATAGGTGTGCGAGGTGCTCGAGAAGCCCAGCGAATCATAGCCAGATGTTTTGGTCATGCCCGGCACTACAGGGGTTTTGGATGGGGGTGACAAAGGTGCTTTCAAAAGTAGTAGGAGTCCGGGTCGAACCAAGCTGGGGGTTGGCTATATTTGGGGTTGCACAAGAGCCGGGAGTGCAGGAGGCGAGAGAGGCCGATGTTTTGGCCTTTGCGTCCCTAGTAGCCCGGCGCAGGATATTGCTAATGTGGAAAGAAGCCAAGCCCCCGGGGGTGGAGACCTGGATAAATGACATGGCGGGGTTTATAAGGCTAGAGCGGATTAAGTTCGTCCTAAGGGGGTCGGCTCAAGGGTTCACCAGGCGGTGGCAACCGTTCGTCGAATACCTCGCAGAAAGATAGACGGAATGGGAAAAAGAAGGCAGCAGCAGCAGCCCAGGATCGGGGGGGGGGGGGGGGGGGAGGTGTTACTTATGACAAGGCAGTTGCCAATTAGGGCTAGTTTTCATTTTTGTTATTTATTATTTATTCATTTTTTGTTTATAAAATAGGTCATTGTTATTTGTGTTGTTATAATATTGTGTAAAGGATGCACAATGTACTGTGTTGGTTGACCAAAAATTTTCAATAAAATATTTAATTAAAAAAAAAACAAAGTCTTTTCCACGGTGGACCTCAAATCCGCCTACCATCAGCTCTCCATTCGCCCGGATGACCGCAAGTACACTGCATTCGAAGCAGATGGGCGGCTCTACCACTTCCTAAGGGTTCCCTTCGGTGTCACAAATGGGGTCTCGGTCTTCCAACAGGAGATGGAGTGAATGGTTGACCGGTATGGTTTGCGGGCCACGTTTCCATACCTCAACACCGTCACTATCTTCGGCCACAACCAGCAGGACCATGACACCAACCTCCGCAAATTCCTCCATACCGCCAGTCTCCTTCACCTGACCTATAACAAGGAGAAATGCGTATTCAGCACCGATCGTCTAGCTATCCTTGGCTACTGTTATTGAAAATATGGAAAGATGTGTCATTTGAAACATGGAAGTCTGGCAATATCTGGTCTGAGAGAAACATGAGAGAATGTAGGGAAAGATCCCACGAAGGGTTAACAGCAGCTGCCAGGAGAGGATTGTAAAATGCAGATAGCCTTGGTCAAGCAGGCTTAGCAAACAAGACAAACAGGATTTTGAATGAAGCCAAAAACAATGGCTCACACCTTCATTGAAAGTAACTATCTTAGTAAGGATCTGGAAAAGAAAGGATGAGGTTCAGTTGAATTTGGTGATAATTCTAGGTGTGAAAATTTGCTAAACCAGGTAAATTAAAGAAAACTGGAGACTATCAGTCTACGAGAAACATAATTCAAAGCCAAAATCAAAGTCAAAATTATGAGCTGAGGACACAATTGGTAAATACAATTATAGAAATGACAGGAAATAAAATTCACACCTCGATTGAAACCAAAGCATTTTGAACATCACAAAGGAAACAATGTAATCTGGTCTATGAGGTGAAGTCATGTCAAAATGAATACTTAGTTGGATTAGAAAGTTTAGATCAAAGATACTTTTTAGAATCAAAGTGAAAAATGTAACTTTACAATAACGTCATAAAAACTAGATAACTGTTAGAAAAATATATAAACCCGAAGAAAGGGAACCAGAACAAGAGAGAGGGAGAGAGAGGAGAGAAGCAGCTCAGAGTCAGATTGCAGTCTGCTCGGCCATGGGAAAGAGACAGTGCAAAGCAGCCGAGCTAAAATAGCTAATACATCTAAGGAAGACTAGAATTTAAAAAGTAGGTAGAGTCAGCTCAGAGTCAGCTCAGAGATAGCCAGCAGAGTCAGCTCTCATAGCTGGGTACATGGGAAAGATAGGACACAGCAACCGAGCTAACCAGCAAATACATTGAAAGAAGACCAGATTTTAAAAAGAAGATTGATTGTCAAGTTGGGCCTGAAGGTTCCTTCAACCAACCAGAAGGATCTAGAAGCAAGATCTTGTTACCTTTCTGTAAAGAAAGTATTTGCAGCTTTTAAAAGAAAAAATATAATAATGAAATAACTTAATTTAACCTGAAATAGTGGTTATTCCAAAGTCTACTTTACTTACTTAGCAATGCGGGACCCAGGATCGATGCTACTAAGTGGTAAGTAGATGAAATCTTTGGTGAAGGTATGGGTTATACCGGGGGATAACTTGAAAACATAGTTTGACCTGAATAGCACCCACTGAAGCCTGTATCGGAGTCGGGGAGTGAGAATCCCTGATCACCATTTAGAATGTCGGCCTTTTTGGTATAGGGGGACTTCTAAGAATAGTGGTGAGTTTTCAAAAACACTATGTAGTGCACGATGGAGTCATAGGCCCAGATCCCAAACGCATGCGCCCACTCATGGAGTTTCCCTCCCCCACTGCTCCAAGGCCCTGAAACGTTGCCTGGAGTTTTTCTCATATTACCCCCAGTGGGTCCCCAATTATGCGGACAAGGCCTGCCCACTAATCCAATCCACGGCTTTACCCCTGTCGGAAGAGGCCCGCCAGGCCTTCAGTCGCATAAAGGCAGACATCGCAAAAGCCACGATGCACACAATCGATGAATCCCTTCTCTTCCAGGTCGAGAGCGACGCATCCGACGTAGCTCTGGCGGCCACCCTCAACCAGGCAGGCAGGCCTGTGGCCTTCTTCTCACGCACCCTCCATGCCTCCGAAATCCGTCATCCCTCAGTTGAAAAGGAGGCCCAAGCCATAGTAGATGCTGTACGGCATTGGGGGCACTACCTGGCTGGCAGGAGATTCACACTCCTCACTGACCAACGGTCGGTAGCTTTCATGTTCGATAATGCACAGCGGGGCAAGATAAAGAACGATAAGATCTTACGGTGGAGGATCGAGCACTCCACCTACAACTACGAGATCTTGTATCGTCCCGGGAAGCTCAACGAGCCTCCTGATGCCCTATCCCACGGCACATATGCCAACGCACAAGTGGACCGACTCCGGACCCTTCACAATGACCTCTGCCACCAGGGGGGTCACTCGTTTCTTCCATTTCATCAAAACCCGCAACCTGTCCTACTCCATCGAGGAGGTCAGGACCGTCATCAGGAACTGCCAAATCTGCGCGGAGTGCAAGCCGCACTACTACCGGCCAGAGAAAGCGCACCTGGTGAAGGCTTCCCGCCCCTTTGAGCTCCTCAGCACGGACCCCTCCCCTCCACCGACCGCAACACGTACTTCTTGAACGTGATTGATGAGTACTCCCGGTTCCCGTTCGCCATCCGCTGCCACCGTCATTAAAGCCCTCCACAGCATCTTTACCCTGTTCGGTTTCCCCGCCTTCGTCCACAGCGATAGTGGGTCCTCCTTCATGAGCGACGAGCTGCATCAGTTCCTGCTCAGCAAGGGCATCGCCTCAAGCAGGACGACCAGCTACAATCCCCGGGGAAACGGGCAGGTGGAGAGGGAGAATGGAACGTTCTGGAAGACCGTCCTACTGGCCCTACAGTCCAAGAATCTCCCAGTCTCCCGCTGGCAGGAGGTCCTCCCCGATGCACTCCACTCCATTCGATCACTACTGTGTACCACGACCAACGAAACACCTCATGAATGTCTCATTGTCTTCGTTGGTCGAGAGGGTACACCTCCTTCATGCTAACCCTCAGTGCGCCTATGTGGCGTACCCTGACGGCCGACAGGATATGGTCTCCCCCCAGGACCTGGAGCCCACTGGATCCCCACCCACACCCCTCTCACCAACCCCACCGACCCTCCCACCGGCACACCCCACTGCTGCCCCTTGTCCAGGGGGATCGGTCTTTCACTGGTATCACCTAGGGGCGATGAAGCTGAAGACGCCACGCTCCCAGAGTCACAGATGCCCGAGCCGGCGCCTGCATCACCGCCAAGACTGCGACGATCACAGAGGACGACCAGGGCCCCCCAATCGACGAATAGCTTCATTATGAAATGTATCTGTAAATAAATACCTGTAAATAATTTGTGTGACATGTAAAAAGGCAAAACAATGTACCACCGACGGGTACCGCTATAACCTCCACCACTGTACAACACAAGACCACCACGCCTGCCGGACCCTTTTTTTTAACAGGGGGTGAATGTGATAGTCTGTTTTAGGGGTATTACGGTACCTAGGTTGGAGGTACCTGGTACTGTAAGATCATTGGTGTTGGAGGTACCTGATACTGTAAGATCATTGGTGGAGTCTGCCTGCTAGTTCCGCCCAGAAAGGCGGAGTATAAGAGTCTGTGTTTTCCTAGCTGCTGCATTCTGTACCTGCGCTGCTGGGGGAAACATCTAGTTCAATAAAGCCTTCAATTGTCTCCAATCTCGCTTCGGGAGTTATTGATCGTGCATCAACTTGTCCCAGAGTCCCTGACTGCATCGGGTCTATGGGTGGGTGTGGGAACTCCAGGAACCCGGGAACCCTTCTGGGAGGCAGCTGTTTGTCGGGACTGGTCTGCCCTCCGACAATCCGGCCACTCGGCTGCTCCTACCTCCACCTGTTGTACCGGGACGGCTGTGTGGTGCGCACCAGTGACTGTACCAGAAGCCTCATCGCTAAAGTGACCAACCGAGGTGAGTGTCTCTGCGATGGTGGAGGGTGCAGGAGATAGCAGTGGCGTTATGTTGAGGTCCTCATCGGACCCGAAGTCCGGGCTCTCCTGGGGCGGTGTGTCCTGTCCGTCCGTCCCCTGTGTCTGGGTGTCCTGTCCATCCATTCCCTGTCTTTGGGTGTCCTGTTCGTCCGTCCCCTGTGTCAGGGTGTCGTGTCCGTTCGTCCCCTGTGCCTGGGTCTCGTCTCCGTCCGTCCCCTGTGTCTGGGTCTCGTCTCCGTCCGTCCCCTGTGTCTGGGTGTCATGTCCGTCCATCCCCTGCGTCTGGGTCTCGTGTCCGTTCGTCCCCTGTGTCTGGGTGTCTGGGTGAGGGAGAAGGGGTGCTGGGAGGAAGGGGGATCAGAGGAGGGGGGGGAAGGGGTGCAGGCAGTGGGGGTCTCACTTGGTGCTGCGTCCCCGAGCCCTGCGTCCGCAACCTCTCGGTCCTCGGGTCCGCCTGCGAGTTCCGGGGCCCTCTCTTCATGAACGGTGAGGGGGCGCAATTCAGGTGGACCCCCTCCAGTCCTGTCACGCTCCTGGTTGTTATGGGCGCGCTTGTCCTGGAGAGGGGGGTGGGAGAGGGGAGACGTAGAGTGTTAGGCGGACATATACTTGCAGACCAACGGTTGGGTGTATGTTGGCATAGGTTCACAGCCCATCCTGCCAATGCAGCCTGCATGGGTGGGTGCAGCCATGTCGGTCTCAGCTAGGGCTGTGCCGCCCGTCCTGGGGGGGGGGGAGGTGCATATGTGTGGGGGATTGATGAGGTTGGTTCCATGGGCATAGTGGGGGGGTACTCACCCTGGCTGCCCTGACTAGGTCATTGACCTTCTTGTGGCATTGGCTGCCTGTCCTGGCTGTTACGGCCATGATGCTGACGGCCTCTGCCACTTCCTTCCACAGTCGCCGGCTGGTGTTTGCTGCGATCCAGAGGCCGTGTCCAGAGTACAGGGCCTCCCTCCTGTTCTGCACGGCGTCCAGGAGCGCCTCGATGTTCCGCTCCTGGAACCTCGGTGATGCGCGGCCATCTTCCCGCGTTGCTGTCTCTCCGCTGGTGGCGTCTTTTCAAGAGCGACGCCGTATGGCGTCAATTACGGCATCGGTTCCTCACAGCGCCGAGGACCCGGGTTCGATCCCAGCCATGGGACACTGTCCATGTGGCGTTTGCAGGGTAGGTGGAATGGCCAAGCTAAAGTGTCCCTTACTTGGGAAAAAAAATTAATTGGGTACTTTAAATTTATTTTTAAAAAAGGATGGGTTATGGCCCAGTCGGTGTCGGTGTCTAATGTGGTCAATGTTAACAGAAAGACCATCAAAAAGCATGTTGGCCACCTGAGTAGTCGAGGGGTGGCAACATCTGAAGTGGTGCCGGCAAGTCCAGTGAGCATCATGAGTACTCCTGTAACTCGGTCCAGCCAAGGGAAGGCAGGGACTCCCGTTTCTGTTCAACCTGCTGTGTCAGTCGAGGCCAAAGAGGCTGTCATCGCAGTGGGCCCTCCAGAGGTGGCTTGGACTGTGGACCACTCAATTGCCCAAAAGTTGGCCGAGCCTGTGGCTGGGCTACAGAGGTCCGGGAGGACCGAGAGGTCCCCAGACCAATTTACCTTTTGATGGACTCTCTTTCCTTGGTGTCCCTGTTAACCATTGTAACTTTGTATTGTATTGGGATAGTGTGTTAAGGTACGAAAGGGGGGAGCGAGGTGGCAGTGTGGCCCCTATATGGGCCATGTGATCCGCTTAGGACCAACCGTGAAGGAGCACACAAACCCTGGCCAATGGGGAGTTCGCTTGGGGCCTGGGAGCAGGACACCAGGCAGTGTGGACTGTCATAATATACACCAGTATATCATGGTGCAGATACTTACACACTGATGGACACACAGCAAGACCAATCAACACACACAACACCGCAGCCAATCACCAGTTAGAGCACACTCACTATAAAGACAGGGGGCATCAGAGTTCCCGCTCATTCGGGATGCAGCCTCCTACAAGGACAGAGCTAACAGCTTACAGCACAGATCCTCACCATGTGCTGAGAGCATAGACTGGTTCGGACAGGCATAGGTCTTTAGTTTAATCTAACATCGTGTTAACCCACAGTGAAAGTATGTTCAACAGTTTCTAACTTAATAAAATAGTGTTGTACTATTTTAAGTGTTGGTGGCCTGTATGTGTTCCACGGATCCAGAGCACCCAACATCATGGTACCAGGAGTGGGGTCATCGCACGTGACACATATTCAACGGGGGCCCATGATGAGGCCTCATCACATTGAAGGAGCACTGCCCCAATGCCGGATTGACTCGCATCAGTCAAAATTTTGGTCTCCTTTGCTGGATCAAAGAAAGCTAAGACCGGGGCCGTGGTGAGTTTTGCTTTGAGTTCTCTCCATTCGCGCTTGTGGGCAGGGAGCCATTGGAAGTCTGTCGTCTTCCTGACCAGGTTCCTGAGAGCCGTGGTATGAGAGGCGAGGTTAGGGATAAATTTCCCTAAAAAATTGACCATGCCCAGAAATCGGAGGACTGCCTTCTTGTCCTCTGGTGTTTTCATAGCTGTGATGGTAGCTACATTGTCCGCATCTGGCTGCACATCCAATTGGGAGATGTGGTCCCCGAGGAACTTGAGTTCCGTCTGACCAAAAGAGCATTTGGCCCTGTTGAGGCGTCTGAATACGCGCTGGAGGCGACTAACATGCTCCTGCGGGGTGGTGGACCAAATGATTATGTCATCGACATAGACGTGAACACCTTCAATGCCTTCTATCATTTGTTCCATAATCCTATGGAACACTTCTGATGCAGATATGATCCAGAACGGCATCCTGTTAAATGTGCAAAGTTTCCTGCTGGGTTTATCAAGCTGGATTTGCCAGAATCCTTTTGAGGCGTTGAGTTTGGTGAAGAGCTTGGCGCGAGCCATCTCACATGTGAGCTCTTCGCGCTTGGGAATTGGATAATGCTCCCTCATGATATTGCGATTTAGATCCTTGGGATCAATGCATATTCTCAATTCGCCGGAAGGCTTTTTTACACATACCATGGAACTGACCCAGTCGGTCGGTTCCGTGACTTTGGAAATCACTCCTTGGTTCTAGAGGTCCTGCAGCTGCTGCTTGAGGCGGTCCTTAAGGGGTGCTGGGACCCTGCGAGGTGCCTGCACCACAGGCGTGGCATTAGGTTTTAATAAAATCTTGTAGGTGTATGGGAGCGTGCCCATGCCCTCGAAGACGTTGTGGTACTGATTGATAATGGCGTCGAGCTGCGCCCTGAAGTCGGTGTCCTGAAAGGCAGACGCGTCAGCAGGAGAGAGAGTGAACTCTCTAAACTAGGTTCAACAGCTTGCATGCCTGCGCGCCAAGCAGGGAGGCTTTCGAGGAGCCCACAATTTCAAAGGGAAGGATGGCTTTGCGTGACCTGTGCGTCACTTCAAGTTGACACGAGCCGCTGGCAGCAATGGCATTGCCATTATAATCTAATAGCTGGCAGGCTGATGGGATGATGACTGGTTTGACAAAAAGGCTTTGGAGGTCAGACCGCGCAATGAGATTGGCGGAGGCACCAGTGTCCAGGCGGAATGGTATTTGGGACCGGTTGACCGTAAGTGTGGCACACCACTCATCGTCTGGATCGATGCTGTATACCGATAGAGGCTGGATTCTTTGCTTCAGCGACACCCTGTTTTTTGTAACGATACTGATTTGAAAAGGTGCCTTCGGGTCCTCGGTGTCAATATCGGGTAGTAGGCCCGCATCGGACTCGGTGACCGTGTGTTGAATGGCCCAGACATTCCTGCGAGGCTGGCCAGAGCGATACGAATTGGCAGGCCGAGCTGATCTGCATAAAGCAGCATAGTGCCAAGTTTGCCACATCTCAGGCATTGTCGGGATTTGGCAGGGCATTGCCGCTTTAAATGGGCGGAGCCACAGTTGCCACACGTTGTAGCGTCAGTACGTTCGCTGCGCCACCGCGCATGTGCAGTGTAGCCGTATGTTCTGCGCGCCTGCGCAGTACGTTCGTCGACGTCGCCGTCCCCTCGTTCAGTGCACACAAGCGCGGGAGTCCACGAAAAGCTCTCAAAATGGCCGCCCTCATCCAGGCTGAGGCCCTGGAGTTGCTCGATTGCTTGGACCGGTTCTGCCTCGTGTGGACCTTGCCGCGCCGTTTCAGCCGCTTGGATGTGGGAATACCGACTAGTGGCGTGTTCGTGTAGCACGCGGGTCTCGATAGCGGTCGCTAGGGTGAGCTGCTTTACCTTGAGGAGCTGCTGGCGTAGGGGTTCCGACTGAACACCGAAAATGATCTGGTCCCGTATCATGGAGTCGGAGGTGGGTGAGAAAGAACTGGAAAGGTTCATCCTTACCCTGCAAACGCTGTTGGAATACATAGCGCTCAAAACTTTCATTCACCTCTATGTTGCAGTGAGTGTCAAACTTGAGGAGGACCGTGTAAAGACGTGTTGTAAGTGTTCTGTGTCTGTTGTCTAACTACCTTTCCTTTCATTAATGAACCCCTTTGTTTATAACTGGAAGCCTCCAGTCTATGTCTCGAGCCACCGCAAGTACAAATGCATCAATTATTAAAACTTGCAGCACAATAAAGTCATTTCAAAAACACAAGTTAAGCACTAGGCTTTATTCTAGAGGGATAAAATTAAACAGGAGGGAAGTTATGCTAAACCTCACTTAGAGTAGAGTGAGCAAATCTGATCACCATATTTTCAAAAGCAAATGGAAGACGAAGCAGAGTTGAACTACAAGGATGATATCAAACATGTTTGAGTATACATCTCAGGAAAGGTTGTATCTAGTGAAAAGAAGAGGCAGCGGGCGACCTACTGGAGGTCTTTAACATTGGGCAAAATTCTCCACTTGCGAGACTTCAAACGTGAACTGCGATCGGGCATCCGGCCAATACAGAGTTCGGCGCCCGGCGCGGATTTGGGCGCCATGCTTCGGTCCCTCGCCGGAGGGGATAACAAGGCACCGTGCGGCGGTGGTCTGCCAAACTGGCATTTGCATTAATTTAAATGTGATTAGCGCGTTTGACCCACCAGCTCCGGAGGCCTCTGCCTTTCTCAGGCGGAGGTCACGAGGATGCAATTTACCACAGGTATTTATAAACGGGGAATGGACGCCATGGCTCCTAAGGGGAGAGAGAAGGCAAGCAAAGTTTGAAAATCTGTTAAAAGTTCTAGCGCGTGCTGGGGATGGGGGCTTGGGCCGGGAGGAATAGTGGGGAGCAACTTGCTGACAGCTCCATGAATTCGGGTCCCCCGCGGGATTTGCGTGGCCTGGCTCAAGTTGCCATTGCTGCAGTATTTGTTTTAAACGCAGCCATTTAGGACAAGTTAAAGCCCCTGGCTGCTCATCCTACTAACTGTGTCCTGTAAATGTTCACTGGAAACTCTCAGACTCCAGCTGGCCCATCACCGGGATGGGTGTGGCCGAGCTCAATCAGTGGCACACCAGGTGCTGGCCCCCCCCTCAGTTCAATCATCAGAAGCACAGCCCCACTGCAGGGAAAGCAGGGGAATAGCACAGCTCATCCCAAACAAAGCACACATGCACCATGGCCTTTGGCACCCTCTTTGGCACGCTGCCCCTCTCATGGCAGAGGCCTCACCAGTGACACAATCAGCCAGCCCACTTGGCAGGACCACCAGCTGTCTCCAAGCCCTGCCTGCCCCACTGCCCCTGTGTCCATCCATCCTGTGCCTGGACAGGTTGTCACAACCTATGTGTCACACCCAGGACCCACATCACACTGCAGCTCCGTTCCCAGAAGATGCACACTTCCCTGCCTCACCTCCGTATGCAGCACAACCTGTCCCATATTTTCGGCCTGATCAGTGTGTTTGTGTGGCGGGTGTATTTAAGCGTGTCTGCAGCTTGTCAGCCCTGCAAGTGTCCATCACAGACCCGCCGATTCCCACACCGTTTCTCCTGGGTTTTGATGGTGTTCCACGCGGCGCCAGTGCTAGCCCCTCACCGGTACCAGAATCGGTGCAGGCGTGGCGTGAATTTTCTGAAGTGAAAGTCCATGGATTTGCCATTGGCGTCAGCACTTAGACTCAGAAATGGCGAATTTGGCTCATTATAATCATGGAATTCTTTCGGAAAAGAATAAAACTTGCATATTTATAGTGCCTTTCGTGACATTGAGGCATCACAAAGCACCTTTTATCCATGAATACTAATTGTAGCCACTGTTGTTATTACAAATTTACAACCAATTTGGGCAGAGTAAAGTCCTGCCAACAGCCAATGACCAAAATAATCAATGTTTAGCTGTGTTGCTTCATTGAAGAACAAGTCAATGTCTTCAGAAGAGGGGGGAGTGGAAACAAGTAAAAACAAACAATCTTTGTTTCTCGGATGTATGTCAGAAATCACAATGTACCATGATGTGATTTAAAATGATGGCCAGAATTCCCAGCTCCCGCTGGCAGTGCAACCCCATCCGTGGGTTTCCCGGTGGCGTGAGGTGGCTTCAATGGGAAATACCATTGGCAAGCGACGGGAGCAGTGTAGGAGACACATCCAGAGTGGGAATTTGGAACTTGGTAATTTGGTGCAGTGAGGTAATTTGGTGGAGAGTAGGAGAAGGTGCTTTTTCCCTACTGTTTTGTTCTGTCTCTTTCTTCTGCCCTGTAACTTTTAATCTGTAGGGAGAGAACCAGAGAGCATTCGAGAACCTGGAAATGTAAGTGATTTTTATTTATTTTTATTACCTTTTCAAATTGTGTGGGGGGGGGGGGAAACTGAAGTGACATCACAGTAAAGCTGTGGCCTGATTAGCTGGTTGGGAAGCTACACTAAATTAAAAAAATTAAGCATTGTTAAACTAATTAAACATAATTACTTATTACTTAATTATAATTTAGAGGGGTATTTAACCCAGAGATCGGAGAGTACTATATTTAGCTTTCACATTTACAGTAGAAATCTAGTGCCAGGAAACCTATAGTTAACAGTAACTTTTTTTTTTAACTTTTGAATTTAATTTACTAATTAATTGACGCAATGTCAATTAGAGGGGTGCAGTGCTCTGACTGTGAGATGTGGCAGGTCCGGGAGGCTACCAGCGTCCCGGATGGCTTCATCTGCAGAAAGTGCACCGAACTGGAGCTCCTCACTGACCGCATGGTTCGGTTGGAGCAGCAATTGGATGCACTTAGGAGCATGCAGGTGGCAGAAAGCATCATAGATAGCAGTTATATAAATGTGGTCACACCCAAGGTGCAGGTAGAGAAATGGGTGACCACCAAAAAGGACAGGCAGTCAGTGCAGGAATCCCCTGTGGTTGTCCCCCTCTCAAACAGGTATACATACCCCATTGGATACTGTCAGGGGTGATAGCCTATCAGGGGAAAACAGCAGCACCCAGAGCAGTGGCACTACGGCTGGCTCTGATGTTCAGAAGGGAGGGTCAAAGCGCAGAAGAGCAATAGTCATAGAGGACTCTATAGTCAGGGGCACAGATAAGCCCTTCTGTGGACGTGAAAGAGACTCCAGGATGGTGTGTTGCCTCCCTGGAGCCAGGGTCCAGGATGTCTCCGAACGGGTAGCGGGCATCCTGAAGGGGGAGGGCAAACAGGCAGAGGTTGTTGTACATATTGGGACTAACGACATAGGCAGGAAGGGGCATGATGTCCTGCAGCAGGTGTTCAGGGTGCTAGGCAGAAAGTTAAAAGACAGGACCTCTAGGATTGTAATCTCGGGATTACTCCCTGTGCCACGTGCCAGTGAGGCTAGAAATAGGAAGATAGAGCAGCTAAACACGTGGCTAAACAGCTGGTGTAGGAGGGCGGGTTTCCGTTATCTGGACCACTGGGATCTCCTCCGGCGCAGGTGTGACCTTCATCAGAAGGACGGGTTGCATCTAAACTGGAGAGGCATAAATATCCTGGCCGCGAGGTTTGCTAGTGTCACACGGGAGGGTTTAAACTTGTATGGCAGGGGGGTGGGCACCGGAGCAATAGGTCAGAAGGTGAAAGCATTGAGGGAGAACTAGGGAATAGGGCCAGTATTGCTCTGAGGCAGAGCAGACAGGGAAATGTTGCTGAACATAACGGGTCTGGTGGCCTGAAGTGCATATGTTTTCATGCAAGAAGTATTACGGGTAAGGCAGATGAACTTAGAGCTTGGATTAGTACTTGGAACTATGATGTTGTTGCCATTACAGAGACCTGGTTGAGGGAAGGACAGGATTGGCAGCTAAACGTTCCAGGATTTAGATGTTTCAGGTGGGATAGAGGGGGATGTAAAAGGGGTGGCGGAGTTGCACTCCTGGTTCGGGAGCATATCACAGCTGTACTACGGAAGGACACCTCAGAGGGCAGTGAGGCTATATGGGTAGAGATCAGGAATAAGAAGGGTGCAGTCACAATGTTGGGGGTTTACTACAGCCCCCCCAACAGCCAGCAGGAGATAGAGGAGCAGATAGGTAGACAGATTTTGGAAAAGATTAGAAACAACAGGGTTGTTGTGATGGGAGACTTCAACTTCCCCAATATTGACTGGGACTCATTTAGTGCCAGGGGCTTAGACAGGGCTTGGACAGCAGAGTTTGTAAGGAGCATCCAGGAGGGCTTCTTAAAACAATATGTAGACAGTCCAACTAGGGAAGGGGCTGTACTGGACCTGGTATTGGGAATGAGCCTGGCCAGGTGGTAGAAATTTCAGTAGGGGAGCATTTCGGGAACAGTGACCACAATTCAGTAAGTTTTAAAGTGCTGGTGGACAAGGATAAGAGTGGTCCGAGGGTGAATGTGCTAAATTGGGGGAAGGCTAATTATAACAATATTAGGCGGGAACTGAAGAACCTAAATTGGGGGCGGATGTTTGAGGGTAAATCATGTGGGAGGCTTTCAAGTGTCAGTTCAAAGGAATTCAGGACCGGCATGTTCCTGTGAAGAAGAAGGATCAATACGGCAAATTTCGCGAACCTTGGATAACGAGAGATATTGTAGGCCTCGTCAAAAAGAAAATGGAGGCATTTGTCAGGGCTAGAAGGCTAGAAGGCTGGGAACAGACGAAGCCTGTGTGGAATATAAGGAAAGTAGAAAGGAACTTAAGCAAGGAGTCAGGAGGGCTAGAAGGGGTCACGAAAAGCCATTGGCAAATAAGGTTAAGGAAATTCCCATGGCTTTTTATATCAAGAGGGTAGCCAAGGAAAGGGTTGACCCACTGAGGGATAGGCAATGTAATCTATGTGTGGAGCCAGAGGTAATGGGCAAGGTACTAAATGAATACTTTGCATTAGTATTCACCAAAGAGAAGGAATTGGTGGATGTTGAGCCTGGGTCACATTGAGATCCAAAAAGACAAGGAGTTGGGCGTCTTGAAAAATATTAAGGTAGATAAGTCCCCAAGGCCTGATGGGATCTACCCCAGAATACTGAAGGAGGCTAGATAGGAAACTGCTGAGGCCTTGACAGAAATCTTTGGATCCTCACTGTCTTCAGGTGATGTCCCGGAGGACTGGAGAATAGCCAATGTTGTTCCTTTGTTCCTTTAAGATGGGTAGCAAGGATAATCCAGGGAACTACAGGCCGGTGAGCCTTACGTCAGTGGATGGGAAATTACTGGAGAGAATTCTTCGAGACAGGATCTACTCCCATTTGGAAGCAAATGGACATATTAGTGAGAGGCAGCATGCTTTTGTGAAGGGGAGGTCGTGTCTCACTAACTTGATAGAGTTTTTCGAGGTCGTCACAAAGATGATTGATGCAGGTAGGGCAGTGGATGTCGTCTATATGGACTTCAGTAAGGCCTTTGGCACGATCCCTCATGGTAAACTGGTACAAAAGGTGAAGTCACATGGGATCAGGGGTGAGCTGGCAAGGTGGATACAGAACTGGCTAGGTCATAGAAGGCAGAGAGTAGCAATGGAAGGGTGCTTTTCTAATTGGAGGGCTGTGACTAGTGGTGTTCCGCAGGGTTCAGTGCTGGGACCTTTGCTGTTCGTAGTATATATAAATCATTTGGAGGCAAATGTAACTGGTCTGATTAGTAAGTTTGCAGACGACACAAAGGTTGGTGGAATTGCGGATAGCGATGAGGACTGTCAGAGGATACAGCAGGATTTAGGTAGTTTGGAGACTTGTGCGGAGAGATGGCAGATGAAGTTTAATCCGGACAAATGTGAGTTAATGCATTTTGGAAGGTCTAATGCACATAGGGAATATACAGTGAATGGTAGAACCCTCAAGAGTATTGAAAGTCAGAGAGATCTAGGTGTACAGGTCCACAGGTCACTGAAAGGGGCAACACAGGTGGAGAAGGTAGTTAAGAAGACATACGGCATGCTTGCCTTCATTGGCCAGAGCATTGAGTATAAGAATTGGCAAGTCATGTTGCAGCTGTATAGAACCTTAATTAGGCCACACTTGGAGTATAGTGTTCAATTCTGGTCACCACACTACCAGAAGGATGTGGATGCTTTAGAGTGGGTGCGGAAGCGATTTACCAGAATGTTGCCTGGTATGGAGGGCACTAGCTATGAGGAGAGGTTGAATAAGCTCGGTTTGTTCTCACTGGAACGACGGAGGTTGAGGGACGACCTGATAGAGGCCTACAATATTATGAGGGGCATAGGGAGAGTGGATAGTCAGAGGCTTTTCCCCAGGGTAGAGGGGTCAATTACTCGGGGGCATAGATCTACGGTGCGAGGGGCAAGGTTTAGAGTAGATGTAAGAGGCAAGTTTTTTACACAGAGGATAGTGAATGCCTGTAACACGCTGCCGGAGGAGGTGGTGGAAGCAGGGACGATAGTGACATTTAAGTGGCATCTTGACAAATACATGAATAGGATGGGAATAGAGGGATACGGACCCAGGAAGTGCAGAAGATTGTAGTTTTGTCGGGCAGCATGGTCGGCACGGGCTTGGAGGGCCGAAGGGCCTGATCCTGTGCTGTACATATCTTTGTTCTTTGTATCCCGCCGCCAATAAACAGGCGGCTGGGGGGGGACTGGAGAATTTCAATATTCAGTGAGGGTTTGTCAGCCGAGGTAAAGGCAGGCAAATTGTAAATCTCACTGGTGTGTGAGATTCCTTTTCTGCTGCCATTTTTCTCTTCACCTTAAGTTGCTGCACGAAATTACTGCAATTCCCTTCACTGTAGCACGGATTGACTGGGGAAATGGTGGATAAAGCACGCAAAGTGAAAGCAAGTCAGAGAACTTGGGCAGCACGGTAGCATTGTGGATAGCACAATTGCTTCACAGCTCCAGGGTCCCAGGTTCGATTCCGGCTTGGGTCACTGTCTGTGCGGATTCTGCACATCCTCCCCGTGTGTGCGTGGGTTTCCTCCGGGTGCTCCGGTTTCCTCCCACAGTCCAAAGATGTGCGGGTTAGGTGGATTGGCCAATGATAAATTGCCCTTAGTGTCCAAAATTGCCCTTAGTGTTGGGTGGGGTTGCTGGGTTATGGAGATAGGGTGGAGGTGCTGAACTTGGGTAGGGTGCTCTTTCCAAGAGCCGGTGCCGACTCGATGGGCCGAATGGCCTCCTTCGACACTGTAAATTCTATGATAAACTGGAGAAAAGCGTTGAGGCAGCAAGAGGCAAGAAAATTAAGATGAATCGATGACATAAAAGCCAGAAAAGAGGCAAGAGGAAAAGATACAGAAAGAAATCCTGACAGAAAACAGGCAAAAGAAAAGACTACTGATTAAAAGGGGAAAAATATACGGCACCCTGGGCAAGTGCGCGGTCAATTCCAGCCCCACCTGACCCTGAGACACCACAAAAGTGAATGAACCAATAATTCTCATCAAAATTCTCCCCCAAAATTTCGAAGTTCATTTTTGGCAAGTTTTCCAGGAGTTTTCCGCCAGCTCTACTGGCGAGTTTCCCACTGCTATTCAATGATGCTTAGTCACGTTTTTGGGCCGTGGGGCGTTTGTTACTGGTTTAGCCAACACTTTGGGTGCAATTCTCTGGCCTCGCTAAGCTCTCGCTCAAGCGAAATGAGGCCGGTGAATAGTGGAAGAGGCCAAAAATGAGGATGGTGCCATGCAGCAAACAGTTTGCGATACACCGACCCGCTCCCGGAGGCAAAATCTAGATCTCGCTGCAGTGTGGCGCAAAATCAATTATCAGGCCAGCACGGTGGCGCAGTGGGTTAGCACTGTGGCCTCATGGCGCCAAGGTCCCAGGTTCGATCCCGGCTCTGGGTCACTGTCCGTGTGGAGTTTGCACATTCTCCCCGTGTTTGCGTGGGTTTCGCCCCCACAGCACAAAGATGTGCAGAGTAGGTGGATTGGCCACACTAAATGAGCAGCACGGTAGCATTGTGGGTAGCACAATTGCTTCACAGCTCCAGGGTCCCAGGTTCAATTCCCGGCTTGGGTCACTGTCTGTGCTGAGTCTGCACGTTCCCCCCGTGTGTGCGTGGGTTTCCTCCGGGTGCTCCGGTGTGCGGGTTACGTGGATTGGCCATGCTGAATTGCCCATAGTGTCCTTTCGTGTTGGGTGGGGTTACTGGGTACGGGGATAGGATGGAAGTGTCGATCTTGGGTAGGGTGCTCTTTCCAAGAGCCGGTGCAGACTCGATGGGCCGAATGGCCTCCTTCTGCACTGTAAATTCTATGATTCTATGAAATTGTCCCTTAATTAGAAAAAAATGAATTGGGTACTCTAAATTTAAAAAAAAAGAAATCAATTATCACCATGTAAACCCCATGTCCATGCAATTGACGAGAGCCACCCCATATCCAACGGCCTCCCCAGCAAGTGGTCATGCTGGCGCCGATTAGTATTCCTTTTGAAAACTGTGAACCTGGTGAAAGGTCTTCTGTGGGGAGCTGAGGAGGTAAATAACCATCTTTTCTCACAGACAAAGAGCTTGGCGGTGCTGGGCTTGCCACCCCAGTGCTCGGTGGGGGGTAGGAGACCTCGGCTGGGGTTGGGAGACCATCCGCAGGGGTGGGCGGCCCATGGAAGAGTGGGGGAGTGCGCTGGAGGGGGGGGGAGTGGGGCAACCGCTCACGGCACCACGGTGCCAAACCCAGGTTTGCGTGTACTCATTCCTGGGGAACCCTTGTCCCTTCCTATCCACCCCACCGACCACCCATTATCTCTGCTGACTGCCAAGGCCTCTGGCTGCGCGGCTGAAGGTTGTCGCTAATAGGAAAGTGGGCACTTCACACAACCATAGAACATAGAACATTACAGCGCAGTACAGGCCCTTTGGCCCTCGATGTTGCGCCACCTGTGAAACAACTCAAAAGCACATCAAAACTATTCCCTTATCGTCCATATGTCTATCCAATGACCATTTGAATGTCCTTAGTGTTGGCGAGTCCACTACTGTTGCAGGCAGGGCATTCCACGCCCTTACTAATCTCTGAGTAATGAACCTACCTCTGACATCTGTCCTTTATCTATCTCCCCTCAATTTAAAGCTACGTCCCCTCGTGCTAGACATCACCATCTGAGGATAAAGGCTCTCACTGTCCACCCTATCTAATCCTCTGATCATCTTGAATGCCTCAATTAAGTCACCTCTTAACCTTCTTCTTTCAAAATAAAATAACCTCAAGTCCCTCAGCCTTCCCTCATAAGATCTTCCCGCCAGACCAGGCAACATCCTGGTAAATCTCCTCTGCACCCTTTCCAATGCTTCCACATCCTTCCTATAATGCGGGGACCAGAATTGCACAGCGGGGACCAGAATTGCACGCAATACTCCAAATGCGGCCGCACCAGAGTTTTGTACAGCTGCAACCTGACCTCATGGCTCCGAAACTCAATCCCTTTACCAATAAAAGCTAACACACCGTACGCCTTCTTAACAACCCTCTCAACCTGGGTGGCAACTTTCAGGGATCTCTGCACATGGACACCAAGATCTCTGTGCTCATCCACACTGCCAAGAATCTCACCATGAGCCCAGTACTCTGTCTTCCTGTTATTCCTTCCAAAATGAATCACCTCACACTTTCCTGCATTAAACTCCATTTGCCACCTCTCAGCCCAGCGCTGCAGCTTATCTATATCCCTCTGTAACTTGTAACATCCTTCCATACGGTCCACAACTCCACCGACTTTAGTGTCATCTGCAAATTTACTCACCCATCCTTCTGCGCCCTCCCCCAGGTCATTTATAAAAATGACAAACAGTAGTGGCCCCAAAACAGATCCTTGTGGTACACCACTAGTAACTGGACTCCAGTCTGAACATTTCCCATCAACTACCAGTTGTCTTCTTCCAGCTAGTCAATTTCTGATCCAAACTGCTAAATCACCCTGAATCCCATGCCTCCGTATTTTCTGCAGTCGCCTAACGTGGGGAACCTTATCAAACGCTTTACTGAAATCCATATACACCACATGACCTGCTTTACCCTCATCCACCTGTTTGGTCATAGAACATAGAGCATAGAACGATACAGCGCAGTACAGGCCCTTCGGCCAACGATGTTGCACCGAAACAAAAGCCATCTAACCTACACTATGCCATTATCATCCATATGTTTATCCAATAAACTCTTAAATGCCCACAATGTTGGCGAGTTCACTACTGTTGCAGGTAGGGCATTCCACGGCCTCACTACTCTTTGCGTAAAGAACCTACCTCTGACCTCTGTCCTATATCTATTACCCCTCAGTTTAAAGCTATGTCCCCTCGTGCCAGACATTTCCATCCGCGGGAGAAGGCTCTCACTGTCCACCCTATCCAACCCCCTGATCATTTTGTATGCCTCTATTAAGTCTCCTCTTAACCTTCTTCTCTCCAACAAAAACAACCTCAAGTCCATCAGCCTTTCCTCATAAGATTTTCCCTCCATACCAGGCAACATCCTGGTAAATCTCCTCTGCACCCGCTCCAAAGCCTCCACGTCCTTCCTATAATGCGGTGACCAGAACTGGACGCAATACTCCAAATGCGGCCGGACCAGAGTTTTGTACAGCTGCAACATGACCTCCTGACTCCGGAACTCAATCCCTCTACCAATAAAGGCCAACACTCCATAGGCCTTCTTCACAACCCTATCAACCTGGGTGGCAACTTTCTGGTATCTATGTACATGGACACCTAGATCCCTCTGCTCATCAACACTTCCAAGAACTTTACCATGAGCCAAATATTCCGCATTCCTGTTATTCCTTCCAAAGTGAATCACCTCACACTTCTCTACATTAAACTCCATTTGCCACCTCTCAGCCCAGCTCTGCAGCTTATCTATATCCCTCTGTAACCTGCTACATCCTTCCACACTGTCGACAACACCACCGACTTTAGTGTCGTCTGCAAATCTACTCACCCACCCTTCTGCGCCTTCCTCTAGGTCATTGATAAAAATGACAAACAGCAACGGCCCCAGAACAGATCCTTGTGATACGCCACTTGTAACTGAACTCCATTCTGAACATTTCCCATCAACCACCACCCTCTGTCTTCTTTCAGCTAGCCAATTTCTGATCCACATCTCGAAATCACTCTCAATCCCCAGCCTCCGTATTTTCTGCAATAGCCTACCGTGGGGAACCTTATCAAACGCTTTACTGAAATCCATATACACCACATTAACTGCTCTACCCTCGTCTACCTGTTCAGTCACCTTCTCAAAGAACTCGATAAGGTTTGTGAGGCATGACCTACCCTTCACAAAGCCATGCTGACTATCCCTGATCATATTATTCCTATCTAGATGATTATAAATCTTGTCTCTTATAATCCCCTCCAAGACTTTACCCACTACAGACGTGCGGCTCACCGGTCTATAGTTGCCGGGGTTGTCTCTGCTCCCCTTTTTGAACAAAGGGACCACATTTGCTATCCTCCAGTCCTCTGGCACTATTCCTGTAGCCAGTGATGACATAAAAATCAAAGCCAAAGGTCCAGCAATCTCTTCCCTGGCCTCCCAGAGAATCCTAGGATAAATCCCATCAGGCCCCGGGGATTTATCTATTTTCAGCCTGTCCAGAATTGCCAACACCTCTTCCCTACGTACCTCAATGCCATCTATTCTAATAGCCTGGGTCTCAGCATTCTCCTCCACAACATTATCTTTTTCCTGAGTGAATACTGACGAAAAATATTCATTTAGTATCTCGCCTATCTCTTCAGACTCCACACACAACTTCCCATCCCTGTCCTTGACTGGTCCTACTCTTTCCCTAGTCATTCGCTTATTCCTGACATACCTATAGAAAGCTTTTGGGTTTTCCTTGATCCTACCTGCCAAATACTTCTCATGTCCCCTCCTTGCTCGTCTTAGCTCTCTCTTTAGATCCTTCCTCGCTACCTTGTAACTATCCATCGCCCCAACTGAAACTTCACACCTCATCTTCACATAGGCCTCCTTCTTCCTCTTAACAAGAGATTCCACTTCTTTGGTAAACCACGGTTCCCTCGCTCTACGCCTTCCTCCCTGCCTGACCGGTGCATACTTAACAAGAACACACAGTAGCTGATCCTTGAACAAGCTCCACTTATCCAGTGTGCCCAACACTTGCAGCCTACTTCTCCACCCTACCCCCCCCCCCCCCAAGTCACGTCTAATGACATCATAATTGCCCTTCCCCCAGCTATAACTCTTGCACTGCGGTGTATACTTATCCCTTTCCATCATTAACGTAAACGTCACCGAATTGTGGTCACTGTCCCCAAAGTGCTCTCCTACCTCCAAATCCAACACCTGGCCTGGTTCATTACCCAAAACCAAATCCAACGTGGCCTCGCTTCTTGTTGGCCTGTCAACATATTGTGTCAGGAAACCCTCCTGCACACACTGTACAAAAAACGACCCATCTAATGTACTCAAACTATATTTTTTCCAATCAATATTTGGACTGGTCAACTTCTCAAAGAACTCAATATGGTTTGTAAGTCACGACCTACCCTTCACAAAACCGTGTTGACTATCTCTCATCAAATCATTCCTTTCCAGATGATTATACATCCTAACTCTTATAAACCTTTCCAAGGTTTTGCCCACAACAGAACTAAGGCTCACTGGTCTATAGTTACCGGGGTTGTCTCTACTCCCTTTCTTGAACAAGGGGACAACATTTGCTATCCTCCAGCCTTCTGGCATTATTCCTGTGGACAAAGATGCCTTAAAGATCAAAGCCAAAGGCTCAGCAATCTCCTCCCTAGCTTCCCAGAGAATCTTCGGATAAATCCCTTCCGGCCCTGGGGACTTATCTATTTTCACACTTTCCAGAATTGCTAACACCTCCTCCTTATGAACCTCAATCCCTTCTAGTCTAGTAGCCTGAATCTCAGTATTCTCCTCGCCTACATTGTCTTTTTCCTGTGTGAATACTGACAAAAAATATTCATTTAGCACCTCTCCTATCTCCTCGGACTCCACGCACAAATTCCCACTACTGTCCTTGACTGGCCCTACTCTTACCCTAGTCATTCTTTTATTCCTGATATATCTATAGAAAGCTTTAGGGTTATCCTTGATCCCACCTGCCAAAGATTTCTCATGTCCCCTCCTGGCTCTTCTTAGCTCTCTCTTTAGGTCCTTCCTAGCTAACTTGTAACTCTCGAGCGCCCTAACTGAACCTTCATGTCTCATCTTTACATAAGCCTCCTTCTTCCTTTTGACAAGTGTTTCGACTGCTTTAGTAAACCACGGTTCCCTTGCTCGACCACTTCCTCCCTGCCTGACAGGTACATACATAACAAGGACACGCAGTAGCTGTTCCTTGAACAAGCTCCACAATTCTATTGTGCCCATTCCCTCCAGTTTTCCTCTCCATCCGATGCATCCTAAGTCTTGCCTCATCACATCATAATTGCCTTTTCCCCCAGATATAACTCTTGCCCTGCGGTATATACCTATCCCTTTCCATCACTAAAGTAATCGTAATCGAATTGTGGTCACTATCACCAAAGTGCTCATCTACCTCCAAATCTAACACCTGTTCTGGTTCATTACCCAGTACCAAATCCAATATGGCCTCGCTTCTCATTGGCCTATCTACACACAGTGTCAGGAAATCGTCCTGCACACATTGGACAAAAACGGACCCATCTAAAGTACTCGAACTATAGCGTTTCCAGTCAATATTTGGAAAGTTAAAGTCCCCCATAACAACTACACTGTTGCTTTCGCTCCTATCCAGAATCATCTTTGCAATCCTTTCCTCTACATCTCTGGAAATTTTCAGAGGCCTATAGAAAACCCCTAACAGGGTGACCTCTCCTTTCCTGTTTCTAACCTCAGCCCATACTACCTCAGTAGACGAGTCCTCATCAAACGTCCATTCTGCCACCGTAATACTGTCCTTGTCTAACAATGCCACCCCTCCCCCTCTTTTACCACCTTCCCTGAGCTTACCCATGTAGGAATCATTGTCTTGCATCCCAATCACACCTTGGTGCCTGGAAATTGTGCTTGAACACTGCGGGAAGTAACACCACACACGCAATAGCCAACATCCGAACATCCAGGGGATGGGACGCATCTCTGGGACATGTCCATGGCCGGAGAGTGGGTGGCTGCCACGGGGAAGTGGAGATGCCTGGAGAGATGGATCAAGGGTTTGAAGGTCAGCCCGCATTGCGGAAGAAGGTGACAGAGGCATCATACTGGTTGTGCAGAAGGGTGTTTATTGTGTTTGACAATTCCCCACTCTCCCAATGGTGTGCTGCCCCCTCCTCCACCTCCAGTCCCCTCACTCCCGACATACCCCCCATCCCCACCACTTCACCTGGTGCCCTCAGTGATCCTCAATGTCCTTTGCCCTCCTTTCTCTGCCACGATGTGTAGGTGTGCCCCAGGATGCAGCCAGCTGCTTACCTCATCCTGTGGCCTTCGGCACCCCTGGCGGGCATCCTCTGGGGGCTCTGAGGCCGGAGGGCCCCGGCTCACTTGTCGGCGACACATGCGCAGCCGTACCTCCCTGTCCCGTGTGCTGGCTGCGAGTCTCAGCCTCATCAGAGGGGTGGATCTAGTGGGTGCCGATGACCACCATCTCCACTCCATGGGACAGATTTGGGTTGGCACTCAGTGCCTTCTCCTCCCGGTTGGTGCCCATAGGGCCCTGGAGTTCACCTTGGGATGGAGGGCAGCTGGTTCGAGCCTCGGCTGCCCCTACATCATCTGGCTCTGCCAGCCCTGGCAGTACCCCGTGGTCTGCACCATCCTGTCGACGCCCCCAGTGCTGCTCCTCAGTGACTGGAACATGTTCCGCAGCGCCTCGGCCATGCCCATCTGACAGCGGGACATGTCTGCAGAACCTCATCCAGGTCAGCCTGGCACTGGGTGACATCCTCCAGCGAGGCATTCTGTCGAGACCCTCAGCCATGGCAGTCACCAACTGCAGGATGCCTTGGACCCTCACTAATGGTGCTGATGTCGTGCACCAGGCTCTTCATGTGGTCACCAGATGCCAGTGAATCGTGCACCTTCTCAGCCCTCTGTCTTCCTCTGTAGAGAAGGAGAGTGTGGAACAATAGGAGTTAGAGAGACAAAAGCAGCAAAATGAAAAGAGCCAAATCACTAGACCCAACGCCTGCGAGATTGCCAAAAATGAGAGTTCCACTAAATACATTTAGATAAACTTGAAAAGGAACATTATTTACACCAAATCACAGGAAGTTAACATGAGGTATGCTATACCTTGTAAGGTAATTCAATATAGGCAGTATCCATGGCAACAGATGACATATTGGTTGGGGTACATGATAGGCTTTCCTATCAGATAATTCATGCCACATCAACATGGCACTGAAATTGACTAACACTATTACTAGAATATTTTATTATCTATCTGTTACTATTTGATCACAGAAACTGGAAGGAAAAACTCTTCAATGGGAAATTGTGGAAGCATTTTTAAAATGAAGTGCTGCTCCCTTTTATTTTTCTGGGTTCCCAGATATTTTAAAGCATCTTCTACCTATTAAATGTATTCTGTTATAGTTAGCAGAGTGATTTTCAAATATTTCAAAGCAGGGAAAACTTCTATTTTTACTTTTGATGAAAAATAGTTGCAGAAAATATCAGCTAGGAAACTGGATGGCAATGCCAATATTTTAGCAAACACCTTGATCTCCAATATGATAGACGGCATGCTAGTGCTCATTCCAAAGTGAAAGGCAAAAGCCCCTCCATCGGTGTACAGGGTGCATGCCTGGAACAGGCATTGGGCCTACCACATATGCAAATAGGAAGCCCAATGTTTATTTGAGGCGTCATGTGCAAAATTGGATTGGGCAAAATTGCAGCTTTTTTTTCACGGCATCTGGGCATCACTGACAAGGCCAAAATTTGTTGCCCACCCTGCATTGCCCTTGAGATGGTGGTGGAGAGCCACCTTCTTGAACCGCTGCAATCCATGTGATGTAAGTACACCCAAAATGCAGGTAGGGAGGAAGCTGTTGGTTTTTGACCCAGTGACAGTGAAGGAAGAGAATATAGCTCCAAGTCAGGATGGAGTGTAGCACAGAAGGGAAATTTAGTTCACATGCATCTACCGCCTTGTTCATCTTGGTGATAGATTTGGAAGGTGATGTTGAAGGAGCCTTGGTGAGTTGTTGCAGTGCATCTTGTAGACAGTACACACTGCTGCAACTGTGCAATGGCAGTGCAGGGAGTGCTTGTAGAAGGTGGTGAGTGGGTGCCAATCAAGGGGACTGCTCTGTCATGGATGGTGTCAAACTTCTGTAGTGCTGTTAGAGCTGCACTCAGACTGGCAAGTGGAGAGTATTCCACCAGACTCTTGACTTGTGCCATTTAGATAGTGGACAGGCTTTGCTGGAGGGAGGGGTGAGGTGATAAATAACTCACCACAGAATTCCAAGCATCTGACCTTCTCTTTTTGCCACAGGATTTAATGACTAGTCCAGTTCAGTCTGGTCAATGGTAACCCCCAGTATATTGATCTTAGGGGATTTGAGATGGTATGGTCATTGAATGTCATGGGGAGATGGTGAAATTTGCTTTTGTTTCGGGTGGCATGGTGGCACAGTGGTTAGCACAGCTGCCTCACAGCGGTGAGGACCCGGGTTTGATCCCGGCCCCGGGTCACTGTCCGTGTGGAGTTTGCACATTCTCCCCATGTCTGCGTGGGTCTCACCCCCACAACTCAAAGATGTGCAGGGTAGGTGGATTGACCACACTAAATTGCCCTTTAATTGAAAAAAGAGTGCTTTAGTTGGAAATGTGCATTGCCTGGCACTTATATGACAAAAATGTAACTTGCAACCGATGAGCCTGAGCCTAAGCCTGAATGTTGTCCAGCTCTTCCTGAATCTGGACACAGACTGCTTCATTATTTAATGAGTTGTGACTAAACATGGTGCAATAATCAATGAACATCCCCATTTCTGACTTCATCATGACAGGAATGTAATTGGTGAAGCAGCTGAAGATGGTTGGGCGTGGGGGACAATCCTAGCACCAGCGCCAGGTGGAAAACAATCGATTCCATTGAGAAACGGCGCGGGATTCGCAGGTTCCGTGATTGATACTCAGGAGGCTGACAAGCTTCAGCCACAAATACACACTTCACTCCCCACACACAGCATCCCAGCCAACAAGATGGCAGCAAGGAGAGCAGCTCCACGATTCACCGACACGGAGCTTGAGACCCTCCTGAATGCCGTGGAGGAGAGGTGGGCCATCCTGTACCCGGCCCAGGAAGGAGGCTGCCAGCTGTCGCTGTTCGGCTTGCCTGGGTCCTGGTGGCAAATGCAGTAGGCGCCACCGGCAACACCATCCGGACAGGCCTGCAGTGCCGTAATAACCATGGCAGAGTCCTGGAATGGTCGGCAGGCCCGAGGAAAGGGCAGTCGCCGGGGTGGAGATCGACCTCAGGCATGGAAGTGAGACCCGCTGAGTTGCCATATGTGTCACCCTCCCCCAACGCCACCCTCACCCCCACACCACCCTCACCCCCAAACCACCCACACACCACCCTCACCACAACACCACCCTCACTCCCTATTCCCGAAACCCAGGACACCCCGGAGCTCAAGTCAGATGATGACACTGATTTCCTGTCACAGCTGTCTCCAACACCCTCCACCGTCCCAGAGGTACTCATCTTCACTTTAGTCTCGGGTGCTCACCAGACAGATGCTCCGGTACATCAGGTGGAAGTAGGAACTCCTGAGGGGGGGGCCGATCGGAGGGCAAGCCCATCCCAGGGACTTTCTGCCGTCCAGACGGGTTTGGCGCCTTCTGGAACAGACAGTCCCATCGATTACGGAGATGCAGTCACAGATCCAGGGACTATATGAGGAATCCATTACCTGCAGGTGCAGGTGGAGAATCGGACCGTGTGCAGAAGCAGAAGGTGATGCCGGCCAGCACTGCATGTGTTGCGTCTGCAGTGGAGGCCTTGGGGGCGTGGGTTGCAGCTATGGGTCAGCATGTCCGAGGCCTGGGGTATTTTGTACAGGCAGTGGCTGAGGCCCAGGACAGGGTTGCCGTCTCACAGGCAGCCATGTGCCAGAGTCACCTGGACATTGCAGCAGTGCTCCTCAGCGGCATTGCCCTGTCGCTGGCCGATGTGGCACAGACCCAGGAAGTGGTGGCACAGTCAATGGGTGATGTGGCGCAGTCTCAGACAGAGATGGCCCAATCTCTGTGTCCCATGGCCGCGAGCATGCATACCCTGGCCGAGACGGCAGAGGGCCTCCAGGACTCGCCGGGCCAGCTGGTGAGGAGACTCAGGGGTTAGCTCTGCTCGGTCCCCCGTCCCATGGAGCAGCCTGGGGGCCACCGGGCAGCCTGAGGGAGGAGGCGGTTGTGGGGCCGGTGCCACTGACTCCTGCAGGGCAGGTGTCAGAACACTGCCGGAACACTGCAGCGTCTTGGACACCCCCCTGGTTGGCAGTGGGCAGAACAGGGCAGGACAACGCCACGTGGAACACACGAGCCGCAACCGGGCCCATCCAGACCACGTTGCCCCCGAAGACAGCCGCCAAAGGGGCCCAAGGTCACAGGGCGGCAATCACAACAGGCTGCCTCCACTCCTGAAGTACCATCTGGGGATCCACCTACATGTAGCATTAGGGCCCGTAAGGCCAGAAACTTAGACACCAGTTAAGTTGGCACAGGTGCAGGGTGCAGGGCACAGTTTAGCGATGGGGTAGGGCACGAATCTGTATATATTTTTTCACATTATACACCTGTGCACACTGTTAGTTTGCCTCGGTGCTCTGTCAGATGGGGGTGAGGGGTGGGCAGGTCTGGGGTGGCCGCAGAGGGGGGGTGGAATTGGCAGACGTTGAAGGTAGGCTTGACTCAGTTCAGCCAGCGCTCACCGCTCCAGTGCCCCACCCTCACCCTCCCCCCCACCAACCTCCCCACCTTCACCATCCCAGGGATTCGATGGGACCGTGTGATGGAATCGCCAACTCGCATGCAGGGATCACCCTGGTGGCCGCTGGGAAATGATACTGTGGGCAGGAGGCAGCCATTTCATCATCTTCCATCCCATGGACCAGACCCGATGTTACTGCCAATCCAGGGTCCGCACCCCTGTGGTGCGGCCCCATGTCCTGCCCATCCTTGCCTTCCCCTGCACCCGCGGCGTCGGATGAGGCCTGGTATTCATCCTGCTCCTCCAGCATATTGCCCCTCTGCTGCGCGATGATCTGGAGGACATGGCAGGCAGCCATGATGCGGGCGACCCTCCCAGCGCCATACTGGAAGGCCCCTTCAGAGCGGTCCATGCACCCAAACCACATCTTCAGGATGCCGAAGCACTGCTCGGTCACGCCCCTGATAGCGATGTGGGCATCGCTGTACCGAGTCTCTGCATCGGTCTGTGGCTTTCAGAGAGGTGTCATCAGCCACGACAGCAGTGGATACACTCTGTCACCCAGGAGCCAACCCCCCAGATCAGACGGCGCATCAAAGAGGCTGGGAATCATCAAGTATGCCAGGATGAAGACCAGTGTCCCTCCGCAAAACCAGGGGCTAATGTGGGTGGTCATCGGGGTGCGAAACAAGATTGCTGCCTTGCAGGACGCGTCAATGGCAGTCCGTTACTGGACACCGCCCCAGGCCCGTGTGGATCACCCGGCCCCACCGCCCTTCCCCCACATCACCCCACTCTCCCCCCGGGATTGGCAGGATCCCCCACCCCAGCCAGCTTGGCCAGTATCAAGATCGGCAGCCCACAGTCACCCCTCTCCATGTCCTACCTCTCCTCTCTCCCTCATCAGTCACAGCAGTAGTTTCACGATTTTTAAGAGCACAAGTGAACCTGGCTGTCAGGAATTTGCACCGGTGGAGGCAGAGGATCGCGGAGGCTCCGGAGAAATCCGGGTCAGGCCTGCTGATGATATGCCAGCAGTGTTTACTGTACATGCATAGTGGAACGCGTTGACGCCATTGTCAAGGCACCGGAGAATTGCAATTTGGCATTGTGGTGTTATAGGTATTACGGTACCTGATAGGCTGAAGCACCATTGGTGGAAACTGTATGTTTCTATTGGTTAGAATGTATGATAGCTCCGCCCTGCTAGGCGGGGTATAAGAACCCATGCCGCCCCAGCAGCCCTCATTCTGTACCTAAGCTGCTGGGGACACATCTAGCTTATTAAAGCCATCAGTTGGACGACAACCTCGCTTTAGTGGTCATTGATCATGCATCAGGCATGAAACCGGGCCCACCATGATTTTGCCGTCAAAACCGATTCTCCGTCCAATCATGTTTCCTGATTCCGGCATTGGCCGATGGAGAATCCAACCCCCTCTGGTGAGAGATAGACAAAATCTGATAACATGCAGGCTGCTGAAAAGTTTAATGATTCAGCCCCTGAGTTTGAAAACCCAAGAGCTAGGAAATGAATTTTAACTCCAGTTTGCACCCATAAAAGAGAGTTGTGTTTTACTGAAGATGATCTTTTAATTGTCACTACCATCAGATGTGCAGGAGCCAAGCTAACATGATTAATTGCATGGATGAAAAATAAATTGATAATCATAGGCCATTTGAAGAAGACCAATTAATTTGCCTCTCCTTAATTTTCCAAAATGCTGGAGTTGTCAATCAAAGTTAGGCGGGGTATAAGAACCCATGCCGCCCCAGCAGCCTTCATTCTGCACCTGAGCTGCTGGGGGAAACATCTAGCTTATTAAAACCTTCAGTTGGACTACAACCTCGCTTTAGTGGTCATTGATCGTGCATCAATTTAATAAGCTAGTTTTTTAAGAAGAAAGGATGGAGCTCCGAATCAAGCCGGAGTGTCTGCAACTCAGCCCCCACGCGGCGAACTCAGCGGCAATCTTTAAGCACTGGCTGGCGTGTTTTAAAGGGTATCTCAAGACGGCCGAAAACACAGCCACGGGAGAGCAGAAACTGCACGTCCTGCACTCAAGGGTGAGCCCGGAGATTTATATCGAGGAAGCGGAAGACTTTGATGCAGCAATAGAGCTGCTAAAAGGACACTATATTTGCCCAGTAAACCAGGTCTACGCCCGGCACCTGCTTGCAACAAGGCGAATCGCTGGAGGAATTCTACCGTGCACTCCTAGTGTTGGGAAGAAGCTGCAGCTGCCCGCAGGTTTCGGCGAGCGAACACACGGAACTCTTAGTCCGGGACACTTTTGTGTCAGGTATGCTATCTTCACAAATCTGCCAGCGTCTGTTAGAAAAGGACACCCTGGTCTCAAGGAGGCACAGGCCCTTGCAGGCTCCCTGGACGTGGCCTCCAGGAATGCCCGCGCTTACGTTCCCGACCGCGCGGCAGCTCCCTGGGCAGCATGGAACCCCTTGCGGCCGATCCCGAGACTTCCTCCATTCCGCCGCAGGCCTGCGCTGCAAGGCGGCCTGGCAACTCCAAGGGGCCCCGCTGCTACTTTTGCAGGCAGGCCCAGCACCCCGCCAGCGCTGCCCGGCCCGTGCATCCACCTGCAAGGGATGCGGCAAAAAGGGCCATTTTGTGGGGGTATGCCAGGCCCGTGCGGTTGCCGCGGTCTCCAGCGGCGAATGCGGACCGCAACCACAAACTTCAGCACGGGCCCCTTGCGGCCAGCGGTCACCGCCACCTTCATATTCCAGGGTCACGTGCGGACCCCGGGCGCCGCCATCTTGTTCCGCGGACGCCATTTTGGAGGGATGGGTGCCGCCATTTTGTGCACCCCCAGCCATGTGCGACCAATGGGAGCCGCCATCTTGGATGAACCCCCAGTACCACAGCTCGGCTGACCCTGCACTGCCCGAAGAGAACTCTCAACTGCTGCGATTAGCCTCGGTGACTCTGGATCAGTCTCGGCCTCGAACACTCTCAACTGCTACGATGACCATATTCATCAACGGGCACGAGACATCCTGCCTCATCGGCTCTGGGAGCACGGAGAGCATTATACACCCTGATACGGTAAGGCGCTGTTCTCTCCTCATCCACCCCATTAATCAAAAAATCTCCCTGGCTTCCGGTTCACACTCAGTGGAGATAAAGGGGTTTTGTGTCGCAAACCTCACAGTCCAGGGAAGGGAGTTAAAAAATTTCTGTCTCTACGTCCTTCCCCACCTCTGCGCGGCTACACTCCTGGGTTTAGACTTCCAGTGTAATCTCCAAAGTCTAACTTTCAAATTGGGCAGCCCTATACCCCCCTTACAGTCTGCGGCCTCGCGACCCTTAAGGTCAACCCGCCTTCCCTGTTTGCGAACCTCACCCAGGATTGCAAACCCGTCACCACCAGAAGCAGACGGTAGAGTGCCCAGGACTGGATCTTCATTGGGTCAGAGGTCCAAAGGCTACTGAGGGAAGGGGTCATTGAAGCCAGTAACAGCCACTGGAGAGCTCAAGTAGTGGTGGTAAAGACCGGGGAGAAGCATAGGATGGTCATCGACTACAGTCAGACCATCAACAGGTTTAAGCAGCTGGACACGTACCCTCTCCCCCGCATATCCGACTTGGTAAACAGGATCGCGCATTATAAGGTCTTCTCCACGGTGGATCTCAAGTCCGCCTACCACCAGCTCCCCATCCGTACTAGTGACCGCAAATAAACTGCCTTCGAGGCAGATGGGCGGCTCTATCACTTCTTAAGGGTTCCCTTCGGTGTCACCAACGGGGTCTCGGTCTTCGCGAGATGGACCGAATGGTTGACCGGTACGGTTTACGGGCAACATTCCCGTATCTCGATAATGTCACCATCTGCGGCCATGACCAGCAGGACCACGACACCAACCTCCGAAAATTTCTCCAGACCGTGAAAATCCTTAACTTTACATATAACAAGGATAAATGCGTGTTTAGCACCGACTGCCTAGCCATCCTCGGCTACGTAGTGCGAAATGGAGTTATAGGCCCCGACCCTGAATGCATGCGCCCCCTTATGGAGTTTCCCCTCCCTCATTGCTCCAAGGCCCTGAAACGTTGCCTAGGGTTTTTTAGCTACTACGCCCAGTAGGTCCCCAACTACGCGGACAAGGCCCGTCCCCTGATCCAATCCACAGCTTTCCCCCTGTCGATAGAGGCCCGCCAGGCCTTCAGCCGCATCAATGCATACATTGCAATGGCCACGATGCACGCCATCGACGAATCCCTCCCCTTCCAGGTCGAGAGTGATGCGTCCGACGTAGCTCAGGCGGCCACCCTCAACCAAGCGGGCAGACCCGTGGCCTTCTTCTCTCGTACCCTCCATGCTTCCGAAATCCTCCACACCTCAGTCGAAAAGGAGGCCCAGGCCATAGTCGAAGCTGTGCGACATTGGAGGCATTACCTGGCCGGCAGGAGATTCACTTTCCTCACGGACCAACGGTCGTTTGCTTTCATGTTGGATAATGCACAGCGGGGCAAGATAAAAAACGACAAGATCTTGCGGTGGAGGGTCAAACTTTCCACCTACAACTACGAGATCTTGTATCGTCCCGGGAAGCTAAACGAGACTCCTGACGCCCTGTCCTGTGGCACATGTGCCACCGCACAAGTGGACCGCCTCCGAGCCCTCCACGAGGACCTCTGCCACCCGGGGGTCATTCGCTTTCACCATTTTGTCAAGACCCGCAACCTGCCCTACTCCATCGAGGAGGTCAGGACAGCCACCAGGGACTGCCAAATCTGCGCAGAGTGCAAACCGCACATCCACCGACCAGAGAAAGCGCACCTGATAAAGGCTTCCCGTCCCTTTGAACGCCTCAGCATGGACTTCAAAGGCCCCCTCCCCTCCACTGACCGCAACACGTACTTCCTGAACGTGATTGACGAGTACTCCCAGTTCCCAATCGCCATCCCCTGCCCCGACATGACCGCAACCACCGTCATCAAGGCCCTCCAAAGCATCTTTTCACTGTTCGGGTTCCCCGCTTACATACACAGTGATAGGGGGTCCTCCTTTATGAGCGACGAACTGCGTCAATTTCTGCTCAGCAAGGACATCGCCTCGAGCAGGACGACCAGTTACAACCGCCGGGGTAACGGACAGCTAGAGAGGGAGAACGGAACGGTCTGGAAGACCATCCTACTGGCCCTACGGTCCAGGAACCTCCCTGTCTCCCGCTGGCAAGAAGTCCTCCCGGAAGCCCTCCACTCCATCCGGTCACTGCTTTGTACGACCACCAATCAGCCACCCCACGAATGGGAGGCAAAAGTAGACATTGGGCCGCTCCAAAATGACGCTGGTAATCTAGTGATGGGAGACAAGGAAATAGCTGAGGAACTAAATAAGTACTTTGCATCAGTCTTCACAGTAGAAGACATGAGTAATCTCCCAATAATTCAGGAGAGTCAGGGGGCACAGTTGAATACGGTAGCCATCACAAAGGAGAAAGTGCTAGAGAAACTAAGAGGTCTAAAAATTGATAAATCTCTGGGCCCAGATGGGCTACATCCTAGAGTTCTAAAGGAGATAGCTGAAGAAATAGTGGAGGCGTTAGTTATGATCTTTCAAAAGTCACTGGAGTCAGGGAAAGTCCCAGAGGATTGGAAAATCGCTGTTGTAACCCCCCTGTTCAAGAAGGGAACAAGGAAAAAGATGGAAAATTATAGGCCAATTAGCCTGACCTCGGTTGTTGGCAAGATTCTAGAATCCATTGTTAAGGATGAGATTTCTAAATTCTTGGAAGTGCAGGGTCGGATTAGGACAAGTCAGCATGGATTTAGTAAGGGGAGGTCGTGCCTGACAAACCTGTTAGAGTTCTTTGAAGAGATAACAAATAGGTTAGACCAAGGAGAGCCAATGGATGTTATCTATCTTGACTTCCAAAAGGCCTTTCTCACGGGAGACTGCTGAGTAAAATAAGGGCCCATGGTATTCGAGGCAAGGTACTAACATGGATTGACGATTGTCTGTCAGGCAGAAGGCAGAGAGTTGGGATAAAAGGTTCTTTTTCGGAATGGCAACCGGTGAAGAGTGGTGTCCCGCAGGGTTCAGTGTAGGGGCCACAGCTGTTCTCTTTATATATTAACGATCTAGATGACGGGACTGGGGGCATTCTGGCTAAGTTTGCCGATGATACAAAGATAGGTGGAGGGGCAGGTAGTATGGAGGAGGTGGGGAGGCTGCAGACAGATTTAGACAGTTTAGGAGAGTGGTCCAAGAAATGGCTGATGAAATTCAACGTGGGCAAGTACGAGGTCTTGCACTTTGGAAAAAAGAATAGAGGCATGGACTATTTTCTAAACGGTGACAAAATTCATAATGCTGAAGTGCAAAGGGACTTGGGAGTCCTAGTCCAGGATTCTCTAAAGGTAAACTTGCAGGTTGAGTCCGTAATTAAGAAAGCAAATGCAATGTTGTCATTTATCTCAAGAGGCTTGGAATATAAAAGCAGGGATGTACTTCTGAAGCTTTATAAAGCATTAGTTAGGCCCCATTTAGAATACTGTGCAATTTTGGGACCCACACCTCAGGAAGGGCATACTGGCACTGGAGCGGGTCCAGCGGAGATTCACACGGATTATCCCAGGAATGGTAGGCCTAACATACGATGAACATCTGAAGATCCTGGGATTATATTCATTGGAGTTTAGGAGGTTGAGGGGAGATCTAATAGAAACTTACAAGATAATGAATGGCTTAGATAGGGTGGACGTAGGGAAGTTGTTTCCATTAGCAGGGGAGACTAGGACTCGGGGGCACAGCCTTAGAATAAAAGGGAGTCACTTTAGAACAGAGATAAGGAGAAATTTCTTCAGCCAGAGAGTGGTGGGTCTGTGGAATTCATTGCCACAGAGGGCGGTGGAGGCCGAGACGTTGAGTGTCTTTAAGACAGAAGTTGATAAATTATTGATTTCTCGAAGAATTAAGGGCTATGGAGAGAGAGCGGGTAAATGGAGTTGAAATCAGCCATGATTGAATGGTGGAGTGGACTCGATGGGCCGAATGGCCTTACTTCCGCCCCTATGTCTTATGGTCTCATGGTCTTATGATCTCCTTGTCTTTCCTAGGAAGTCCTCCTCTGGGACCTCGCTCCCAACCTGGCTGGCAGCAACCGGACCCATCCTGCTCCGAAAACACGTGCGGGCGCACAAGTCAGACCCATTGGTCGAGAGGGTCCATCTGCTCCATGCTAACCCCCAGTACGCCTACGTGGCTTACCCCGACGGACGACAAGATACGGTCTCCCTACGGGACCTGGCGCCCGCCAGAACCCCACGCACATCCCAGCCACCAGTCCCACCCTCCTCTCCACCGCAGCACCTTCCAGGAGGATCGGTCCTTCCGCCGGTAGCCCCCCGTAGGCACTACCTTCCCAGGTCAGCCGTTTTCCCCACCAGCGCCGTCTAGGGGTGCCGAAGCTGCCATGGAGATTGAAGCCATGCTCCCGGAGTCACAGACGCCCAAGCCTCCACCGGAGTCACCACTGAATGTAATGGTAAAGTTCTTGAAAGTGTGGATGAGCAGAGGGATCTAGGTGTCCATGTACATAGATCCCTGAAAGTTGCCACCCAGGTTGATAGGGTTGTGAAGAAGGCCTATGGAGTGTTGGCCTTTATTGGTAGAGGGATTGAGTTCCGGAGTCGGGAGGTCATGTTGCAGCTGTACAGAACTCTGGTACGGCCGCATTTGGAGTATTGCGTACAGTTCTGGTCACCGCATTATAGGAAGGACGTGGAGGCTTTGGAGCGGGTGCAGAGGAGATTTACCAGGATGTTGCCTGGTATGGAGGGAAAATCTTATGAGGAAAGGCTGATGGACTTGAGGTTGTTTTCGTTGGAGAGAAGAAGGTTAAGAGGAGACTTAATAGAGGCATACAAAATGATCAGGGGGTTGGATAGGGTGGACAGTGAGAGCCTTCTCCCGCGGATAGATATGGCTGGCACGAGGGGACATAACTTTAAACTGAGGGGTAATAGATATAGGACAGAGGTCAGAGGTAGGTTCTTTACGCAAAGAGTAGTGAGGCCGTGGAATGCCCTACCTGCTATAGTAGTGAACTCGCCAACATTGAGGGCATTTAAAAGTTTATTGGATAAACATATGGATGATAATGGCATAGTGTAGGTTAGATGGCTTTTGTTTCGGTGCAACATCGTGGGCCGAAGGGCCTGTCCTGCGCTGTATTGTTCTATGTTCTATGAAGCTCCGACGATCACAGAGGATGACCAGGGCCCCCGAATGACTGATTGCTTCATTTTAATTGTAAATATAAACCATCAAATGTACATAGCTATCAGAATTGTAAATAGTTACTGAACACTGTCCGGAGGTATTACGTTACCTCCATAACTAATTATACCATGTTGCCATGTTTTGTAGTTTCAGGCCATCACCCCCGCCGGACTCTTTTTTATCAGGAGGTGAAAGTGGTATTATAGGTATTACGGTACCTGATAGGCTAAAGCACCATTGGTGGAAACTGTATGCTTTCTATTGGTTAGAATGTATGATAGCTCCGCCCTGCTAGGCGGGGTATAAGAACCCATGCCGCCCCAGCAGCCCTCATTCTGTACCTAAGCTGCTGGGGGACACATCTAGCTTATTAAAGCCTTCAGTTGGACGACAACCTCGCTTTAGTGGTCATTGATCATGCATCAGGCATGAAACCGGGCCCACCATGATTTTGCCGTCAAAACCGATTCTCCGTCCAATCATGTTTCCTGATTCCGGCATTGGCCGATGGAGAATCCAACCCCCTCTGGTGAGAGATAGACAAAATCTGATAACATGCAGGCTGCTGAAAAGTTTAATGATTCAGCCCCTGAGTTTGAAAACCCAAGAGCTAGGAAATGAATTTTAACTCCAGTTTGCACCCATAAAAGAGAGTTGTGTTTTACTGAAGATGATCTTTTAATTGTCACTACCATCAGATGTGCAGGAGCCAAGCTAACATGATTAATTGCATGGATGAAAAATAAATTGATAATCATAGGCCATTTGAAGAAGACCAATTAATTTGCCTCCTTAATTTTCCAAAATGCTGGAGTTGTCAATCAAAGTTTATTCTATACAGTTATTGCAGAATCCAGAATATATTGAAGATAACCTTATAGAACAATCTATAACTGGGAGTGCTCTTTCAGTGTTGGAATGAAGAGTTGTGCAGACAATGTAGAGGGAGTTTTACTCTTCACTCATATTCTACAACTGAGCTGGCACTGTTTGATACTGATGATCAATGCCTAAATTGAGAACAGATTCCATCATCCTTTGTTGATGTGTCTTATTTTGACATGCAAAACTATTGACCAAAAGATTTTAAAATGAATCAATAGCTTTAAAGAAAACTTTGAAGGCAAGCCTATCATAATGTTTGTAGACTTGTGTTACATACTGGAGAGAGAGACAGGTCAATTGAATTACTCAACCTGGCTTTGTTGAATTTAGACTTCAGAAGCACATTACTCTTAAGTTTATAAATGTATGACCAACTCATTATTGTGCTTGTTTCAGTGCCAGTGCAATGGCAGGTACAGTGGCCATACCTGCCAACACCTGGTGGGTTGTATTAAAAAGCATGTCCCTTTGGGTGTGCGCAAAAGGCAGAGTACTGACCGTACACAACCAGCCTGTGATGGCAAAACTCAGACATTGGGCGGGATTCTCCAATCTGAAGGCAGAATGTTGACGCTGTCGTAAAAACTGGAGAGTTTAACAATGGCGTCATCGGACCGCTATGTGTAGCGATCTTCTGCCCTACGGGATGCCAGCATGGCACTGGAGTGACCCACGCCGCTCCAGCTGCCGATACCGGCGTCAAATGGGCACCGCGGGTCTGCACATGCGCACTGCGACCGACGCGAATGCGCGCATGCGCAGTAGCCTCCTTCTCAGTGCCGGCCCCGACACAATATGGTGTAGGGGTACAAGGGCCGGTGTGGAGCAAAAGAGGCGCCCACCACGAGAGGCCAGCCCGCCGATCGGTAGGCCCTGATCGCGGGCCAGGCCATGGTGGAGACCCCCCTGGGATCGGACCCCCCTCCCACCCCCCCCCCCCCCCCCACCCCCAACCAGGCTGCCCCAGACAGGATGGATGCCGAGGTCCCACCGGGTATGACCAGATGTGCACGGTGCCGGCGGGACTCGGGCTTTTTTGGGCGGCCACTCTGCCCATCCCGGACGGAGAATCGCCGGGGGGGGGGAGGGACACACACACCGCGTAGAGCGGTCCCCGACCGGCGGCGCGCCAAAGGCGTCGATTCTCCACTCACCGGAGAATCGGCGGACTGGCATCAGGGTGTTGTTGCACGATTCGCGCCCGGCCCGGCGATTCTCTGACCCGGCGTGGGCTAAGAGAATCCCGCCCATTATATTAAACATAGATGTAATTCTGCGATTAGGCAGCATTTGCTGAAAAATTCCACATGTGCTAAGAATTGTACAAAAAACTAATTGAAGATTATCAGTCCGGTTCACAATATAGGTTTGCTAGAAGTTACTTACCTACATACACAGGGACCTGTCCTCTGCAAGCAAAAGGAATATGTCCAGACATTGCACCTTTTTTGAATAAACAAAAGCATGAGTGAACAAAAGCTCGCCGGCGCATTCACCATGGCAACAATCTTGACTAATCAGAATTGACGTCCCAACCAATCAGCACCCTTTTTCTCATGCAGTATAAATTGTTGTTACTTTTGAAATTTGGCATTGTTGTATCCTGATGAGTGCAAGTTTAAAAGCTTTGACAGCATGTCTCTTTTTCAGCAATACTGTATTACCTAGTGATTCCTTGTAATAACTATATGCTGACACAAAATGATCATTTAAGTTCTTATCATCTGAAGACATCGCCAATTAAAGAAGAAAAGTGACAAAAGACTACTATGATAGGTTTCTATGAATCGCTTATCATTTAATGTCATCCATTATGTTTTACACATGCTGCAACATGCAAGAAGTCAGAAAAACCCACCTTGCCTCAGAAAGTATCATTTTCAAATGTACAGTTTAATTCTATTGGTTTCTGAAGTAGCAGTAAATCCTATTCGGCTCTTCCAAGACTTAATCACCATGTGCCTTGATCCCATTAATAAAACCAAAAGAAAACAAAAACCTCTCATGGTGACATAGTACCTTGGAGAACGAAAGTGATACGTCGTTCAAAATTTTGAACTGTGTTGCTGAATCACTAATTTTAAGCATGCTTCTGTGATAAGTTGGCCAGTGCAGGCCAGACACAGCCCCAAAGGAAATTGCAGCACAAGCCGTTATCAGCTTTTCTCACAAACTGCCTTGCAACCAGCTTTGTCTGGGTATCATGTTATCTCAGTGAGACTTCCTGCCCAGTCTCCTAATCCGCAGTGAATGGGATTGGAAGAAAAGATTGAGGTAATTGATACAATTTGAGAAGGGATGAGGGAAAGCCAGTATGGCTGGGCTGGAATTTCAATTTAACTTTTTCTGACTGCATCTTACTGTTAACAGTGCCTTTATTCTGTGGCATGATTGGCATTTGAATCATAATGAGAAGATACAAGATCAAGAGGCAGAACTTCTATTTTAAATGAAAGCTTTATGAAACGCTTGTCTTCTGCCTTGACATCCTGTTTTGTTTATCATGCCAGTCAGTCGGCAAGTAGGAATTAGTATGTTGGATTTTGGATTCTGTACCAGAATTGCCCTTTCCGGTTCAAAATCAACTAACTAGTGCCCTCAAGTGGACGAAACATGCAGAAGACAATGGATAAATTGTTTTGGTAGTTTGGATCATTTTTATGGATTTCGCTCAGCTTCTTGGTCCATTTCATGACAGTACAGTTATCAACATGTGGTTTTATACTATTTTTAGATGCAACATTAAAGTAAAGCCTTGTCTGTCTTTCGAGGTGAAGGTAAACAATCCCATGGCATTCTTCAGAGATTCAGAAGATTTCCTGGTGTTCTGGTCAACATTTTTCTTTCACCCAATACCACCAAAGAAAAGCAACATCTCATTGACTGTCTGTCCAATGTCTTCTCCACTTTGAAACAGCCGACCTACTTTCTCTCAATTAATACCTTTACCAGGGAAAACAGGACTGAATGTAAACAACATAGAAGTGAGCATTGTTCTTTGAGTGCAGCAGTTATTTTACACAATCAGAATAGTTTTTAAACAGGCACAATTTATTAATTTTAATTTTCTGACTATTACTTATTGGTGGTCACTTTCTAATATTTGGGAACAATATTAGAACTGGTTAAATTGTAGAGCGTTTTGAAAATGCATCAAACTATTCAATGTGTATGTTCCAAATACAACAGTGTTGAAAATTAAATGTATGAAAAAGATCCGATAGAATTTTACACCCACCCCCACTGGTGTTTTTTTGGGTAAGGGAGGGAGCATAAAATTAAAGGAACGGGATTCATTCGGGGTTCCTACCCACCTAGACCACACGGCAATTTTACACTGGTGTAGCCAAGGCCTCGGATGGAAAGCCCTCCCTTTCCTTCGTTGAGTAACCAGTTAATAGCCACTTAAGGGCTGTTTCCCACCCAGCCTCGATTTTTAGGCTGGCGGGAGCATTGAACCTTCACGGGGGAAGGCCAGGAAGAATCAAAGTTAGATCTCTGGCGGGAAGGGAATGGGGGAGTGTGCCTCCATCAAATGGCCCCTTCTGACTGAGGGTGCTCCCCCCTCAAGGCCCAGTGACCTCCCTCCCCCTGACCTCTCCCCCAAGACCTCGACTGCCCCCATCACGACTCCCCGAGCCTTCTGTACTCTCCTCGCCCTGGGACCCCCTGACACTTAACATGTCCTCTGGTTCTGGCACATAGGCTCAGGGAGGTTGGTGTAGTTCCTCGTCTGTCCACTATAGCGGTGTTGCTGCAGGGACTAGAGAGCTACTGGCCAATCGGATTGGCCAGCAGCTCTCTAAGACGGGGCTTTCTCCTGATTGAAAGGCAAAAGTCCCACCTGCAGCCAATCAATGCTCACTGGAGCGTACATTTGTTGTGGGGCAGTTGGAGTAGATGAGGATTCTTCATTAACAAGGAGGTGAAATGTTTTAGGGAGCAGGCAGGAATGTAGGGTTAACGTTCCGAGCAGATTAACCATGATCTCATTAATTGACAGAGCAGGCATGAGGGGTCGAGTGGCCCACTTTTGCTCCAAATTTGTATGTTCATATGTGTTATACGCTGAATCTTTGGATGGTGGGAGGTGAAATATGGTGGCTCAACTGCTTTAAGTCTGTCTTCGTATATCCACATAATGTAGAGGAGAAAATGAAAAATGAAAGTGTTCATGTTCTGATTGCTATTCTGTAATCCTGCTGGAAGTGAGCATGCATGGTTATCAAAAGGTTATGGGGTTACCTTTATGGGCAGCTGGGTGAGGTATCAGATGGTTGTATGCTCACATGCATCATCATGTAACAGCAGAAAATTGGCAAGGAGTTGGAGAACAATATAGTAAATGCTCCAATTATTGGGCAATAGGAAAGATTCTCTGCTCCGCAATGGCATCTCAGACAGAAAGAATAGTTTTAGATGTAAACACATTCAAGTATTCAGTGGTCAGTTCGGCCTGCAATTAGGCGTCATTATCCAGGTAAAAAAGTGTTCAAAATTGGTGGGCTGTCAAAAATTCGACTTTCTGCTGCAAGATGCTGCCAGTGCATTGTGGTAATATTATTGTCTTACTATGCTTTTAAGGCATGTTGAAATATCCAGGAATTGTCATTTTTACATCAATGATTTCTCCAATGTGACTCTAAGACTGGATGGGGAAGCCTAAATGAAATCCTGTTTCAGAATGCTTGGTCTAACAGTGACTCATACTGTCATCCATAGTCAGGAGCTTTAAAGACTGAAACCTGTAGATATCTCCCAAGATGCCGACAGCACAGAGACAGCTTAAATGGGAAGCATTTATTACTTGATATAATTTTCCCTCAGCTTCTATTGATTCAGCCAAAGTTAACAAAACTGCCCTTTCTAGAGATGTTTATGCTTGAATGTCAATCGGAAATGGAATGAAACTCTGGTCTCCGATTTGAGGGCAACCATTTTGCGATGGATGCATATTTTCAAACAACATTGAACATTTTCAAGTGACAACTTTGCCTTTATATTAAAATGGTCAGTGCGCATGTATTCAGCCAAGCAAAGAAAACTGAGGAAAGATCAGCCCGTGAGTCACATGCAGTGGGCTTCTCCGGGATTCGGCGGGGCGGGCAGAAACGGAGGAGTGGAGTGGCGGGAACCACTCCGGCGTCGGACCGCCCCAAAGGGGCGGAATCCTCCGCACCTTCAGGGGCTATGCCGGCGCCGGAGTGGTTCGCACCTTACCGGCCAGCGTGGAAGGCCTTTGGCGCCGTGCCAGCCGGGGCCGAAGGGACTCCGACGGCCGGCGCGGGTCCGCGCATGCACGGGAGCGTCAGCGGCTGCTGACGTCATCCCCACGTATGCGCAGGGGGGGTTCGCCTTCGTGCCGGCCATCGTGGAGGCTTACACGGCCGGCGCGTAGGAATAGAGTGCCCTCATGGCACAGGCCCGCCCGTGGATCGGTGGGCCCCGATCGCGGGCCAGTCCACCGTGGGGGCATCCTCCGGGGCCAGATTGCCCCATGCCCCCCCCAGGGTCCGCCCACCAGGTCCCGCCGGTAAGGGACCAACTCCAATTTACGCCGGCGGGACCTGCATCGAATGGGCGGGACTTCGTCCCTTCGCGAGCAGGAGAATCGCCGGGGGGGAGCCCGCCGACCGGCGCGGCATGATTCCATCCCCCGCCAAATCTCCGGCGCCGGAGAATTCGGCAGCCGGCGGGGGCGGGATTTACGTCGCGCCCCGCCGATTCTCCAACCTGGCGGGGGGTCGGAGAATCGCGCCCATGATGTCTGATGTGCTGTGCATGGAAAAATCTTGGCTGGATTCTCCATCGGCAGGATCCTCTGTTTCACCGGCAGGTCACTCACGCCTGCGGAGTTCCCGACAGGGTGTGCCCACAATGGGAGATCCCATTGGCCGGCTGCCGGGATGGAGAATCCCACTGTTGGGGGTGGGGTGGGGGGGGTGTCACCGGAAAACGGGTGCAGCGGGACAGAGGATCCCGCCTCCTATTTGTGTGAAAATTGGAATTTGATATGGGTTTCCCTTGTTGGAGAATCAAGAAGTAGTGGTCACTGTTGAAAAATAAAGGCTCGCTCATCTGAGACAGAGATGAGGAAAGATCGACAATTATTCCAGAGGGCTGAGAGGCTTTGGAATTCTCTTCCCCAAAAGGTAGTTGAGGCAGAGTCTTTGAATGTCTTTGAATTCATATGTTCCGACGTACACTCATTTGGGATTTTAAAAAATCTCTATTAATTGGAGATAAATCATAAGCTGTCATCACTGTCAATGATAGACAAACTATCATCATCCACAATGAATCCTCCCTCTTTGAATAAATCTAATTGATAGAAAATCAGGTTTTTGATAAATTTGTGCAGCTTGGTTCATATAAGTTTCAAAGTACTTAATGTTGCATTTAATTAAACTCATAATATGAGTGTGGGTTATAGAAGACAATGTCAAACAAATAAGTATATTTGAGCCTTGGAGATTGTGCAATGAGGCATTCTAGGGCTCGAACACTATAATCTAGGCTGATGCTCCAGTGCAGTACAGAGGGAGTGCAGTAATCACAGGTGTACATTAAAGATCCAATAGCACAATTTCGAAGAGCAGGGGAACTGTCCTTAGTCTTCTAGCTGTAGGAAACCCTTTTTAAATCCTTATCTGATCCTTGTGCCTGTTTTAATTACTGTTTGCTGGCTGCTTTTAAACTACAGACTTTTGAAACCCCCACCGCCCTCCACAAGCTGCTATTTGAACTGGCTGAAGGTGATTCCCCCTTGTGCAGTGTGCTGTGTGGCAGGGATCATGATGTCATTTTGTTGGACTTGGCCGGAAGCCAATTGGCTCTTCCGAAATTCTGGGATATACCTTGTGACTGTGATTGGTAAAGCCCTTCAGGAAATTCTGGACCAGAAGGCAGATTCCATTTTGGCTCTCAGTTCTGCTTAGACATCCAAAGCAGCCAGAAGCAAGTTTAAAACACTCCATCCAGCAAGGCTTGTGAAATGTTAACCTTAGATTAAGAGGCTGAAAACAATTTGCAGCCAAATCTGTGAAAATTTAGGAAACAGCAGGTTCTATTATCTAAGACTGGTGGTTAAAATACTCTCCAGCCAGGCCTGTGAAAGCTTATTACTGATTCAAAGGCTGGGGAGGTGAAACTGATTTCCAGTCAGTTCAATCTGCGGGAGGATCCAGTCTAGCACGACCTGTAGGAAAAGGGGGCTAATTCAGAACTTATTTAAAATTCTCAGGTGACGAATTCTAATATTATCTCAGTGAGACTGAGAGCCAGCCTGGTGGAGGTTGTTCAAACAAAAGTGACTCCCCAGAGATAATTCTACAGTCTGCATGTCCCAATTGAAGACAAACATTAGAAGATCTAAACCAACCGATGATTTTAACACTTTGTGTGCTTGGAAAATGCTGACTACAAAGACTACCACCTCCGCAGCAAAGACTTATCTTACGACTTTGTAATTCCTGTCATTTTCAATCCTTTTCCTCACCCCCACCATGTGTCTGTCTTGTGCGTGTTTGGATGCAGAGGTAGGACGGGGTTAGGGGAATCATTAGATTAGCAGACCATTGTTCTATTATTACCATTACATGTTTATATTTTCTTTTCTTATGAATAAACAGTTTTTTAATGTTTTACTGCAAATCTGGTGCCGATAAGTCATTGGAGCAGACAAGGGTCACAGATCTCAGGGAGATATACAAATTATTGGCTGATTCACTTATGTTGGGACTCCGGGGCCTGTGGGGCTGGACTTGACCGTGCACTAGCTCAAGGTGTTGTAAAATGGCCAATATATATCCCTCCATCAATATCAGAAAAATTGATTATCCAGTCATTATCACATTATTCTTTGTGGTAGCTTGCTATGTGCAAATTGTCTGCCAAATTTCCTATATAGCAACAGTGTGCACTAAAAAAGTACATCATGACTGTAAAGTGCTTAGGAGCATCCTGATGTCACGAAAAGTGCTACGTAAATGCAGACTTTTCTTCCTTATATAAAATGCAATAAAAATATGGTCTAATTTTAAGGGCATTTGAGTAACACTGCCAGGATTTCCTCTCTTTTTTTGATAATTTTCATGTAAACAAACAGAGGGTGCAATTCAGCAGAAAGATTTCTAATTGTCATATTAGGCAGGTTTGGCGAGGTGTTCTGCATCGGCCGCGAGATCGCGGACTGTATTCAACCACACCATCTCAAAAATGAGCCCCCGCAAGATACTTGACATTACTGGCTCCCTCACCATCAGATTCACCCGACTCGCAGCCCAGCTTCTCACTGGTAACAAGGGGGAGCTGCTTTCAAAATGCTCCCTCACCACTCAACCCACGTGCATGGCAGCGCGCAGAGCTGCACCTTGCTTTGGTGAATGTCACCTGGCCAGGCTTCGCGACGCAATGGATGGGAGGCGGGGCATCCTGTTCCCTTGAGGTGGTCAGAGAACCAGCAGCAGGGTCAGCAATAATGGCTGGGAGGCAGTGGCAGCAGCTCTCAGCTTGGGCAGCATGACCAGGAGGATTGCCGTCCAATTTCAAAAGAAGGCGAACGACCTCCAACGAGCTGCAAGGGTAAGTTGCCACTTCATTGCTTCTGGCATCAGTTCTGCCTGCCGCCCCACAATTCCCCAACCCCACCTCATCCTCCCACATCCACTGGCTGATGCCTCACAGAATTCCCAACATCCGATCTTCAAGCTTGTTCCTCAGAACCCCAGGGAACCACCAGCACAACGCCTTCATGTCTAGTTGCAGTGCTCATAAATGCTGCCTGTTATAGACCCCCCTGAGCCATCACGCACCCGTAGGAGAAGATAGCCCATAATAAGAGGGAAAGTGCGAAGACAGAGGGAGGAGTCGCAGAGATTCAAATCTTCCCCCGCTATGAGCAACGGGCCTTGGAGATCGTGGGGTTTCCTGAGGAGGGAGCAATCACCGGCAACGAGTTAGGCCTGCACCAGTGAAGTGTGGATCCATTGTCCCTTCATCCAGATGAACTGCCCCAAGAGAGTTGTTGATGTCTCACTAAATTATCCTTCCCTCTCACTGACCAAATGTCCATTGTCTTACAGAATCACCATCTAATGAGGCCAGGCCACCCAGAGCTCCGGTTTCCTCCCACAGTCCAAAGATGTGCAGATTAGGTGGATTGGCCAAGATAAATTGCTCTTAGTGTCTAAAATTGCCCTTAGTGTTGGGTGAGGTTACTGGGTTATGGGGATAGGGTGGAGGTGTTGGGTAGGGTGCTTTTTCCAAGAGCCGGTGCAGACTCGATGGGCCGAATGGCCTCCTTCTGCACTGTAAATTCTATGATTCATCTATGATTCATCTATGATTCAACACCTCAGAGGAGAACTCCGAGGAGAACACCGGCAATGCACCACGGCTATCACCCGCACCTTCCCCAGGTCAGAGACATACACCTCAGCCAGCGACATTAGTGGACAGGCTTTAGGGGCACTAACTGGTGAGCACCACACAGCTGCTGATGCACATCAGGTGGAGGCAGGAACATTCAAAGGAGACAGCAATCGGAGTACTGCTGGATACCAGGACACAGCTGGGTCCCAGTCAGATGCCGAGCCGCTGGACAAAGTTCTCTCAGAGCTGATGCAGATGATAGGCCGAAGATGTGAAATTCAGGGGGGAGTGTCAGTGACATTTCAGTGACTGCAAAGCTGATTGGGGGAGTCCTCTTCAGGCACAGGGGATGGAGCCAGAAATGCGTGGCACCCAGGCCAAAACTGCTAGGGTGGCGACCACAGTGGAAAGCCTGAAGTATGATATCCGTGCCTTAAGTGGTGGTGTCCAAGGCATGGTTCAGTCTCTGACGACCAAGGCTGAGGGCCTCAACATCATATCCCCGTCATTGAGGTACATGTCCCAGACACAGGTGATCATCACTCTCCTGCCTTGTATAGTCACCTGCTGACAGTGCCAACACAGACCATCACACTGGAGTGATGTCAGAAAGACCCTTGGAGTCGGGGAGGGGGTGGCGTGATAGTGGGGAGGGGCTTGGGGAGGAAATGGGGCGAACTGGGGGGGATGAATGTCAAGGCAGTGAATGGGGCAGGGGTGTATGGGGGGGGGGGAATGGGGTAGGGGGGATGTCGAGCTGACAGACACAGCCCAATCTGAGGAAAATCTGTCCTCCGTCCATCGGTTCCTCCTCGGGCTTTCCTCCAGCCCCTCCTGGTCCACCTCTGCCTCCTCATCCTCCTCCTCCAGCATGTCACCCCACTGCTGTGCCAGATTGTTGTGGGCATTGGAACTGTATTTTGACCAGCCTGATGCACCTCTCAGTGACAGCATGGGTGGCATCATGAGCCTCGTTATAATGAGTCTGTGCCTCTGTCTCAGGCCCTCTCACAGGAGTCATCAGACATGAACTCAGTGGGTATTCCTTGTCCCTACGAGCCAACCTGCCATCCTGAGGTGGTCGCCAAAGACACCGGGGATCTCCGGGTATCCCAGGATAGAGCTGTCATGAAGGCTCCCAGGGTAGCGGGCACACAAGTGAATGATTCTGAGGCATGGTCGCACATGACCTGAACATTCAGGGAGTGGACTCCCTTTCTGTAAATATCCCTGATGGCCCCGTTCCCGCAGGGCGACATCTGTGCCGTCAATCGCCCCCTGGATCTGGGGCATCCTGGTGATGGCAGAAAATCCTGCAACACAGACAGATGGGCCTGGTCCAGGTCGAAGGTGATATAGTCTGATGCCTCATCATACAGAGCATCCGTAAGCTCCCAGAAGCACCTGTGGACTGAAGATTGGGATATGCCACACACGTTCCCGCACGAGCTGTGGAATGACCTGGTGGCATGGTGGTTTAGGGCTGCAGTGACCTTCACTGCCATTGGGAGCAGGTGTCCTCCTCCATAATGGGGTGCCATGTCCGCTTGTCTTCCTGTTGAGATGGAGACTTCTGTGGCATATGTTGTCCATCAGCTCATGGAAGCCCAATAATTCCTGTACAAATTGGACCGTCTTTGGCCTCCCCTTCTGGCTCCCTCCTCAGGCTGATGGACGCTGGGTCTTCAGGTTGTGCGGCAGCCCCCTGACCATGATGTGCCACCTCTAGCCTGTGTTTGTCTTGCTGCCTACTACAGCATCTGTCTGCCTCAGCTGCCTAAAGGACAGAGAGGCAGCCTCCACAGGATTCACACAGCAAACATTTTTGTTGCTGGAAGGAATTGGAGAAGGAGAGATACTGATAATCAGTTAGGGCTACCTTCCCGGGACCCTAAAATCCCCCAGGCCTCCCCACCCTTACCAAGACTGTCCCTCCTTCTCTCAGAGTTTCACCCAGCGAACAAGTTGTGCTGGAAAACATCACTCTGCACACTTACTTCCAACCAGATCAGGAGCCCCTAGACCCCAGAACTCCGCCGGGAACATTAGGGAGGCCGTATTCAGCTGCCCTCTGCTCATCCACACACTTAACCTTTGGCCACGTGAGGAGTGTCAGTGGTGAAGCCCTGCTCTTTAGGGATTGATTGTTGGCAGATGCCTCTATGGTGCTAACAATGAACAAAGAACAAGAAAAGTACAGCGCAGGAACAGGCCCTTCGGCCCTCCAAGCCTGTGCCGACCATGCTGCCCGTCTAAACTAAAATCTTCTGCACTTCCGGGGTCCGTATCCCTCTATTCCCATCCTATTCATGTATTTGTCAAGATGCCCCTTAAATGTCACTATCGTCCCTGCTTCCACCACCTCCTCCGGCAGCGAGTTCCAGGCACCCACTACCCTCTGTGTAAAAAACTTGCCTCGTACATCTACTCTAAACCTTGCCCCTCTCACCTTAACCTATGCCCCCGAGTAATTGACCCCTCTACCCTGAGAAAAAGTCTCTGACAATCCACCATGTCTATGCCCCTCATAATTTTGTAGACCTCTATCAGGTCGCCCTTCAACCTCCGTCGTTCCAGTGAGAACAAACCGAGTTTATTCAACCTCTCCTCATAGCTAATGCCCTCCATACCAGGCAACATCCTGGTAAATCTCGTCTGCATCCTCGCTAAAGCCTCCACATCCTCTGGTAGTGTGGCGACCAGAATTGAACACTCTCCTCCAAGTGTGGGCTAACTAAGGTTCGACACAGCTGCAACATAACTTGCCAATTCTTATACTCAATGCCCCGGCCAATGAAGGCAAGCATGCCGTATGCCTTCTTGACTACCTTCTCCACTTGCGTTGCCCCTTTCAGTGACCTGTGGACCTGTACACCTGGAGCTCTCTGATTGTCAATACTCTTGAGGGTTCTACCATTCACTGTATATTCCCTACCTGCATTAGACCTTCCAAAATGCATTAACTCACATTTGTCCGGATTAAACTCCATCTGCCATCTCTCTGCGCAAGTCTCCAAACAATCTAAATCCTGCTGTATCCTCTGACACTCCTCATCGCTATCCGCAATTCCACCAACCTTTGTGTCGTCCGCAACTTACTAATCAGACCAGTTACATTTTCCTCCAAATCATTTATATATACTAGGAACAGCAAAGGTCCCAAGACTGATCCCTGCGGAACACCGCTAGTCACAACCCTCCAATCAAAAAAGCAGCCTTCCATTGCTACTCTCTGCCTTCTATGACCGAGCCAGTTCTGTATCCATCTTGCCAGCTCACCTCTGATCCCATATGACTTCACCTTTTGTACCAGTCTGCCATGAAGGACCTTGTCAAAGGCCTTACTGAAGTCCATATAGACAACATCCACTGCCCTACCTGCATCAATCATCTTTGTGACCTTTTCGAAAAACTCTATCAAGTTAGTGAGACACGACCTCCCCTTCACAAAACCGTGCTGCCTCTCGCTAATACGTCCATTTGCTTTCAAATGGGAGTAGATCCTGTCTCAAAGAATTCTCTCCAGTAATTTCCCTACCACTGATGTAAGGCTCACTGGCCTGTAGTTTCCTGGATTATCCTTGCTACCCTTCTTAAACAAAGGAACAACATTGGCTATTCTCCAGTCCTCCGGGACATCACCTGAAGACAGTGAGGATCCAAAGATTTCTGTCAAGGCCTCAGCAATTTCCTTTCTTGCCTCCTTCAGTATTCTGGGGTAGATCCCATCAGGCCCTGGGGACTTATCTACCTTAATATTTTTCAAGAGGCCCAACACCTCGTCTGTTTGGATCTCAATGTGACCCAGGCTATCTACACACCCTTCTCCAGACTCAACATCCACCAATTCCTTCTCTTTGGTGAATAGTGATGCAAAGTATTCATTTAGTACGTCGCCCATTTCCTCTGACTCCACACGTAGATTCCCTCCCCTGTCCTTCAGTGGGCCAACCCTTTCCCTGGCTTTTTATGTCCGTGTAAAAAGCCTTGGGATTTTCCTTAACCTTATTTGCCAATGACTTTTCATGACCCCTTTTAACCCTCCTGACTCCTTGCTTAAGTTCCTACCTACTTTCCTTATATTCCACACAGGCTTCGACTGTTCCCAGCCTTCTAGCCCTGACAAATGCGTCCTTTTTCTTTTTGACGAGGCCTACAATATCTCTCGTTATCCAAGGTTCCCGAAATTTGCTGTATTGATCCTTCTTCCTCACAGGAACATGCCGGTCCTGAATTCCTTTCAACTGACAATTGAAAGCCTCCCACATGTCAGATGTTGATTTACCCTCAAACATCCGCCGCCCAATCCAGGTTCTTCAGTTCCCATCTAATATTGTTATAATTAGCCTTCCCCCAATTTAGCACATTCACCCGAGGACCACTCTTATCCTTGTCCACCAGTACTTTAAAACTTCCTGAATTGTGGTCACTGTTCCTGAAATGCTCCCCTACTGAAACCTCTACCACCTGGCCGGGCTCATTCCCCAATACCAGGTCCAGTACAGCCCCTTCCCTAGTTAGACTATCTACATATTGTTTTAAGAAGCCCTCCTGGATGCTCCTTACAAACTCTGCTGTTCAAGCCCCTAGCACTAAGTGAGTCCCAGTCAGTATTGGGGAAGTTAAAGTCTCCCATCACAACAACCCTGTTGCGACTTCCGGTTGCGGCTATGCCTAGGTAGGTCGCACGTTCGGCAGCTCCCGCCGGGAATGGACTTTTGAGCTCTTCATAGGGGCCCCAATGGCAATTGTTCGACGGCTTCCAGTGTGGGAAGGTGACAGCAAGGTCCCCCCGACATTATATGGATTGGACCAGGAGTGGAGCGGTTAAAAAAGTGATCCTGGTGCAGCGAAAAGTGCGAGGGAGGAAAAGCAAGATGGCAGCGGGTGGAGACCAAGCACCGTGGGCACTGTGGTCGCAGGAGCAGCAGGTATTTCTTAAACGCTGCTTTGAGGAGCTGAGGATAGAAATGCTGGCGCTAATGAAGGCGGCGATTGAGAAGCTTGTGGAGACTAAGAAGGCCCAAGGGGCAGCGATCCGAGAGGTGAGGCAAAAAGCCTCGGAGAACGAGAACGAGATCTTGGGCCTGGCGGTGAAGGTGGAGGTGCACGAGGTGCTGCACAAGAGGCAGGCGGAAAAATTCGAGGACCTGGAGAATAGGTTGAGGAGGAAGAATCTACGGATTCTGGGTCTCCCTGATGGAGTGGAGGGGCCCGATGCCGGGGCATATATGAGCACGATGCTCAATTCGCTGATGGGCGCGGGAACTTTCCCGAGGCCCCTGGAGCTGGATGGGGCTCATCGGGTCCTGGAAAGGAGACCCAAAGCCAACGAGCCGCCAAGGGCTGTAGTGGTGAGGTTCCACCGCTTTATGGATAAAGAGTGTGTCCTGAGATGGGCCAAAAAAGAGCTGAGTAGCAGGTGGGAGAACACGGATATCCGAATTTACCAGGACTGGAGTGTGGGGGTGGCTAAGAAGAGGGCTGGTTTTAACCAGGCTAAGGCGGTGCTCCATCGGGAGGGGGTGAAGTTTGGGATGCTGTAGCCAGCGCGATTGTGGGTCACGTTCCAAGATCAGCACCACTATTTTGAAACGCCGGATGAGGCATGGAACTTTATACAGACTCAAAAGTTGGACTCAAATTGAGGGTTTGTCGTGGGGGGGATGTTTACTGTGTTTACTGCGTTTGGGGAATGTTCTGTTTGTTTGAGTGCTGGGTGGGGATGGGTGAACGGATTTGATGTGGGGGCTGTGGGAGAGTGTGGGCGTCGGTGTTGGAGGGGCAGGGCCCCACGGAGGAAGAGGGGGGTGGAGGCCCGGGGATGGGGAGTGGGGGTAAGGCCACAAAATGGAGCTGCGCCAGAGGGGAGGGGGGGGGCGGCTCAGGAAAGCTCGGGCTTTTTCCTGCGTTAGGCAAGGTTGGGGGCGGGGGCGGGGGGAAGGGCGGTGCTGGAGGGGGGCGCACACTGACTGCCAAGGGGTGGGGGGATTCTCACACTGGAGTCGATGGAAGGGCGGGAGAGGCTGGGGTCAGCAGGAGTCAGCTGACTTACGGGAGTGTCATGGGAGGAGCAAAATGGCTAGATGAGGATCTAGCGGGGGGGAGGTGGGGAGGGGGGAGGGGGCGGGGGAGGGGGGAACTGGGTTGCTGCTGCATTGGTCAAAGGGGAGCTGGAAGTAGGAAAGGTGGTCGGGGCGGGGGTCCGCCACTTGGGGGACTGGAGGCTGCGGGAGGCACGGGCACGTGACTGGCCTAGAATAGGAGATGGCTAGTTGGCCTGGGGGGGGGGAAGTAGCCCCCCCCAATCCAGCTGATAATTTGGAATGTGAGGGGGGGCCTGAACGGGCCGGTCAACAGGGCCAGGGTGTTCGCGCACTTAAAGGGACTGAAGGCAGACGTGGTTCTGCTCCAGGAGACACATCTGAAAGTGGCAGATCAGGTTAGGCTGAGAAAGGGATGGGTAGGGCAGGCCTTTCATTCAGGGCTGGATGCAAAGAACAGAGGGGTTGCAATACTGGTGGGGAAGAGGGTGTCGTTCAAGGCACTGAATATTGTAGTGGATAATGGAGGTCGATATGTGATGGTGAGTGGTAGGTTGCAGGGGGTACTGGTGAACGTATATGCCCCGAATTGGGATGATGCCGGATTTATGAAACGCATGCTGGGTCGGATTCCGGATCTGGAGGTAGGAAGCTTGATAATGGGGGGGGACTTAAACACGGTGCTGGACTCAATGTAGGGAAGCGTGAGCTCTTTGTGGTGCACTCAGGGGACCAGGGAAGAAGGGATAGACGAGTTACCGCTGAAGAGGGCGGAAAGGAGCTTTCGGTACCTGGGGATCCAAGTAGCTAGGAGTTGGGGGGCTCTGCACAAGCTCAACTTGACGTGGTTGGTGGAGCAGATGGAGGAGGATTTTAAAAGGTGGGATATGCTGCCACTCTCACTGGCGGGTAGGGTGCAGTCGGTAAAAATGACGGTCCTTCCGAGGTTTCTCTTTGTGTTCCAGTGCCTTCCAATTTTGATCCCCAAGGCCTTTTTCAAACGAGTAAGCAGGAGCATCATGGGATTTGTGTGGGCGAATAGGACCCCGAGGGTGAAGAGGGTGTTTCTGGAGCGTAGCTGGGACAGTGGGGGGGCTGGCGCTGCCGAATCTGTGTGGCTACTATTGGGCAGCCAATGTGGTGATGATCCGTAAGTGGGTAATGGAGGGAGAGGGGGCTGCGTGGAAGAGGTTAGAGATGGTGTCCTGTGTGGGCACGAGCCTGAGGGCGCTGGTGACGGCACCGCTGCCGCTCTCGCCGATAAGGTACACCACGAGTCCGGTGGTGGCGGCGACGCTGAAGATCTGGGGGCAGTGGAGGCGACACAGGGGCGAGGTGGGGGCCTCGATTTGGTCCCCGATTTGTGAGAACCATCGGTTCGTCCCGGGAAGGATGGATGGGGGGTTTCGGAGCTGGCATCGGGCGGGGATTAGAAGAATGGGGGACCTGTTCATCGGTGGGACGTTTGCGAGCCTGGGGGCGTTGGAGGAGAAGTTTGGGCTACCCCCGGGGAACGTTTTCAGGTACATGCAAGTGAGGGCGTTTGTGAGGCGGCAGGTGAGGGAATTCCCGCTGCTTCCAACACGTGGGATTCAGGACAGGGTGATTCCAGGTGTATGGGTTGGAGAAGGCAAGGTTTCGGCGATTTATCAGGAGCTACAAGAACAGGAGGAGGCCTCGGCTGAGAAGTTAAAGGGCAAGTGGGAGGAGGAGCTTGCGGAGGAGATAGATGAGGGTCTGTGGGCTGATGCCCTGAGTAGGGTTAATTCTTCCTCCTCTTGCGCTAGGCTCAGCCTAATACAGTTCAAGGTTACTCACAGAGCGCATATGACAGGGGCGAGGTTGAGTAGGTTCTTTGGAGTGGAAGACAGATGCGGGAGGTGCTCGGGGAGCCCAGCAAATCATGTCCATATGTTCTTGTCGTGCCTGGCACTCGATGGGTTTTGGAGGGGTTTTGCGAGGACTATGTCCAAGGCGGTGAATGCCCGTGTCAAGCCAAGCTGGGGATTAGTATTATTTGGGGTATCGGACGAGCCGGGACTGCAGGAGGCGAAAGTGGCCGGTATTCTGGCCTTTGCGTCCCTGGTAGCCCGGCGGAGGATTTTGCTACTATGGAAGGATGCGAAGCCCCCTAGTGTGGAAGCTTGGATCAATGACATGGCAGGGTTCATCAAGCTGGAGAGGATAAAGTTTGCCTTGCGAGGGTCTGTGCAGGGGTTCCTCAGGCGGTGGCAACCGTTCCCAGACTATCTCGCGGAGCGATAGGAGGAGATCAGCAGCAGCAGCGGCCCGGGGGCGGGGGGAGGGAGGGGGGTGCGGGGGGGGTTCTCTTGGGGGTGTGTGTGGGTCAAGGTGTTTTTTTCCCCCCTATTTGCGCTGTTTACTGTTAGAAGGGGGGTTACTGTACATGGGGAAATCCAATGTATAATTTCTACTTGTGTGTTCTTGTTGCTTTCTTTTTGTTGGGGGGGGTGGGTTTTGTTGAAAATTTGTTGAAAAACTTGAATAATTATATATTTTTTAAAAAACAAACACCCTGTTGCTTTTACTCGTTTCCAAAACCTTTCCACCGATCTGCTTCTCTATCTCCCGCTGGCTGTTGGGTGGCCTGTAGTAAACCCCCAAAATTGTGACTGCACCCTTCTTATTCCTGATCTCTACCCATATAGCCTCGCTGCCCTCTGAGGTATCCTCCTGAAGTACAGCTGTGATATTCTCCCTCACCAGTAGCGCATCTCCTCCACCCCTTTTACATCCCCCTCTATCCCGCCTGAAACATCTAAATCCTGGAACGTTTAGCTGCCAATCCTGTCCTTCCCTCAACCAGGTCTCTGTAATGGCCACAACATCATAGTTCCAAGTACTAATCCAAGCTCTAAGTTCATCTGCCTTACCTGTTATACTTCTTGCATTAAAACATATGCACTTCAAGCCACCAGTCCCGCTGTTTTCAGCAACATCTTCCTCAGAGCCATACTGGCCCTATTCCCTAGTTCTCCCTCAATGCTCTCACCTTCTGACCTATTGCTCCGGTACCCACACCCCTGCCATACTAATTTAAATCCTCCTGTGTGACACTAGCAAACCTCGCGGCCAGGATATTTATGCCTCTCCAGTTTAGATGCAATCTTCTCCAGGTCACACCTGCCCCGGAAGAGCTCCCAGTGGTCCAGATAACTGAAACCCTCCCTCCTACAATAGCTGTTCAGCCACGTGTTTAGCTGCTCTATCTTCCTATTTCTAGCCTCACTGGCACGTGGCACAGGGAGTAATCCCGAGATTACATCCCGAGAGGTCCTGTCTTTTAACTTTCTGCCTAGTGCCCTGAACTCCTGCTGCAGGACCTCATGCCCCTTCCTGTCTATGTCGTTAGTACCAATCTGCTCTCACAGTGGGGCTTTTTAGCACAGGACTAAATCGCTGGCTTTGAAAGCAGACCAAGGCAGGCCAGCAGCACGGTTCAATTCCCGTAACAGCCTCCCCGAACAGGCGCCGGAATGTGGTGACTAGGGGCTTTTCACAGTACCTTCACTTAAGCCTACTTGTGACAATAAGCAATTTCAATATGTACAACGACCTCTGCCTGTTTGTCCTCCCCCTTCAGAATGCCCGCTACCCGTTCGGAAACATCCTGGACCCTGGCACCAGGGAGGCAACGTACCATCCTGGAGTCTCTTTCACGTCCACAGAAGCGCTTATCTGTGCCCCTGACTATAGAGTCCCCTATGACTATTGCTCTTCTGCGCTTTGACCCTTCGCTGAACATCAGAGCCAGCCGTGGTGCCACTGCTCTGGCTGCTGCTGTTTTCCCCTGATAGGCTATTCCCCCCAACAGTATCCAAAGCGGTATACCTGCTCGAGAGGGGGACAACCACAGGGGATTCCTGCACTGACTGCCTGCCCCTTCTGGCGGTCACCCATCTCTCTACCTGCACCTTGGGTGTGACCACATCTCTATAACTCCTATCTATGACGCTTTCCGCCACCTGCATGCTCCTAAGTGCAACCAATTGCTGCTCCAACTGAACCACATGGTCTGTGAAGAGCTACCATTGGTTACACTTGCTGCAGATGTAGTCGACCGGAATGCTGGAAGCGTCACAGGTCTGCCACATCTCACAGTTGGAGCACTGCAACCCCGCTGAGTAACATTTAAGCACTAGTTAATTAATTTAAAATAAACACTTGAATTATTGTTAGATTGAGTTACTCTTAACTATATGGCCCTGACGCTAGATTTTTACTGTAAAATTAAATGCTAAATACCGATCTCTGCCCTCAGGTTTAGTTATTCCACTATCTCTTTAATCAATTAGATTTGTTTTGCAATATTATTGTTTTGCAATATTATTTTTTTTAATAATTCAGGTACAACTGAACAATAAGTTCAGGCACAACTTTTCAGGCATCAAAGCTTGCTGGACATACAGTGCAGCAATCATCCTCTGAGACATGGCACATGTGCCTTCAAGGGGACACTTGAGGGTTTCGGAGCGTGAAGTGCTCACACAACTAACAAACCTAATTCCTCATTTGAAATAGCCTTTAGCTGTGAAGCCAGAGGCTGGCCACAGTCAAAGGGGTTGAAACTGACTTTTGTGAGAGAAGCCACAGCAGGGCTCTCTCCTGAGAAAATTTGGCAGGACAGACAGACTGCAGCTGTGTTTGCCCCTGGTGTGGGCCTCCACAATATTAAAGATGGCTGGAAGGCCTCACAGACGCAAAGCTCCTCACACCCCCTGGCGAAGTGGCGACCCCTGAACTGGAATGCTCCAACCCCCCAGACCAAGCCCAGCCCCGCTGAGGGCCCCCAGAACCACCCCTCACCCCCCGAGCCATTGGTGCCCTTGAGCTGCATGCCGCTAAATGGAAAGGGCTACTCAACTCCTCCATTCCCCTCGGTACCTATTGCAGTAACTTCATGTTTTCTTAAAGGAGTACTAAACGATGCTCACGCAACTTTCTGCTAGGGAGTCAGGCAATTCCCGGAAGGCCACTGAATTTGAGTTCAATCTCATTACTGAGATTGAATTGAATGCAAATTAGGGTGAATGACCTTCTCGCCATTTTTGGGCAAGATAATATGGAACTCACCATTGGGAGTGGGTTGGGTGAATCGCAAAATCTCGATTTTGCCCTCCCCTGCTGTTCAGCCGGCATGCCGGGATCCACACTGGATGCAACGCGGTCGCTGGGTGTAACACCCAGAGTGTTTAAGCCTTAAAAACAAAGATGCCCAGTGTCGTGATATCATGGTCGTGTTGTAATTCACTGAATGACCACCAGGACTCTCATTAGTATATAACTGAATGTTAGAGTCAGGTGATATCAGACTGATAAGGGAGCTGGGAGAGAGATAATGGTTTGTGCATGTTCATACTGTTATTCATCTGTTGTTTTGTATATATTTGACTCTCAGTTAATGTTAATAAATGGTTTATAGTTCTAACTACAAATGTTCTTATAATATAAATCAGGCTATCCAACAAGAACATTACACCTAGGTCCTGTTTCAAAGTACAGCATGCTGTATGTCATATTATGCCCATCAAACATGTCTAGAATTATGCACATGCAACATATATCACCCCTCAGTGCTTTGGATGTATTGGTCTTAAATAAATAAAATCACATTTTTACTATTTTAATTATTGATCAAGTTGTTGAGCACATCGTATGTACCATTTTTGGGAGAAATCAAGCTGTACTGCATTTGATATGAAGTTAGGCTCGGGCAATGAGAAAGAAAAGTGTTCCACACAATCCTGTCAGATTCACACCTGCGTAATATGTCACAATTATTCCATTCAAGTTTAATATCCTCCACTTCATAATTGATTAGCAATTCATCGTAACCAAACTCCCTGAAAACATTTTTTATTTTTGAACATTTCAAAAGAATGTTTATCCGTGTTTACCCATCCATCTTAGAGATGCTATTTAATCAGCTCTTTTGTCAAGTCAGTTGAACCTATTAACAATGTGACCTGGATTTTAGCCTGGTGATAAATTCTGTTCGGGCTGGACACTTTAGATTTGGGAAACCCGGAAGAATAGATTTCTCAAATGCCACTGTGGAATTTAACTGCATGCAGGGCTCCTTTAAGTTGGGTTCCTGCCCACAGGCCACCTGACTGACAAGCTGGTGGGCTAGCCGGTCAAAGCCCGCGAAAGCAGCCAGCTGTATTGGGGATATGAGAGAGACTGAGGTGGGGAGGTGTTAGGGGGGCAGAGATGGTGCTCAAATCAAGGGTGGTCCAGATTGCAGGGTTCAATTGTGGAAGGGTGTGGGACAGGGAATCAAGAGTGATCCAGAAGTCCTGAGTGGGGTCCAATAATGTTCCGAGCTCCAGTGGGAGCGCAGTTGGTAGTCAAAGTAGGTTGCCTCATGGTGGGGAAACAGACAGATCATTGGGCAGTTAAGCATTGTCTGAAATTCCTTGATGGGGGTGGTGAAGTGCCAGATGTTGGGGGAAGGATACAGCCAGATGATTGGGGAGGGGTTACATAGAACATACAGTGCAGAAGGAGGCCATTCGGCCCATCGGGTCTGCACCACCCACTTAAGCCCTCACTTCCAACCAATCCCCGTAACCCAATAACCCCTCCTAACCTTTTTGGTCACTAAGGGCAATTTAGCATGGCCAATCCACCTAACCTGCACGTCTTTGGATTTAGGGAGGAAACCGGAGCACCCGGAGGAAACCCACGCAGACACAGGGAGAACGTGAAGACTCCGCACAGACAGTGACCCAGCGGGGAATTGAACCAGGGACCCTGGCGCTGTGAAGCCACAGTGCTAGCCACTTGTGTTACCGTGCTGCCCCGATTGTGTTCTGTACCTTTAATAGTTGTATTCTAAATTACTGTCCATCACTGTCCACCACACAATAGGAGTGATGTGTAATCCTGTGTACTCTGTTGACAGAACAGAGCAGCAGTCCTACAGGTTAGATGTGTTTACATAGCCTCCTATTTACCATTGTATGTATGTTGTATTATCAAATGAAGAACCCACATTATTGTTTTACCAATTCCTGTATGGTTGGTATATTTATGATAAACAGAAGAATGCCGCATGTTCAGGGTTTCCAGCAAATTGGTTGAGTGTGGAGAAAACACTCCTGCTCCTCCCGGTCCACAAGCCACGCCGTAAAAAAATTTACCTCATAGGTTCAACCTAGTTGGCTCTTTAAAGTTGCCGAGTGTCCCAAGGAAAACAGCCATTATTATTAAAAATAGAATAGCTATTGAAACGAAGACTCGTGGCCAGACTTTAACATTTATGTGACTAACCAGCTTCTCCAGCAGGTTGGCCTTCCAACCCTCATCCTGCCTCTGCTAAAGCACCACGTGGACGGGCGTGAGGCAGGTTTCATCCCTGCTTCAGATTTCTTGCATAACTTCAGAGCATCTATATTTGCAAGTTAAAAAATCAGCTCCCTGTGTAGATGTTGAACTAAATATGAATTTGGGATTGAATTTGGCACCTCAATCAGGTGACAATCACAATGAGTATGTCATGATAGTTATGCCTAACAATGTCAGGTGGTCAAAATGTAATGTGCTGCTAGCTTTTTGGATAACTTGACAGCATACGTCTCTAGAGAGACGTTTATTCACTCTGATGGTATTTTACCTTAGATTACTGGCCTGCTGGGTTTGGAGAATTGCCATGTAACACTGTAATAATATACTATTACATCCCTGTTTCTTTTTCCTTAGCATTCCCAGTGAAAGCTTTGAATACATTTAAATGAGCAAAGCCCTTAGCTTTGGGCTACTGCATCTGAGTTATCAACACTTCCCTCCAACCAAGTAGTTGAAAATCAGGAGATGCATGCAAAGTGGACGTGGCCCTCATTTTAATGCAATATTCCATTAAATATTTTTATCGTAAGCTTTTGGAAAGGATTTTTATTCATGCTTTTTCTTAATCTCAGAAAGTCTATTTAGTTAGCTTTTCTGTGAGATGTACCAATTTACAGGATGTGTAACTTCTAAACACAAATCTGACATTAACCAATATTCATTCCCCTAACAAGAAACTACTCGTGATGACTTATAAATTCCTATGTAATAAATGTGGTGTGCAAATTATGAAGTGCATCGAGAACATTTTAATCTGTTGATGGTAGGGCGATGGCAGAACTGTTGTTCCTGTCAATCAACACGTTTAAAATACACTCGATCAAGCATTTCCCTGTCATTAAGAGGCATTAAATAATCAAGCACATTTGTGAACCACTGTTAAAGCTCTACAAGTAAACCAATAATTAAAACTGTTTAATACTGTAGAATGCATCTGCAGACAAACAACCTGTCATTCTACAAAATGGACCCTAAATTATATCTTGGCTAATTTCAAGAAGATAGCAATCACATGCATGAATACTAAAAGAGATTTTCTTTGAGGTATGTACTTTGGGGTCCTGTGAGAGAGAGAAAAAACAAAACGTTCCGTAAAAATGTAATAATTACGATAACCATTGTAGTTTAGTTATCTTGTTAACACATATTAATAATTATTACTTCACTGGCACAGTATAAACTGTGGAATACTACAATAAATTAGAACTTAATCAGGGAGCATTGATCTACAGTAATTGGTAGAGGTTGGTGAGAGCTCTGGAACTCACCACTTGAAAGGCAAAAATCTTCATCACATTTAATAAACACTTGGATCTGCACATCAAGTGTTCTAACCAACAAGGCAATGGAGCAAAAGCTGAAAAGTGGGATTCGGCTGGTTAGTTCATGTTTGGTCAGCACAGAAAAAATGGGCCAAATGGCCTCCTTCTATCCTGTAAACGTTTTATGTTTCTATGTAACAGATGAAGATGATTAAAATGTAAGCCAGTCTGAATAAAAGTATTTTATTTGCATAATTGTTAAATAAGTAAAATTTAAGAAAATAATCTTGTCTTTAGAGGAAGACTGCATGCTAATTTTTTTTCATACAAATTCACATATAAATTTTACCAGACATTTTCAAACACATTTACCTGAGATATATAATATTCCCAATATAAAACCATGTGACAAATAAACCTTGGTGACTTGTGCATAAAGATAAAACTTGTTCCATCGGTACATTATAAAGTTAGTACATGTTTTAGTCTATACATTCAAGTTGGGTTATTTTTTATCCAGATCATAAACACTGGATCAAATCATTATGGGATGAAAATATTGTGCACGCCGGAAATCTGAAATGGAAATGCAGGAAATACTCAGCAGGTCAAACAGCATCTACAAAGAAAGAAACAGTGTTGATTTTTCACCTTTTCTCAGAGCTAGAAAACGTTAGTGTGTAATAGGTTTAAACAAGTACAGAGGGAGGAAAAGAGGGAGGGACAAAGAGCAAAAGGGTAGGTTTGTGACTGGGTGGAACATAGAACATAGAAAATACAGTACAGAACAGGCCCTTCGGCCCACGATGTTGTGCCGAACCTTTGTCCTAGATTAATCATAGATTATCATTGAATTTACAGTGCAGAAGGAGGCCATTCGGCCCTTTGAGTCTGCACCAGCTCTTGGAAAGAGCACCCTACCCAAACTCAACACCTCCACCCAACACCAAGGGCAATTTGGACATTAAGGGCAATTTATCATTGGCCAATTCACCTAACCCGCACATCTTTGGACTGTGGGAGGAAACCGGAGCACCCGGAGGAAACCCACGCAGACACGGGGAGGACTTGCAGACTCCGCACAGACAATGACCCAAGCCGGAATCGAACCTGGGACCATGGATCTGTGAAGCAATTGTGCTATCCACAATGCTACCGTGCTGCCCTTAAGAACAAATAAATCTACACTATATCATTTTCCCGTAATCCATGTACCTATCCAACAGCTGCTTGAAGGTCCCTAATGTTTCCGACTCAACTACTTCCACAGGCAGTGCATTCCATGCCCCCACTACTCTCTGGGTAAAGAACCTACCTCTGATATCCCTCCTATATCTTCCACCTTTCACCTTAAATTTATGTCCCCTTGTAATGGTGTGTTCCACCTGGGGAAAAAGTCTCTGACTGTCTACTCTATCTATTCCCCTGATCATCTTATAAACCTCTATCAAGTCGCCCCTCATCCTTCTCCGCTCTAATGAGAAAAGGCCTAGCACCCTCAACCTTTCCTCGTAAGACCTACTCTCCATTCCAGGCAACATCCTGGTAAATCTTCTTTGCACCTTTTCCAGAGCTTCCACATCCTTCCTAAAATGAGGCGACCAGAACTGTACACAGTACTCCAAATGTGGCCTTACCAAAGTTTTGTACAGCTGCATCATCACCTCACGGCTCTTAAATTCAATCCCTCTGTTAATGAACGCGAGCACACCATAGGCCTTCTTCACAGCTCTATCCACTTGAGTGGCAACTTTCAAAGATGTATGAACATAGACCCCAAGGTCTCTCTGCTCCTCCACAATGCCAAGAACTCTACCGTTAACCCTGTATTCCGCATTCATATTTGTCCTTCCAAAATGGACAACCTCACACTTTTCAGGGTTAAACTCCATCTGCCACCTCTCAGCCCAGCTCTGCATCCTATCTATGTCTCTTTGCAGCCGACAACAGCCCTCCTTACTATCCACAACGCCACCAATCTTCGTATCGTCTGCAAATTTACTGACCCACCCTTCAACTCCCTCATCCAAGTCATTAATGAAAATCACAAACAGCAGAGGACCCAGAACTGATCCCTGCGGTACACCACTGGTAACTGGGATCCAGGCTGAATATTTGCCATTCACCACCACTCTCTGACTTCTATCGGTTAGCCAGTTCGTTATCCAACTGGCCAACTTTCCCACTATCCCATGCCTCCTTACTTGTGCAGAAGCCTACCATGGGGAACTTTATCAAATGCCTTACTAAAATCCATGTACACTACATCCACTGTTTTACCTTCATCCACATGCTTGGTCACCTCCTCAAAGAATTCAATAAGATTTGTAAGGCAAGACCTACCCCTCACAAATCCGTGCTGACTATCCCTAATCAAGCAGTGTCTTTCCAGATGCTCAGAAATCCTATCCTTCAGTACCCTTTCCATTACTTTGCCTACCACCGAAGTAAGACTAACTGGCCTGTAATACCCAGAGTTATCCCTAGTTCCTTTTTTGAACAGGGGCACGACATTCGCCACTCTCCAATCCCCTGGTACCACCCCTGTTGACAGTGAGGACGAAAAGATAATTGCCAACGGCTCTGCAATTTCATCTCTTGCTTCCCATAGAATCCTTGGATATATCCCGTCAGGCCCGGGGGACTTGTCTATCCTCAAGTTTTTCAAAATGCCCAACACATCTTCCTTCCTAACAAGTATTTCCTCGAGCTTACCAATCTGTTTCACACTGTCCTCTCCAACAATATCGCCCCTCTCATTTGTAAATACAGAAGAAAAGTACTCATTCAAGACCTCTCCTATCTCTTCAGACTCAATACACAATCTCCCGCTACTGTCCTTGATCGGACCTACCCTCGCTCTAGTCATTCTCATATTTCTCACATATGTGTAAAAGGCCTTGGGGTTTTCCTTGATCCTACCCGCCAAAGATTGTTCATGCCCTCTCTTAGCTCTCCTAATCCCTTTCTTCAGTTCCCTCCTGGCTATCTTGTATCCCTCCAATGCCCTGTCTGAACCTTGTTTCCTCAGCCTTACATAAGTCACCTTTTTCCTCTTAACAAGACATTCAACCTCTCTTGTCAACCATGGTTCCCTCACTCGACCATCTCTTCCCTGCCTGACAGGGACATACATATCAAGGACACGTAGCACCTGTTCCTTGAACAAGTTCCACATTTCACTTGTGTCCTTCCCTGCCAGCCTATGTTCCCAAGTTATGCACTTCAATTCTTGTCTGACAACATCGTATTTACCCTTCCCCCAATTGTAAACCTTGCCCTGTTGCACATACCTATCCCTCTCCATTACTAAAGTGAAAGTCACAGAATTGTGGTCACTATCTCCAAAATGCTCCCCCACTAACAAATCTATCACTTGCCCTGGTTCATTACCCAGTACTAAATCCAATATTGCCCCTCCTCTGGTTGGACAATCTACATACTGTGTTAGAAAAGCTTCCTGGACACACTGCACAAACACCACCCCATCCAAACTATTTGATCTAAAGAGTTTCCACTCAATATTTGGGAAGTTAAAGTCGCCCATGACTACTACCCTATGACTTCTGCACCTTTCCAAAATCTGTTTCCCAATCTGTTCCTCCACATCTCTGCTACTATTGGGGGGCCTATAGAAAACTCCTAACAAGGTGACTGCTCCTTTCCTATTTCTGACTTCAACCCATACTACCTCAATAGGGTGATACTCCTCGAACTGCCTTTCTGCAGCTGTTATACTATCTCTAATTAATAATGCCACCCCCCCCCACCTCTTTTACCACCCTCCCTAATCTTATTGAAACATCTATAACCAGGGACCTCCAACAACCATTTCTGCCCCTCTTCTATCCAAGTTTCCGTGATGGCCACCACATCGTAGTCCCAAGTACCGATCCATGCCTTAAGTTCACCCACCTTATTCCTGATGCTTCTTGCGTTGAAGTATACACACTTCAACCCATCTCCGTGCCTGCAAATACTCTCCTTTGTCAGTGTTCCCTTCCCCACTGCCTCATTACATGCTTTGGCGTCCTGAATATCGACTACCTTAGTTGCTGGACTACAAATCCGGTTCCCATTCCCCTGCTAAATTAGTTTAAACCCTCCCGAAGAGTACTAGCAAACCTCCCTCCCAGGATATTGGTGCCCCTCTGGTTCAGATGCAACCCGTCCTGCTTGTACAGGTCCCACCTTCCCCAGAATGCGCTCCAATTATCCAAATACCTGAAGCCCTGGAATACCTGGAAGGCAGGAGAGATTAAGTAACAAAGGGTTAGATGGTGCAAGGCAAAATAAAATGATAGTGGGACGAGTAAAGAAATAGAAGGTGTAAAGGGGAATAATGGAATCAGGACCCACGCAACCCGCAAAACATGAGGGCAGAGCTTATGAACTGAAAGTGTTGTATTGATTGTTGATCAAAAAAGACCCTCACCAAATGATGTGGTCTAGATACTTACACCTTATGTTAAGCTTCATGGCAATAATATGTTCAGGACAGAGAGGCCAGAGCAGGAATGGAGCAGAGTATTAAAAGGCAGATGAGCAGAGGCTTGGGGGCCACACTTGAAGACTGAATGGAGGTGTTGTGAAATCTGCGCTTGGTTTCCCAGTATAAAGGAGGTCATATTGTGAACAGCGAGAATACGAAATTGAAAGAAGTACAAGTAAATTGTTGTTTCATCTGGAAGAAGTACTTCATAGAATTTAGTGGAGAAGGAAGCCATTCGGCCCATCGAGTCTGTACCCTAACTAAGCCCACACCACCACCCTATCTCCGTAACCCAGTAACCCCACCCAACCTTTTTGGACACTAAGGGCAATTTAATGTGGCCAATCCACCTGACCTACTCCTGTTCCTATATTTGGGGCCTTGAGCGTTGGGAAAGGTGGAGGTAAAGGGGCAGGTGTTCCATCTCCTATGGTTGTGTTAAAACCTGCCATAAGAAAGAGCGGGGAGGGGTGGTGGCTGTTGCAGGTGACTGAGGATTAGACCAGGATGTCACAAAGGAAACAGTTCCTGCCGGATGCTGAAAGTGGATGGCAGCACAAGATGTGTTTGGTGGTGGCATCATGCTGGAAGCGGAGGAAATGATGGAGGATAATCCATTGAATGCAGACTCCTGTGAAAAGGAGAAAGTTAGGTCAAGAAAGTGGAAACTGTTAAAGTGGCAGAGGGTATCAGAAATGTCACAGATCTAAGTGTGAAGAGGCTGGAAAAGGGGAGAAATAATTGACTCGAGACAGGAAGATATTAGTTCCATGTGGCATGAATATATTGAAATAATAGCTCGATCAATGCATTCCTCGGAACATAGGAACAGGAGTAGGCCACTCAACCCCTCGTGTCTGCCCTGCCGTTCAATCAAATCATGGCTGATCTGTGGCTTAACTCCATATACCTGCCTTTGGCCCATATCACTTAATACATTTGCTTAACAAAAATGTATCCATCTCAGATCTAGCATCAATTGCCATTTGTCGAGGAAAGTTCCAAACCTTTACCACCCTTTGTGTGTAGAAGTGTTTCCTAACATCTCTCCTGAACAATCTGGCCCTACTTTTTAGACTATGACCCCTGGTTGTGGAATTTCCAACCAGTGGAAACTGTTTATATTTATGTACCCTGTCCTTTCCTGTTAATATCTTGAAAACTTTGATCAGATCACCCTTTAACAGTCTAAATTTATATAATCGCACCTCATAACTTAACCACTGAAATCCAGGTTTCATTCTTGTAAAGCTACGTTGGACTCCCTCCAAGACCGAAATATCCTTCCTAAGGTGTGGTGCCCAGATCTGCTCACAGTATTCCAAGTGGGGTCTAACCAGGACTTTGTAAAGCTGCAACATAACTTCTACGTCCTTATACTCCAATCCCTCAGATATAAAGGCCAGCATTCCAACAGCCTTCTTGATTACTTCCGTACAGGACATGTTTGTGACATTTTAATGATCTATGCACCTGAACCTCTAGGTCTTTTTGGACATCTAATTCAGCTTCATACCATCTAGAAAGTGTCCTGACCTATGCTTTTTTGGTCCAAAATGAATAACCTTACAATTGCTTACATTGAAATCTACCTGCCACAGTTTTGCCCATTCACCGAGTCTATCAATATCACTTTGCAGTTTTATGCTTTCATCTGCACTGTCTCCAGTATGATTTGTGGATCTTGTGAAGGAGGTAGAAGTCAGCCAGTTTGGGAATATGAGGTTGCAGGATCTAGAGGGAAGACCTCCAGAGGAGGTAAGGTCAGTGTCAGCTATGGAAATGATGAAGATGTTCAGTGGTGGTTCCATATTCCAGAGGAGGTAGGGGAAAGTGTCAGAGTTGCCATTCAGCTTCCTCACGGCACTGATTGGTTCATCAAACAAAAACAATGCTACACTTTTCAGCAGGTTTAATGATGATGATGGGGTTGGACCTGAGAGGGAGAAATGCTTCAAGTTCAGAGTGAGATAAGTTAGAGTGAGTGATGGCCAGTGCAGCTCCATCCATCGACAGGTCATTACAGAGGGCCAATATTTGTGTATTGCTCTCAACAGTGCAATGTTGAAGGGAGGTGAGCTGGTACACTTTGGACTCCCATCCCTCACGTTAGTATTGAAGAACATTTTGATAAATTGGTTGATTCTAAAGTGTACATTTAACCAAGGTGACAACAGTACAGTTGGAATACTGTACCACAAAACACTTAACTTGAAAAATGATTCCTACCTTAAAGGGATGAAAGTCTGATTGCAAAACTACAGATCATGGTTTTTTTTTAAGGAAGTACGTGATAAAATTAGTTACATTTCAGGTGGAATGCTGCTATGTACAATTGCTGTCCTTCCATCGTTCCCACCAACATGGTGGATACATCATTCAGCTGCTGAAATCAGCTGTTTGTTTTGCACCATTCTGCAGTGCAGTCAAAGTGAGCAGTCTAACACTTTGGGCGCAGCATATAAAATGGGCATACCTGACTTTGTACCCCTCAGCCCCCCAGCACCACCACCACCCCCCCACTCCCATACAGTCCCCAACTGATTTAATAATAGCGTTTAATCAAAATAAAACCATCAAGTAGTTATACCGCAATGATATGGTATATACACAGTTGGAAGGAAGCTGTTAGTGAATCATTAATTCCCTGAAGTACCTCAAACTAGTTTAATCACGCATAGTGCACAATGGTTCAGTCTCATTTTATATCGTAAAAGAAGCTGCAGCTTGAAAAAAGGTGTAAATTTACTGTCACTGTACAATTTAAGTTTGTAGCAAACAATCTTCCTTTAAAATACATTCAGATTTATTTTAATCTACAGTGAGGTCAGCAACACGTTCATTGCAGACAGATATTTCCTCTGTTATTTTAGCACTAAAGGACGTGGTCTGGCATTGGCTGCTGCAACCTGGTGTTGATGTGTTGTGAAGACTGCACTGACAGGGGACACTGTGTGTGCCAGCTCAGGTTACATCATGTGATACTGGTCTGAGCACCACAACTGTGCTTTAGGTTGAAGATGCTGAGGTTTAACATTTCTGTCCCTAAAAATAAATGCCAGGTGCAGCTTTGCCCTCAGTGTTAGGTTTCATTGACAGAACATCCTAATTTGAAAATTCACATTGTAAACAGAAAGTGTAAATATACATCCTTTTATGGACAAATCAGAATATTAAAGTTCTCTGTTTCAATAAATAATACATTCTGTAAACATATCATTGCAGCAAATTGGCTTTGCAATTATTCAGTCAGTGCAGTAGGAGTTGTGCATCTCATCCAGTCAGATGTCCTCATAAACGTCAAACAGTAAGGTGTTTTTCCCCTTCTCTAAGCTGAAAATATATATGTATGGAACAATTATGCAAAGTAAGTTCCACGAAACACATTTTTACACTTAATTTCTTTAAGAAATTTGCATTTCTGTTAGCAGAAATTCTGTCAATTCTTCAACTTTGGTGAAAACTTTGATTTGTTTTAAAGATTGCAGCTATCATAAAAGTGTGGCGTCAACTTCAATTTTCTAAATATTTTCAGTGCTAATATTACTTGAAAGTGATTCCAAAGACTTAAGTTCACAGGCTTGTTTAAAAGTTGCAAAATATGTTAATAACGTGTTCAGAAATCTCACCGTTTTCCTCTGATTACTAAGGCAGAAGGTGCATATAGGTCTGGGTGCTGCAGTATTTACATCGTGATTGCTGCCCTGCATGACAGCTCGATATTTTAAACAGGGCTGCCCGTCCAGACAGTCCTCTCCCAGGAGAAGGACATTTGCCAGATGGGAAATGTAGCTGGAGGCCAAGCGCAGAGTCTCTATCTTCGATAGTTTGCGGTCTGCTGGTTCGGTGGGGATGAGAGTCCTGAGAGCTGTGAACGCCGTGTTTACACTGTGGGTTCTGTCCCGCTCTCTTGCATTTGCTGCTTGCCGTTGTTTGTTCATTCCAGTTGAATGCATCTTCCTCTTCCTTTGCCCATTGCTTTCATTCTGACTACTCTCACTCCCACTCTCAAGTTCCTCGATGTCAGAAGCGACAGGTTTTGCTTGGCAGGGTTGGATATTGGCTGTAGACTTCATTGTGCTCCTACAATGGGAAGAAGCTGGAAGTTCTGTGCCATACGTCAGAAAGTGCTCCCATTTCTCAGGTTCGAAGTTCCCAGTATTTCCAAAATAAAAGCTGACCAACATCAACGCTCACTTTATCCCCTGGCAGTTCAGCTGGCCATTTTCTGAATGATTGCTACAAATAGGCAGAACCATGTGGCTTCTGTATAAGGTAAGAGGGTGGAGCTGTTAATCTTCTGACATGACATGCCTTCAGTTAAAGCTATAGCAATGCTTTAGTTTCATTTCATGTTTACATAAATATTTATTTCACAAATGGGATTATATTGATAAACCATAAGGTGCAAATGCTTAAACTGCAAAGATAGCATTGTTTTTGAAATATTGAGTCTTCTGTTTACTTTCCATTCTTTTGACCTTTTCACTACCATTAACCACTATCATTTGTAACACAGAAACAGAGGAAAATATTGCCTCTGTGCATTGCATGTAGAAAAAGGCTAAGAATTTCTGTTGCCTGGGGCGGTGGGGAGGTTTATACCCAGTGATATCGTGGACGATGTGCTGGGCACGCCACCACCCACATACTCGGACGTCCTCATGCAAGAACTGCGTGCGAATTGCCTGGGAAGTTTAGACTTCTGAAAGGCAATTACCCTGCAATGGGAGTCATCTGATTCTCAGATGCAAATCAGACACTTCCAATGTTTCTGTCTCTCTTAGCAGAGTAGTGTTTCCCTTGATGGAGAATTCTAATTAATTGGATTTGTTCATTGTCACGTGTACCGAGCGACAATGAAAAGTATTGTTCTGTGTACAGTTCAGACAGATCATTCTGTACATGAAAAGAAAATACATAGGTCAAACATGAAATACACAATGTAATTGGGGCAGCACGGTAGCACAGTGGTTAGCACTGTTGCTTCACAGCTTCGGGATCCTAGGTTCGATTCCCACTTGGGTCACTGTCTGTGCCGAGTCTGCACGTTCTCCCCGTGTCTGTGTGGGTTTCCTCCGGGTGCTCCGGTTCCCTCCCACAGTCTAAAGATGTGCAGGTTAGGTGGATTGGCTTTGCTAAATTGCCCTTAGTGTTCAAAAAAGGTGAGGTGGGGTTACAGGGATAGGGTGGAGGCATGGGGTTAGGGTGGAGGTATGGGTGGAGGTAGGGTGCTCTTTCCAAGGGCCGGTGCAGACTCGATGGGCTGAATGGTCTCCTTCAGCACTGTAAATTCTATGATTTTTCTATGAAATACATAGACATAGGCATTGGGTGAAGCATACAGGAGTGTAGTACTACTCAGTAGAGAACATGTGTGATGAGATCAGGGCAGTCCATCAGAGGGTCGTTTAGGAGTCTGGTAACAGTGGTGAAGAAGCTGTTTTTTGACTTTGTTAGTGCGTGTTCTCAGACTTTTGTACCCTCTGCCCGATAGAAGAAGTTGGAAGAGTGAATAAGCTGGGTGGGAGGGGTATTTGATTATGCTGCCCGCTTTCCCAATGCAGCGGGAGATGTAGACAGAGTCAATGGATGGGAGGCGGGTTTGTGTGATGGACTGGGCTGTGTTCTCGACACTCCGTAGTTTCTTGTGGTCTTGGGCCGAGCAGTTGCCATACCAGGCATGGGTGGACCAGGACAGATTTTTGGTGATGTATACACCTAGGAATTTGAAGCTGTCAACCAACTCCATCTCGGCCCCGTTGATGCAGACAGCGATGTGTACAAAACTTCGCTTCCTGAAGTCAATGACCAGTTCTTTAGTTTTGCTGACATTGAGATAGAGATTGTTGTCATTACACCACTCCACTGGGTTCTCTATATAAATGGCAGAAGGTATAGAGGGGACATGAGGGCCTGAATCTGCACCTTAAATTCTTTAAGCTACAGGGCTATGGACCGGGTACAGGAATGTGGGATTAGAAAGGGCACCTGGGTGTCCTTGGGCTAGCATTGACAAGATGGGCTGAATGACCTCCTTCTGTGCTGTAATGTTTCTATGATTCTGTGAAGAAAACAAGGATTAAAGCTATTTCTAACTCCTGGATAGCGATGCTACAAACACCTGACCTGTCCTCAGACTCCCGACTGCCCCTTCACCCGACTACCTTCATGACCCTGACAACTGACCCACTGGACACCTCAACTATCCTTCCGACCACTTGCCGGATCCCCCAACTAGTCTTGACCTCCCCGATGACCTCCAAACTATCCCTCAATCACTGGCTATGCTTCCAATCCTCTGATTAACCCCCACCCCGTGGTTACCCTCCTGATTCCCTGAGAATCCTGTACTCACGACTACCTTCCCAACTACCCTCCTGATACCCCTAACTAACCCCTCACCCCCGATCAGCATCTCACGTCATGATTACCCACCTGACTCCCTGGAATTCCAAACCTCCTGACTACTCCCCCTGCCCCCAACTCCACCCTTGACCTCCCAACTACCCCCACCCCGACTGCTCTGCTGACCCCCGGACTAACCTGCACCTCTTGATTTCCCCATCCCCCACTTCACCTCTCACCTCCTCAACTATACCCCATGCCCTTATTTCCCTGACTATACCCCACCCCCCAGCTATACCTTACTACTCCCACATCCCCTGATTACCCTCGTGATGCCGCAACAATCCTAAGCCCCCGACTACCCTCCCATCCCTCCAACTATGCCCGACTACCCTCCCCCCGATTATCCCACACCGCTCTGACTCTTCCCTAACCTCTCCAATGATTGTCAAATCCTCCCAACTCTTCCTACCATCCCGACCCATCCTACACCCTTAATGATAACCAACCCTCCCCTCCCACCAACCACCCTCACCCCTCACCTACTAGCCTTACACAGTTACCTTCTCCCTGACTTTTTAAAGTGGCTGTGACCACTAAATCTAGCTGCTTTAGGGTCACTAGTGCCATAAAAATGGGATATGGATTTTCTTTGCTCAACGTTGCTCCCCTGCACTAGGAGGCCTCAAGAACCTGGTTCTCTGCACATTTCTCACCAGGCTTAGTCAGAGGCTTGGGCATGAGTTGTGGGGTGAGTGGGATAAGTTAAGTAAAAAGCAGAACAGTGGCAATCTGACTGTGATTACCACCCCCCTGAAGTTCTGGCTTTTGAAAAGAGGAATTATTCCACCCTATGTCATGCCGATTATTGAAATCAAAATTGTGCACCATAATACCATGGAATCAGGTCATGTAAAGAAAGGGTAAGCCGACTGTATCCTTAAAGGAGATGTCTCTATCATTAAAACAATGTCACGGGATGAATGAAATAGAAATTACTGAATCAAATAAATCCAGGCCAAAACTTCAAGGTGTTGTTAATGTGGTGTTGAAGCTTCTTATGAGGGTTGTCATATGACTTTTAAGCTAACCTTTAAGATAGGTGGAAAACCATTGAATTATGTCTCTACAGCAAAGATATTTCACTTTGGCCTGTGCAGTATCTGTGCCCTTTATCAACATCAATCTATCAAATGTCCAGTTCCCTGCATATTCTTTAGGTAGAATGATGAGAACTCATGGTTCAAATTTCTTTATATTATTCCAAATTAGAAGAAAATGCACCATAAAGGGCTTGTGACAAGGAGCAGGCAACTGAAAATTTATTGGCTCCCACCTTCTGGCACAAGGGTCGCCATTTGTAATCTGCCCATGCCTGTTCCTGTTGAGGCAGGTAGCAAGCAAAATGCACACTGCCTCCTTATTACCGGGATTTCTGAGTGTAGTCCAACACAATCCGCAGTGTAACAAGATGGGAGGAGATGCATCATGTTTCTAGGGGAGGGCTCAGAGAGCTTAATGGACACCATCTGAAAGACGAGGGAATGGGTGGCTGGGAAGGTCAATGCAAACCGAACACTTTGGAGGCATTGCGTATTTGGATTTTGTTTTTGAGCTCAATGCATGGGGTCTGGTGCTGAGGATCTGGCAGCAGTTTAACAACCCTGGTCTGATCAAGCACAATGAATGTATCTTCACATGACATCTCACACCCAGCATACTTCTAACCTCTTTGGTAGCTCAGTGCCCTGCACTCTTATCCCAGCGACATTCCTAGCACTCAGGACTCACACCCAACATTTAGATACTCCACCTCACCTATATACACCTTCCAATGAAATTGGCCTCATTGGAAGGCGTATATCGCTCCGTGTTATTTACCGATAGCTCTGTAACTTTCTCTCTCCGAGTGTTGATCTAATTCTCTTCTGAATACTAACATTGAATTTGCTTGTACCGTCCTGTCAGGGAGTACATTTCAGATCACGACAACCCAATGTGTAAAAGGAAATGTCTCCACATGTCATATGTAGTTCTTTTGCCAATCACCTTAAATCCGTGCCTTCAGGTTAAAGGTACTTTGACCACTGCAAACAATTTCTCCTATTTAACTCTATCAAGACAATTTATGATTTCTGAACAACTCCATTAAATTTCTTCTCTGCTGTAATGAGAATGAACAGCTTCTCCAGTCTTTCCAATAATTGAAACACCTCATCCTGGATGATCGGCCTCTTAAAGTGCCCCTCTCCACAGCAAGGTTGCTAATGAGGAAACACTAGAAATACAATGAATACACAACACAAAACACAACAAAACGTACAACCGTAACATTCAATTAGCAACAACGATTAATATGTCAGACACTTCAGAAGACGTTGTCCTCATTGGAATTTTCAGCGGACCTCAATTGTCTGCCTTTTAGTGTTAGCTGAAACCTCCATTGTTTTTGGCTGGGTTTGGACATCATCCCTGGACACCTTAACCAGAGTCAACATAGTGTTCCGAGGTTGACTCGCTGTCCGGTTGTCAACTGAGGTGCTGCTTTCTACAATTAGTTCAATTAGTGTCAGTTTCTCGGGAGGTCTCGGTCATCTCTTGGCACAGCTTGGCTGGAACTCTCTTTCAGTTCTGTCTCCGACAGAGTGGTTCTTGCCGCCAAAAGTTGATCCGCATGTCTCCTCCAAATATCGTCACAGGTTTGTAAAGTGTAGGAAACCAGTTCCGTCTGTGCTAAAATGGTGGCAGTAATCCACTTTTCACTTGTGGCATCGTTCCTTGCTAGAAATTCTAGACCCTGGCGGAAGCAGGATGTTCCGCTTTGCTCTCCCGCCATATAACTTGATCCTGTTCCTTTTATGTTGTTTTGCGTGGTTTTAGCAAATCAAATGTGTCTAGTTTATCTCAACCCATTAGCAACGCCAGTGAAACATGGATTGTTAAGTGTGCAGTATTCCTGCACATGGGCACGAATTGACTCAAGATTTAGACAATAAACCTTGGGCGTGATTCTCCGACTCCACACTGGGTCGGAGAATCGTCGGAGGCTGGCGTGAATCCCGCCCCTGCCGTGTTCCGAATTCTCCGCCATCAGAGATTCGGCGGCGGCGGGAATCGCGCAGCGCCGGTCGGCGGGAATCGCGCTGGTTGGCGGGCCTACACCCGGCGATTCTCCGGCCCGCAATGGGCCGAAGTCCCGCCGCTGTCAACCCTCTCCAGCCGGCGTGGATTAAACCATCTTGTGAACGGCGGGACAAGGTGGCGTGGGCGGGCACCAGGGTCCTGGGGGGGGGGCGCGGGGCGATCTGGCCCCGGGGAGTGCCCCCACGATGGCCTGACCCGCAATCGGGGCCCACCGATTCGCAGACTGGCCTGTGCCGTGATGGCACTCTTTTTCTTCCGCCTTCGCCATGGTTTTCACTATGGCGGAGGCGGAAGAGACCCCCTCCCCTGCGCATGCGCGGGGATGACGTCAGCAGCCGCTGATGCTCCCGCGCATGCGTCGCCCGGCGAAGTCCTTTCGGCGCCGGCTGGCGTGGCGCCAAAGGCCTTTCCCGCCAGCCGGCGGAGCAGAAACCACTCCGGCGGGGGCCTAGCCCCTCAAGGTGAGGGCTTGGCCCCTAAAGGTGCGGAGACTTCCGCACCTTTGGGGAGGCCCGCGCCGGAGTGATCCGCGCCATTTTTGGCGCCAGGTAGCGGACATCGCGCCAGTTTGCGGAGAATCCCGCCCCTTGTTCTCTAATTGTTTTTATTCATTCATGGGACTTGGCTTTGCAGGCTGAGCCAGGATTTATTACCCATCCGTAGTTGCCCTTGAGGGGGCAGTTAAGAGTCAACCACGTTGCTGTGGATCTGGAGTCACAGACCAGGTCAGGATGTCAGATTTCCTTCCCGAAAGGAATTTAGTGAAGCAGGTGGGTTTTTACAACAATTGGTTTCACAGTCATCATTAGATTCCAGATTTTTATTGAATTCAAATTTCACCATCTGCAGTGGTGGTATTTGAATCTGGGTCCCCAGAGCATTACTCTTGATCTCTTACTTACTAGTCCAGTGACAATACCACTATGCCACCACCTCCCCTCGTCTTCAACGATTGTTTCATCGGCTGTACAAAATGTCTTGCCAGCCCATTTGTGACAGGGTGATAAGGAGCAGATCAGGTGTGTGGAATTCCATTCTCCTTCAAGTAGTATAAGGGCTGGTTTAGCTCAGTGGGCTAGACAGCTTGTTTGTAATGCAGAACAAGGCCAGCAGCGTGGGTTCAATTCCCGTACCAACTTACCCGAACAGGCGCCATAATGTGGCGACTCAAAGCTTTTCACAGTAACTTCATACTTGTGACAATAAAAGATTATTATTATTTGATCTCCTGCGAAATTAACTGCTCACGAGTTATTCAGAGTAACCAAATCTGCTGAAGATTTTACACAATCTCGCAATTGTTTTCTCCGCTGACATTGTCTTCATGATGGAAACTTCAGGCTCTTTTCAGTGAGCTTTGACCCTTCAAACAGTCCGGCATAATCAAATATGGCTTTAACTCAGGATTTGCTGCTGAGGTCTTTATGCGATGCACCATGTCCATGACCTCTGGCAGTACTGGATCATTTCTGGTATTTCTTAACTTGTCCAGCGGTTACAGGAATGTTACCTACTTGCTCGAAGTAGAAAATGTTTCCACATGATCTTGCTTATCAATGAGCTATTTGGTGAGGGTAGTTGGGAAAGTCCATCTGCATTCCCATGAAGGCTTGACAGATGATACTTGATTGTGTATGTGTGCTGACAAGAGCAATGCCCATTTCTGCATCCTGCTCGCTGCCATTGATGAATCTCGGTATGAGGTCCAAGAAATGTTGTTAGTGGACAATGGTCCATTAATAAAGTCAATTTCCTTGCATTGAGGAATTGCTAGAACCATTTTATGCCAAAAATTATTCCTAGGTCTTCTTTCTCTATCTGCTCGTAATTGCTTTCGGCCTTATTCAAGGTCCTGGATACGAAGGCTATTGGCTTTTTTCAGCTTGGGCATTATGTGGGAAACCGCTGCCCCAACCCATAAGGTGATGTGTCACATGTCAGTTTCAGGGAAAAATTTGGATCAAAATGTGTCAGGACGTCTGACTTGAGTAGTGCCTCTTTGGCTTGCACAAATTAAACATAGAAACATCAAAAATAGAAGCAGGCGGAGGCCATTCAGGGCAGCACGGTAGCACAGTGGTTAGCACAGTTGCTTCACAGCTCCAGGGTTCAAGGTTTGATTCCGGCTTGGGCCACAGTCTGTGCGGAGTCTGCATGTTTTTCCCGTGTCTGCGTAGGTTTCCTCCGGGTGCTCCGGTTTCCTCCCACAGCCCAAAGATGTGCAGGTTAGGTGGATTGGCCTTGCTAAATTGCCCTTAGGTTAGGTGGGGTTACTGGTTTACGGGGATAGGGTGGAGGTGTGGGCTTAAGTGGGATGCTCTTTCCAAGAGCCGGTGCAGACTCGATGGGCCGAATGACCCCCTTCTGCACTGTAAATTCTAGGATTCTATGATTATATGAGTTGGCCTTTCGAGCCTGCTCTGCCATTCATTATGATCATGGCTGATCATCAAGTTCAGGAACCTGACCCCACCTTCCCCCATATCCCTTGATCCCTTTAGTCCCGAGAGCTATATCTAATTCCTTCTTGAAATTACGCAAGGTTTGGCCTCAGCTATTTTCTTTGGTAGCAAATTCCAAAGATTCATCACTCTCTGGGTGAAGAAATTTCTCCTCACCTCAGTCCTAAAAGGTTTGCCCCTTATCCCTAAATTATGACCCCTAGTCCTGGACTCCCCCACCATTAGAAACATTCTTTCTGAATCCACACTGTCTAATCCTGTTAGAATTTTGTAAATTTCTATGAGATCCCTTCTCACTCTTCTAAACTCCAATGAATATAATTCTAACCGATTTAGACTCTCTTCATATGATAGTTCCACCATCCCAGGAGTCAGCCTGGTAAACCTCCTCTGCTCTCCCTCCGTAGCAAGAACATCCTTCCTGAGATAAGGAAACCAAAGCTGCCCACAATATTCCAGGTGTGTCTTCACCAATGCCCTATACAAATGCAATAAAACATCCCTATTCCTATACTTAAATCCTCTCGCTATGAAGGCCAACTTACCATTTGCCTTCTTTACTGCCTGCTGTTCCTGCGTGCTTACTTTCAGTGACTGATGCACGAGGATACCAAAGTCTCGCAAAGTATCCACCTCTTTCAATTTACACCCATTCAAATAATAATCTGCCTTCCTATTTTTGCTACTAAAGCAACTAACCTCACATTCATCCACATTATACTGCATCAGCCATGCATGTGCCCACTCACTCAGCCTGTCCAAATCCTGCTGAAGCATTTCTGCATCCTCCTCACAGCTCACCCTCTCGCCCAACATTGAATCATCTGGAAACAATGGCCAGGGCCCACCGATCCGTGGGCGGGCCTGTGCCATGGGGGCACTCTTTCCCTCCGCACCCGGCTGCTGTTAACCTCCGCCATGGCCGGTGCAGAGAAGAACCCCCCCTGCGCATGCGCTGACTCGCGCCGGCCGGCAGAGGCCCTTCAGCGCCGGTTGGCGAGGCGCCAAACACTCCGGCGCTGGCCTAGCCCCTGAAGGTGTGGAGGATTCCGCACCTTTGTGGCGGCCCGATGCCGGAGTGGTTTACGCCACTCTTCAGTGCCGGAGTGGCCCACCCCGCCGATTCGCGGAGACTCCCGCCCAATGCATTTAATTCCCTTGTCTAAACCATTAATATATAATGTGAACAGTTGGGGTGCTAGCACAGATCCCTGTGGTACCCCCTAGTCACTGTCTGCCAATCAGAAAGAGACCCATTTATTCCAACCTTTTGCTTTCTGTCTGCTAATCAGCTTTTTATTCATCTGAAGACAACTGCCTGTAATCCCATGCGCTTTAACTTTACACATTAATCTGCTTGTCGAAGGCCTTCTGAAAGTCTGAATAAACCACATCTACCAGTTCTCCTGGTCAACTCTACCAGTTACATCTTCAAAGAATTCTAGTCGATTTTTCAAGCATGATTTTCCTTTCATAAATCCATAGGTCATAGATGGATTCCTTTCATAAATCTATCTATGACCTAGCCAGTTTGTATCCACCTTGCCAGCTCACCCCTGATACCATGTGACTTCACCTTTTGTACTAGTCTACCATGAGGGACCTTGTCAAAGGCCTTACTGAAGACCATATAGACAACATCCACAGCCCTACCTGCATCAATCATCTTAGTGACCTCCTCGAAAAGCTCTATCAAGTTAGTGAGACACGACCTCCCCTTCACAAAACCATGCTGCCTCTCACTAATACGTCCATTTGCTTCTAAATGGGAGTAGATCCTGTCTCGAAGAATTCTCTCCAGTAATTTCCCTACCACTGAAGTAAGGCTCACCGGCCTGTAGTTCCCTGGATTATCCTTCCTACCCCTCTTAAACAGAGGAACAACATTGGCTATTCTCCAGTCCTCCGGGACATCCGCTGAAGACAGTGAGGATCCAAAGATTTCTGTCAAGGCCTCAGCAATTTCCTCTCCAGCCTCCTTCAGTATTCTGGGGTAGATCCCATCAGGCCCTGGGGACTTATCTACCTTAATATTTTTTAAGACACCCAACACCTCGTCTTTTTGGATCTCAATGTGACCCAGGCTATCTACACACCCTTCTCCAGACTCAACATCTACCAATTTCATTTCTTTGGTGAATACTGATGCAAAGTATTCATTCAGTACCACACCCATTTCCTCTGGCTCCACACATAGATTCCCTTGCCTATCCTTCAGTGGGCCAACCCTTTCCCTGGCTACCCTCTTGCTTTTTATGTACGTGTAAAAAGCCTTGGGATTTTCCTTAACCCTATTTGCCAATGACTTTTCGTGTCCCCTTCTAGCCCTCCTGACTCCTTGCTTAAGTTCCTTCCTAATTTCCTTATATTCCATGCAGGCTTCGTCTGTTCCCAGCCTTTTAGCCGTGACAAATGCCTCCTTTTCCTTTTTGACGAGGCCGACAATATCTCTCGTTATCCAAGGTTCCCAAAAATTGCCGTATTTATCCTTCTTCCTCACAGGAACATGCCGGTCCTGAATTCCTTTCAACTGACACTTGAAAGCCTCCCACATGTCAGATGTTGATTTGCCCTCAAACATCCGCCCCCAATCTATGTTCTTCAGTTCCCGCCTAATATTGTTATAATTAGCCTTCCCCCAATTTAGCACATTCATCCTAGGACCACTCCTAGCCTTGTCCACCAGTACTTTAAAACTTACTGAATTGTGGTCACTGTTACCGAAATGCTCCCCTACTGAAACATCTACCACCTGGCCGGGCTCATTCCCCAATACCAGGTCCAGTACCGCCCCTTCCCTAGTTGGACTGTCTACATATTATTTTAAGAAGCCCTCCTGAATGCTCCTTACAAACTCCGCCCCGTCTAAGCCCCTGGCACTAAGTGAGTCCCAGTCAATATTGGGGAAGTTGAAGTCTCCCATCACCACAACCCTGTTGTTTTTACTCTTTTCCAAAATCTGTCTACCTATCTGCTCCTCTACCTCCCGCTGGCTGTTGGGAGGCCTGTAGTAAACCCCCAACATTGTGACTGCACCCTTCTTATTCCTGATCTCTACCCATATAGCCTCACTGCCCTCTGAGGTGTCCTCCCGCAGTACAGCTGTGATATTCTCCCGAACCAGTAACGCAACTCCGCCTCCCCCTTTACATCCCCCTCTATCCCGCCTGAAACATCTAAATCCTGGAACATTTAGCTGCCAATCCTGCCCTTCCCTCAACCAGGTCTCTGTAATGGCAACAACATCATTGTTCCAAGTACTAATCCAAGCTCTAAGTTCATCTGCCTTACCCGTAATACTTCTTGCATTAAAACATATGCACTTCAGGCCACCAGACCCGCTGTGTTCAGCAACTTCTCCCTGTCTGGTCTGCCTCAGAGCCCCACTGTCCCTATTCCCTAGTTCTCCCTCAATGCTCTCACCTTATGACCTACTGCTCCCGTGCCCACCCCCCTGCCATACTAGTTTAAACCCTCCCGTGTGACACTAGCAAACCTCGCGGCCAGGATATTTATGCCTCTCCAGTTTAGATGCACCCCGTCCTTCTTCTATAGGTCACACCTGCCCCGGAAGAGCTCCCAGTGGTCCAGATAACGGAAACCCTCCCTCCTACACCAGCTGTTTAGCCACGTGTTTAGCTGCTCTATCTTCCTATTTCTAGCCTCACTGGCACGTTGCACAGGGACTAATCCCGAGATTACAACCCTCGAGGTCCTGTCTTTTAAATTTGTGCCTAGCTCCCTGAACTCCTGCTGCAGGACCTCATGCCCCTTCCTGCCTATGTCGTTAGTATCAATATGTACAACGACCTCTGCCTGTTTGCCCTCCCCTTCAGGATGCCGTCTACCCGTTCGGCGACATCTTGGACCCTGGCAGCAGGGAGGCAACATACCATCCTCGAGTCTCTTTCACGTCCACAGAAGCGCCTATCTGTGCCCCTGACTATAGAGTCCCCTATTACTATTGCTCTTCTGCGCTTTGACCCTCCCTTCTGAACATCAGAGCCAGCCGTGGTGCCACTGCTCTGGCTGCTGCTGTTTTCCCCTGATAGGCTATCCCCCCCGACAGTATCCAAAGGGGTATACCTGTTCGAGAGGGGGACAACCACAGGGGATTCCTGCACTGACTGCCTGCCCTTTCTGGTGGTCACCTATTTCTCTGCCTGCACCTTGGGTGTGACCACATTTATATAACTGCGATCTATGACGCTTTCCGCCAGCTGCATGCTCCTAAGTGCATCCAATTGCTGCTCCAACCGAACCATGCAGTCTGTGAGGAGCTCCAGTTGGGTGCACTTTCTGCAGATGAAGCCATCCAGGGCGCTGGAAGCCTCCCGGACCTGCCACATCTCACAGTCAAAGCACTGCACCCCTCTAACTGACATTGCGTCAATTAATTAAAATTAAAAGTTAAAAAAAAAAACATTTTTATGTATTTTTAAAATGTTTTCAAAGTTACTGTTAACTATCTGTTTCCTAGCACTAGATTTCTAATATAAATGCGAAAGCTAAATATCGTACTCTCCGATCTCTGGCTTAGATACCCCTCTAAATTATAATTAAGTAATTATGTTCAATTAGTTACCAATGCTTAATTTTTTTAATTTAGTGTAGATTCCCAACCAGCCACTCAGGTCACAGCTTTTCTGTGATGTCACTTCAGTTTCCCCCCGACACACACAATTTGAAAAAGGTATAAAAGTAAAAATGAGTAAAAATCACTTATTTACCTTCTTATCTTCTGAGTGTCTTAGATGTTCTCAGGTTTTCTCCCTGACAGAGACTGCTCCTCCTCCTCCGAACGGCTCCCGAAACTAGGCCGCGATCTTTTAAAATCTCCGCTCTGACTCGCAGCTCCTGCGCTTTTTAAATCTCCCGCGCTGTTTTCAATGTCCCTGCTCACTCACCTCTCGCGCTGTTTTCAATTTCCCGGCTCACTCAGCTCCCGCGCTGTTTGCACTGTCCCGGCTCACTCACCTCCTGCGCTGTTTTCACTGTCCCGGCTCACTCACCTCCCGCGCTGTTTTCATTGTCCCGGCTCACTCACCTCCCGCGTTGTTTTCACTGTCCCGGCTCACTCACCTCCCGCGCTGTTTTCACTGTCCCGGATCACTCACCTCTCGCGTTGTTTTCACTGTCCCGGCTCACTCACCTCCCGCGCTGTTTTCACTGTCCCCGCTCACTCACCTCTCGCGCTGTTTTCACTGTCCCGGCTCACTCACCTCCCGCGCTGTTTTCAATGTCCCGGCTCACTCAGCTCCCGCGATGTTTTCACTGTCCAGGCTCACTCACCTCTCGCGCTGTTTTCACTGTCCCGACTCACTCACCTCCCGCGCTGTTTTCACTGTCCCAGCTCACTCACCTCTCGCGCTGTTTTCACTGTCCCGGCTCACTCACCTCCTGCACTGTTTTCAATGTCCTGGCTCACTTACCTCTTGCGCTGTTTTCACTGTCCTGGCTCACTCAGCTCCCGCGCTGTTTTCACTGTCCCGGCTCACTCAGCACTCGCACTGTTTTCACTGTCCCGGCTCACTCACCTCTCGCGTTGTTTTCACTGTGGAGCAGCCAGGTCTCTGGTTGGTGTGGTGCAGGCAAATCTTTTTAGTCGGAAATGGGGCAATCTGTGCCCCCTCCATAAAATTCACCCCATGGTCTAAAAATGTTCAGAGTGACTTGGAGATGCTTGCACAAGGAACATGGATATTTTTGCAGCAGCCATTGTTGTAGAAAATAGGAAGGCATAAAGGTTGGGGAATCCAGAACACCATGGCACAGTATCAGGACAAGGGATCAATCATTTAGGATGGAGATGAGGAAAAATGTCGTTGAAATTGTCTCCACCAGGGGGTTGCGGATGATCATCATTGACTTTATTTCAGGCTGACTGAGATGGATAAATGTTTGGTCTTTCAGGGAAAAGCGGGATGTGGGAAGCAAGGCAGAAAATGCATTTGAGAGAGAAGCTCAGCCATGATTGAACTGAATGTCAGAGCAGGCACAGGGAGCTGTATTGTCAGTACCTGCTTCTGTTTCTTAAAATTAGAGCTGGACCTTTCAAGGCAACTTAGGAAACATACCTACCTGTAAAAGGTAGTAGTAGCCGGAAATCTCTTCCACCAACATAGTTCAATTGTTAATTTTAAATATGAAGTTGGAAGACTTTTGTTAACAAAAGCTATCAAGGGAAAGGGGGTGAAGGTGGTTATATGGAGTTAGGTGATAGATGGGCCATGATCTTGTCACATGGTGAAGCAGACTCAAAGGGGCTAAATGGCCTTTTCCTGCTCCTATGTTCGTTCATTCAACTTGTGATGAATGTGTCAGTGTTAGCTTTTCTGCTGGAGCTGTCTCTGCTCTGCCCTGGTGTTCTTCTTTGCAAATAATTATTCGGTTCCTTTTGAAGGATGTTAAGATTCATTGCTCCCGTTTTAGTAACACAAATATGAATTTTAGTCAATGACATTTCAAAATTGAACTCAAAACTCCTGCTGGACTGAGTCCGCAGACGCCACACTGAGTTCCCAACGGGTGAGACCACACATGTCCCACGCCGTAGGGAACTTGTCTGGTTGTGGACGGAGCATCGCGGGGCAGGCCTCGGCCAACGTACAGAGGCTGGGGATACGGTCCGAAAGCGGTGCCACCCCCGATTTCGGCATCTTCGGGGATTCTGCGATTTCGCCGTTGGGGATCGGAGAATCCATCCCCCTGAATCCTAATTATTCCATAAATAAGCAGAACGTCTTCAGTTGTTTATCAAATAAATCTGCCATCCTCAATAACAATTATTTAAAAAAGCTATTCCAAAACATTAATAATGAGCTGATTACGGATATAAGATTAAAGATTCTAACCCTTCCAGCACTGATTGCACAAGTGTATATGAACATGAAAATAGGCTACTATTCAGTCACCAGTGTGTTTTACACAAGACGTTGTGGATTCTGTGGTGACTTGACAGATGTGACAACCATCCAGTGACCCTCCTCATGGTCTGGTAATGTGATGGCGAATTTCAGCAACTCCCCAACTGAAATTAACAAATGCAACAAAAATCACTGGCCAAACCTGGGGCCTTTTCTGGGTGGTATAGTTTTGTCTAATTCTGCACATCCCCATTGCATCGTCACTATTTTATCTCAAGTTGGAATGAGAATTTCTCCAAAGGGAACCCATGGGATGACTCCTTCCATTTTCTAACTTGAACTCTCTTCAAAGTTTGACATGCAAAGTTTTTTTAAATGCAAAGTCAATCCAACAAAATTTTAAATAAAGCACAGAATGTTTGGACTTTTAAGGAAAGGTTGGAGAACACTGCCTACATGCTTATGAGTGAGTAGTGCAGGTGTATTTATTAATTATACTTGCCTATAGTTGGCTTGCTTGCTTCCAATATGCCATGTTTAGCCCAGGTTAAAAATATCTGCCAACATTTATCGTGGATATAGGGTTACTTCAGCGGTAGACATTGTGAAGTGAAAGCATTGCCAAGGTTTCCAATGCAAGTCACAAAGCTTATGTGAAGTCCAGGGCAAATGTTTTATCTTGGGATCTGGTGAGTGGACAAATTTTAATCCTCAAGAATTTAAATTATAATCACGCCCACATATCAAAATATATTCTGCCTTGCAAATATTCACAAAACTAATTACAATGGGCAAGAATCCCTCTTGGTGTATGCATGCAAATTCTATTTGCAACAGTAATTACAAGCATCGCAATCAAACTTGAGTTTCCCTGTCCAAATAGTGGCATCATTGGAGAAAGGAGAAATGTTGATTGAAAACAGAATGGGAAGCATTAAACAGGCTTTTCGACATCTGATTTCCCCAGATCTTTCTGCACTTTGTTGAAATACCAATGAAACTCTGTAGCAGAGCTCTGTGGCCACCTGCTTGGTGAAATACAGACACCCAAGCACACTGTTCCTGGTTTAGGCGAAGGTAGCCAAAGTGTTCCCGGAAGCCCTGAGGTGAATTATGGACTCCTGCTGAGAGTCCTTCTCCTCCACCTCCTCCTCTCCTTCCCTCTGTGTGTAGCATGTCTTCTTTGTTGCCTCTGCACTGCTCATACCGCATCCCAAGCGGTGTGCGACGAGGAACTCCATGAGAGGGTGCTCAGATTTCTTGAGGTTACAAACAATGCCTTCTCCAAGTGTACTATACCTCTCTGCAGACTTTACCAACAGTTACCAACTCCTCCAAACACACACCTAAAACAAGGCTGGGTTGAGAATAATCAGCAACAAATCTGCAAGTGTTGATGATCGCCTTAAATAGTGCTGGCAGGGAGCAGTCCTTTGTGCTGTATATATATATATTTGGACGCTGTGCATGTTTAAAGAGGCTGTTACTTAAAGCAACAAGGTTGAAATTCTGGCATCAAATAAAGGTACAATCTACCGACTCGTCATATTTCGGTGCACGCATGTAACTTCTACCCTAATGTTCTCACTGAAAAGACATTTGATGTGACCATGTGGAAGTGGATCTGCAAGGATGCTGTTTTATTACTGAGCAGGCTCCCATCAGTGCTCAAAAATCCAATTTTGTGGCCTTTGTGTGTAAATGAATGAGTGTGGTAAATAAGGTTGGTGAACTGGAGGCACAAATTGCCAAATGGGCAGCATGGTAGCACAGTGAACAAAGAACAAAGAAAGGTACAGTACAGGAACAGGCCCTTCGGCCCTCCAAGCATGTGCCAACCATGCTGCCCGTCTAATCTAAAATCTTCTACACTTCCAGGGTCCATATCGCTCTATTCCCATCCTATTCATGTATTTGTCAAGATGCCCCTTAAACGTCACTATCGTCCCTGCTTCCACCACCTCCTCCGGCAGCGAGTTCCAGACACCCACTACCCTTTGTGTAAAAAGCTTGCCTCGTACATCTCGTCTAAACCTTGCCCCTTGCACCTTAAACCTATGCCCCCTAGTAATTGGCCCCTCTAACCTGGGAAAAGCCTCTGACTATCCACTCTGTCTATGCCCCTCATAATTTTGTAGACCCCTATCAGGTCGCCCCTCAACCTCTGTCGTTCCAGTGATAACAAACCAAGTTTATTCAACCTCTCCTCATAGCTAATGCACTTCATACCAGGCAACATTCTGGTAATCTCTTCTGCACCCTCTCTAAAGCCTCCACATCGTTCTGGTAGTGTGGCGACCAGAATTGAACACTATACTCCAAGTGTGGCCTAACTAAGGTTCTATACAGCTGCAACATGATTTGCCAATTTTTATACTCAATGCCCCGGTCAATGAAGGCAAGCATGCCGTATGCCTTCTTGACTATCTTCTCCACCTGTGTTGCCCCTTTCAGTGACCTGTGGATCTGTACATCTAGATCTCTCTGACTGTCAATACTCTTGAGGGTTCGACCATTCACTATATATTCTCCTCGTGTCTGCGTGGGTTTCCTTTGGGTGCTCCGGTTTCCTCCCACGGTCCAAAGATGTGCAGATTAGGTAGATTAGACATGATAAATTGCCCTTAGTGTTCAAAAAAGGTTAGGTGGGGTTACTGGATTACGGGGATAGGGTGGAGGTGTGGGCTTAAGTAGGGTTCTCTTTCCAAGGGCCGGTGCAGACTCGATGGGCTGAATAGCCTCCTTCTGCACTGTAAATTCCATGATTCAATGAGTCCATGAAATTGGATTGTGTGGTAATAACAGAAACCTAACTGGAACAAAGGTAGCCTAGTCTTTGGAGAAGTATTTCCTTCACAGAACTCTTCTTGTGAATTTTGCTTCCATATCAAGGTACAAAAAAGGTTAGTGATTGGGGGCTCTATACAACAGAACCAATGTTAGTACATGACATATGGAGGTACGGAAGTGATTTGTGTCTTCCTTTATTTTGTTACTCTTCTTCTGTTTTCTTTTTCCATTTCAATGAGCAGAGTTGTTATTTTTTCTTTCAACTCTGATTTCAAGTTGAGAAATTTCTTGTGGCCGTCAATCAAGCAGCAGGGGCGAAATTCTCCGGAAACGGCGCGATGTCCGCCGACTGGCGCCCAAAACGGCACCAATCAGACGGGCATCGTGCCGCCCAAAAGGTGCGGAATGCTCCGCATCTTTGGGGGCCGAGCCCCAACATTGAGGGGCTAGGCCGACGCTGGAGGAATTTCCGCCCCGCCAGCTGGCGGAAACCGCCTTTGTTGCCCCGCCAGCTGGCGCGGAAATGACATGTCGGGGCGGTGCATGTGCGGGAGCATCAGCGGCCGCTGAAAGTTTCCCGCGCATGCGCAGTGGAGGGAGTCTCTTCCTCCTCTGCCATGGTGGAGACCGTGGCGGAGGCGGAAGGGAAAGAGTGCCCCCACGGCACAGGCCCGCCCGCGGATCAGTGGGCCCCGATCGCGGGCCAGGCCACCATGGGGGCACCCCCCGGGGTCAGATCGCCCCGCGCCCCCCCCAGGAACCCGGAGCCCGCCCACGCCGCCTTGTCCTGCCGTTCAAAAGGTGGTTTAATCCACGCCGGCGGGACAGGCAATTTATCGGCGGGACTTCGGCCCATCCGGGCCGGAGAATCCAGCGGGGTGGGCCCGCCAACCGCCGCCGCCTGATTCCCGCCCCCGCCGAATATCCGGTACCGGAGACTTCAGCAACCGGCTGGGGCGGGATTCACGGCAGCCCCCGGCGATTCTCAAACCCGGCGGGGGGTCGGAGAATGATGCCCCAGATCTTTTTGTGGTTAACCTTTGCCTGAATTAGTTCGACTCTCAGAGCCATCTCTTCTGTTTAGCTCCCTCTTCACTCCAGTTACATGGACAGGTAGCCATCATTCACTTCTGAATCTATGCTAAGAGCAGACAGCTAGAATTCATTTCAGCCAGTGCCCTGACAATATTTTGAAATCTTGCCCTTTGTTTGTCTGACTCTTGCCAGGTTTCTGAAATGCAGCAAACACTTTCATTTCCATTTCTCTTCCATTGTCCCAAAAGGAATGGATGAATGGAAAGAGATTTAGAGGTTCAAGTTCAATGTGAGATGTTCAGCCAATGTTAAATAACCTTGGAAGGCTAGGCAGGGTCATACACTTCATTATGAGATGGAAGTGCACTGCTTGGGAAATAATACTTTGGTTGATTGTATACTTCTGTCTTGCCAAGAACAGTCCAAACATTGCAGAGAAAAGAAAATGGAGCAAAGAACTGCTCTAAACCATTCTATCCTTTTCTGAACATTGTGAAAATACCACACTGCAACCCTGATGATAAATTATATTTAACATTAATTAATTTGGGTTATTAATCATGGAATTATGGGTGTGTCAAGTGGCTGCAGAAATAGGCACAATGATTTCAGAAGTAGGGCCAAGATTTGAAGCTTTGGTTACATTATTTAAGTCTGTTTGTTTGACAAATGTCCTCTGAGTAACCTCAATAGTTTATAAGTAGTTTCAGTTACTCGTTTTTGTCTACTAGAGTAAAAGCCTTAAAGGCACGGGTCAAGTCAACATTTTAACATTGGAAACATCCTTCAGAGCCAACGCCCGAATGGAGCCCAACCCTTTTGCATTGTGTGTTTGAGGCTCTGATTGAGGATTAAGGTCAAGCAGAAAGAGAGAACAGGCATGTTGCTCGGTGATTATTTGAATTTGTGGATAGTTTGCAAGTGTTATCACCCCAGCAATTTTAGTTGAACCCCAATTTCTTCCAGCTAAACTTTGGAAAGACTGAAATCATCATTTACCCTCAACATTCGTGGCAGGGTGGCACAGTGGTTAGCATTGCTGCCTCACAGCACCAGCGACCCATTTTCAATTCTCAACGTTGCGTGACTATGTGAAGTTTGCACATTCTCCTCATGTCGGCATGGGTTTCCTTTGGGTGCTCTGGTTTCCTCCCACAGTCCAAAGATGCGCAAGTTACGTGGATTGGCCATTCTAAATTGCCCTTGGTGTCCAAATGTTAGGGGGAGTCATGGGGTTAAATGGACAGGGCATAGGAGTGGGCCAAATTAGGGGGTTCTTTCAGATGGTCACTGTAGACATAATGGGCTGAATGGCCTCCTTCTGCAGTGTAATGATTCTATGATTTATTCCATACTCTTCCGCACCCACAAACTGAATCAGGCTTTTTGCCACTTTGGCATCCTATTCTTTCCTCCAAACTTCTACTAGTCATCCAACCACAAATTCTGTTTTTTGTTCGTTCATGGGATCTAGGCGCCACTGGCTAGCCCAGCATTTATTACCCATCCCTAATTGTCCATGAGAAGGTGGTGGTAAGCTGCCTTCATGAACCGCTGCAGTCTATGTGGTGCAGGAACACCCACAGTGCTGTTAGGAAGGGAGTTCCAAGATATGGATCCAGCTGCAATGAAAGAATGGCAACAGGATGCTGTGTGAATTGGAGGGGAACTTACAGATGGATATGTCCCCAGGTACCTGCTGCCACTGTTCTTCTAGGTGGTAGAGGTCATGGGTTTGGAAGGTGCTGCCAAAGGAACATTGCAACTTTGCCTGCCTTTTTAATCACTTCTAGGCGTGATGCTGCTTGCCAGATTCTCCCAGCCAGTTGGCACCCAATGAGCCTTTGCTATTGCAAATTAAAATACCATTGGGGTCAGGCTTTGGAATTTCATTGAGGCTGTCACTGCCTCGGGGCGAGGACCTCACATGTTACCCAAAACATGCCTTTTGAAATGGTGTGTGCACAGTATGAATCTGATGCATGTCACGCTGCCTACATTTCAATCCTGGATGTGCTGCAACCACAAAGGTTACCATTCGCTGATTGTACAGTTGGTTTGTGACAATGATAAGCGTGTCAGGCTGGCAAATGGCTGCTTTTCTGACAGCAGTTATGCTGCTTTCATTCTGTTGCAGGCTACAGTTCCTCAATCTTTCAGCCACTACATAAAACAAGTTGTGGCTCCTAGACGACAATGGCTTTATACCTGTCTCACTGCATAACACAACCATCGTATTCGTACAACGGCAGCCATGTCGCCATGAGAGCATCATAGTCCAAACCAGTGGGACATTGAAGCGAAAGTTCCTACTGCCTCAGGAAGATCCCTTCAATCCTCGATAGACGGCCCATACTGATTCTTGGTACTGTGCTGTAACCCCCACAATCTGGTGGAAGCAGTACAATCATTTTGAGAAAGATCAACAAGGTCATCAATGGAGCCATTGACATTTCCCCAGAACAGAGCTTTGATAATTCAAATAATCTACTGGGACGAAGACTGTTGTAAAGGCCCTGAGAAGCTCTTTAAGGACTGGTGTCTGCAGACATCATGGCCACAGTCTCAGCCTACATTGACAACAAGCTAAGATTTCATGGCCTCAGTCTCAGCTTCCAATGCAGCATTCAGATGTTGTGTGGTTCCTGCTTGTGCTACAATGGAAGCTGAGACATCAGTCATCAGGGATTTTATCATGGTGGGGTCCACCATCTACACAAGAGAAAAGATGGGCTCCAAGTTCTGCACAAAGCCCTGGGTCAAATTGGAACTGGACTCCTCCACGCACCTTGGTAGCAAGACAAGCATTTTGGCAGGCCTGTTGATGCACCAAGCATTTCTGCGTGCATGTTATCAGTCTTTTCTGCATGCCACTCCCAGGGTCACCAGGGTCCTCAGCCATGGAACTGCTGCGGGAGCTCACACTCCAGAGACCTGGCACCTGTAGTGTCCTTTTTCCTTGCCCTGGCTATAGGCCACACGTGTCCAGTGTTTCACCTGTTACAAATTCCACCTCTTACACTCGAGGATTAACAATATCTGAGCTGGTGGCTGCAAGTGTCAGATAGAGTGGTTTGTTTCTTCAATCATCAATCTCCAGTTTCTCTTAGCCTTCCTGATTCCAGGTGGCAGTTCCTAAGTATCTGAAAGGAGAAAGGTGCAAGGTTTTTGTAAGGGATGTGGACAGAATAATAATAATAATCTTTATTGTCACCAGTAGGCTTACATTAACACTGAAATGAAGTTACAGTGAAAAGCCCCTAGTCGCCACATTCCGGCGCCTGTTTGGGCACACAGAGGGAGAATTCAGAATGTCCAATTCACCTAACAGCACGTCTTTCGGGACTTGTGGGAGGAAACCGGGGCACCCGGATGAAACCCACGCAGACAGAGGGAGAACGTGCAGACTCCGCACAGACAGTGTCCCAAGCCGGGAATCAGATCTGGCCCATGGAGCTGTGAAGCAACAGTGCTACCCACTGTGCTATGAGGTGCATGCTTCCACCATAAGTCTGAAGAGATTGTGAGTTAAGGGGTGATGGGAAGTAGGTTGTGAGTAGTTGGATTAAGTAGGCACAGACCATTCTCTATGGTAGAGACCATTTTCTATGATCTCAGTCCATCATTGGCCATGGTCTCAGTCATAGTCACCACCATTCCCTTTATGGGGTTTTGGACATGCCTGCCCCCACCGAGGTGCTGCTGCCTGCAGTTGCGCTTTTGCTCTGGAAGAGAGGGAATTATGTTAGCCAGTCTGGTGTTTGGAAGATGCGGCTCTGGGGGCGAGATTCTCCGACCCCCTGCCGGGTCGGAGAATCGCTGGGGGCTGGCGTGAATCCCGTCCCCGCCGGTTGCCGAATTCTCCAGAGATTCGGCGGGGGCGGGAATCGCGCCGCGCCGGTTGGCGGGCCCCCCCCGCGCGATTCTCCGGCCCGAATGGACCGAAGTCCCGCTGTTAGAATGCCTGTCCCGCTGGCGTGGATTAAACCACCTCTCTTACCGGCGGGACAAGGTGGCGCGAGCGGGCTCCGGGATCCTGGGGGGGCCGCGGGGCGATCTGGCCCCGGGGGGGTGCTCCCACGGTGGCCTGGCCCGCGATCGGGGCCCACCGATCCGCGGGCGGGCCTGTGCCGTGGGGGCACTCTTTTCCTTCCGCCTTCGCAACGGTCTCCACCATGGCAGAGGCGGAAGAGACTCCCTCCACAGCGCATGCGCGGGGTGCCGTGAGCGACCGCTAATGCTCCCGCGCATGCGCCGCCCGGCAACGTCATTTCCGTGCCAGCTGGCGGGGCACCAAAGGCCTTTTCCGCCAGCTGGCGGGGCGGAAATCAGTCCGGCGTGGGCCTAGCTCCTCAAGGTTAGGGCTCGGCCCCCCCAAGATGCGGAGGATTCCGCACCTTTGGGGCGGCGCAATGCCGGACTGATTTGTGCCGTTTTTGGCGCCGGTCGGCGGACATCGCGCCGATACCGGAGAATTTCATGTTTGATTTGCTGGCAGTGTGTGCAGTCTGGAACATACAGCAATGTTAAGTACACGAGGGAGAGGTGAGGCAATGATATGAATTAATTTTGATGGAGAATATTAGTCGGTGAGTGAAGTGTATCAATTAAGCAGTGTCTAAGGATAGTGGTTCATTTGTAAGAATACATTTGAAGATGAATTCCCTAACCTTGACAACGCATGTGAGATCATTAAACATCTTGTGACACTGCACCCAGATCGTCAGGGCAACACTTTTCACATGACCGCCATGATATCTGATCCCATTCCCTTCTCGACACTCGGCTGTGGTCTATTCCAGAAAGCCAGTTGGGCAAAGGATAGAACTGGAGCCAATCTTTCGAGATTTTTTTTTTAAAAAGGTTACACATTACAAACATTCACCCATCCTATCAACAACAGTCTGTTCATGTGGGATTCAGGTGCATCAGCAGTTAAAGGCCGACCATGTGCGTGCAATTAAACACAATTAATATACAACCAATACGTTCTCCTCCCATCCACCAGGATCTCGAGCACTAAATCAGAAAATCTGGGAGCTCACTCTCTGAAATTTTGCATCAAATTCACTCATCCTGTCGGTCAGTCACCCTTCAACATTGACTTCCAATACCTGCTTTAGCCTGAATACACTTTCCCTTTCAGCAGTTCAGGCTGACTTTAAGTAGTGCAGGCTACTTTAAAGTGGTGCTGGCCTCGCATAAACCAAAGCTTCCTGCTGAGGCATGTAGCCACTCAGCAGCACATTTAGCACAGGGCAACACACCTGAATCATTTACGTTAACAAAGAGCACCAAGTTTACATGTTGCCTGTAGCATTTTAAACAGGTTAGGGTTCATTGCACCATAAGACCATAAGACATAGGAGCGGAAGTAAGGCCATTCGGCCCATCGAGTCCACTCCGCCATTCAATCATGGCTGATTTCAACTCCATTTACCCGCTCTCTCTCCATAGCCCTTAATTCCTCGAGAAATCAAGAATTTATCAACTTCTGTCTTAAAGACACTCAACGTCCCGGCCTCCACCGCCCTCTGTGGCAATGAATTCCACAGACCCACCACTCTCTGGCTGAAGAAATTTCTCCTCATCTCTGTTCTAAAGTGACTCCCTTTTATTCTAAGGCTGTGCCCCCGGGTCCTAGTCTCCCCTGCTAATGGAAACAACTTCCCTACATCCACCCTATCTAAGCCATTCATTATCTTGTAAGTTTCTATTAGATCTCCCCTCAACCTCCTAAACTCCAATTAATATAATCCCAGGATCCTCAGACGTTCATCGTATGTTAGGCCTATCATTCCTGGGATCATCCGTGTGAATCTCCGCTGGACCCGCTCCAGTGCCAGTATGTCCTTCCTGAGGTGTGGGGCCCAAAATTGCTCACAGTATTCTAAATGGGGCCTAACAAATGCTTTATAAAGCTTCAGAAGTACATCCCTGCTTTTATATTCCAAGCCTCTTGAGATGAATGACATCACCATCCCTTTACCCGTTTTTCAGGGCAGTCAATTTTCAATCTCCTTCTATTTATATTTCATATTTTATCCCTATAACTTCACACTGGCTGAAATAGAAAGAATGGAAGAGAATGCTTAAATAGTATATTTTATGTGGCTGTCTCAGGGGCAGGGATTTTCAGTGTATTCTTTTATATTAGTGGTGTGAAGCCAGGAGTGGATGTTTGATCTTTCTTTCACTGGCCGCACTTGTGAAGTTAAATGACCCATCCTTCATTGTTTGAATTGCAGTCATGGAGTAGAAATCCATTGTGGGCGGTAGCATAAAATGAGTAGATCGAATTAGCTGTCTTTTATAAGACCCCGACAGAAAACCAGTTCCAGTGACTTCAACAGAACTGAATACCAAGTAGGGCGTATAACAGGCATCAGGTGAATATCACCAATTTAGGAATATCACCAATTTGCCAAGATGAAGTTCTACCCGGTTAAAACAAAAGGCCTGAATGAAGTTGGACTCTTTTTCCTGTAGCAATCAAAATTGCAATTTGGCCACTGGCAGGAACAGCATCACCAGGTAAAATAAACAGGTGTCCAGCGCAGCAAAGTTGCTGACCTCCTTTTGAGTGCTGCTTCCCCGTTCAAATATACAATTGCCTTAAGTTATCGGAGTCATGGCTTCCCAATCTCCCCTTCAGGAATGGCAGTATCCTGCTCTGGTACCTCTGCCTTTCAGACAGCACAGTCCCCAGATAACGGAAAATCATTTAATTTCACTTCAAGCACAGAGAAAGGCTTCTCTGATTACCTCCTGGTGCCTGCAATTATATTTAAGTACTGTACTGTGGGCAGTCCATTCGCATAATAACCCTTTGTTATCTGTGAGAATGAATGCTGGCTTCCCACAAAAACCTTGTAGCTTTCCAGAAAATCTATGTATCCAATAGGAAATCGCGGCTGGCAAACTAAAAGTCAGTCTGAGCACCTCACGTATTTTTAACGTTGTGGCACGTTACATTGGCAATTGTGTCACTGCTGTTTTAATGTTCATCACATAGGATGGTTGCTCCGACCCACTGAGAGAACATTCTTTTCTCACACCACAAGGTGGCAGTAAAGACAGGCACTTCGAAAGTGCAATGACTGATTTATTCCCATGGGTTGTCAAGCAGGAAATCATGAGTTTTCTCAAAGAATAAAATGATTTTCACAGAATATTTTCCCTCTCAGCATTAAAAGCACATATGCTTCACAAAGATGATCCTGATTATTATCTTCCTTCCTGGATCAATGATTCCAAACATTCAAACCAATTCTGTTTAAGAAAGTGACAAATAGGGAGAATGGATATAAAGCAATTCATGTTGTATTATGTAACATTCTGTTAATACTGCAAGTGGTCATTTATAGTTTCTTTTTCAGAAAAGTAGCTGGATTCCTGAACGCTTCTGCGCGAGGAGGCACGTTTCAAAAACGAAGAACTGTTGCAAACATACATTCTGTTCATCAGGATCAATAAGGAAAATGGTGAATTAACGTTCCAGATGTAACGCTTCGAAGACCTCAAACCTTTTGAAATTAACTTGGAGCTAATCGTTCCTGGTTTGGCTAAACTGAAAAAAATAAAGAAAGACAAAAAAACCTAATTTCTAATCCCTGAGTTTCTGTATAATTAATTCAGCTATCTGTCTTCCTTATTTAATGAGCAGCATTCACACTGTGCTGGATCTCACTTTGTCATGTAGCAGCTGTAATTAGATTTTGCTGCAGTGCAGCCTTCTTAAAAATCTATTCTCCATTAGATGAATGTTTAGACGCACAAAATGATATTTTAGAGGGAACTAAACTGAAGCAGAGAATGACATTCACTTGATTGCCTTATTTTTCACTCCATTGTGTGATTGTTCATCCTAATGTACCATCTTATTTTCCATCTCCGACAAGGAATGAAGCAGTAAAACAGGGAAATGAGCATACTGGTCTGAACTGATCTTGTGTTAGGAAAACAAAGGTCATTTTAAGGAATTTATATCTGTATTGGTAAACAGTAGAAATAAGGTTTGGTTTTAAGTATGTTTAATTTAATGTCCCTGTGCCTGGAAGGGTAAGACCTTTACTTAGATTCATGCTGGACAAAGATGTTTGTATGTGTTGGGGTTAGTTAAGTTCCATTTGTGTTTCTATTGTGCTTAGAGAGGGCTATGGCATGAAAAATAAATAAAAAGCATGGCTGTTGCTTAGTAACTGGGGCCTTGTAAGGTAGAGAAGCCTTTAAGTTTTAGTTTGAGCCGGACTTTCCGGTGGAGGACATGGAATGAGTGGTCACACATTTAGTGGCTCCCGCTCGAGGTGGAATTGTTTGGTCCTTTTTCACCTAATTTAGCAGGTGTTTGCTGGAGTGAGGTGCATGAGCACTGAGAGATGGAAGTGCTCTCCCAGTAGGGCCGGTTCATGGCTTATCAGATGAGGAGTGTAATGAGCAAGAGGTAGCAGTCTGACCGAGAGGTTTTTCAAATTGTGACAGAAGGAAATATGGCGGCTACTGAGAAACTGGTGGACCTCTTGAATGATAAGTTCTAGCAGTAGAGGCAAGAGGCCTTGGAGGACTTGGCTAAGGTGGTGGAGCTGCTCAGGGCTGCTTTTGAGAGAGTGGAGCAGGGACTGGAGGTGCAGAGTTCGGCACTCCAGAAGGTCAAGGCGTTAGTGGAGGAATATGAGGAATGGTTGGCCTCTTTGGAGGAAGAGATGGTGCTCGTGGCGGAGGGCCAGAAGCAGCTGAGGGAGAAGGTGGAAGGCCTGGAGCATCACCCCAGGAGGCAGAATACCTGTGTTGTGGGGCTGCCTGAAGGGGTTGAGGGAATGCAGGCCACAAAGTATGTGGCGAATATGTTCGGGAAGTGGGTGGGGGAGGGGTCTTTGACCACCCCCCCACCCCCGAGGCCGATCAAGCACACAGGACGTTGAGGAGGAAGCAGAAGGTGGGAAGTAGCTGAGGGCGATGGTGGTGCAGTTGCATCGTTTTCTCGATAAGGTGAAGATTCTGAGGTGAGCGAAGGGGACAAGAAAGGGAAGGAAATGTGCTGTGGATCTACCACGATTTAGGTGCGGAATTGGTCAAGAGGCGGGCCGAGTTCAGGGTGGCCCTCTACAAGGAAAGAGTGAAGTCTGGGGTGTTGTATCCTGCTCATCTGTCACTCACCTGGAACGGGATTCTGCGGGAATCGGCGGGGTGGGCAACTCTGGCGGGAAGGAGTGGCGTGAACCACTCCGGCGTCGGGCCGTCCCGAAGGTACGGAATCCTCCGCACCTTCAGGGGCTAGGCCGGCGCCGGACTGGTTTGCACCGTGTCGACCGGCGGGGAAGAGGCTTGGCGCCACGACAACCGGCGCCGAAGGGCCTCCGCCAGCCGCCGCGATTTGACGCATGCGCGGGAGTGCCAGCGTGTGCTGGCGTCATCCCAGCGCATGCGCAGGTGGGGTTCACCTCCGTCCGGCCATCGCGGAGGACCACAGCAGCCAACGCAGAGGAATAAAGTGCCCCCACAGCACAGGCCCGCCTGCGGATCGGTGGGCCCCGATCGCGGGCCAGGCCACTGTGGGGGTAACTCCCAGGGCCAGATCCCCCCGAGGACCCCGGAGGCCGCCCGCGCAGCCAGATCCCGCCGGTAAGTACCTGTTGTAATTTACGCCGGTGGGAGGGGCCTAAAACGGGCGGCCGCTCGGCACATCGCGGGCCGGAGAATCGCCGGGGGGGGGGGGTGCTGCCAGCGGCCGCCGACAGGCTCGGCGCGATTCCCGCCCCGCCAAGTCCCCGGTGCCGGAGAATTCGGCAGCCGGCGGGGACGGGATTCACCACCCTGCCCCCCCAGCGATTCTCTGACCGGCGGGGGGTCGGAGAATCCCTCCCCAGAATCCCGAATTCTATTTTGATACGCCGGAGGAGGCGAGTTAATTTATGAGAGACCACGGACTGGGACAAGTGTGAGGACATTGAACTCTGGAAATTCCAGTGTGAGGAATGTGGGTATGTACGCTCGGTGGATTGTTGTATTTACTGTGTTTGGGTAAGTGTGTTTTACTGATCTTGGGGAATTGAGGTTGAGGGGTGGCTGGGGGGAGGAAGGGGGGACCAACATACTAACTGGTTGGCTAGTTAATGGGAGCGAATTGGGGGGTCGATCTGTGGAGGGAGTGGGGGAGGGAGGGGTGGCTGAGATTTCTTTTTCTTTGTTTATGGGGAGGAGTGGAGTGGGGGCGGGGTGGGTGCTGACATAGTGGACTTGATGTGGCGTAGTTGGTTAAGGGGAGATGACGGTGGACATCTTGGGGAGGGCCTGAGGGTAAGCGAGGCCTGGACCTGGGGCAGCTGGTTTAAGGGCTACGACTGATCGGCGAGTAGGGGTGTGCGGAGCCCCCCGACACAGTTGCTTACGTGGAATGTTTGGGGTTTGAATGGCCAGATTAAAAGGTCTCGTGTTTTTGTTCATTTAAGGAGTTTGAAGTGTTTCCTGAGGTCAGTCTATGGAAGTTGGAGGATCTCCAGACCTGTGAATAAACATAAGAGAACATTGTGAGAGATAATATTAGTCTTAAAATTAAGTTTTAGAATGGGGGCACAGTGGCAACAGTGGTTTGCACTGCTGCCTCATGGCGCTGAGGATCCGGATTTGATCCCGACCCTGAGTCACTGTCCATGTGGAATTTGCACATTCTTCCCGTGTACGCGTGGGTCTCACCCCCACAACCCAAAAGATGATTTCACCTCTAGGTGGAAGCTGTTCATTGGCCTCTTCAAGGAGAATTGAGTCATCAGCGGGGGCGGGAGGCGTTTCATTTTTTTCTGTTTGGGCTGGGGGATTTGGGTGAAAAACTAGTAAAGGTGGGGCAGGTGCTGGTCTGGCAATGGGGAGAATGGGGGGTGTTTGTTGGGGTGTTTGCAGGGAGGGGTGATTGTTTTCTGTTGCCACATTTGACTTGTGTGTTTCTTTGTTCTGTATATATTTGAAAATGCCTTCAATAAAATGTTTTTTTAAAGTTTTTGTTTCAGCTGTATTTGCTGGCAGTTGTAGATAGGTCGTGAGGGAGAAAGAAGGCAGCTCTCAAAGCTTTGCTGGAAACGGTTGATTTAGAAGGCTAGTGAGGGGATATCTCTCAGCTTTTCCAGAAGAATAGCCATACCATGCAGCAATGGTTAAGAAAACAAGCGCAGAGATCCGAAGAATAGCTCGTTAAGGAAACTGGACAAGTTAAGAGAAGTTTCCAAGACATCTGAGGTTTAAGGTATTAGACCAGAGAACTATTCAGTAGAGACAGACAAAGCTGAGAATAAGGCTGAGATGGCAAAAATATATCATGCTAGCTGGGTGGGCAAGATGACAGGAGTGAAGTGGGGGTTTGCCAGTAGGAAGGCATGGGGGGGGCAGGAATGTTTTTTTTGTTTGAGAGTGGAGGCGGGAATTGCTAACATGGGAGTGGTTGGTGTGTCGCAGTTGGAAGGGAGAGATTGTGGTGGACATCCAAGGACGGTCCTAGAGGGATGCGTGATGCAGGATGGCCAAAAAGGGATTTTGCTGATTGGTAGGGGAGGGGGACGTGGAGCCTCCTGACCAGGCTAGTCATATGGAACATGTGAAGGTTGAATGGGCCAGTTAAATGGTTGCATGTGTTCACACATTTGAGGAGTGTGAAGGCAGACGTTGTGTTTTTGCAGGAGACATACCTGAAGTTGGGGGATCAGACGAGGATGTGGAAGGGAAGGGTGGGACCAATCTTCCACTCGAGGATGGACATGAAGATGAGGGATGTGGCGGTGATGGTTAATAAGGGAGTGGCGTTTAAGGTGGGGAGCATTGCGGCCGATCCGGGAATAGGTATGGTCAGTGAGAGGTTGGAGGGGACGCCGATGGCACTGGTAAACATTTATGCCCCGAATTGGGGCGAAGTGGACTTTATGCAACGGGTGTGGGAGAAGATTCCGGACCTGGACACGCATCGGCTGATTATAGGTGGTGATTTCAATACGGTCCTGGACTCGGGTCTGGACCGGTCATGTCCTAAGTCGTCACGAGTGTCGTCAGTGGCTAGCGGGTTGAGGGGGTTCATGGAGCGCATGGGGGTGGGGAGGGGGGAATGGACAAGTGGAGATTCGGGAGGCTAAGGGAGAAGAAGTTCTCATATTTCATATGTGTACCAGGTGTACTCCCAGATTGATTTTTTCATGATGGACGAGATCCTGCTGGCGGGGGGCTCGGCGATTGTGGTTTCTAACAATGCGCCGCATTGGGTGGATTTGCGGGTGGTGCGGGGGTAGGTCCAGTGGCCGCAGTGTAGGTTAGATATGGGCTGTTTTGCGGACGAGGGTGTGTGTGAGCGGGTGATGAGAGCCATTCGGGGTTATGTAGAGTTGAACGATATGGGGGAGGTCACAGCTGCCACTCAAGGCTGTAGTTGGGGGGAATTTATTTAGATTCAGGTTCACAGAGAGATTATGGAGCAGGAGGAGTGAGAAAGGCTGGTAGATGAGATTCTGGGGGTGGATTGGAAGTACTCGGTGGCATTTTTCAAGGAGAGGCAGAGGCTCCGGATGGAGTTTGGGTTAGTGTCTACGGGAAAGGCGGTGCGGCGGTTGCGGAGGGCCAGAAAGACAGTGTACTAGTACGGGGAGAAGGATTCTATGATATGGAGAGTAACAATTCAAAAGCTGTTCTTGTGAATGAAACACTCGTTGCTGAATACTGATACAGCTGAGAAAAGGACTGACCCAAGAAATATTACTGATGTACCAAAGTCACTAATGGACAATAAGAAAACAAGTGAACTACCTGTAAAATTGGAAAGTACAAATTGTAAACGAGAAATGCTGACATTGTAAAATGATCTTTATGGGTCAATGACCGGAGACTCTGATTTAAAGATGTTTGTCAGTGGTACTACACAAGATGTAATGTATGGAAGAAAGGCAAGTAAACATTTTACTGTATCAATATTCAGCAACTAGTTTTCATTCACAGTAAACAGTTTGCCCATGACCACTCTAACCCTACTGAGAACTGGACTGATATAGTTCAGAAATTGTACAAAGAGAGAATGTTGAACATGGCACGAATAAAATTGAAAATAACTCATTTGAAATGGGACAGGGAGAAACAACATCACAAAAATTTCAAAGAACAAATAAAGCAAGGGTACAATACTGTTTGAGTGAACATACAAAGCATCTTAGCAACATTTTTGAAACAGCTAAAATAGACTTTGAAAAGAGGAGGAAAAATACGTCAATGCACAAAAATGTGTTTAATCAAAATACTAATTTACCACATGTGAATTTGGAAAGTGGGCTTGAGAGTGGAGTATGCCTACAAGTGATGAAAAGCACAAAGACTTAAATGAAACATTGCACTCTGAGTTGAAAAACGGAAATCAGAAGAAAAAGAAACACAAGGCTTGAGTTATAATACCATGTATAGATTCTGATGATGCTGTTAAAGCTATTGGGCAGAATCCTCCACCCCACCAGCCGGTCAATGAGGTGTCCCATTGTGGGCACTCCATGCCATTGGGAAATCTGCGGGTGTGGGAGCTCTGCCGGCGAAACGGAGGATCCCGCTGATGACAAATCCAGCCCATTGACTTTGTTTTGGTTAGATTTGTAATTATATATTATGACATCTGTAATTGTGAACTAAGAAAACTGTACTTGTATGATGTTACAAGTTATATGGTTAGATATTTATCATACTAAGTTTGTATACAGTGGATTTAACACCAGTGCAAAGAAAACTTCACGATGTTGAAGATTTGTTTCTTTCAAAGGGGGAGGTGTTAGGCAACAAAAGTAATTTTAAGGGATTTATTGTTTCATTGGTAGACATGAGAACTAAGGTATAGTTTTAAGTGTGTTTAATTTAATTTTTCTATGCCAGGAAGGATAAAACCTATTATTAGATTTCGGTTGAACAACAGGTATTTATATGAGTGAGGGGTGGTGAAGTTCCAACTGTGTTTCTATTGTGCTCAGAGAGGACAATAGTGTAGAGAATAAATAAAAGGCATGAGCATGTGGGTGTTGCTCAGTCACTGGGGCATTGTAAGGTAGAGAAGCTTTTAAGATTTAATTTCAGGTGACCTTTTGGACAGTTGGAGATAGATAGTCAGAGGTAAGTCAGCTCTCATAGCTCTGATAGAAGCAGTTGGTTTAGAAGGCTAACATATCGTTAAGGAAACTAGGGAAATGAAGAAAAGTTTACAAGAAATTTGATGTTAAAGGTACTAGAACAGAGAACTTTTCAGTAAAGGCAGATAGAGCTGAGAAGTAGGCTAAGATGCCAAAAAGATATCTGAAGTAATTTTCAGGTTTATGAGATTTTACTAAGCCTGCAGAATGTGAGTTGATATAACTATTGAGATCGGTGGCTGGATCTCAGAAAAAACAGTTAAGACAAAGGAAAGCTGGGAGGAGAGGTGGAAACCATGGTTCCTTGTTAAATGCAGAGCAGAACCTTGTTTCACAGGATGCGATTCATAGAATCATAGAATTTACAGTGCAGAAGGAGGCCATTCAGCCCATCGAGTCTGCACCGGCTCTTGGAAAGAGCACCCTACCAAAGGTCAACACCTCCACCCTATCCCCATAACCCAGTAACCCCACCCACCCAACACTAAGGGCAATTTTGGACACTAAGGGCAATTTATCATGGCCAATCCACCTAACCTGCACATCTTTGGACTGTGGGAGGAAACCGGAGCACCCGGAGGAAACCCACGCACACACGGGGAGGATGTGCAGACTCCGCACAGACAGTGATCCAAACCGGAATCGAACCTGGGACCCTGGAGCTGTGAAGCAATTGTGCTATCCACAATGCTACCGTGCTGCCCGTAGCAGTGAATGATTCAGTGACCCTGTTGCATCTGGCGCGGATGGGAGGGAATATTTCTCATCAGTATTTACTGTTGAGAAAGGCACGAATGTTAGGGAAATTAGGGAAATAGATAGTGATGTCTTGAGGAGTGTACATATTACAGAGAAGGAGGTGCTGGAGGTATTAAAGCGCATCAAGATAGATAAATCCACGGGACCTGATGAAATGTATCCCAGGATGTTGTGGGAGGCTAGGGAGGAAATTGGCGGCCACCTAGCTGATATATTTGAATCATCGACAGCCACAGGAGAGATGCCAGAAGATTGGAGGGTAGAAAATGTTGTGCCCTTGTTCAAGAAGGGCTGTCAGGATAAGCCTGGGAACTACAGACCGGTTAGCCTTACTTCTGAAGTGGGTAAATTGTGAGAAGGTATTCTGAGGGGCAGGGTCTACAGGCATTTAGACAGGCAAGGCCTAATTAGGGAAAGCGATTTGGATGAGAATGTAGGAGGCACGGTTATTAAGTTTGCAGATAACACCAAGATTGGTGGCATAGTGGATAGTGAAGAAGGTTATATAAGATTGCAACAGGATCTTGAACAATTGGGCCAGTGCGGGTTTAATTTGGATAAATGTGAGGTGATGCATTTTGGTAGATCAAATCAGGGCAGGACCTACTCTGTTAATGGTAGGGAGTTGGGGACAGTTACAGAAAAAAGAGATCTAGGGGTACAGGTTTATAGCTCCTTGAAGGTGGAGTCGCAGGTGGACAGGGTGAAAGGGGAGAGATACAAAAGAGACCAGAGGGGAATTTTTCTCACACAGAGTGTGGTGAGCATCTGGAATGAACTGCCAGAGGCAGTGGTAGAGGCGGGTACAACTTTTTCCTTTAAAAAACAGTTAGACAATTACATGGGCAGGGTGGGTATAGAGGGATATGGGCCAAATGCAGGCAAGTGGGACTAGCTTAATGATAGAAATTGGGCGGCATGGACAAGCTGGGCCAAAAGGCCTGTTTCCATGCTGTAAAAATCTATGACTCTGTGAAACGCACCCACAGTATAGTTGGAATGGATTTGTAATGCGAACTGTTAATGGAAAGCATTGTTTTGAAAAAATACTTTTATGCGTGTTTTTTTTTGCAGTGGATTTTGAGAACTGTCAAATGACAATCATCTGGGGGGATTCTGAGGAGAAATCCCCAGATATTCACTTGAGGTTCAGAGTGGAGAGTGTATTTGACCACAGCATCTTTGGTGTTTAAAGTGAAGTTGTGTTAATGAGACCATTTTAGCTTAAAATGTACTTTAGAATCCATGTTAATCTTTAAATCTGCATGTATTTGTTACGTTACGGGAGAGTAAAAGAGTATTGTATTATAATCCAATTTTTCCATGTTTAATAAATGTTTTTTTGTTGCTGTTAAAACTAATTAGCAGTCCTGTGGCTCTGTTCCGTTTTATTTAAAAAAAGTTAACGTTACGTTTTTTTGAGCTGGGATTTCCCATCCAGTTATAACATCAACTCAGATCGTAACACTTGTATACTTTAGCTGTAACACCAGTAAACGATGAAATAAAACACTGATCTGAACTGTTTTCCCTCCAGGCGCATCCTACTCCTACTCCTTTCACCTCATCTTTGGTAACTTAGAATAAAAAGGGAATGTTTAATCAAATATACAAGGTAATTCTGATGTTGGCTGGGGACCTGGATATTTACATAGTTCTACCTAGATTCCTGGTTTGCCCAGGATACACCCCAGACACTGTTCTCAGGCCTGAACAAAATTGAACCAATGTGCACACAGCAAGGCCCCACAGACACCAGTGTGATCATGATAATATAATCTGTTTTTGTGATGTTGGTTGAGGGATAAATATTGGCCAGGTCATCAGGGATAACTCACCTTCTCGTCTTTGAAATAGGACCAAGAGATATTTTATGTTGACCTGAGAGGGCAGATTCACCCTTCGTTTACCGTTTCATCTGAAAGATGTCATTTCTGACAATACAGCCCTCCCTCATGGCTGTACTGGAGTGTCAGAATATTGTTATATATACCTACTTCATGGTTCAGCTTCAGGGGTTGGTTTAGCTCACTGGGCTAAATCGCTGGCTTTTAAAGCAGACCAAGGCAGGCCAGCACCATGGTTCAATTCCTGTATCAGCCTCCCCGAACAGGTGCTGGAATGTGGTGACTCGGGGCTTTTCACAGTAACTTCATTGAAGCCTACTTGTGACAATAGGTGATTTTCATTTCATTTCATATTAATATTTGAATGGTTAAAATCATTGAGTGTAGTAAAGTTCCTGGGAAGCTGTTCAAACTGGAAGGATATGCAGGTAAAGCAGCTTGAAGGCACTTAAAAGGTTGAGGCCATGTTGACTTAAGGGGTTAACAAATAGAAAGGTAAGATCGCAAAACAGCAGGTGGGATTACTTAGCTGGAGAATTGGAGACAAAGGTGTCTGCACTGACTACAAAGAAATGCAGCCCATAGAGTTGTTCTATTTTGAGAGATGCAGCTCCAATTAATTTAGAAGTATTCAGTAAATGTCGCCATGGAGATGGATGGAACTTAACAAAGTTCTACGGTTTCAATTTATCTATTTTTCTGCCTGGGGAATGAGTGTTCTGCCGGAAGGGAAAAGGCGATATTAAAAGAGGGTGCTGTTGTCAGTAGGCTCCAAACAGCAAATGTGTTGCTGTTAGCTGGCTCAGAAGAAGTCCGGGGAACCTTTTGATAGCTCTGTGTAGTTACTCAGGTGAAGTTCTAGGGAGCAGAAGATCAATGTCTGCATGCTGTAAAGGTTCAGAGCTGAGAAGGAACCCTAGAAGCCATTTTAGCTTAGCGTAACTGAGGAGATTGGAGACCTGCGAAATCCAGGGGCAGTGCCAGCTCTATAAAACTAGCCAGCGATTAAAGAGCTGCAATTTCACCAGTAGGTTGACACTGGAATGCAGACTCAGAAATCCATCGATGGTGCCTTGGGAGATGGGATTGGAATCCTGGGAGGTATGCAGTTGTTGAGGCGATCCAAAATAGAGCGCTTTCAGCGAATTCAGAAGCTTAATCTCCAAAAGTAAAAAGCTTTGGAGTCCCTCGTGAGGGAGATAGAGTTTCAATGAGATTGGTTAACTCGAGTGTTTACTGACATTTGGGTAGGTTTCTGAGAAATCTGTGGGATCTGTCTAGGTTGCAACCGCTATTTATTGTACAGCCTGTTCAACCACAGTTCACCTGTTTATTCATGTGTACCTCATGTTAATCCTACATGTTAGCATATAAGATAGATATTGTAAATTGTTTTATCTTTCTGACCTTGCATAATAAAGTTTACCTTTGTCTGTTCAGAACCTGTGGAAGCCTGTGGCTTTATTCTTTTAGCAAGTATCCTGAATCTCAAACTTTGTCTACTTTAAACAGCAAGTTATTGGTCCCAAACTGATCTTACCCGAAACATGAGGAGTCGAGTATTGAATCGTAACATTATATTTTGCATGGAAGAGAAGAGAAGGGAAGAAATCTATTGATAAACGTTCATGATTGTTCTGAACTCTCATTTCCACCTCGTGACTTCCCCTATTATTTCAGTGTTCTACCTCCTTTGTAATTTCAGTGCACTGTTGATATGCATGGAATACTGATCCTGTTTCCTGATAATCGCTTTAATCTTCTCCATCAACCTCTCCCATTTGGAAAGGTCAGGTTTCCTGTACTTTGTAATCACTTGGGACAAGCTTTTTCTAAATGTCTTGATGATTGCTTCACATAATTGATCCGTATTTTTACAGAAAATAATTGGGGTTTTTTAAGTTTCATAGATATCTGTTGATTTTCTTGCTGCACTTAAGTTACTTTACATGTTCCTTGGTTTGTAAGTTTCAATATCAATTTCTGGTACTTTTTGAAAAATTGGCATAACAGATAGAAATCTGCATTGGTTTTGTGCAAAGTTTTGTGCAAAGTCATGTGAGATAGGAGATAAGAGGGTGGCACGGTGGTACAGTGGTGAGCACTGCTGTCTCACAGCACCAGGGACTCGGGTTCAATTCCGGCCTTGGATGGCTGCCTGTGTGGAGGTTGCACTTGTCTGCGTGGATTTCCTCCGGGTGCTCCAGTTTCCAACCACAGTCCAAAGATGTGCTGGTTAGGAGGATTGGCCATGCTAAAATTGCCCTTTGTGTCCAAAGGTTGGGTGAGGATAGGGCAGGGGAGTGGGCCTAGGTAAGATGCTCTTTCAGAGGGTCGGTGCAAATCAAATGGCCTCCTTCTGCACTGTAGGGATTCTATGAGTCTCACCCAGGATTCCTCACGGGCCACCAGTGAAAGAAAAGTTAATAATTTGATGAAAAATATTTTCCTGTGGGGACAGGAAGAGAAGGAAGTAGAGGGTAATGGTCCTCCCTTCCCTTTCAGCTTTCCCTAATCCTCGAGGAAGTCAGGAGTAGTGCTCCTCCCTTCCTTTTCAGCCTTCCCTATTCCCCCATCCTAGGAAGTAGCCCTTTGCTGGTGAGTCAAGCTTTTATTTTGAGCACCACTGGTTGGGCCAGCATTTGTTGCCCTTGCGAGTCAACAGGAGTCACATGTATGATATTAATGAACGAGATGTGTTTTAACAACAATAGTTTCATGGTTACCCTTAGACTTTTATTTCCAGATTTCTATTGAAATCTCACCACCTGCCATGGTAGGATTCAGACCCGGCTCTTGCCCTGGGTCTCGAGGTTACTCGGCTAGTGACAATATCATGGTGCCACTGTCTCTCTCTGTCTGATAATAATTCCTTTGTTTCCATTAGCTGCTTGTGGCCTTCATGTTATAGGGTCCAGCATAAAAGGATTTGTTGATCCTCAATATGTCAGACTGAACCAGCAGCTTATCATCTCAAGTATGCTAATGAGTCTTGAGGAGCAATTTCCATTCAATCTTGAGGCTATTTGATTGAACGTTAACTTATTTTGCAGCACCGAGTATGAACCAATGGTAGGACAAGGTGACACAATTATTAGCACTGCTCCTTCACAGCACTGGGGACCCAGGTAACTGTCTGTGTGCAGACAAACTTCTTTTGACGCCTGGAGAAGCTGTTTGAAGTGCATCAGCTTATGTCAACCAGATCTCTTGCTGCTGTCTCAAAGATTGTTGCTTGAGCCTACAGAGATGGTTGAGTTTGGACCTCTTGTAGGCGACAGTCAGCCATTAGAGGCAGTGGTCAGGGAAGAACACCGGCTTGATGTCTGGGTCTGACCGTGAAAGCTCAGGACACAAACAGGAAGTCTATCCTTTCGCGGGTGGACCCGTCTGGCCGTGACCAGTATATATATATAATGCTATGCTCCATCTACAGGGTTTCTGAAGAAGTCGTGCAGCTTGGCATCTTTTATTGTTTCCTTCAGGAGTCTGGATGAGATGTCCAGTCTGCTGTCAGTGCTGCTGGATCATCCAGCCGCATCGACGGTGGAGTTGAAGTCTCAGCAGCTGGCACTTCCAGGCTGGTTATTATGGACTGTTACTTCAACTCCGTGGAGCAGGATGAGATGTGCTTGCGTTTCTTCTTCTAAAAGGTACGGAGAGAGAGCTGTGATCAGCAGCCTGAAGGAAGAAGGTGGCTGAGTAAAGTCATCGAAGTCTGACATATTGAGGATCAACAAATCCTTTTATGCTGGACTCTAAATCGTGAAGACCACAAGCAGCATGGCCTACCAGTCCTTCCTGTCCTGTATCACGGAGGAGTTAGAGGACACCGAACAAGAGAGCCTGGATACACCAGTGATTGTGGACGAGTTGACTAAGGTCCTAGAGTCCTTCAAGAAGAGTAAACCTCCTGTAAGCAATGGCTTACTGGCTGAGTTGCATTCGGCTCTGTGGGGCTAGATTGGCCCAGACCTGCTGGAGGTACACGAGAGTATGCTTCTGATGGAGTATGCTAAATGGAGTTTAATTTAGATAAATGTGAGGTGATGCATTTTGGCAGATCAAATCAGGCCAGGACCTACTCAGTTAATGGTATGGCGTTGGGGAGAGTTATAGAACAAAGAGATCTAGGAGTACAGGTTCATAGCTCCTTAAAGGTGGAGTCGCAGGTGGACAGGGTGGTGAAGAAGGCATTCGGCATGCTTGGCTTCATTGGTCAGAACATTGAATACATGAGTTGGGACGTCTTGTTGAAGTTGTACATGACATTGGTACGGCCACACTTGGAATACTGTGTGCAGTTCTGGTCACCCTATTATAGAAAGGATATTATTAAACTGGAAAGAGTGCAGAAAAGATTTACTAGGATGTTGCCGGGACTTGATGGTTTGAGTTATAAGGAGAGGCTGGATAGACTGGGACTTTTTTCCCTGGAGCGTAGGAGGCTTAGGGGTGATCTTATAGAAGTCAATAAAATAATGAGGGGCATAGATAAGGTAGATAGTCAACATATTTTCCCAAAGGTAGGGGAGTCTAAAACTAGAGGGCATAGGTTTAAGGTGAGAGGGGAGAGATTCAGAAGGGCCCAGAGGGGCAATTTCTTCACTCAGAGGGTAGTGAGTGTCTGGAATGGGCTGCCAGAGGTAGTAGTAGAGGCGGGTACAATTGTGTCTTTTAAAAAGCATTTAGATAGTTACATGGGTAAGATGGGTATAGAGGGTTATGGGACAAGTGCGGGCAACTGGGACTAGCTTAATGGTAAAAACTGGGCGGCATGGACTGGTTGGGCCGAAGGGCCTGTTTCCATGCTGTAAACTTCTATGATTCTATGATTCTATGACAGGCAGCATGTCAGAAACGATGAGGAAGGGCACCATTACCCTCATCTACAAATGGAAGTGGGAAAGGGAAGAAATAAGAAATTAGCGAGCCATTTTACAGTTGAATGTGGACAATAACATTTTGTCGAAGGTCATTGCAAGTCGGGTCAGGTCTGGGCTGGAGTTGGTGATCCACCCTGACCAGGCCTGTTCTTTAACCGGCAGGACTATCTCTGATAGTCTCACACTAACAGGGGTGTGGATACCTGCCTCATCAGTCTGGATTAGGAGAAAGCCTTTGACAGATTTTTGCACACCTATATGATGGATATGCTCTCCACAATAGGGTTTGGGGAAGGTATCCACAATTGGATCCAACTGCTCTACACAAACATCAGCAGCACAATTTCAATCAATGGGTGGGAATCAGACAGCTTTCCAATAAAATCTGGAGTCAGGCATGGCTGCCCTCCCTCTCCTGTCTTGTATGTGTGTTGTACAGAACCCTCTCCAGAGTTCACCAGGAAGGATTTGGGTATAAGGAGTGATGATCCCAGAAAGTGGAGGCACTCAAGTCAAAGCCTCGCTGGACATGGGCGATATCCCATCTTCTGCTTGGAATCCCCGTCGGTGTGCAAACTGATCAATATCTGCATCAGTTTAAACTGGCCTCGGGTGCCAAGGTAAATCACAGAAAGTGCAAGGTCATGTTCTTTGGAAACAGGGCTGACTTGTCCCCTTCATCATCAGGTCAGATGGCCTGAAGGCAGGGGATATGATTCAGAGGGACCACGGCCTGCGTTAGAAACTAGAAGGAGCGAGTAGGTACAATGAACCAATAACTGGGCACTCCCTCGCCATTGCGGGTAAGAACCTGGTCGCGAGTGCGAGGCACTCTCGGTGTCACTGTACATGGCGCAGGCCTGGCCCATTCTTCACTCCTGAGTGGTGGTGATTACCCAAATCATTTCCCGCTTCATCTGGGGATCAAAAATGGGCAGTGACTGGAGGTGATGTACAAATCTCCAGATAAGGAGCAAAACCATGCCCAACATCGCTTTAATCCTGATGGCCATCTTTTTGTGTGCTGAATCAAACTGTGCATAGTCCTCAGTCGTCAAACACCAAGTGTCACTACATGCTAAGGTTCTACCTGTCCCTGGTGTTGCAAAGGATGGTCACACTACTGTAATACTCTTGTCGGTTGGTCTAATTTATATGATAAGAAAATGTAACTAAAGCTATAAACTATTGATTAACATTAACTGTGGGTAAACAATATACAAAACAACAGATGAATAACATCTGTATGATCAAGCACAAGCAACCTCTCTCCAGCTTCCTCCAGCCAGTCTGAGGGGTGACCTGGCTCTAACATGCACTTTTCTACAAGTGAGACTTCTAGCGGTCAGTCGGTGAATTACAGCACAACCATGATATTGCTACAACTACGGCGGAACGCTCCAAGTAATTGGACCGTGCCATACTACCTGTCTCTCGTGAAAACAATTATGCAGACAAACACCTTCAATCACAAGTCTATCAGGCAGTAGTCTGCACATAACGTCTTAGAGGCCCTTCGGGGAAATTAGATGGTGAAGGCCAAATCACTGAGTGTCTTTCAGACAGAGATAAGCGGATCCAGGGTTATGGGGAGAAGGCAGGAGAATGGGGATGAGAAACTATCAGTCATGATTGAATGACGGAGCAGACTCGATGTGCCAAGTGGCCTAATTCTGCTCCTATGTCTTATGGTCTTATGATCTTATGGATCCTGTTGGATGGTTCCCTGAGCAGATTGTAAAGATCATTTGGCAGAATGCCTCATCAGCAGAACTTTCAAACAAGCACCAAGCTTGTTTCTCCCCGCCAGATCTTTCCTACAGGCCCGAAGACTCACCCCATCTGCATATTGCCCCCGTGGTGACTGTGGTGGGAGGGAGACTGTTGTCCACCTCCTCGTTGAATGTGCCTTTACAAAGGAAGTCTGGAGAGAGCTGAGGTATTTTTTATCGAGGTTCATCCCGAGCAGCTCCGTGACGCAGGACCCTATTTTCTCTGGGCTGATCCCAGGGACGCACACTGGAACAAACATCAGCTATTACTGGAAGATCATCAATGCGGTGAAAGACTCTCTTTGGTCTGCCCAAATCTCATGGATCTTCCAGCACAAAGAGTTGTCCCCGACCGAGTATTGCAGGCTGGCACATTCCAACCCCAGGACTATGTGCTGAGGGATTGACTAAAGCTTGGGGCAGCCACCACAGAGGTGCATTGGGGGAAGATCGCTGTCTAAGGCATTTCAGCCATTGTGAACTGATGCATGGGGGAATTGGACAGAATCCCCTTGGGCCTGTTGCTAACTTTGCCTTAGTTCAATTGCTCTGTTTTACTACCTTTGCTCTTGAGTCACCAGGTATCTTTATGATACCGCCACGAGGTTCAAGTCTGAGTAATGATCAATCATCCAATACACTGATTAGTAAGATTTAAATCAAAGCACATTTATTATACACAGTAATCGCTACACATGCACAAATTCTACGTCTAAGCTACTTCTACAACTAACAGGCCTATGCTTAACTTGGAACTGGCCCACCAGGTCAGGGAAACAAATGGCCTTTCGTTCAGGTTCTGGTCTGCGGGATTCGAAGTTGGTACAGATTGGTAGCTAGGAGTGCCTATCTCATAGCGAGCGTTGAATTAAACTTACGAGTTTGATCTTCACTGCTCCGGTCATGGTCAATGTTGGTTCGTTGTTGCTGGGTGACCCGAGCAGGAAGAAGAGCTGAAGAGGGGCTGCTGAAGAGTGAAGAGAGCGATTTGAACTTGGGGCTCAATTCTTATAGTCTGCAGGGGCTTACCGCCTTTCGGGGCGGACCCTGTACCTGGTCCCAAGTGATTGGACTTTGTCCCAATCGCTTGGTTCGATTTTCTCCAATGCTGGAGCGGTTCCCTGATCGATGGGCAGTCTTGAGGTACTCATTCACCTCCTTTTGTGTAGGCTCCTGCTGGCGCCGAAGAGTCTGGTTTTACTTTTTGTGTCTAAATGTTGCTTATTGTTCCTGGGGATTGCTCATTAGTATGCAGATGGCTGTTGTTTTCTTATGCTGATGGTTGCTGGTATCGATAGTGTCTGGCCTTTCCAGAGGTAAATACACAGCCAACCTGCAGCTGCTGGTTTTTGTCTGGTTGGCTGACATTCCCAGCAGCCTTTGCCGTTCGCCATTTTGAATTGGGAGTTGGCCATTTTAAGTGGCTACATTCCCTCCTTGTGATCTTAACGCGAAGCGTGAAGGATCACATAACTATGTTGCTTTCCATTCCCTGACTTGGGCGGGGGCACTTCCTTCATGGCCTCTGCACTGACCATAGCCATGCAAACAATTTTAACTGACAATTCTAAGGGCGCTATGTCAAACAGGGACATGCATTACAAAACAATAAACTGGGAGCCTCTAACTATTCTTAATACACTACACTCACTTAAACATTTCATTATTCTAACTTCCTCAACCATACAACAAAATCATAGCAGTTTATACACATTTTGCCTGGCTTGGCAGTCAAGCTCAGGATCGTACAATTTGCTCATGAATAGTTCTTTACATTTCTTTATTTACAATAAAACCGCAAATGAATGCTCTTTATTATAGATCGCGGGGGTCGGGGGTCTGGCCGTATCTGAAAATAGGGGATCTGATCCTATATACCGGGGTGCGAGCGCGGTAGGCTATCCTTCTCCATTTCCTTAGACGCATAGTCTGCACGATGCAGCAGAGTATTGCCAATACCAGTAAGGGGCGAAATTCTCCGGAAACGGCACGATGTCCGCCGACTGGCGCCCAAAACGGCGCAAATCAGACGGGCATCGCGCCGCCCCAAAGGTGCGGAATGCTCCGCATCTTTGGGGGCCGAGCCCCAACCTTAAGGGGCTAGGTCGGCGGCGGACGAATTTCCGCCCCGCCAGCTGGCGGAAAAGGCGGAATAAACCTGGCACACCAAGATGATGTGGTGGCGCTGGTGATTGGGCTCTGGGTACTGCGGGGAAGAGAAACATTAACGGCTGGGGGGCTTGAAGTCATGGGGTTCGCGTTCACTCGCAACCAAATGTCCATAAAGATGATGATCCATGTGAAGGAAGTCCTCATGGCTCTTCTCTTTCCTTTTCTTTTCTTCTCTTCTCCCGTCCTGGAGCTTCTGGAGTTCTGTGGAAACAAGCATAGTGTCTGTAACTATCTTTGTTTAATATCTCGTACGATAGTCTGTCTGTCCTTTGGTGCCAATTATTCCCTTTATAATTGGTCACTATGTGTGACTCCCTCATTTTTTTCAAAAAATCGAATTTTAGGACAAGACACACTTTCAAATACTGAACCAATGCAAGCCGTCTCGCAGACTGTGCGATTTGCCATCCAAATGTTTCAGGATGTAAATAGCATGTGGTTGGCAACCTAAGGGTTACCTGAAACAAAAACAAAACTTTTTGAACTGAAAGTGCCAAAATGAGGTGCGTATGGGCCACGATGGGTAAGAGTTGGATGGAGTCCCCGGGTAGGATGGCTACCAATGCCGTATCTCTCCTACCCGAGCGTAGTTGACCAGAGGGGGGGTTCCCAGGCAGGGCGGGTCCCAAGTCGTTTCTCCACTGCCTGAACAACCGACAAGAACGGGCAAGAAATGTAGTCATCGTGGTGGGGCTGCCGTAGTGGTTCTACCTTCGAACCAGAAGGGCAGTTACGAACGGGCGTCTGGTTGCGAAGTCCTCAGAGGTTTCGGCCGAATAGGCATGGGGCCGTGAATTTTTTTTTCTGTCTGACACACAACATTTAACAAACTTACAAACAACATAAAACATGCTGCAGGTTCCATCAGAAATGACAACACTTCTCCCAAGCGGTTCCTTTTAAAACATCATCTGGACACCTCAGTTCTCGGTTGCGAACAGGGTCGCAAAAGGGTTCTCGGTTTGGGAGTCAGACCCAAGGTCATCATCTTCTCCCGGGTGCCAAACTCTTGAGTGTATCTGGGCTGAAAGGGCTGCATGGTGTGAGGTGGGGTCGCTCTCGTCGTTGCGGACGAGTCGGAACGAGTTATCTCGGTGCCAATAGTTGGTGTCTAATTGTGTGGGGACAGAATCGGGGTCGTCAGTGTAGTTTGGTGGTCGGTGGTGGGGTTTGTTCAGGAAAGTGATCATGAAGGGATCACTTGGATTGTAGTCGGAATCGCTGGGTGTGGGTCCTGTTGCATGGGGATAGTAGGGAGGCGTGCTGTGGCTATCGTCCGAGTCACAGTCGCTGTCTCTGCTGCTGCAGTCTGTGGGCGTTCCGGGGTGGAGTGTATATTTAGGGGGTGGAGTCGAGGTCGAGTCCGTGGCTGGGCTGGACGTGTTGGGGGATGGTACGGTTACGTTGGCTGTGGGCGGGGTGTGATGTGCTGCGTCGAGCATGACGTGGTGTGCGTGGTTAGACTGTGTTCCATATGCCTTCAGCTGATATATATGGAACCACGCAGTCTTACCGTTGGGGTACTTTATTTTATATACGGAGGGGCTTACTTTGTCCACAATGGAGTATGGACCCGAGTATTTTGGTGACAGGAATGTGCTGGGGTTATATACAGAGAGCATAACTTGCTGACCTATACTGTACTCAGTCGCATGCACTGTCTTGTTGAAACAAGCCTTGCTCTGTTTCTTTCTGGTGCCCAATTTTACTGCGGCTGCTAGCTGAGCCATTTTAACATTTTCAACTAATTGCTCTACTGCTTTGTCGTGTGTGAGGGCCGTCACTTCGGGGCTGGTCAAGTCTAAACCTAATAGATATTCTGTGCCTTTCATGGGGCGTCCGGTCATGAGGGTGTGTGGGGTGTAACCTGTGGAAGTAGAAATTGTATTACGCAAAAACATCAGCGTAAAAGGGAGGACTGAGTCCCAAGTGGTGTTGTTCTGATGGACCATTTTTCTGAGGGTGAATTTTAGGGTCCGATTCATGCGCTCCACGATACTACTCGACTGTGGGTGGTAGGAATGTGGAATTTTTGGGTGATGCCAAATATCGTGAGGATGTTCTGCATGACACGTCCCGTAAAATGGGAGCCTTGGTCGGATTCAATGCTGCGGGGGAGTCCCCATCTTGTAAAGATGTGGTGGGTCAAAATCTTGGCTGTGGTTTTTGCAGTGTTTGTGCGGGCTGGGAATGCTTCCACCCATTTCGTAAATGTGTCAATTACCACAAGTACATATTTATAGCCATTCCTGCAAGGGGGCAATGGTCCTATAAAATCGATCTGGAGGTTAGTCCAGGGGCCATTAACGGGTCGGGTGTGACTAAGCTCAGCCTTTTTGGCATATCTGTCCGGATTATTCTGGGCGCAGATAAGACAATTCTCGATGTAGTGATTTACATCATCCTTTAAATTCGGCCACCAACAAAGCTGCTTGAGATGGGCTGTAGTGGGATTGATTCACTGATGTTCATGACCTTCATGGAACAAACAAATCAGTTGATTCCTGTCCTGTTCAGGAACCACATAAAGGGTGTATTTGAACACCACACCGTCATGTGTGGTCAGTGCATTTTTAAACCTCTCACAGGGAGCTGGATATTTTCCTTTTGCAATCTCCCTGAGATTGCTGTCCTGCTTCTGGGCCTCCACTAGATCCTCGATCTTTGTCTGTGAGACCTCAACTGCACTCACAGGTGCGTTTTCGGGGGGTGTCCAGAGGTAGCCATGCTTGGAACCTGCTTTAGCCAGTGCGTCGGCTTTCACATTTCCAGGGGGGAGGAACGATGGTGACTGCGAACTTTGATTATCCCAAAAGTCCTGTTCTGGGCTCTCTCTAAAATGTGACGGAGCAATGGGGCTGAGGGGAGGGGTTTTCCGTCTGCGGAAACAAATCCTCTTGCTTTCCACAGGGGCAGGAATTCCGTGAGGCTGTTGCAGACATAGAGGCTGTCCGAATATATGTCTGCTGGGCTGGGGAAGGAATCTGGGTGCTCCACTATATATGCGATGGCCGTGAGCTCTGCTGCCTGTGCGCCTAAGTGGCCTGGAAGTTTTAACGATATTTCCTCAAGGGCGCGTCCCTGCGCGTCCTCGACATAGATACCGCAACCTGTTATGCGCTTCCCATCCAAGACTGTGGAAGATCCATCCACATAGATCTTTATGGGCTCACACGTGTCCGTGTGCTGGGGGCCCTGGGTTGAACTACCTATCTTCCTGGGGGGTGTTCTCGCAATAAAGGGGCCTGTGTTGTGGCGTGGAGAGATAATCTCACATTCATGGGGGTTCCGGGGTACTGTAAGTTGTCGGCTAAAAAGGTGTGCGTCTTTGTCCTTTTCGCAGTGATGTCCCGTCCCTGCAAGAGAAGGGTCCATCTCGCTGCTCTAATCTGGCTTACTGTACCGTCCTTGAGTCGTCCGTCCAGTAAAGGTTGGGTGGGGGTGTGTTCGGTGAGAATTGTGATGGGGTTCAGTCCGGTAATATATGAAAAATACTGCACTGCCCAAAATACTGCGAGCAGGTGCCTCTCACAGGCTGAAAATCCCTGCTCCACAGCATCTAAAACTCTGGAGGCATAACCCATGGGCCTTAACTGGTCGTGACGTTCCTGGAGGAGCACGGCCAAAAGGGTGCGGTCTGTGGTCGCTACCTCTATGGCGTAAGGGGAAAGCGGGTCTGGAACTTGTAGTGCGGGGGCTGCTATGAGTGCCTGTTTTAAAGAGTCCACAGCATCCGTATGCTGCGGAAGCCATTCCCAGGGGGCTCCTTTCTTTCGGAGGTCTGAGAGGGGTGCTGCCTTGCTGGCGAAACCGTCAATGTGGTTTTGGCAGTAGCCAACCAGTCCTAAAAGCGACCGGAGGGCTGAAACTTTCTGGGGAAGGGGCAATTTAGCAATCGAGTCAATCCTTTTATGCTCGATCTCGCGTTTACCATGTGTGATAATTGTTCCCAAATATATCACTTTATCTTCCAAAATCTGGGCCTTTTGGGGGTTGACTTTACAACCGATTGAGTGTAATAGTTCCAGGAGTTTGGACAGAAGCGCGATGTGCTCTTCCTTGGTGTTTGTCTGCAGTAGTAGGTCGTCTACGTACTGGACCAGACATTCGGGGCGAGAGAATTTGGCTAAACCATTTGCCAGCTGTCGGTGGAAAATGGAGGGGGAGTTGTGGAAGCCTTGTGGCAGGTATGTCCACGTGTACTGCTGTGCTTTAAAGGGGAAGGCAAATTTGTACTGGCACGCCTTTGCCAATGGAATGGACCAGAATCCATTACTGACGTCCAAAACCGTAAAGAATCGGGAATTGAGTCCCCGCTTGAGCATGGTCTCGGGACTTGTGGCTACTGTGGGGGCTGCTGCGGTGGTGGTTTTGTTGAGTTCCCGGTAATCGATGGTCAGTCGCCATGATGCATTGGGCTTTCTCACTGGTCAAATCGGGGCATTATTAGTGGAGGCTACTGATCTAAGTACGCCCTGCTCTAATAAGCTTTCTATTACCTTTGAGATTTCTCCCTCTGCCTCTTGGGGAAATCCATACTGTTTTGGGGGTCTAGGGTCAGGTCCTGTTATTTGTACGGAGCCAGTCATCCGTCCACAGTCGTGCTTGTGGGTCGTGAATGCTGCCCTGTTCTTTTGCAGAACTGCCCTAACCTGCTTGTCCGTACTAAGCGTGGTCGGGTTGAACCAAAATTTGCCTACTGTACTAATTTTGTTTGCGTACTCTCCTATGTTGGGCGTTGCGGGGGCTCTTGCGGATTTTGCCATCTTCCAGACACACTGGTTGACTGGATCGAATGAAAGATGATGGGAATTCATGAAATCGATTCCCAGAATGTGTTCCGCTGTGTGGGGCAGGTCAACTAAAACCACGGGGTGCTTGGTGGTGATGTTACCGATTTGGGGCTGTGATGTGTCCCTGCTGTGAGTGGCCTGTAAAGCCGCTGAGGGTGATAGTGGCTGTAGTGGGCCAAACTTCCGACAGTTTTGTCGCAACAAAAAATCTATCAGTTTTACCTTATCGCCCTGTTAGTTATGCATGCATACACACACTTCCGAATTTATGAGTATTGATCAGAACTGCTTGAACACTTGTGGTTTTCTGTTTCCAATTGGATCTCTAATTCAAATTCTGGGTTCTTCCGGAGTGGTTTTCCACTTCTAGATCGGGTCCCGTCAGGATGTCGCCAAATAATGTTGCTAACTTTGCCTCAGTTCAATTGCTCTGTTTTACTACCTTTGCTCTTGAGTCGCCAGGTATCTTTATGATACCGCCACGAGGTTCAAGTCCGAGTAATGATCAATAATCCAATACACCGGTTAGTAAGATTTAAATCAAAGCAAATTTATTATACACAGTAATCGCTACTCATGCACAAATTCTATGTCTGAGCTACTTCTACAACTAACAGGCCTATACTTAACTTGGAACTGGCCCACCAGGTCAGGGAAACAAATGGCCTTTCGTTCGGGTTCTGAGCCTGCGGGATTCGAAGTTGGTACAGATTGGTAGCTAGGAGCACCTGTCTCGTAGCGAGCGTTGAATTAAACTTACGAGTTTGATCTTCACTGCTCCGGTCACGGTCAATGTTGGTTCGTTGTTGCTGGGTGACCCGGGCAGGAAGAAGAGCTGAAGAGGGGCTGCTGAAGAGTGAAGAGAGTGATTTGAACTTGGGGCTCAATTCTTATAGTCCCCAGGGGCTTACCGCCTTTCGGGGCAGACCCTGTACCTGGTCCCAAGTGATTGGACTTTGTCCCAATCGCTTGGTTCGATTTCCTCCAATACTGGAGCGGTTCCCTGATCGATGGGCGGTCTTGAGGTGCTCGTTCACCTCCTTTTGTGTAGGCTTCTGCTGGCGCCGAAGAGTCTGGTTTTGCTTTGTATGTCTAAATGTTGCTTATTGTTCCCGGGGATTTCTCATTAGTATGCAGATGGCTGTTGTTTTGTTATGCTGATGGTTGCTGGTATCGATAGTGTCTGGCCTTTCCAGAGGTAAATACACAGCCAACCTGCAGCTGCTGGTTTTTGTCTTGTTGGCTGACTTTCCCATCAGCCTTTGCCTTTCGCCATTTTGAATCGGGAGTTGGCCATTTTAAGTGGCTACAGGCCGAATGACTCACATTGAAGATATACAGTGAATATTACATGTATCACAATTGTATAGAAGCACCTCCGAGTGCAAGTTGATCTTGACAATTTAAATACCATTGCACCATTTGTAATGACCATCTTGTAATGTTTTTAATGTTTCTTTGATTGGATTGAAGCACCTCAAGAGTGCAACATGGGGCAGCACAGTGGTGCAATGGTTAGCACTGCTGCCTCATGGTGCCGACGTCCCAGGTTCGTTCCCGGCTCTGGGTCACTGGCTGTGAGGAATTTGCACATTCTCCCCGTGTTTGTGTAGGTTTTGCCTCCACAACCCAAAGATGTCCAGGGTAGGTGCATTGGCCACATTAAATTGCCCCTTAATTGAAAAAAATGAATTGGGTACTGTAAATTTTTTTTTTAAAGAGTGCAACATGACGTATGTAGAAAACCTGAATATTATTGAACTTTGTGCAGTGACATTTTATGTTAGCATGTGTCCTGAGGATTGCCCATGGTAGGTGATAAGTCAATTGGCTTGAGGGGGAATGTGCAAAACGCACATGGATGAGGGTCATCATTTGGCACCAAGTAAGCATCGGGTTATAAAAGGCCACAGAGTTAAATGGGGGTGTATGTGGCACAGGGGATATGAGGTGCCATGGTGGTGGGTTGCAGAGCATAGGGTGGCATTGGTGCTCTGAGGGGCAACTATAGATGGGTAGAGGGCCATATGATGTTATTGGGGTCTTAGGGGCCAAGGGGGGTGGGTAAATGGACATAGGGTAGAACAGGGGTATGTGGGGTAATGGGGGTGGGAGTATCAGGTGACATGGGTTGGCATGTATGAGGCATGGGGAGTGTGTGGGGAGGTGAGGGGATGAGAGAGGTGTGGTTGGAAGGTTGTTTTTTGTTTTGTTCATTTTAAAAGTAACTTTAGCAATATGCCGGAGCGCACAGTTGGCCTTCTGCCTCGTCCACCTCTGCACCCAGAACCTCCGCACTCAATCCGGGCGAGGCAGACCCAATTTATAATACAGCCCGCCACCCCAAAATGAAAAGTAAACCTTCCAGGCCTCTTTTTCCCGGGTTGGGTATGCAGCCAGGAAAGCTCCCGTCCCTGGGAGGGATAATCCACACCTTAATATTTGTCTGTGTAATAGTCAGTACCAGATTTAGAATTAAATTATTTGTTCAGAAGTGTTTTCTGGGTGTTACGATATTCTGGATACGCAAATACTATTTAATGCACTCATGGCATTCCCAATCAACATGGAGTCTAAATGCTCACAAATGAAGAGACTGCTTGGCCCACATTACACACAATTGGTAAGGAATGTGATTGAATTGACATCTTGTTTCTTCATTTCCTGCTTACAGCTGTTTGCTTGCCTAATAAACCACTTCAGGGTGATTTACACTGATTGTTGTCATTGAAAGAAAGAGGATGTTTATTGCATTATTTTATGACTTTGCATAGCTAACATTTGTTGCACTAATCCTATTCCTGTACAGCTGTCCTGTGTCAGTTTTGTGCAGCTCCTCTCTTCATGTACTTCTTAACCTGAATAAATTATCAGCAGGAGCAGAAGGAGGAGAAGTGGTCAGTCTGTTAACTTGAAAAGTTTACTACTTGACAATTATGTACTTCCTTAATTCTGACCTAATCCTATTCCTTACTTTGTCTGGTGCAGACAAGATAACAGTTAATGCTGCAGTTTAGTAAAGGCATCACTTTAGATCTGAAATAGCTCACACGTTGAAACATAACAGAAATAAAAAATGGCCTGTTTGACTTTGAAGAGAAGATCAAAGTACAATGTGCAGTAATAGCGTAGAGAGCGTGTTCATGGAATGCATACAAGATAGTTTCCTCGATCAGTATGTCGAGGAACCAACTCGGGGACAGGCTGTTTACGCTCCAGTATTATATAATTAGAGTGGGTTATTAATAACCTTGTAATAAAGGGGCCTCTGGAGAAGAGTAACTATGAATTGATAGAATTTTACATTGAGTGTGCAAGTGCTCCAGCTGAGTCCGAAAGAATTTTATATTGTGTGTCTGAGTGATTTAACTGAGTCTGAAACTATGATCTAACAAGTAGAACTGCCTCAATATGAAGTAGATTGAGTAACTGCGTTAAGACACATCACAGTCGACTATCAGTGAAGAGTTGAAGACTGAACAAATAATTTGTAACAAATATACATTCATTTGAGGCAGAAATTTCCCACATAAAAATTGATTCAAGCATGGCTAATACGGAGAGTTAAAACAGATTATAATATTATTATTCTGGTATTAGGTCAAAGAAAGAGGCTGAGAATAATCCAAAAATGATAGTCAACCTTTTGGTTGTGATGATTTTTGAACTGATAAGGAAACAAAAAAAAAGAGAATATGAGAGTAGACTAACATGAGATATGAAAACATATCAGGCGTGATTTACCGACTGCGTCCCGCCGGAATAGGGATGGGATGCAGCTGGTAGATCCCGGGAGAAGCCTCTCCCAGGATTCACGCCGATCATTACGACTTGCGAGATCTAACGAGAGCTTGTGATCTAGATCCTGCTCGCAATGGGCAGGACACAGATTTGCAGATTTAAGTGAGTTTAAAATCTCACTTAACACTGCTGAAGCCAGAATGAATCAGCGCCTGGGACACTACTGGCCTCGTCGAGGAGACCCCAGGTGCCGTTTAGCACTTGTCTCCACAAATGGGGACCAGGTGAAACAGCACTTGGGGGGGTATCCCAGGTGATTAGAGGCCCCGGTGGTTGGTAACTGGGCAGGGTCGCACCCTGACACTGCTGATACCACCCAGGCACCTTGGCACTGCCAGCATGGCACCCAGGCAGTGCTATCTGGCACCTTGGTAACTGGGCAGCATGGCACCCTGGCAGTATAGGCTGGGTGCCAGTGTGGCATTTCCAAGGTGCCCAGATGATACTGGCAGACTGGCGGGGCACTGCCAGTGTTCCAGGCCTGCACGGCAACAGCAGGAAATGCAATTGAGTGTGGCCTGAACTGGCCATTCCCCGCTGCGGGAAGGAAAAAACGCAGAGTGCCGTTAGATAGCGGGGTTGTTCCCGGTGCTATAAGCACTGGGAACACCGCTAATCCTGCCCAGAATGGACCCTGTTTGTTTTGGTTAGACCCCGCCCCATCAAAATGTTTCTCTCGGTATGTAAATAGGGAGAAATCAATGAAGGCCCATGTGGGCCCATGAGTGACAGATAGCTGAAATTATAATGGGGAATATAGACATGGCAGGGACATTAAATAAATATTTTGTATCTGTCTTCAAAATAGAAGGTGCAAATAACATTCCAGAAATCATGAAGAGCCAAGGATCTAGTGAGAATGAGCATCTTAACGATCTCAGCGAAAGCGATAGTACTGGAGAAAAGAATGGGATGAAGTGGCGACAAATCCCCTGGAACTGACATCCTACCTTCCAGAGTTTTTCAAAACTGTTCCCAAGGATGAGACTGCAGAAAACACAACCCTGCTATGAAAGCAGGAAGATTGCAAACAGGGACCAATAGGCCAGTTAGACGAGCATCAGTAGTCGGTAAAACACGAGAACCTATTATTAGGATGACAGGACACTTAGAAAATCAATGTGATTTAGCAGAGTCAAAGTGGATTTATGAAAGTGAAATGATGTTTGACAAATGTGTTAGAATTTGTTGAAAATGTAACTCTGAGGATGTATAAGGTGACATGAGTGGATACTGTGTATTTGGATTTTCTAAAAGCTTTTGCTAAAGTGCCACACCCAAGATTATTACACAAAACTAGGGCTCATGAGATTGAAGGTAATAAATTAGCATGGATTGCAGTTTGATAAATGGACAGGAAATAGGCAATAGGAACGAATGGGACATTTTTGGGTTGGTTACTGGCACTAAGTAACACTGCAGTAGGGTCCTGCACTTTGATCTCTCATATTTGCAATTTGCTATTAATAACATAGCTGAGTGTCTGGTTGCTGATGATAAAAGTTAGATTGGAGATAAAGAAGATACAAAGAGGCTGTTGAGGGATATAGGCAGATGGGATGCGTGGGCATGAACATGGCAGATGGAATACAATGTGGTGAAGTGTGAAGTTATTCACTTTGATGGGAAAAAAGCAGAATATTTGTGAGTGTTGAGTCACTGGGGAAATGTTTGCATTCATAGATTATCATAGAATTTACAGTGCAGAAGGAGGCCATTCGGCCCATCGAGTCTGCACCAGCTCTTGGAAAGAGCACCCTACCCAAGGTCAACACCTCCACCCTATCCCCATAACCCAGTAACCCCACCCAACGCTAAGGGCAATTTTGGACACTAAGGGCAATTTATCATGGCCAATCCACCTAACCTGCACATCTTTGGACTGTGGGAGGAAACCCACGCACACACGGGGAGGATGTGCAGACTCCACACAGACAGTGAGCCAAGCCGGAATCGAACCTGGGACCCTGGAGCTGTGAAGCAATTGTGCTAACCACTATGCTACCGTGCTGCCCGTTCAGAGGGGCCTGGGTGTTTTTGTGCACAAATCACAGAAAGTTCACATGTGGAATCAGGAAAAATTAGGAATGCAAATGGTATGTTAACTTTTGGTACAAAATGAATGTGAATATAAGAGTAAAGACATTTTTCAATAATTATGCAGGGCATTGGTGGAACCATGCCTGGGATACTGTGTGCAAATTTTGGTCTACTGTTGCTAACTTTTGGTTGGTTCAATTTGCTCTGTTTTATAACCTTTGGTCTCGAGTCGCCAGGTATCTTTATGATACCGCCACGAGGTTCAAGTTCAAGTCATGATCAATAACTCAATACACCAATTAGTAAGATTCAAATCAAAGCACATTTATTATACACAGTAATCGCTACTCATGCATAAATTATACTTCTAAGCTACTTCTACAACTAACAGGCCTATACTTAGCTTCGGACTGGCCCACCAGGTCAGGGGAACAAATGGCCTTTCGTTCGGGTTCTGAGTCTGCGGGATTCGAAGTTGGTACGGACTGGTAGCTAGGAGCACCTATCTCGTAGCGAGTGTTGACTTAAGACTTACTGGATATCGGCGGCAGCCACCGGTCACTGTCAAGGGTTGGTTCGCGTTGCTGAGTGACCCGGTCAAGAAGGATGATTCGAACTTGGGTGCTTAACTTTATAGTTCCCAGGGACTTCCCGCCTTTCGGGGCAGACCCTGTACCTGGTTCCAAGTGATTGGACTTCGTTCCAATCACTTGGTTCGATTTCTCCAATATTGGAGCGGTGCCCTGATCGATGGGCGGTCTTGAGGTGTCCGTTAACCTCTTTTGTGTTGGCTCCTGCTGGTGCCGAGGAGTCTGGCTTGGCTTTGTTTATCCCAAATGTTTTGATTGTACCTGGGGATCTCTCATTAGTATGTAGATGGCTGCTATATTATTATGCAGATGGCTGCTTGTATCGATGCTGTCTGGGCTTTTGCAGAGTTTAATACACAGTAAACTTGCACCTGCTAGTTTCTGCCTGTGTTGGCTGAATTTCCCTGTAGCCTTTGCTGTTCTCCATTTTACGTCAGGAGTTGGCCAACCCAGGTGGCTACACTACTTACTTAAGGAAGGACAAATTTGCTCTAGAGGGAGTACAATGCAATTCAGTAGATTGATTCTTGGGATGGGACGATTGTTCTATGAGGAGCGATTGAGTGTACTATGTTCCCTGGAGTTTAGAAGAATGAGAAGTGATGTAATTGAGATATATAGGGCGGGATTCTCAGACCCTGGTGGGCGCGCGAATCACGCGACACCGTTCTGACGTCGGCCCGTTGATTCTCCGGCGACCGGAGAATCGGCGCCATTGGCGCCGGCACGATCGGCACGGCACCGGTCGGGGGCCGCTCAATGCCAGCCCCCCACCCGGTGATTCCACCCCGCGATGGGTCGAGTGCCCGCCAAGTTAAGCCGAGTCCCGCCGGTGTCGTTCTCGTGTGGTCCTCCGCGCAGTGCCCCTGTAGCTCTACACCATGTTGCGTCGGGGCCGGCGCGGAGAAGGCTACCCACGTGCATGTGCGAACTCACGCCGGCCGTGGAGCGCATGCGCGGACCCACGGACCCCGCCCTGATGCCGGTATCGGTAGCTGGAGCTGCGTGAGTCGCTCCAGTGCTGTGCGGGCCCCCTGTGTGGCGCAGGATGACTGATCCTTGGGGCCAGATGACGGCGTCGTAAAATGCTCCGCCGTTTACGACGGCGTCAACACTTAGCCCCGGGATCGGAGAATCCCGTCCATAGTGTGGGAACCCAGCGTGTGTTTCCCGGCAGTGGGAGATGGCCATACGTTGGCAACGGGCTTCTCTGTTCCTGCAGCAGTTAATGGAATTTTCCATTGAAGCCACCCCAAGCTACTGGGAAACCCACGGGCAGGGGTGCGCTGCCAGTGGGACTGGAGAATCCCAAGGCCAGTGAAAGTCTGGAGAATTCCAACCGAGACCTGGCAGGGTCGATGATGATAAAATATTTCCTCCAGCTGGGGAATCACTGGAGCAAAGTGTCACTATTATTGGTCAACATGAGTTGATCATTTATGCCTGAGATGAGAAATGTCTTCACTTAAAGAGTGAACTCATTGAAAATCTCCAGTGGGTCGCTTTTAAATTGTACTTGCTTAGAACCCATATAATCCCTACAGTGCAGAAGGAGGCGATTCAGCCCACCGAGTCTGCACCGACCCTCTAAAAGAGCATTCTACCTAGGCCTTCTCCCCTTATCTCTCGCATTTTTCATGGCCAGCCAATCTAACCTGAACATATTTTGATTGTGGGAGGAAACCTGAACACCTTAACGAACCCCACTGGGAGAACATGCAAACTCCACACAGACAGCATCCCAAGGCCGGAATTGAACGTGGGTCCCTGGCACTGTGATGCAGCAGTGCTAACCACTGTATCACCATGCAATTTCCCACATGAAGTATTTTATTTTGACAAACGTGACTGGTGCAACTTGACTTATAAATCACTTTATATTTCTATTTGCTGGTACGCCTGGGTCCTAAAATGTTCACCATTATTGCTGAGAAAAATAAGAATGCACTTGCTGTTAATCCTCAATTTAGTCTTATTATATTGTTTTTGAAATATTCAGCTGGAGGCTGTGTTAAGATCCTGGACCAGATCCCAATATTTGTTAGTATACCAGACAAGAACCCCACACACTTGTTTTTTTAAATATTTGTACAACTGTGAGGAAAAGGTACCTCACCCAGGAGTGATGGCTTTGACCAATAGGTATCTTTTATGTTAAAACAAACATTAATTTAAATGCAGAACATTAACATCAGTTAAATAGTTCTTAAACACTAGGAAAAACTTACTTACTACCTACACCTGCTACTAACTCCAATGAAGCAAACCCAATATAGTTCAAATGCCACTTAACAGAACAGGTTTACTTGCTTATCTATGCAGACCTTTAGAGAGGGAGATTCTTTCAGGGACAACCTTAAAATCCTTCTGTTTTGTCAGACTCTTCTGCTCAACCTGACAATATTTGACAAAACTGCTGTTCAACTTAAAACTACTCGCAGACTGCAAAACTACAGACAAACCTGGCTCCTCCCAGTAATTACATAATCTCTATTCCAGTCACCTGCTTAGCTAGGACTACATGCAATCCCTCAAAAATTATCTACTCTCCAGGGAATTTCTAAAAGTCATAACACTATTCCATTAGGCATCTCTCTCTAAAATTAATTACTTCATCTATTTTAACCTCTTAATTGCAGCTTTAGCAGACGAGCAGTCTGGATACCTCAACCTAGGCTATTCATTGATATTACTGCAAGAAATATATACCTTAATTCATTTATAAAAACCTTACTGCAAATACCAATTTTTACATTTATCACACTTGAGTTTATGTGATTGTGTAAATCTGGTGACGGCGGATCAGGAGTTTTAAAAAAATCAGTTTGGATTTATATTTCCAAACCATAGTGCAGCGTGGCCATAAGATATTGACTGAATACATTCCGGGTTTGATCCTGGCCTGTGTTAAATTAACATTTCAATGGGATGAACATAGAGACTGTTGTCAAAATCTACAGTGCAATCTTCCCATCTGGGATGAAGCTCCATGGTGGGGGTGGGATGGGAAATGTTTCCCACTGCTGAAAGTGACACGCGTTATCTTCCAGCTCTGACTTCAATAATTATGCATCTGGGGGTTTAGCACCATATTCTGTGGCAGAGTGGGCTTGATTACGTGCATTCTCCTGTCGTAGCTGGGCTCCATATTGAAAAGGCGCGCAACATCAATGACCTACTGTTGAAGAAAGAAGATGGACCTGCTGAAACAGAAAATGGATCTAGGAACGCTGAGGCTGGGAGATGGACATCCTTGATGACACTGAAGCTGGAAGTACACCTGATAGATGCTTCGACCACGCACTGCTGTGGTGTTCCAGGGTCCACAGTCACTCGCAACCTACATCTTGAACTCCACAGGACATACATTCTTCATGTATGTCCTGACTTCCGCACACCACTTGTTCAACTGGACTGGCATGTTTTTACGCTGGCATTGTGTAAGATCAGGCGACGGGGGGGAAGAATCGGTCGGGCCTTAATCTGCATTCCATTAGTTTCATCCTGGCCACCAGAAGGTTTCGCAATCTGCCATAGTGGGCAACAATGGAAGATCCTGTGGGAAATCCATGCTGGCACAAAACCGATTTTTGGGCGCTCTGCCTAATTCCTACCCCCAACCGCCATTGAAGCCACCGGCAGGGGCACTGGAGAATTCCGTCTCTTGATTTGACTGATCAAAGAATGATATAGAGGAGGGGCGAAAAAACCCAGTGTTCGTAATGCTTCCTGGAATTTGCATGAAGATGAAGAACAGATTAGGAATGTACCCGAGTTGGACTAATGTCTGCCAAACCTCCTGTCATAGTCACACATCCAAAAGAGACTAGGTGAGAAAGGTTCAGCATCTGCTGACAGGTGAAGTTTACCTCACCATGAATAACCACCTTTGAGAGGGATATGGGGGAGGGGAAGGGAGCAGATGGGGAATTTAAAAAATCAACTTACACATCATGAAGATGTGAACTGATAGCTAGGATTTGCACTAAGTATTGGCCCGCAACTTCCGTGGGTCGGCGGGAAGCCATGACCTGCCCGCCAATACTAAGAGAGCACAGTACGCACTTACCAGCGCTCAAAAATCGCGGTAAACTTTCCGGCTTCAGCAGAAGCCTCGGGCCTGCAGTGGGACACTGCACAGTCCCCAGTGTGGCACAGTTTGAATGCAGCCATGACTTCATCTGACGGAGAAACTAAGGGAACGCCCATTGAGGTCAAAGATTCAAAAGTTCAGTTTTGTATTGAAGACAGCTGTTTTAAAGGTATGTTGAAGTTTTGTTTTGTGAAGAAAAGGCAAATACGGCAATTTTCGGGAACCTTGGATGACGAATGATATTGTAGGCCTCGTCAAAAAGAAAAAGGAGGCATTTGTCAGGGCTAAAAGGCTGGGAACAGACGAAGCCTGTGTGGCATATAAGGAAAGTAGGAAGGAACTTAAGCAGGGAGTCAGGAGGGCTAGAAGGGGTCATGAAAAGTCATTGGCAAATAGGGTTAAGGAAAATCCCAAGGCTTTTTACACTTACATAAAAAGCAAGAGGGTAGCCAGGGAAAGGGTTGGCCCACTGAAGGATAGGCAAGGGAATCTATGTGTGGAGCCAGAGGAAATGGGCGAGGTACTAAATGAATACTTTGCATCAGTATTCACCAAAGAGAAGGAATTGGTAGATGTTGAGTCTGGAGAAGGGGGTGTAGATAGCCTGGGTCACATTGTGATCCAAAAAGACGAGGTGTTGGGTGTCTTAAAAAATATTAAGGTAGATAAGTCCCCAGGGCCGGATGGGATCTACCCCAGAATACTGAAGGAGGCTGGAGAGGAAATTGCTGAGGCCTTGACAGAAATCTTTGGATCCTCGCTGTCTTCAGGGGATGTCCCGGAGGACTGGAGAATAGCCAATGTTGTTCCTCTGTTTAAGAAGGGTGGCAGGGATAATCCCGGGAACTACAGGCCGGTGAGCCTTACTTCAGTGGTAGGGAAATTACTGGAGAGAATTCTTCGAGACAGGATCTACTCCCATTTGGAAGCAAATGGACGTATTAGTGAGAGGCAGCATGGTTTTGTGAAGGGGAGGTCGTGTCTCACTAACTTGATAGAGTTTTTCGAGGAGGTCACTAAGATGATTGATGCAGGTAGGGCAGTAGATGTTGTCTATATGGACTTCAGTAAGGCCTTTGACAAGGTCCCTCATGGTAGACTAGTACAAAAGGTGAAGTCACACGGGATCAGGGGTGAACTGGCAAGGTGGATACAGAACTGGCTAGGCCATAGAAGGCAGAGGGTAGCAATGGAGGGATGCTTTTCTAATTGGAGGGCTGTGACCAGTGGTGTTCCACAGGGATCAGTGCTGGGACCTTTGCTCTTTGTAGTATATATAAATGATTTGGAGGAAAATGTAACTGGTCTGATTAGTAAGTTTGCAGACGACACAAAGGTTGGTGGAATTGCGGATAGCGATGAGGACTGTCTGAGGATACAGCAGGATTTAGATTGTCTGGAGACTTGGGCGGAGAGATGGCAGATGGAGTTTAACCTGGACAAATGTGAGGTAATGCATTTTGGAAGGGCTAATGCAGGTAGGGAATATACAGTGAATGGTAGAACCCTCAAGAGTATTGAAAGTCAAAGAGATCTAGGAGTACAGGTCCACAGATCACTGAAAGGGGCTACACAGGTGGAGAAGGTAGTCAAGAAGGCATACGGCATGCTTGCCTTCATTGGCCGGGGCATTGAGTATAAGAATTGGCAAGTCATGTTGCAGCTGTATAGAACCTTAGTTAGGCCACACTTGGAGTATAGTGTTCAATTCTGGTCGCCACACTACCAGAAGGATGTGGAGGCTTTAGAGAGGGTGCAGAAGAGATTTACCAGAATGTTGCCTGGTATGGAGGGCATAAGCTATGAGGAGCGATTGAATAAACTCGGTTTGTTCTCACTGGAACGAAGGAGGTTGAGGGGCGACCTGATAGAGGTATACAAAATTATGAGGGGCATAGACAGAGTGGATAGTCAGAGGCTTTTCCCCAGGGTAGAGGGGTCAATTACTAGGGGGCATAGGTTTAAGGTGAGAGGGGCAAAGTTTAGAGTAGATGTACGAGGCAAGTTTTTTACGCAGAGGGTAGTGGGTGCCTGGAACTCACTACCGGAGGAGGTAGTGGAGGCAGGGACGATAGGGACATTTAAGGGGCATCTTGACAAATATATGAATAGGATGGGAATAGAAGGATACGGACCCAGGAAGTGTAGAAGATTGTAGTTTAGTCGGGCAGTATGGTCGGCACGGGCTTGGAGGGCCGAAGGGCCTGTTCCTGTGCTGTACATTTCTTTGTTCTTTGTTCTTTGTTCTTTGAATTTAAAGTGTCCAATTTTTTTTCAATTAAGGGGCAATATTAGCATGGCCAATCCACCTACTCTGCACATCTTTGGGTTGTGGTGACACCTACACAGACACGGGGAGAGTATGCAAACTCCACATGGTCAGTGACCTGGGGCCGGGATGGAACCCAGGTCCACGGCGCCGTGAGGCAGCAGTGCTAACCACTGCGCTACTGTGCTGCCCATGTTGAAAGTTTTTTAACAGATTTATTTGCTCTTTCTTTTATACAGGCAATGCTATTGTCATTCGTTCTTGAAAAGTAATTTTTAGAACAAAGCATAAAGAACATTACAGCACAGGAACGGGCCCCTCAGTCCTCCAAACCTGCACTGACCATGCTGCCCTAAACTGTACCAAAACCCCGACCCTTGCAGGGACCATATCCCACTATTCCGGGGACCATATCCCCCTATTCCCATCCTATTCATGTATTTGTCAAGACGCCCCTTAAAAGTCACTATCGTATCTGCTTCTACTACCTCCACAGCAGCGAGTTGCAGGCTCCCAGCACCCTCTGTGTAAAAAACCTGCCTCATACATCTCCTTTATACCTTGCCCGTCACACCTTAAACCTATTTACCCTCGTATTTGACACTTCCACCTTGGGAAACGTTTGTGACTATCCACTCTGTCCATGCCCCTTATAATCATAGAATTTCCAGTGCAGAAGAAGGCCATTTGGCCCATCAAGTCTGCACCGGCCCTTGGAAAGAGCCCCCGACTTAAGCCCACGCCTCCACCCTATCACCGTAGCCCACAACCCTACCTAACCTTTTTGGACACTAAGGGCAATTTTATCATAGCCAACCCAACTAACCTGCACATCTTTAGACTGTGGGAGGAAACCGGAGCACCCGGAGGAATCCCGCGCACACACGGGGAGAACGTGCAGACTCAGCACAGACAGTGACCTAAACCAGGAATCGAACCTGGGACCTTGGAGCTGTGAAGCAACTGTGCTAGCCACTGTGCTACTGTGCTGCCCATCTTGCAGACTTCCATCGGGTTGCCCCTCACCCTCCGTTGTTCCAATGAGAACAAACCAAGTTTCCCAACTTCTCCTCATAGCTAATGCCCTCCATCCTGGTAAATGCAGCATCCTGGTAAATCTTTTCTGTACCTAGTTTTATTTTTTATGATTAAAGAAGATTATTATTTAATATTTATAAGTAAACATAGATTTTGCTGTTTGTGATAGATCTATGCAACTATTTAAATTTGCACTATGTTATTATATAACTTTACACGTGGCATGCTTAAAAGTGTTTGTATGTTTTAATTTAGAATATGGCAACTGAAAATTTAGTTGGGACGATGAGAAGGCAGAACTTCTCAGACCACGAATAATGGAGACCTTTGGAGCAGGGCAAAATGTAAGTAATGACGTCGCCTTACAGACCTGCAGAAGGGGGTCGTAAAATGCTGTTAGCGATAGGTCTGATCTGATCATAAGAGTTAAAAAATGCCCCCCAGGGATTTTGCTTTCAGCTGTCACTGTTCTTGACATATCTGATTTTGTTTTGATTTGTGATTATCATTATTATATTTCTGCCTTGTTTACTTCAATTATCTTATTTATTTGTAATTATCCCATAATTAAATGCTGTGTTTTGTGTTTCAGTAAAACATTTGTAGAAGTTTGTAAAGTTTAATGGAAAACATTAACAGAAATACAAAACTTTGATACCATGTTAACATTTAAATTAACGTTTAACATTAGTAGCTACTGCATGACATTTTGTTTCATAACTACCTCAACTTTTCCATTTCCTTGCAATAAAATAATATTTTCACTTTAACACAACGATCAATAAAATATATATCTTTACTTGAACACAATGGTTCTGTTGTCTTTCTAAGTAGGGGAGGGGTTGGAGGGGAGGAGGTAGAAGGAAGGGACGAGATAGAGGGAAGATGGGGGAGGGAAGGGAGGGAATGGAGGGCAGGGGATATGATGAAGGGGAGGGAGGGGGAGGATGAAGGAGGGGGAGAGGAGAGGGGGAGGTGAGGGGGAAGAAGGGAGGGTTCAATGTTCAAATGTAACAGTTGCCAGACGAACTTGACTGCCCTTGCATCACCTGGAGCCTGTGCTTCCAAACCTGCACCTGGAGGTATGTCAGCATCAGGCTCCGTATTGTCCTCCTACAACCCCTCCATCTTTTGTGGTAAGCCATCTTCTGGATGAATGCTCAGTCCATGCTGAAGGGCAAATTTGTGTGATGCACAACACACCATGACTGCTGTGTGTTTCATCTTCACTGGTAAGGCAGTGCAGCAGTTAGAGTTTGGCTTCAGGATTCCCTTCATCATTTCACAAAGGTGGCCCAATGCTTCCTTGCTGAAGCACAATCTCGTGGTACACATATCGTCTGACATCATTTCATACAATGTTGTTTGCCTGTACACTTTACAGGGGTAGGTAATTAATTCACTTCCACACCAGTCACCTGACCCCAGATTTTGAATCTCGACTGGATCTGTAAAACCTGTCAGAGAGATAGTTCACATTAGCTTAGAGGAGGCTTGCATACATCAACTAAGGTATTTAAATTTGCTAAGGAATTTGAAGTAATCACCAAGGCTTGTAAAGAGTAACAAAATATCAGGGAGACTCTTAAATAGCTTAAAATATATTGCTGATCCAAATGGACTTTAGGTCCGTATCAGCTAGGAGGACAAGTGCACTAACATCAGTGTCCTTGAAGGAGCCTAGAGGACCAGCATTGAGGCCACAATCATCCGAAATCTATTCTGCTGTGCATGCCATGTGCTTAGGATGTCAGAAGCCTGACTGCCAAAGCAAACCTTCTTCACCCAGCTCAAGGAAGGATCCCAAAAAAGAGGAGGACAAAGGAAGCACTCAATGACACCCTGAGGGCTTACCTCAAGAAATGCAACAGAGACATCAATGACTGGGAAACCTTTGCTCAGAAGACACCCACTTGGAGGAACCTTCTGATTGAAGGGATACAATTCATCGAAGGCCCAGAAAAAGCCTGAAATAGGAATAAAAGTGATCTAGAGTCCAAGAACTGCTCCCACCTTCTGGAAGCACCTGGCAAGAGTGCAATAGAAGATGTGGCTCGAAGATTGGGCTCATCAGCCACACAAGGAGCTACAGAACCCGTGACAAATAGCACACAGGTTCTTAGATGGACCAGTCATACACGTTAGTGAGTGATCACCAAAGATTACATACACTCCAAATCCACTCTAGTCATTATAGTTCCTTTAATGGAATTAACATCCTCATGACAAACCAAAGTTTAAAAAAAATCTTTCTTTCACTTCCTGTGCCTCCAAACTCACTTCATGCATTCAAGTATCTTTTTAAGGGAATTAACAGCCTCATGACAAAACAAAGTTAAAAAAAAATATCTTTCTTTCATAGAATCTACAGTGCAGGAGGAGGCCAATGAGCCCATCGAGTCTGCACCGGCTCTTGGAATGAGCACCCTCCTTAAGCCCACACCTCCACCCTATCCCCGGAACCCAATAACCCCATCTAACTTTTTTGGACACTGAGGGCAATTTATCATGGCCAATCCACCTAACCTGCACATCTTTGGACTGTGAGAGGAAACCGGATCACCCGGAGGAAACCCACGCAGACATGGGGAGAATGTGCAGACTCCGCACAGACAGTGACCGAAGCCGGGAATCGAACCGGGGACCTGGCGCTGTGAAGCAACTGTGCTAACCACTGTGCTACCGTGCTGCGTGATATACATTTTAAACAGATTCATAAACACTGTTATAAAACATCAATCCGACTTCCGGTTGTGGCTATGCTGAGCTAAGTCGCACGTTTGGCAGCTCCTGTCAGAAACGGACTTTTGGGCTCTTTTTAGGGGCCCCAGCGGCATTTGTTCGACGGTTCCCAGTGCGGGAAGGCGACAGTACGATTACCCTGGCACTGCATGGATTGGACCAGGAGTGGAGCGGTGAAAAAAGTGATTTTGGTGCAGCGAAAAGTGCGAGGGAGGAGAACCAAGATGGCGGCGAGTGGAGACCAGGCAGCGTGGGTGCAATGGCCGCAAGAGCAGCAGGAGTTCCTCAAGCACTGTTTTGCGGACCTGAAGGCAGAGCTGCTGGAGCCGATAAAGGCATCGATCGATAAACTGGTCGAGACCCAGAAGGCCCAAGGGGCGGCGATCCGGGAGGTGTGGCAAAAGGCCTCGGAGAATGAGGACAAGAACTTCGGCCTGGCAGTGAAGGTGGAGGCGCACGAGAAATGGCAAGAAAAGTTTGAAGACATGGAGAATCAGTCGAGGAGGAAGAACCTTCGGATTCTGGGTCTCCAGGAGGGAGTGGAGGGGTCGGATGCTGGAGCATATATGGTCATGATGCTGAACACACTGATGGGTGCAGGAGCTTTCCCGAGGCCCCTGGAGCTGGACGGGGCTCACTGAGTCCTGGCTAGGAGGCCCAAGGCCAATGAGCCACCGCGGGCAGTAATGGTGCGGTTCCATCGCTTTGTGGACAGGAAGTGTGTCCTGAGATGGGCTAAAAAGGAGCGGAGCAGCAGGTGGGAGAACGCAGAGATCCGTATATATCAGGACTGGAACGCGGAGGTGGCCAAGAAGAGGGCCCGGTACAACCGGGCTAAGGCGGTTCTGCATCGGAAGGGGGTGAAATTCGTGATGCTGCAGCCGGCGCGATTGTGGGTCACGTTTAAGGACCGACACCATTACTTTGAGACGCCGGAGGAGGCGTGGACCTTTATCCAGGCCGAAAAGTTGGACACGGACTGAGGGTTTGTTGCGATGGGGTATCGAGGGGGGGGTCATTGTGGTTATTGTGTTTTGGGGGATGTTCTGTTCTGTTTTCTTTGGTGCTGGGTGGGTTTGGGTAAATGGTTCGAAGTGGGGGTTGTGTGAGAGTGTGGGCGTCGGTGGTTGAAAGGATGGGGCCCCGCCGGGGGGGAGGGGGAATGGGAGGCCCGAGGTGGGGGAGCTGAGGTAAGGCCGCAAAAGGGAGCTGCGCCAGAGAGGGTGGGGCCGGCCTGAAGGGACTTAAGGCAGATGTGGTTATGCTCCAGGAGACGCATTTGAAGGTGGCAGATCAGGTTAGGCTGAGGAAGGGGTGGGTGGGGCAGGTTTTCCACTCGGGGTTGGACGCGAACAAGCGAGGGGTGGCGATCTTGGTGGGGAAGCGGGTGTCGTTTGAGGCGCTGAACATCGTGGCAGATAATGGAGGTCGGTACGTGATGGTGAGTGGGCTGCAGGGGGTGCGGGTGGTACTGGTGAATGTATACAGCCCGAATTGGGACGATGCCAGATTCATGAGGCGCATGTTGGGTCAGATTCCGGACCTGGAGGCAGGGAGCTTGATAATAGGGGGGAACGTCAACACAGTGTTGGACCCAGCATTGGACCGCTCCAGGTCCAGGATGGGTAAAAGGCTGGCGGCGGCCGAGAGTGCAGGGCACGGAATATTCGACCATAGCTATCTCAGATCATGCCCCGCATTGGGTGGAGCTGGAGTTGGGGGAGGAGAGGGACCAGCGCCCGCTGTGGCACCTCGATGTGGGACTGTTGGCAGATGAGGAGGTGAGCGGGCGGTTCCGGGTGTATTGAAAGATATTTAGAGGCTAACGACAATGGGGAGGTGCAGGTGGGGTTGGCCTGGGAGGCGATGAAGGCGGTGGTCAGGGGAGAGCTAATCTCCACTAGGGCCCATAAGGAAAGGGCCCATAAGGAAAGGAAGGGGAGGAGAGAGAGGGAGAGATTGGTGGGGGAGATATTAAGGGTGGATAGGAGGTATGCCGAGGAGGGATTACTCAAGGAGCGACGAAGCCTCCAAGCAGAATTCGACCTGTTGACTATCAGGAAGGCAGAGGTGCAGTGGAGGAAAGCGCAAGGGGCAGTGTACGGATATGGGGAGAAGGCGAGCTGGATGTTGGCACATCAGCTTCGGAAGCGGGAGGCAGCGAGGGAGATTGGGGGAGTTAGGGATAGAGGGGGGAACACGGTGCAGAGTGCGGTGGGAATAAATGGGGTATTCAGGGACTTTTATGAAGAGCTGTATAGGTCTGAGCCCCCGACGGGGAGTGGGGGCTGCGCCGAATTTTGGATCGGCTGAGGTTTCCGAGGGTGGAGGAGGAGCAGGTGGTTGGGCTAGGGGCACTGACAGGAGCTGGTTAAGGAGTTGGGGAGCATCCAGGCAGCAAAGGCCCCAGGGCCGGATGGGTTCTCGGTGGAATTCTACCGGAAGTACATGGACCTGTTGGGCCCACTACTAGTGAGGACTTTCAATGAGGCGAGGGAGGGGGGGGCTCTGACCCCGACAATGTCCAGGGGGCTGATCTCGCTGATCCTGAAGCGGGACAAGGACCCATTACAGTGTGAGTCGTACAGGCCGATCTCGCTCCTCAACGTCGACACGAAGTTGTTGGCGAAGGTGCTGGCTACCAGAATTGAGGACTGTGTCCCGGGGGTGATTCACGAGGACCAGACGGGATTTGTGAAGAGTAGGCAGTTGAACACCAATGTGCGAGGCTCCTCAACGTAATTATGATGCCTTCGGTGGAGGGGGATGCGGAGGTAGTGGCGGCTATGGACGCGGAGAAGGCCTTCGATAGGGTGGAGTGGGAGTATCTTTGGGAAATGCTGAGGAGGTTTGGGTTCGGGGAGGGGTTCATCAGTTGGGTTAGGCTACTTTATGAAGCCCCGGTGGCGAGTGTGGCCACGAACCGATGGAGGTCGGAATACTTTCGGCTGTAACGGGGGACGAGGCAGGGATGTCCCCTATCCCCCTTGTTGTTCGCATTGGCAACTGAGCCTTTGGCCATGGCACCGAGGGAGTCCAGGAACTGGAGGGGACTGGTTCGGGGGGGTAGAGGAACACCGGGTGTCGCTGTATGCCGATGACCTGTTATTGTATGTGGCAGACACAGTGGAGGGGATGCCGGAGGTTATGCGGATCCTCAGGGAGTTCGGGGACTTTTCCGGATATAAACTTAACATAGGGAAGAGTGAGCTCTTTGTGATACACCCAGGGGACCAGGGAAGGGAGAGAGACGAGCTTCCGCTGAAGAGGGTGGAAAGGAGCTTTCGGTAGCTGGGGATCCAGGTGGCTGGAAGTTGGGGGGCCCTGCACAAGCTCAATTTGACGCGGCTGGTGGAGCAGATGGAGGAGGAGTTTAAAAGGTGGGATATGTTGCCACTGTCGTTGGCGTGTAGGGTGCAGTCGGTGAAAATGACGGTCCTTCCGAGGTTCCTCTTTGTGTTCCAGTGCCTTCCCATCCTGATCCCTAACGCCTTTTTTAAACGGGTCAGCAGGAGCGTCATGGGATTTGTGTGGGCGAATAAGACCCCAACGGTAAAAAGGGTGTTTCAGGAGCATAGCAGGGACAGAGGAGGGCTAGCGTTGCCCAATCTATGTGGGTACTACTGGGCTGCCAATGTGGCGGTGATCCGTCAGTGGATAATGGAGGGGGAAGGGGCGGCGTGGAAGAGGCTGGAGATGGCGTCCTGTGTGGGCACGAATCTGAGAGCGCTGGTGATGGCACAGCTGCCGCTCCCGCCGACAAGGTACACCACGAGTCCGGTGGTGGCAACGCCTCTGAAAATTTGGGGGCAGTGGAGGCGCCACAAGGGTGAGGTAGAGGCCTTGGTTTGGTCCCCGATCCGAGAGAACCATCAGTTCATCCCGGGGAGAATGGATGGGGGGTTTCTGAGCTGGCATCGGGCAGGAATTAAAAGAATTGGGGACCTGTTTATAGATGGGTCATTTGCGAGCCTTGGGGCGCTGTAGGAGAAATTTGGGTTGCCCCCCAGAAACGCCTTCAGGTACATGCAGGTGAGGGCGTTCGTGAGATGGCAGGTGAGGGAATTTCCGCTGCTTCCAGCACGTAAGATTCAAGATAGGGTGCTCTCGGGGGTGTGGGTTGGAGAAGGCGGTCTATCAGGAGATGCAGGAAGAGGAGGAGACCTCGGTGGAGGAGCTAAGGGGTAAATGGGAGGAGGAGCTTGGGGAGGAGATAGATGAGGGTCTGTGGGCTGATGCCTTGGGTAGGGTTAATTCTTCCTCCTCTTGCGCCAGGCTTAGCCTAATACAATTTAAGGTTCTTCACAGAGCGCATATGACAGGGGCAAGGTTAAGTAGGTTTTTTGGGGTAGAGGACAGGTGTGTGAGGTGCTCGGGGAGCCCAGCAAACCACACCCATATGTTCTGGGCGTGACCGGTGTTGGATGGGTTTTGGAGGGGCTTTGCGAGAACGGTGTCTAAGGTGGTGAACACCCGGCTCAAGCCGAGCTGGGGGTTAGCATTATTTGGGGTATCGGATGGGCCGGTAGTGCAGGAGGCGAAAGAGGCCGGTATTCTGGCCTTTGTGTCCCTGGTAGCCCGGCGGACGATTCTGCTACAGTGGAAGGATGCGAAGCCCCCAAGCATAGAAGCCTGGATCAGCGACATGGCAGGGTTCATTAAATTGGAGAGGGTAAAGTTTGCCTTGTGAGGGTCTGTGCAAGGGTTCTTCAGGCGGTGGCAACCGTTCCTAGACTTTCGAGCGGAACGTTAGGAGGTGGTCAGCAGCAGCAGCAACCCGGGGCTGGGGGTTGGGGGGGGGGGGGGGGGGGGGGTTGGGGTGTGTGTTTATTATTGTTTCATGGGGGGGGGGGTTGTACATTGGGGGAATTCGCGATATAAGTGTACAATGTTGATCTGTGTGTTTTATGCTTTTCCTTTTTCTGTAAAGGGGGGGGTTTTGTTGAAAATTTGCTAAAATTGAAGAAAAATATTTTAAAAAATTAAAATAAAACATCAATCCACCAAAAAAAAAGGTTCTCCAATGTCGCTGGATTCTGGACCGAAAAGAAAGTGCAAATAAATAAGGAAAAAACGTACCTAACATCAGGGCATACTGGCCAGATTAACACTGTCCCTGTAATTTTCCACTCCTGGAAAAGCCCTTTTTAAAAAACGGGTCGGTAGTTTAAACGTGGGACGCCTTCAGTGCGCATGCCCGTGCATCGGGACTCCTGCATAGCCCCGACGCGCATATGCAGCAGACAATCTCCGTAAGTCTAAAAACAGAACGGAAGTTATGAGCCAATAATTATTACTAACAAGCCTACGAATGAAACCGGACTCTCTGATTTTCTATTTGATGAGGGCAAATTCAGTCATTAATAATAATAATCATCGCTCATTGTCACAAGTAGGCTTCAATGAAGTTACTGTGAAAATCCCCTAGTCACCACATTCCGGCGCCTGTTCGGGGAGGCCGGTACGGGAATTGAACCCGTGCTGCTGGTTTTGTTCTGCATTGTAAACCAGCTGTTTAGCCTACTGTGCTAAACCAGCCTCTTTTAATTCTGCTGTAAATGAGATTTGGGAAGTCAATTAAGCTTAACATATGAAATGTTTCCACCATGTAACCTTTTCCTATAATTCATTGTGTCAATTGTAGGACTCACTACTTCTAAATAACATGGTTTAAAAATAGTTCTTGCATATTCAAGAATCGATGAATGGCACTCTAATAATATGTAGATTGTTAGATTGTGAAACACAGCATCAGCGGAACTCTCTATTGGCGGGATCCTCTGGTTCCGCCAGCAGCGTACCCACCCCCACGGGGTTCCTGGCGGCGTAGGATGGCCACAATGGGAAACCCCATTGGCCGGCTGCAGGAACAGAGAATCCCACTGCCGGCGGGGGCATATCACGCCAGAAGGCACGGCTGGCAGACTGGAGAATCCCGCCTCATATATGAGGGGAGCAGGTTTATCTCATTTGGCTAGACAGCTAGTTCATGGTGCAGAGTAAGACCAGCAGTGCGGGATGAATTCCGTTCAAATAAAACAAATTGCTGAACCAAAATATGACCATCAATGTTCACATTTTATTTTCAAGATTTTGTTCCATACAAGTGCCATGCATTGTACAAACCTTGCAGTTGAACAAAATGCACATGACCACTTTCCAATTGAGCTGTTAAATGTACCACTATTTTTCAGAATTGGTCAAGGAGCGTGAAAGCCAGTTTGCAGCTAGACACCTGATGCAACATATGTCCTTGCAAAATTTCCAGAAACTAATTTCTGAGCTGCGAGACTTTACCATGACAGATATGACAGCTGCCTGTGTTATCCACATGATGTGAAAACCCACACAGTTTACATCTAGTTTTGCTTATGATTAGGCTCTGACAAGTTATCTTCATCAGTCAGGGGTGCCAATATTCACTTAACGATTTGGCTATGCTTTGAATTTTAAGCATCTGCTATTCTATGTCAGATGATCTTTTTGATGCTGTAATTTGCCAAAAGGTGTGAGAGAGATATTATTAACTTTCTGTTAAAATCACAGTGCCAGCCCTTTGAAATACTTCAGCATTTCCTGTTACCATTATCAGTTGTGTAGTGTTCAAAAGATTTTGAGCTAACGTTTTCAAGTGGCAGATGCAACTTCAGAAGTATCAAACAGTCACAAGATAGTTCAGAACTTGAATATTGTTAAAAAGAGAGTCATGTTGCTGAAGCTTTTCATCTTCCACACATCAGGACTGATCCAAGAATGCCAAGTTTTAAATGATCACAACAATTAATACAACAGGAGAAAAGGGTGCTGATTGGTTGGCCAATTCCGATTGGCCAAAGAGTTGCCATGGGGAAAGCAAACGGGAACTTTTGTCAAGCTCCTGGTTAAGTTCAAAAAGACTCAAGTCTTGAAAATATTCCTTTTGTTTGTGGAGTACAGGTACCTGTGTACGAGTGTATGTCACTTCTAGTAAGTGTAAATGAACCACATTACAAGTTTGATTGATTATGTTAAATTGACTGTTCGTGTAGATATTAGCTAATTCAAGATGGATGACGGAGACTGGCCATTCAGATTACCCTGGAAAAGCAAAGTATCTCAAAAATTTGAACAGGTTAAGAAATTTGTTCCATATTGTTACCAAGCAGTGCCGATGCAAATGTTATTTTCTACTAAGGGGATGTTGCCGGCAGTCGAGAAAAATGTTCTAACTGCCACATAATGGAGCAATGTTTTGTATGAATTTCAGTATACATAGGCGGTGATTGGCTTATTGAACCAAACTGCATGCTTCTTTAGCTCTTTGCAATATGTAGAGTACACACTGTGTTATGTAATGTCCTTGGGGGTGCTTTTGCTAACACTGTTGGGGAGGATTTAAACTAATGTGGCAGGGGAATGGGAACCAGATTAGGAAGTTAGAGGTCAGTAAAGAGGCAGCAACTAAAGCCAGTAAGGTACGAGATAATAAACTCAATGTGACTAAGGGGAAGAGTAGACAGGGAAGAGATGATGAACGCAAAGGGACAGGTGGTCTGAGGTGCATTTGTTTCAATGCGAGAAGTGTAGCAGGTAAGGCAGATGAACTTGGGGCTTGGATTAGTACCTGGGAATATGATGTTATTGGTATTAATGAGATTTGGTTGAGGGAAGAGCAAGACTGGCAACTAAATATCCCAGGGTATAGATGCTTCAAGAGGGAGGTAAAAGGGGTGGGGGAGTTGCATTACTGGTCAGAGATGATATCACAGCTGTGATTAAGGAGGGCACGATGGAGGATTTGAGCACTGAGGCACTATGGGTAGAGCTAAGAAATACGAAAGGTGCAGTAACATTGCTGTGACTTTACTACAGGTCTCCCAAAAGCGAGCGTGAAGTAGAGGTACAAATATGTAGACAGATTATAGAAAAATGTAGGAGCAATAGGGTGGTCGTGATGGGAGATTTTAACTTCCCCAACATTGAATGGGACTCATGGAGTAGATGGAGCAGAATTTGTAAGGAGCATCCAGGAGAGTTTTTTTAGAGCAGTATGTAAATAGTCCAACTCGGGAAGGGGCCATACTGGACCTGGTATTGGGGAATGATCCCGGCCAGGTGGTTGAAGTTTCAGTTGGTGATTACTTTGGGAATAGCGATCACAATTCCGTAAGTTTTAGAATACTCATGGACAAAGACAAGAGTGGTCCTGAAGGAAGAGTGCTAAATTGGGGAAAGGCCAAGTATAACAAAATTCAGCAGGAGCCAGGGAATGTGGATTGGGAGCAGCTGTTTAAGGGTAAATCCGCATTTGAAATGTGGGAGTCTTTTAAGGAAAGGTTGATTAGAGTGCAGGACAGACATGCCTCTGTGAAAATGAGGGCTAGAAATGGCAAGATTAGGGAACCATGGATGACGGGTGGAACTGTGAGACTAGCTAAGATGAAAAAGGAAGCATACATAAGATCTAGGCTTTGGAGGAATATCGTGAAAGTAGGACAAATCTCAAACGCGCAATAAAGAGGGCTAAAAGAGGTCATGAAATATCTTTGGCTAACAGGGTTAAGGAAAATCCCAAAACCTTTTATTCGTATATAAGGAGCAAGAGGGTAACTAGAGATGGGCCAAACGGCCTCCTTCTGCACTGTAAATTCTATGATTCTATGATTCTAGAGATAAGATTGGCCCACTCAAAGACAAAAGAAGAAATTTATGCGTGGAGTCAGAGGAAATGGGTGAGATTCTTAATGAGTACTTTGCATCGGTATTCACCAAAGAGAGGGACATGACGGATGTTGGGGCTAGGGATGGATGTTTAAATACTCTAGGTCAAGTCAGCATAAGGAAGGGGGAACTTTTGGGTATTCTAAAAGGCATTAAGGTGGACAAGTCCCCAGGTCAGGATGGGATTTTGGTTACTGAGGTTACTGAGGGAAATGAGGGACGAAATAGCTGGGGCCTTAACAGATATCTTTGCAGCATCCTTGAGCACGGGTGAGGTCCCGTAGGACTGGAGAATTGCTGATGTTGGCCCTTTGTTTAAGAAGGGTAGCAGGGATAATCCAGGGAATTATAGACCTGTGAGCTTGATGTCAGTGGTAGGCAAACTGTTGGAGAAGATACTGAGGGATAGGATCTATTCACATTTGGAAGAAAATAGACTTATCCGTGATAGGCAGCATGGTTTTGTGCAGGGAACGTCATGTCTTACAAACCTAATAGAATTCTTTGAGGAAGTGACAACATTAATTGATGAAGGAAGGGCTGTAGATGTCATATACATGGACTTCAGTAAGGCGTTTGATAAAGTTTCCCATGGCAGGTTGATGGAAAAAGTGAAGTCGTATGGGTTCAGGGTGTACTAGCTAGATGGATAAAGAACTGGCTGGGCAACAGGAGAAAGAGAGTAGTGGTGGAAGGGAGTGTCTCAAAATGGAGAAAGGTGACTAGTGGTGTTTCACAGGGACCCGTGCTCGGACCACTGTTGTTTGTGATATACATAAATGATCTGGACGAACGTAGAGGTGGTCTGATTAGCAAGTTTGCAGATGATACTAAGATTGGTGGAGTTGCAGATAGCGAGGAGGACTGTCAGAGAATACAGCAAAATATAGATAGATTGGAGAGTTGGCAGAGAAATGGCAGATGGAGTTCAATCCAGGCAAATGCGAGGTGATGCATTTTGGAAGATCTAATTCAAGAGCGGACTATACAGTGAATGGAAGAGTCCTGGGGAAAATTGATGTACAGCGAGATCTGTGAGTTCAGGTCCATTGTACCCTGAAGGTGGCAACGCAGGTCGATAGAGTGGTCAAGAAGGCATACAGCATGCTTGCCTTTATCGGACGGGGTTTTGAGTACAAGAGTCGGCAGGTCATGTTACAGTTGTATAGGACTTTGGTTAGGCCACATTTGGAATACTGCATGTAGTTCTGGTCGCCACATTACCAGAAGGATGTGGATGCTTTAGAGAGGGTGCAGAAGAGGTTCACCAGGATGTTGCCTGGTATGGAGGATGCTAGCTATGAAGAAAGGTTGAGTAGATTAGGATTGTTTTCATTGGAAAGACGGAGGTTGAGGGAGGACCTGATTGAGGTCTACACAATTATGAGAGGTATGGACAGGGTGGATAGCAACAAGCTTTTTCCAAGAGTGGGGATGTCAATTACAAGGGGTCATGATTTCAAGGTGAGAGGGGGAAAGTTTAAGGGAGATGTGCATGGAAAGTTTTTTACGTAGAGGGTGGTGGATGCCTGGAACGCTTTGCCAGCGGAGGTGGTAGAGGCGGGCATGATAGCATCATTCAAGATGCATCTAGACAGATATATGAATGGGCGGGAAACAGAGGGAAGTAGATCCTTGGAAAATAGGCGACAGGTTTAGATAAAGGATCTGGATCGGCGCTGGCTGGGAGGGCCAAATGGCCTGTTCCAGTGCTGTAATTTTCTTTGTTCTTTTTTCTTGTAAAGCTGATGGTATATACCAAACTGCCCAATTCTCAAAGGGATCCTTGAAAGAGCTGAAATCAGAAAATGATATCCCCTACTACTTGTGATGATTTTATGGTAAAGTAAATGCTTATTTTAAAATAAAGGAAAAATGAAATTATACTTAAGCACAGGGTACACAATTCACCCATAAAATGCCTCAGGGCGCGATCAGCGGGCTGCAGTTGAAGTCCACTGAACGTAACGTTTAGTGGGGTGTTCGTGGCGACAGTTGCAGGAAGAATTAGAAAACGAAAATTACAAGAGGTGGTAGGAGTACAGGTTAGCGAATCGACAGATGGTTACCAGAAAATAAAGGTGAGGGACAGAAGGAATGAATGTCATTTTGCAACAAGGAAAATGGTAGGGAAATTTGACAGTACAATAAATTTAAAGCTTTGTATCTAAATGCATGGTCATTCGGAACAAATTTAATGGGTTTTTGGCACATATAGAGACAAAATGGTATAATTACTTAGACATGGTTGCAAGGAGATCAGGTCAGGGAATTGAATATCCAAGGGTACACAGTATTCCAGAAAGACAGACTGAAAGGAAAAGGAGGTGACGTAGCTTTTCTGGTGAAGAACAGGATCAGTGCTGGAATGAGAAATGGTATAAGCACTGGAGATCAAGATGTGTAATCAGTCTGGGTCGAGATGAGAAAGAGCAAAGGGAAGAAGTCCCTGGTGGGAGTAATGTGTAGGTCCCCTAACAATAGTTCTGCAGAGGGGCACAGTATAAACCATGAAATACTGAGGGCTTGTAAGAAAGTTACAACGAAGGGCAGCACGGTGGCGCAGTGGTTAGCACTGCTGCCTATGATGCTGAGGATCCTGGTTCGATCCCAGCCCCGGGTAACTGTCTGTATGGAGTTTGCACATTCTGCCGTGTCTGCATGGGTTTCACCCCCACTACCCAATGATGTGCAAGTTAGTTAGATTGGCCACGCCAAATTTCCCCTTAACTAGAAAAAAATAATTGGGTACTCTAAATTTATATTTAAAAAAAAGTTACGGCAATAAGCATGGATGATTTTAATATGCTCAGAGACTAGAATAATCAAATTGGCAAAGGTAGCCTCGTGGGAGAATTCATTGAATGTTTTAGAGCTTGTTCCATGGAACAATAAATTGTCGAATGTAATGAGGAGGGATCAATTGATGACATCATAGTTAAGAATCCTCTAGGGAATATCATAGTATGATAGATTTCAAAATTCTGTTTGGGGGCGAGAACACGGGGCGGGATTCTCCGTAATCGGCACGATGTCCGCCGACCGGCGCCAAAAACGGCACGAATTAGTCCGGCATCGCGCCGCCCCAAAGGTGCGGAATTCTCCACATCTTGAGCGGCCGAGCCCTTACCTTGACGGGCTAGGCCCGCGCCGGACTGATTTCCGCCCCGGCAGTTGGCGGAAAAGGCCTTTGTTGCCCCGCCAGCCGGCGCGGAAATGACTTTGCCGGGCGGCGCATGCGCGGGAGCGTCAGCGGCCACTCACGGCATCCCCGCGCATGCGCAGTGGAGGGGGTCTCTTCCGCCTCCGCCATAGTGGAGACCATGGCGAAGGCGAAAGGAATAGAGTGCCCCCACGGCACAGGCCCGCCCACGGATCGGTGGGTCCCACCGTGGGGGTACCCCCTGGGGCCAGATCGGCCCGCGCCCCCCCCCAGGACCCCGGAGCCCGCCCGCGCCACCGTGTCCCACCGTCCCAAAGGTGGTTCAATCCACGCCGGCTGGCGTGGGTTGACAGCGGCGGTACTTCGGCCCATCGCGGACTGGAGAATCACCGGTGGCGGAGAATTCACGACACGGCGGGGGCGGGATTCACGCCGGCCCCCGGCGATTCTCCGACCCGGTGGGGGGTCGGAGAATCGCGCCTATGGTGTCCCACACTAGCGTTCTGGAATGAAACAAAGATAATTCCATAAGCATGAAGGCAGATTTGGCTTGAGTAGACTGGGCAGCAAGGCTAAAAGATAGGAAAGCTTATGGGCAGTGGCAGTCGTTTAAGGGGTTACTCAATTCCACCCAACTGATATATATCCGAGTGAGGAAGAAAGACGATAAGTGGTGTAAAAAACATCCATGGGCAAGCAGGGAGGTTAAGGTCAGTATAAAGTCAAAAACTAAGTTCTATCATGTTGCAAAGGCCAGTGACAGGCAGGAAGATTGGGAAACGTTCAAACATAAACAAAAGGTTACTAAGAAAGTAATAAAAAGAGTTAAGGTAAATTACAAAAGAAAGCTAGCGCAAAATATCAAGAAAGATAGCCAAAGCTTCAAAAAGTACATAAAAGGGAAGAGAGTCGCTGAAGTGAATGCTGGTTCCTTGGAAGATGAAACCATAGAGTTAATAGTGGGGAACACAGAAATTACAGAGATATTAAAATGATAATTTGCTTCAGTTTTCATGCTGGAGGACACGTGCACCATTCCTATAGGAACGGATAATTCAGGGCTAATGGAAAGGGTGGAACTTAGAACAATTAACATCAATAGGATAACAGTACTCAAAAAACTCTTGGGATTGAAGGCAGACAAATCCCCAGGGCCTGATGGCTACATCTTGTGGTGGTAAAGGAGGTGGCAGGGGAGATAGTGGATCCATTGTTTATAATACTCCAAAATTCCATGGACATGGGAAAGGCTCCAGTGGATTGGAAAAATGCAAATGTAATATCCTTATTCAAAAAGGGAGGGAGGCAGAATGTAGAAAATTACAGACCAGTTAGTTTAACATCTTTTGTTGGGAAATTGATAGAATCCATTATTAACGAAGTAGCATCAGGACATTTGGAAAATCAAAACGCTATCCATCAGTGTCAGCATGGTTTTATGAAGGGTAAATCATGTTTGACTAATTTTCTAGAGTTCTTTGGAGGTATAACAAGCCAAGTGGATAATGGGGATTCTGAAGATGTAGTATACCTGGACTTCCGGAAGGCGTTTGATAAGGTGCCACACAGAAGGTTAATACACAAGGTTAGATTACATGGGGTTAGGTGTAACATTACTTTCTGTAGTCTCGCTTTCCTTCCCTATGTATGGTATGCATTGTCTGTATAGCATGCAAGAAACAATACTTTTCACTGTATACTAATACATGTGACAATAATAAATCAAATCAAATCAAATGTATTAGCTTGGAAGGAAGCCAGGCTGATGGACAAAAGACAGAGAGTCAAGATAAATGGGTCTTTTTCTGGATTGCAGTAAGTAACTAGTGGGGTGCCAGTGGATTTGGTCCTTGGGCCCCAACTATTTACAATCTATATTAATGACTTGGATACAGGGATAGAAGAATCTGTAGCCAACTTTGCAGATTGCACTAAAATAGGTGGGACAATAAGTTGCAATGAGGAAATAAGAATCTTTCAAATGATAAGGATAGGTTAGGTGAGTGGGCCAAAACGTGGCAGATGGAGTTTAACATGAATAAGTATGAGGTCATGCAATTTGGTTGGAAAAATGGAAAGGCAACTTATCTAAATGGGGAGATAATTTGGGGTGCTCCAGTCTCCAGTGCAGAGGGATCTGGCGGTTCTCGTGCATGAGTCACAGAAAACTAGCATGCAGGTACAGCAGGTAATAAAGAAAGCAAATGAATTGTTGGCATTTATAGCTAAAGGAATAAAGTAGAAAAGTAAGGAAGTGTTGTTGCAACTGTACAAGGCATTAGTGAAACCGCACTTGGAGTATTATACACAATTTTTATCCCCTTATTTGAAGAAAGATGTAGTGGCATTGGAGGCAGTTCAGAGGAGGTTCAGAAGATTGATACCAGAGATGTGGGGTTTGCCTTACGAAGAAAAATTGCGCAGTTTAGTCCGATACTCTCTAGAGTTTCGAAGAATAAGGAGAGATCAAATTGAGATATACAAGATGATAAAAGGTATAAATAAAGTAAACGTGGAGTGAATGCTTCCTCCTGTGGGGCATTCTAGAATGAGAGGTCATAATCTCAGGATAAGGGGTAGCAAATTTAAAACAGAGATGAGGAGAAACTACTTCTCCTAAAGGGTGGTGAATCTGTGGAATTTGCTAGCCCAGAGTGCGGAGGATGCTGGGAAAGTGAGTAAACTTAAGGAGACGTGGCGGCACGGTGGTGCAGTGGTTAGCACTGCTACCTCATGGTGTCGAGGACCCAGGTTCAATTGTGGCCCCGGGTCACTGTCCGTGTAGAGTTTGCACATTCTTTCCGTGTTTGCATGGATCTTGCCCCACAACCCAAAAGGATGTGCATGGTAGGTGAATTAGCCATGCTAAATTGCCCATTAATTGGAACAAAAAAAGAATTGTGTGCACTCAATTTTTTTTTTAATTTAAGGAGATGGTAGGCAGATTTTTAATTAGTAATGGATTGAAGGATTAGGGAGAACGGGCATTGAGGCCATGATGAGATCAGCCATGATCGTATTGAACGGTGAATCACGCTTGAGAGTCTAAATAGTCTACTCCTGGTCCTAGTTCTTAGACTAGAACTTAGAAAGAATTATTCTGTCTAATTCCACCTTCCAACTCTTGGTCTGTAGCTCTGTAGATAACAGCACCTCAAGCATAAATGTAGTGTTCTTGATTAATAAGGGGATTTTTTTTGCTTAGTAAGTGGATCAGCAGTTATGGGGAGAATGCAGGAGCATGGGGACGCGGAACATATCAGCCGCGATCGAATCGCAGAGCAGACTGGGTGGACCGAAGGGCCTAATTCAGCTGCTATATCTTATGGTCTTATGGTGACTTACACAAGCATTGGAGCCCGATATGGGGCTCAAGCATGTTTCACCCGTCGCTCCCAAATCTGCGCCGGACGCAATGGGGTCACTGAATTGTGCCCTAAGTGTCATTTTGGGTGAGTTTGGCGGGATGATTTGCGCAGGCTTTTTGGGGGAGTTCCAGACTGGTAGTCAGTCATTTCTTTGGAGCTTGGGGAGTTACTTACCAGTAAACCCGGCAATTTTTTTCTGTAGTGGGGAACTAAACTCACCGTTAAGACACTGCCAGGATGCAAGGTTGTGAATGTCCTTGTGCCAGAGCCAGTGCCAGACATTCCCTGCCATTTCACCAACCACCCAGGGTGCTCCACTGGCCTCCAAGCCTCCGGCTTGGCCATCATGCCTTGTCTCTGTTTGCAGATTTAGCGAACTTGAGTTAAAGCCGCTGAACAGCACGTTTAGTGGGTCACTGGCTGCGCGGAGTCTGCACATCCTCCCCGTGTGTGCGTGGGTTTCCTCCGGGTGCTCCTGTATCCTCCCACAGTCCAAAGATGTGCAGGTTAGGTGGATTGGCCATGATAAATTGCCCTTAGTGTCCAAAATTGCCCTTAGTGTTGGGTGGGGTTACTGGGTTATGGGGATAGGGTGGAGTTGTTGACCTTGGGTTGGGTGCTCTTTCCAAGAGCCGGTGCAGACTCGATGGGCCAAATGGCCTCCTTCTGTACTGTAAATTCTATGATAATCTAGTGGGATGTTTCTCAGCGTCTGCCGTGCAGAGAGATATCCTGTTATTCAACAGCACTTTGCCATATCTTTTAGCCTCGGGGAGATTGTCTCCGCCGAGGCACACTTAGAGGGATTTCCTGCTGATGAGCTGAAGCTCGCCAGCAGGAAAGACTCCTCACAGATCAGGGCGCCATTTTGAGTAGCTGCCCCGATCTCCCCCCACCTCCTTCAGGCCCCACCCATTTTTGTGACCACCTCTCACCCCCTCCTACCTTACGGAGCCCTGGGAACACTGCCTCACATCTCCCCCTCCCTGGCAAGGCACCCTCCCGGGCCCTACTCCGGCAGTGCCAACATGGTACCTGGGTACCCTGGCACTGCCAGCCTGGCACCTTTGGAACCTTGGCATTTCCCAGGTGGCACTGTCAAAGTGCCTAGGTGGAACTGCCAGACTGGCAGTGCCAAGGTGCCAGGAGATCCAGGGTGAACATTTCTACAGCTTTGAAACAGTTGTGGATTAATCGCATGTGGGTGTGATCCAAATAATCGTATTTAAATAATCTAGTAGGTTAATCTACTTAGCCCATTTGAGTACACTGCCCTGCCCCTACCACCCTGGGTGCCTCCAATGGCCTGGGTGACCCCCCCTCTCAGATGCCGTTATGACTGGACCAGGTTTGTGTGGGCCAATACTAAACAGCATCCTGGCAAGGTCTTCCAGGAGCCTAATGGCTCATTTAAATATTCTGATCTGGATCACGCCCAGTGAGGTCAGGATCCAGATAGCGATGCCTCGTGAGATTACACTGAATCTTGTGAAATGTTTTGAGCATCGTGAATCTTTTGACAGGCCTCTTGTGAGATTCAATAGCTTCGTTCCAACACCAAGTTGGGCGCGACAAGGCCTCTGAATTGCGCCACATTGCTAATCCATGCCCGAGTGAGGGGGTGGTGACTCATGGGAGCTGGGAGACTGTCTGAAGCAGCAATAATGTGAATTAAAAAGTCAGTTAATGTGGATATGGTTCCCATTCTTTTACCCTTATTTAAAATAGTGCATGAGTTTCCCAGATAGGTTCCAGAATCGGCAATTATGGCTAATATTGTGTGGGTCCCATTTATTTTACCTATACTGTGATAAATTTATGAAATAGCCAAATGTTATTTTAAAACCTGGGTTAAAATGCATGCAGACAGTATGTTTGCTAGAGGGGTGATTAAGGTGTTGTAAAAGTGAGGTAATCATTAATTTGCAGGTGAAGCATTCTGCTAATAGATCTAGAGAATCATTTACGTGTTTACAGATAGCTAATGGAATATTGTTAGGCTTGAAGGACGTTGCGTTGCGCAGGTCAAAGAGACACAGCCTGAGTGAGTAAGACACATCCAGAGTGGGAATTTGAAACTAGGTAATTTGGTGCAGTGAGGTAACCAGGAAAGGTAAGTGGTTAATCTAATTCTGCTGTTTTTCAGTTGAAAGTGCAGTGTAGATTAGTGTCTGATTGGCTGAAGCTGCCCCCACCCTAATTGCCGGGAGGCAGTTATCTGGCAGTCACCTGAGGCCTGTTTAGGGGCACAAAGGTACACATTGTATTCTTCTCTTTGCAGTTTTACTGTCAGTCATCCTGAAGTCTGTATAAAAGACAGACAGAAAGCGCACTCAGTAAGCGTTGCGCAGGTCAAATAGACACAGCCTGATTGAGTAAGACACATCCAGAGTGGGAATTTGAAACTTGGTAATTTGGTGCAGTGAGGTAATTCGGTGCAGAGTGGGAGAAGGTGCTTTTTCCCTCCTGTTTTGTTCTCTCTCTTTCTTCTGGCCTGTAACTTTTAATCTACAGGGAGAGAACCAGAGAGCATCTGAGACCCTCAGAAGGTAAGTAAGTGAGTTTTACTCATTTTTACTTTTATTACCTTTTCAAATTGTGTGTGTATGGGGGTGCGGGGGGGGGGGGGGGGACTGAAGTGACATCACAGAAAAGCTGTGACCTGAGTGGCTGGTTGGGAATCTACACTAAATTAAAAAAATTAAGCATTGGTAAACTAATTAAACATAATTATTTAATTATAATTTAGAGGGGTATTTAAGCCAGGGATCGGAGAGTACTGTATTTAGCTTTCACAGTTACAGTAGAAATCTAGTGCTAGGAAACAGATAGTTAACAGTAACTTTAAATAAAATTTAAAACTTTTAACTTCAATTTACTAATTAATTGACGCAATGTCAGTTAGAGGGGTGCAGTGCTCTGACTGAGACGTGGCAGGTCCGGGAGGCTTCCAACGTCCCGGATGGCTTCATCTGCAGAAAGTGCACCCAACTGGAGCTCCTCACAGACCGCATGGTTCGGTTGGAGCAGCAATTGGATGCACTTAGGAGCATGCAGGTGGTGGAAAGCGTCATAGATAGCAGTTATATAAATGTGGTCACACCCAAGGTGCAGGCAGAGAAATGGGTGACCACCAGAAATGACAGGCAGTCAGTGCAGGAATCCCCTGTGGCTGTCTCCCTCTCGAACAGGTATACCCCTTTGGATACTGTCGGGGGGATAGCCTATCAGGGGAAAACAGCAGCAGCCAGAGCAGTGGCACCACGGCTGGCTCTGATGTTCAGAAGGGAGGGTCAAAGCGCAGAAGAGCAATAGTCATAGGGGACTCTGTAGTCAGGGCACAGATAGGCGCTTCTGTGGACGTGAAAGAGACTCCAGGATGGCATGTTGCCTCCCTGGTGCCAGGGTCCTGGATGTTTCCGAATGGGTAGAGGGCATCCTGAAGGGGGAGAGCAAACAGGCAGAGGTCGTTGTACATATTGGTACTAACGACATAGGCAGGAAGGGGCATGAGGTCCTGCAGCAGGTGTTCAGGGAGCTAGGCACAAATTTAAAAGACAGGACCTCGAGGGTTGTAATCTCGGGATTACCCCCTGTGCTACGTGCCAGTGAGGCTAGAAATAGGAAGAAAGAGCAGCTAAACACGTGGCTAAACAGCTGGTGTAGGAGGGAGGGTTTCTGTTATCTGGACCACTGGAGCTCTTCTGGGGCAGTTTTGACCTGTATAAGAAGGACGGGTTGCATCTAAACTGGAGAGGCATAAATATCCTGGCCGCGAGGTTTGCTAGTGTCACACGGGAGGTTTTAAACTAGTATGGCAGGGGGGTGGGCACGGGAGCAATAGGTCAGAAGGTGAGAGCATTGAGGGAGAACTAGGGAATAGGGACAGTATGGCTCTGAGGCAGAGCAGACAGGGTGAAGTTGCTGAACACAGTGGGTCTGCTGGCCTGAAGTGCATATGTTTTAATGCAAGAAGTATTACGGGTAAGGCAGATGAACTTAGAGCTTGGATTAGTACTTGGAACTATGATGTTGTTGCCATTACAGAGACCTGGTTGAGGGAAGGGCAGGATTGGCAGCTAAACGTTCCAGGATTTAGATGTTTCAGGCGGGATAGAGGGGGATGTAAAAGGGGTGGCGGAGTTGCACTACTGGTCAGGGAGGATATCACAGCTGTATTACGGGAGGACACCTCGGAGGGCAGTGAGGCTATATGAAAGAGATCAGGAATAAGAAGGGTGCAGTCACAATGTTGGGGGTTTACTACAGGCCTCCCAACAGCCAGCGGGAGAAAGAGGAGCAGATAGGTAGACAGATTTTGGAAAAGAGTGAAAACAACAGGGTTGTGGTGATGGGAGACTTCAACTTCCCCAATATTGACTGGGACTCACTTAGTGCCAGAGACTTAGATGGGGCAGAGTTTGTAAGGAGCATCCAGGAGGGCTTCTTAAAACAATATGTAGACAGTCCAACTAGCGAAGGGGCGGGCTGGACCTGGTATTGGGGAATGAGCCTGGCCAGGAGGTAGAAGTTTCAATAGGGGAGCATTTTGGGAACAGTGACCACAATTCAATAAGTTTTAAAGTGCTGGTGGACAAGGATAAGACTGGTCCTAGGGTGAATGTGCTAAATTGGGGGAAGGCTAATTATAACAATATTAGGCGGGAACTGAAGAACCTAGATTGGGGGCGGATGTTTGAGGGTAAATCAACATCTGACATGTGGGAGGCTTTCAAGTGTCAGTTGAAAGGAATTCAGGACCGGCATGTTCCTGTGAGGAAGAAGGATAAATACGCCAATTTTCGGGAACCTTGGATAACGAGAGATATTTTAGGCCTCGTCAAAAAGAAAAAGGAGGCATTTGTCAGGGCTAAAAGGCGGGGAACAGACGAAGCCTGCGTGGAATATAAGGAAAGTAGGAAGAAACTTAAGCAAGGAGTCAGGAGGGCTAGAAGCGGTCACGAAAAGTCATTGGCAAATAGGGTAAAGGAAAATCCCAAGGCTTTTTACACGTACATAAAAAGCAAGAGGGTAGCCAGGGAAAGGGTTGGCCCACTGAAGGATAGGCAAGGGAATCTATGTGTGGAGCCAGAGGAAATGGGTGAGGTACTAAATGAATACTTTGCATCAGTATTCACCAAAAGAAGGAATTGGTAGATGTTGAGTCTGGAGAAGGGTGTGTAGATAGCCTGGGTCACATTAAGATCCAAAAAGGCGAAGTGTTGGGTGTCTTAAAAAATATTAAGGTAGATAAGTCCCCAGGGCCTGATAGGATTGACCAGAATACTGAAGAAGGCTAAGAGGAAATTGCTGAGGCTTTGACAGAAATCTTTGGATCCTCACTGTCTTCAGGTGATGTCCCGGAGGACTGGAGAATAGCCAATGTTGTTCCTCTGTTTAAGAAGGGTAGCAAAGATAATCCAGGGAACTACAGAATGTAGAATGTACAGAATTTTACCAGAATGTTGCCTGGTATGGAGGGCATAAGCTATGAGGAGCGATTGAATAAACTCGGTTTGTTCTCACTGGAACGAAGGAGGTTGAGGGGCGACCTGATAGAGGTATACAAAATTATGAGGGGCATAGACAGAGTGGATAGTCAGAGGCTTTTCCCCAGGGTAGAGGGGTCAATTACTAGGGGGCATAGGTTTAAGGTGAGAGGGGCAAAGTTTAGAGTAGATGTACGAGGCAAGTTTTTTACGCAGAGGGTAGTGGGTGCCTGGAACTCACTACCGGAGGAGGTAGTGGAGGCAGGGACGATAGGGACATTTAAGGGGCATCTTGACAAATATATGAATAGGATGGGAATAGAAGGATACGGACCCAGGAAGTGTAGAAGATTGTAGTTTAGTCGGGCAGTATGGTCGGCACGGGCTTGGAGGGCCGAAGGGCCTGTTCCTGTGCTGTACATTTCTTTGTTCTTTGTTCTTTGTACAGGCCGGTGAGCCTTACGTCAGTGGTAGGGAAATTACTGGAGAGAATTCTTCGAGATAGGATCTTCTCCCATTTGGAAGCAAATGGACATATTAGTGAGAGGCAGCATGGTTTTGTGAAGGGGAGGTCGTGTCTCACTAACTGATAGAGTTTTTCGAGGCGGTCACAAAGATGATTGATGCAGGTAGGGCAGTGGATGTTGTCTATATGGACTTCAGTAAGGCCTTTGACAAGGTCCCTCATGGTAGACTAGTACAAAATGTGAAGTCACAGGGATCAGGCAAGGTGGATACAGAACTGGCTAGGTCATAGAAGGCAGAGCGTAGCAATGAAAGGATGCTTTTCTAATTGGAGGGCTATGGCTAGTGGTGTTCCGCAGGGATCAGTGTTGGGACCTTAGCTGTTTGTAGTATATATAAATGATTTGGAGGAAAATGTAACTGGTCTGATTAGTAAGTTTGCAGACGACACAAAGGTTGCTGGAATTGCGGATAGCGATGAGGACTGTCAGAGGATACAGCAGGATTTAGATTGTTTGGAGACTTGGGCGGAGAGATGGCAGATGGAGTTTAATCCGGACAAATGTGAGGTAATGCATTTTGGAAGGTCTAATGCAGGTAGGGAATATACAGTGAATGGTAGAACCCTCAAGAGTATTGAAAGTCAGAGAGATCTAGGTGTACAGGTCCACAGGTCACTGAAAGGGGCAACACAGGTGGAGAAGGTAGTGAAGAAGGCATACGGCATGCTTACCTTCATTGGCCGGGGCATTGAGTATAAGAATTGACAAGTCATGTTGCAGCTGTATAGAACCTTAGTTAGGCCACACTTGGAGTCTAGTGTTCAATTCTGGTCGCCACACTACCAGAAGGATGTGGAGGCTTTAGAGAGGGTGCAGAAGAGATTTACCAGAATGTTGCCTGGTATGGAGGGCATTAGCTGTGAGGAGCGGTTGAATAAACTCGGTTTGTTCTCACTGGAACAATGGAGGTTGAGGGGCGACCTGATAGAGGTCTACAAAATTATGAGGGCCATAGACGGAGTGGATAGTCAGAGGCTTTTCCCCAGGGTAGAGGGGTCAATTACTAGGGGGCATTGGTTCAAGGTGCGAGGGGCAAGGTTTAGAGTGGATGTACGAGGCAACCTTTTTACACAGAGGGTAGTGGGTGCCTGGACCCGCTACCGGAGGAGGTGGTGGAAGCAGGGACGATAGTGACATTTAAGGGGCATCTTGACAAATACATGAAAAGGATGGGAATAGAGGGATACGGACCCAGGAAGATTGTAGTTTAGTCGGGCAGCATGGTCGGCATGGGCTTGGAGGGCCGAAGGGCCTGTTCCAGTGCTGCACCTTTCTTTGTTCTTTGTTCTTTGACCCCTGAGGCGTAGATAATGTATAAGCTATATTGTGTTTGGTCCTGGCAAATCAAGTCAAGGCACATCTTGTAAGAGGAGACATAAAATGCCTTGTGCTTTAGATACAAACAATGTTGTAAATGGGAGAAGCCAGATCTGTCTGAAGACACGAATGGGTGTAACGGTGGCACAGTGGTTAGCACTGTGGCTTCACAGCGCCGGGGTCCGAGGTTCGATTCCCGGCTTGGGTCACTATCTGTGCGGAGTCTGCACATTCTCCTTGTGTCTGTGTAGTTTCCTCCCTGGAAACTGCGGTTTACTCCCACAAGTCCTGAAAGATGTGGGCCAGGATTCTTCAAAAACGGCGGCTAAGTGTTGATGCCGGTGTAAACACTGGAGTGTTTCATGCTGGTGGCAATGGGCCTCTTGGCCCAGCGATTCCGTGGCCCACAGGGGGCCAGCACGGCACAGGAGTGCTCCATCCAGCTCCGGCTGCCGATATGCGGCCCTACACTTCCAGCAGCCGGTCTGCACATGCGCGCGGAGCCGCATCCGCGCCGGCCCCGCACGACATGGCGGACCCACACAGTGGGCCGGCTCGGAAGAAGGTAGACCCCCCACCCCCAGATCGCGTGCGCCCGCTGATCGGTGGCCCCCGATCGCGGGCCTGGCCGTCGTGGAGGCCTCCCCGGAGACTGATCCCCCGCCCCCCACCAGGACGGCCACCGCAGCCACGACGGCGAGCTCCCACCAGTTCGAACCAGACGTGAACCAGGCCGGCGGGAAATCGGCTGGTCGACCGCGCGCGTGGTTACTGCTGATTACATAAATGTCCTTGCCTTAGATGCACATAGTTAAGATTGCATCTCAGTGTGGAATGAGTGCAGTTTTGGTTAAAAAGGTACTCTGCACAGACAGTTGAATACAATTATCATAATTAACCAATTCCAACATGATCAGGCAATAAGCGTATGTGAATGTTTGCACATCAATCAGTGGGTGGATGAGGGTAACAGGGTATCAATGAGTAATAGGGTTGTATGTTTTGCATATGATTCCTAATTTGTGAGTTTAGGAAGTCAGGATTATGTCAAAAATTAATTTAAAATATCAAGAAATTCATGGATGAAATTCACTGTCCAGGAACAACCCATGGAGACCATGTAAAAACACACAACTCTGGTCGTAATACTGTAGATATTTCACAGTTACTTCATTGCAGTGTTGATGTAAGCCTACTTTTGACAATAAAGATTATATATATATATTCTGGTACGTGAAACTAAGCCAAAGTGACTAATATTAAGTAAACAATCGTATTTAAGAGTACAGGAAATTAGGGAGCCAGCAAAGGTCATTTAGCCTATTCCTCGCAACAAAGTACACCTTGCGCCACCAGAGAATTTATAGAGTAAATTTTTGCTGTTTATATAATTTTCTCAAGGTTACCACAAGTCCCTTTCTAAAGTTATGACAGACAAGAGGAAGGTTCCCTATGGAAATTCAGCCCTTTAGTTCCCTACAGGAAGTTAAATGCCACAGGTGCAACCATAAAGTGGATAAAATGCTACCATTTCTTCTCGGTGGTTCAACAAAAACTGAGGAAAGCGAGGTGGTAACACTGCCTGCAATGATTTATTCCTGATTCCCTGAACACAATTAAGCAAAATGTAGAGTTACAGCAAGGTGCAAGGTTTATGACAGAGAGTTTATCTCCAGATGTAACAGATCATGAATTAAACCTTGTTCACAGGAAAGATGCAAATAGTGGTAAGTAAAAGTGTTATGGTGAATTAGTTAGCTGAATAAACAGGTAAATCAGAGTGAACACTCCCATTGGTTTAAAAGAGATTGCCTTAATTCTTGAAACCAAAGATTGCTTTAAATGGATTCGACAAGGTCCCTCATGGCAGAGTTTGCAGACGACACAAAGATTGGTGGAGATGCGGATCGTGAAGAAGATTGTCAGAGGATACAGCAGGATATCGATCGGTTGGAGACGTGGGCGGAGAAATGGCAGATGGAGTTTAATTAATGGCAAATGTAAGGTAGCATTTTGGAAGGTCCAATTATAGCTGGGAATTATACAGTAAGTTGCAGAACCCTTAGGAGTATTGACAGGCGGAGAGATCTTGGGCATACAGGTCCACAGATCACTGAACGTGGCAAAACAGGTGGATAAGTTAGTCAAGAAGGCATATGGTTCACTTTTCGTCATTGATTGGGGCATTGAGCATAAAAATTGGCAAGTCATGCTGCAGATGTAGGTCACATTTGGAATAAATATTGCCTACAATTCTGGTTGCCACACTGCCAGAAGGATGTGGATGCTATGGAGAGGGTTCAGAAGAAGTTTACCAGGATGTTGCCTGGTATGAAGGGTATTAGAGATGAAGAGAGGTTGGATAAGAGCAAAGAACAATACAGCCCTCCAAGCTTGTAGCGGTCATGATACTATCCTTGGCCAAAACTCTCAGCACTTCCTAGTGCCGTATCCCTCTATACCCATCCTATCCATGCATTTGTCGAGGTGCCTTTTGAATGCCGCAATAAATCTGCTTCCTCAACCTCCCCTGGCAGCGCATTCAAGGCACTCACCCGCCTGTGTAAAAAACCCTGCCTCGCACGTTTCCTCTAAACTTTGCCCCACGACCTTAAACCTATGCCCCCTAGTGACTGACCCCTCACACTGGGAAAGAGTGCCTGTTCATCCATTCTATCCATGCCCCTCATAATCTTGTAGACCTCTATCAGGTCACCCCTCACTCTAATGAAAAGAGTCCAAGTCTATTGAGTATCTCCGCAAAGCTAATACTCTCCAGACCAGGCAACATCCTGGTAAGTCTCCTCTGCACCCCCTCCAAAGCCTCCACATCTTTCTGGTAGTGTGGCGACCAGAAATGTGCGCAATATTCCAAGTGCGGCCTTACCAAAGTTCTATACAACTGTAGCGTGACTTGCCAGTTCTTATACTCGATGCCTCGTCCAATGAAGGCAAGCATTCCGTATGCTTTCTTGATTACCTTGACCACTTGTGTTGCCTCTTGCAAAGATCTGTGGACCTGCACGCCCAGATCTCTCTGATTTTCTATATTCCTAAGAGTTTTGCCATTCACGGTATATCTCCCCTTTATGTTAGATCTACCAAAATGTATTACCTCACATTTATCTGGATTAAACTCCATTTGCCATTTCTCTGCCCAAGTCTCCAACCTATCTATGTTCTACTGTATCCTCTAACAATCCTCAACATTATCTGCCACTCCACCAACCTTGGTGTCATCTGTGATCTTACTTAACAGACCAGCTACATTTTCCTCCAAACTGTTGATGGACACTACAAACAACAGAGGCCCCAGCACAGATCCCTATAGAACCAGTAGTCTCAACTTTCCATTCAGAAAAACACCCATCTACTGCTACACTTTGCCTTCTGTGACTGAGCCAGTTCTGTATCCATCTTACCACCTCACCTCTGATCATGTGTGACTTCACCTTTTGTACCAGTCTGCCATGAGGCACCTTGTCAAAGGCTTTACTGAAGCCCATAAAAAACAACATCCACCACCCTCCCCTCATCAATCGTCTTTGTCACCTCCTCAAAAAACTCGATCAAGTTAGTGAGGCACGACCTCCTCTTCACAAAACCGTGCTGTCTATCGCTGATGAGTCCATTTGTTTCCAAATGGGTATAAATCCTGTCCCTGAGGATTCTCGCCAATAATCTACCTACTACCGACTTGAGGCTCGCCGGTTTATAGTTTCCAGGATTATCCCTGTTACTTTTCTTAAACAGCGGTATCACATTAGCTATTCTCCAGTCCTCTGGGACCTCACCTGTAGCCAATGAGGATACAAAGATATCAGTTAAGGCCCCATCAATTTCTTCCCTTGCCTCCCTCAGTATTCTGGGTAAATTTTCATTCAGTCCAGGAGACCTTTTTACCTTCATGTCATTTAAAACACCCAATACCTCCTCCTTTTCAATACCAACATGACCCAGACTGTCCACTTACCCTACCTAAGAATCCATCTTCCACAAAGTCCTTTTCTTTGGTGAACACTGATGCAAAGTACTCATTTAATACCTCGCCCATTTCCTCTGGCTCAACAATTCGATTCCCTCCACTGTCCTTAAGTGGTCCAATCCTTTCCCTGTCCACCCTCTTCCATTTTACATATGAATAAAAAGCTTTGGGATTCCCCTTAAACCTACTTGCCAAGGACTTTTCATGACCCCTCTTAGCCTTCCTAATTCCCGCTTAAGTACCTTCCTACTTTCTTTATACTCCTCAAGGGTTTTGACTGCCCCACCCTTCCAGACCATACAAAAGCCTTCTTTTTCTTTTTGACGAGGTTCACAATATCCCTCGTCATCCAAGGATCCCTAAACTTCCCCTACTTCTCGTTCGTTCTCTCAGGAACATGCCCCAGGGTGGAAAAGTCAACTACTAAGGGACATAGGTACGTGGGGGAAAGTTTGGAGGAGATGTGAGTGGCAAGTTTTTTACACAGAGGGTGATAAATGCCGGGAACTCACGCTGCCAGGGAAGGTGGCAGATGCAGATGCGATAGCGACATTTAAGAGGCATCTTGATAAATACGTCAATAGGATGGGAATAGAGGATATGGTACCTGGAAGTGCAGAAGGTTTTAGTTTAGACAGGCATAGTGATCGGTGTAGGCTTGGAGGGCCGAAGGGCCTGTTCCTGTGCTGTACTGTTCTTTGTTCTTTGTTGGATGTGCATCCCACTGCCCACTTTTCCCCTGTCCTGCCTGGGTAATTTGATACTGTGCCCCAAGCGTGTTGCTTGGGGACCAATGTTATGGCAATCCAAGTGTGGAAGATGTCTTTATCCACCATTCCTTCTGGTTCTGATAAATGTGCCTACTGTAACCCACAAGTACCTTATGGGGTGGGAACAATAAACTTCCCTGTGGACCTTGCAGAATACAAGTTCCCCTGTTAAGGGGGTGGGGGACTTCTAAATAATGTCTCCTTGTATGACTTATAAAGGCAGGATGATAGGCACCAGCAAGACAGATCCAGTTGGGATCTGCAGTGTGATGTATACAATAGTTATTGCAAATAAACTAAGTTTATTTGAACTACTTGGTGTGGACTCCTTTGTGGCCTTATAAAAGAGCCAAAGAACCAGGGCGAGATTCTCCACTCCCACGCCAAAGTGGCCGTGCCGTCGTGAACGCCGTCGAGGTTCACGACGGCGTGGAACAGCCCCGATCCCGACCGATTCAGGTCCCGAAAATGGGCTAGGATCGGGGCCGCGAGAACCTCGGGGGGGGGGGGGGCGTTCCGCGAAGGCCGCGTCGTCACCGTGCGACGCCCGAATGACGCACCGCTGCGTCATAAATTGCGCGATCCGTGCACAGAGGACCTGGAGGAGAGGAGAGGAGATGGCTGACCCCCGAAGAGCCGCAGCGAGGTTCCGGGATACGGACCTGGACACCCTGGTGGATGAGGTGGAGCGGAGAAGGGACACCCTCTGCCCAAGACGTGGGCATCGTCAGCCATCCAGCGCGGTGAGGCGTGGTTGGCGTGAGGTTGGCACCGCAGTCAGTGCTGTGGGGCAGACCCCCCGGACGGGGGAGCAGTGCCGCAAGAAGCTGCACGACCTCACCCGGGCTGCCAGGGTAAGTGCCATGAGGGTGCCCCCAGGCTCCCCTCCCCCCCCCCCCCCCCCCCCCAGCACGGGGGGGGGGGGGGGAGGGGGGAAGTGGCGTTGGGGGGGGGGAGTTGAGTGTGTTGGGGGGGACTGGGGCATCAGGGGCGATGTTGGGGGGGGTCAGGGGGGTTTGGGGGTGTCACGGTGCCCAACTATCTACTCGACCCACATGAGCCCCGGGACCACCCCTGGAGCCAACCCATGGCGTGCTGTCTCCTGAACCAGCAACAATGTTGTCAATATCTGCATGCCCTGATGATACCCGCCTAATGGTGATGCTTTATCCAACCCCCCCCCCCCCGCCCAAGGACCCCCCCCCCCCCCCCCCCGCCCAAGGAAAAGACAGAGCACAACCAGCGGGAGCGCATGAGAACCGGAGGGGGTTCTCCGGTCCTGCACCCCCTAACTGTTCACGAGCAGAGGGCCCTGGACCTCGCTGGGGGATCCGCCACCCGGGAGATCGCGCCATGCCAGGTCGGAGGCACAGAAGCAAGTGAGAGAACCCTGCATGTCCTCTCCACCCCCAACCCGTCATCACCTCCCTCACACTCTGGCCACTGCACCCCCGGCCCCATCCCCCTCACACTCTGGCCACTGCACCCCCGATCCTCTCCCCCCTCACACTCTGGCCACTGCACCCCAGATCCCATCCCCCCCCTCACACTCTGGCCACTGCACCCCAGATCCCCTCCCCCCTCACACTGTGCACCCACCACCACCATACACCCGGGCCACCGTGTCTAACGAACCCCGAATCTTTTATGTTCCCCAGGGCCATGCGCCGAACCTTCAGTGACGTCTCGCCCAGGAAGCAGCGCAACGCCGCCCACCGCAACTGCACCCAGCGACGCACGCCAGAGGTTGGCAGTTGCTCGGACAGGAGGGCAGACCTGCAGAGCTGCGGCTCCAACCACGGCAGTGAACATCGCTGTCTGGTTGGCATACATGGTGACCTGCAGGAGGGTGGTGGGGGCAGAGAAACGACATGTTACACGGAGGTTCTTCCACACCTCGCCAGCCGGGCTGCATGGGATACCTGTGTGCCCCCGTGGCCTGGTCGCGCTGCAGATACGCAGCCAGCCTAACACCTGGTCACTGTCTGCGCCCAACGGTCACTTCACACCGTACTGCTCACCAGTGTGCCACTCGCCTGTGCCCATCAGCCACACGCACCCTGCGGCCGTGTCCTCGTCACCGTCCTGCCATATCAGGGCGGCTGACATGTGGCATCCGCGGATGGACGATACCATCCACACTCTCCCTCACCCCCCCCTCCCACCTGCAAACCCCCCCCCTCCGACCTGCACACTCTCCCGTACCCCCCTCCCACCTGCACGCTCTCCCACCCCCCCCACCTGCACACTCTCCCGCACCCCCCCCACCTGCACACTCTCCCACACCCCCCTCACCTGCACACTCTCCCGCACCCCCCCCATCTGCACACTCTCCCGCACCCCTCCCACCTGCACACTCTCCCACCCCCCCCACCTGCACACTCTCCCGCACCCTCCCCACCTGCACACTCTCCCACACCCCCCTCACCTGCACACTCTCCCGCACCCCCCCCATCTGCACACTCTCCCGCACCCCTCCCACCTGCACACTCTCCCGCACCCCCCCCACCTGCACACTCTCCCGCACCCACCCCCCACCTGCACACACTCCCGTACCTCCCTCCCACCTGCACGCTCTCCCACCCCCCCCACCTGCACACTCTCCCGCACCCCCCCACCTGCACACTCTCCCGCACCCCCCCACCTGCACACTCTCCCACACCCCCCACCTGCACACTCTCCCACATCCCCCCCACCTGCACACTCTCCCGCACCCCCCCCATCTGCACACTCTCCCGCACCCCCCCCATCTGCACACTCTCCCGCACCCCCCCCATCTGCACTCTCTCCCGCACCCCCCCCACCTGCACACTCTCCCGCACCCCCCCCATCTGCACACTCTCCCGCACCCCCCCCCCAACCTGCACACTCTCCCACCACCCCCACCCACCTGCACACTCTCCCACACCCCGCCCCCCCCCCCTCCCCCTCCACCTGCACACTCTCCCTCACCCCCCCTTTGGCCGCAGCCTTCTCAGGTAAGCCGACCCGGTCTCCAGGAGCTGCGTAGCAGTCCGCTCACCTCCTCCCTGCTCAGCATCAGCCAGCACGACTGGCTGACGACTTTAAATAGCAGGTGTGAACGGCGACGGCGTGTACTGGGGTCACGCCGTCGGGACTTCGGCCCATCCGGGCCTGAGAATAGCAGGGGTGCCGGAGAATCGCCGTTTTGGGTGTCTCGGGCGATTCTCCGGCCTACGGCCCGCAAAACTCGAACGGGCCTTTCCCGCCGCTTGGGAGAATCGCGGGAGGGTGTCGGACCGGCGTCGTGGGAAATTTTGGCGGCCCAGGCGATTCTCCCAACTGCCGTGGGAGTAGAGAATCGCGCCCCCAGAGTTGTGGAACTGTTTTCCCTATAATTGAATTTGTTACCCTGTTGATGTGGTGATATCTTCAAACCATGCCTCTATCCTTAATTACAGCTCAAGTCAAAGAGCACTGTCGATGTAATATTAAACATATTCCGTGATGTTACAGACCATGGTGGGGCGTCAGTTGTTTATATCTTGATTTAAAAAGTTATTTTATTACTGTTTCCCCATGGGTTTAAATCTGAACACTTTGTTTTCTTTATTACCATCTGACGAATATAATGACGACTGAAGCATCTTGTGAACCACAGGGGATGATGGATTTATGTGAAGAGGATTAAATATTCTTTAGAAGATAAGCAACAAATGAACAAACAGATAAAGCAGGAGATATGGTCGACAAGGGGCTGGATTAGTGGGATTAACAGTTGCTGCCTTTATGATGATATGTTTTGTGTGTAGTATTAGGTGCAGTTCTGTTTAAAGCACGTAAATACTCCTTATGAAATCAAATACCAGCTAAATAGGAAAAGAGTCGTCCTCGCTTTGACCTCTCCTGCCAACTATCCCACGTTCACTGGGAGGGCTAGTCAGAAAAGATTGCTTCACATGTTGACTTTTCAGTGGTTTCTCTTTTAATTTCTACACAGGATATGGTCAGGAGAAAGGATTTTGTCCACAAAATTTGATGACAGGTCTCTGCTGGTTTTGGTGCTTCGAGTCCATTCCCTTTGAATTCTGTGAAGACTGCGCCAATGATCATGTTGGGAAAGGTGATAGCGCAGACGTCTCTTAAATGTGCCAGAATAGACTTCCGGTTGCGGCTATGCGGAGCTAAGTCGCACATTCGGCGGCTCCCGCAAGAACGGACTTTTGTGCTCTTTTCATGGCCCCCAACGGCACATTTTTGACTTTTCCCGGTGTGGGAAGGAGTTTATAACAACTCCCCGTCAGTATATGGCTTCTACTAGGAGCGGGGCAACAAAAAAGGTGGTGGTGGACCAGAAGAAGGTGCGAGGGAAGAAGAACAAAATGGCGGCGGGCAGAGACCAGGCAGCGTGGATGCAGTGGGCGGAGGAGCAGCAGGAGGATATCCAGCGCTGCTTCAGATAGATTAAAGCGGACCTGCTAGAGCCGATGAAGGCTTCTATTGATAAGCTGCTGGAGACACAGGCGGCCCTGGAGGTGGCGATCCGCCAGGCTCGACAAAAGATCTCTGACAATGAGGACGAGATCTTGGGCTTGGCGGTAAAGGTGGAGGCGCACGAGGCGCTCCACAAGAAATGGCAGGAGCGGCTCGAGGAGATGGAGAATCGGTCGAGGCGGAAGAATCTGCGGATTCTGGGCCTCCCGGAGGGGCTGGAGGGGCCGGACGTGGGGGCCTATGTGGTCACCATGTTGAACTCGCTGATGGGAGCGGGGTCCTTTCAGGGGCCCCTGGAGCTGGAAGAGGCCCATAGAGTGCTGGCGAGGAGGCCCAAGGCTAACGAGCCTCCGCGGGCGGTGCTGGTGAGGTTCCATCGTTTCGTCGATCGGGAGTGTGTGCTCAGGTGGGCCAAGAAGGAGAGGAGCAGCAGGTGGGAGAACGCGGAGGTACGAATATACCAGGACTGGAGTGCGGAAGTGGCGAAGAGGAGGGCCGGGTACAATCGAGCGAAGGCGGTGCTGCACAGGAAGGGGGTGAAGTTTGGCATGTTGCAGCCGGCGCAACTGTGGGTTACCTACAAGGACCGGCACCATTATTTTGAGTCTCTGGAGGTGGCGTGGGCCTTTGTTCAGGCCGAGAAGTTGGACACAGATTGAGGGTCGGGATGGGCGATTGGGGACTGCGGTTGATATGTTATGTTTATTTTTTGTTCGAAGGGGGGGCCTTTGCATTGCTCTGGGTTTCTTCTTTCTCTCTGTGTTTTTCTCTTTCGGGTCGGTGAGGGTGGTTGGGGCGGGTTGGGCACTGTTTTGGTTGGGTTGGTCGGGGGGGCTCTTGGAGGGGGGTTGGTAAACGGAACAGGGGTGGTGGACAGTGGTGAGGGGGGCGGGTAGCTCCCTGATCCGGCTGATAACCTGGAATGTAAGGGGACTGAATGGACCGATTAAGCGGGCCCGCGTGTTCGCGCGCCTGAAGGGGCTCAAGGCGGATGTGGTTATGCTCCAGGAGACTCACCTGAAGGTGGCAGACCAGGTAAGATTGAGGAAAGGGTGGGTAGGTCAGGTGTTTCACTCAGGCTGGATGCCAAAAATCGAGGGGTGGCGATTTTGGTGGGAAAGAAGGTGTCATTTGAGGCGTTGAGCATTGTGGCAGATAATGGCGGTAGGTACGTAAAGGTAAGTGGTAAGTTGCAGGGAGAGAGGGTGGTACTGGTCAATGTGTATGCCCCGAACTGGGACGATGCGGGTTTTATGCGGCGCATGTTGGGTCAGATCCCAGACTTGGAAGTGGGGGTCCTGATAATGGGGGAAGACTTTAACACGGTGCTGGATCCGGCACTGGATCGCTCCAGGTCTAGGACGGGTAGGGATCCGGCGGCAACTAGAGTGCTGAGGGGGTTTATGGACCAGATGGGAGGGGTGGACCCTTGGAGATTTGCAAGGCCGGGGGCTAGGGAATTTTAATTCTTCTCACATGTCCAGAAGACTTATTCCTGAATCGACTTTTTCATTTTGAGTAGGGCGCTGATAGCGAGAGTAAAGGATTTTGAGTATTCGGCAATAGCCATTTCGGACCACAAATGTGGACTTGGAGATGGGGGAGGAGAGGGACGAGCGCACGCTGTGGCGCTTGGAGGTGGGGCTGTTGCCGGACGAGGAGGCGAGCGAGCGGGTCCGAGGAAGTATAGAGAGGTACTTGGAGACCGACGACAATGGTGAGGTCCGAGTGGGGATGGTATGGGAGGCGCTGAAGGCGGTGGTGAGGGGAGAGCTGATCTCCATTAGGGCCCACAAGGAGCGGAGAGAGCGGGGAGGAGAGGGAGAGGCTGGTGGGGGAGATGGTGAGGGTAGACAGGAGGTATGCGGAGGAGCCCGAGGAAGGATTGTTGAGGAAGAGGCATAGCCTCCAGGCTGAATTCAACCTGGTGACCACCAGGAAGGCGGAGGTGCAGTGGAGGAAGGCCCAGGGGGTGATTTACGAGTATGGGGAAAAGGCAAGCCGGATGCTGGCGCATCAGCTTCGGAAGCGGGACGTAGCTAGGGAGATCGGGGAGTTAAGGACATGGGAGGGAGTGTGGTGCGGAGTGGGGTTGGCATCAATGGGGTCTTCAGGGACTTTTACGAGGAATTGTACCGATCCGAGCCCCCACGGGAGGAGGGAGGGATGGGCCGTTTCTTGGACCAATTGAGGTTTGCAAAGGTGGAAGAGGGACTGGTGGCGGGATTGGGGGCCCTGATCAAAGGGATAGGAAGCATGCAGGCGGGGAAGGCACCGGGGCCGGACAGTTTCCCGGTCGAATTCTATAACAAATATATGGATCTGTTGGGCCCGCTGTTAGTTAGGACCTTCAATGAGGCAAGGGAGAGGGGGGCTTTGCCCCCGACGATGTCCCGGGCACTGATCTCCTTGATCCTGAAGCGGGACAAGGATCCCCTGCAATGTGGGTCTTACAGACTGATTTCCTTGCTAAATGTAGATGCCAAGGTGCTGGCGAAGGTCTTAGCCACGAGGATTGAGGATTGTGTGCCGCAGATCATCCATGAAGACCAGACGGGATTTCTGAAGGGGAGGCAGTTGAACGTGAATGTGCGGAGGCTCTTGAATGTTATCATGATGCCGGCGAGAGAGGGGGAGGCGGGGATAGTGGTGGCGATGGACGCTGAGAAAGCCTTTGATAGGGTAGAGTGGGGGTACCTGTGAGAGGTGCTGAAGAGGTTCGGGTTTGGGGAGGGGTTTGTCAGGTGGGTTAGGCTGTTGTATGAGGTCCCGATGGTGAGTGTGGCCACAAACAGGAGGAGGTCCGAGTACTTTCGGTTGCACCGAGGGACGAGACAGGGGTGTCCCCTGTGTCCCCTGCTCTTCGCACTGGCGATTGAACTCCTGGCTATGGCACTGAGGGAGTCAAGGAACTGGAGGGGGTTGGTGCGAGGTGGGGAGGAGCATAAGGTGTCTCTTTATGCGGACGACCTGCTGCTGTATGTGGCGGACCCTGTGGGAGGAATGCCGGAGGTAATGAGGATTCTTAGGGAATTCGGGGACTTTTCGGGGTACAAGCTCAACATGGGGAAGAGCGAGCTGTTCGTAGTTCAGCTAGGGGACCAGGAGAGGGGGATTGGCGAGCTCCCACTAAAAAGGGCGGAGAGGAGTTTCAGATATTTGGGGGTCCAGGTGGCCAGGAGCTGGGGGGCCCTGCATAGGCTTAATTTTACAAGGCTAGTGGAGCAAATGGAGGAGGAGTTCAAGAGGTGGGACGCGTTGCCGCTGTCCTTGGCGGGTAGGGTGCAGTCAATCAAAATGATGGTGCTCCCAAGGTTTTTGTTCCTGTTCCAGTACCTCCCCGTGTTTATCCCGAAGGCTTTTTTTAGGCGGGTTATTAGGAGTATAATGGGGTTTGTGTGGGCGCGAGGGACTCCGAGGGTGAGACGGGTGTTCCTGGAGCAGAGTAGAGATAGGGGGGACTGGCGCTGCCCAACCTCTGTGGGTACAACTGGGCCGCCAATGTGACAATGGTGCGCAAGTGGGTGATGGAGGGGGAGGGGGCTGCAGGAAGAGGCTGGAGGCGGCGTCTTGTGTGGGTACGAGTCTGGGGGCGCTGGCAACGGCGCCGCTGCTGCTCCCTCCAAGGAGGTATACCACGAGCCCGGTGGTGGCGGCTGCCCTCAAAATTTGGGGGCGGTGGAGACGGCACAGGGGGGAAGTTGGGGCCTTGGCGTGGACCTCAATACGGGGGAACCACCGGTTCGCCCCAGGAAGAACAGGTGGAGGGTTTTCGGGGTGGCACAGGGCAGGGTTACGTAAGTTGGGGGACCTGTTTATGGATGGGAAGTTCGCGAGTCTGGGTGAGCTGGAGGAGAAGTATGGGCTCCCCCCGGGGAACACCATCAGGTACTAACAGGTAAGGGCATTTGCTAAGCGGCAGGTGGTGGAATTCCCGCAGCCACTGCCACACACAGTACAGGACAGGGTGCTCTCGGGGCGGTGGGTGGTGTCATGATATCCAAGTGGACATCATAGCACATACATACTGATGGACAGATCAACGGACCAATCAACACACACACAACACCACAGCCAATCACAGGCAAGAGCATACACAGTACAAAACAGGGAACACGACACGTCCTGGGCACTCGAGCAGGAGACGGCTCAGGGCACAGAGCTCATTACAAGCCGCTCAGACATCCGCCATGTGCTGAGTGCCACTACAAGATAGAATTAGGAATCGGTCCACAGAATCAAGGGTCATGATCGAGCCTCAGTAAACAGTTTACCAGTGTAAATAGATGTTTGAAATAAAACTGCGTTGTACCATTCGCAACTGTGTTGGTTCGTCTGTGTAGCAGAGTACCCAACACTTCATAGTACCAGGAGTGACTTTGGTACCTACCTACAAATCCTCCGGCATCTGCCATCCTGCGCCATGGACACCGTCAACAGACCACAGCCGCTGCAAGTCGCTGGAAACCTCTGAGTTAATTGGAAGCTGTTCAAACAGCGCTTCCAGCTATTTCTGGAAGCCAACGAAAAGGAAAGCGCCTCGGACACCAGAAAGATCGCCATCCTCCTCACCACGGCAGGTCAAAACGCCATCCATGTCTACAACTCCCTGGTGTTCGCGGAAGACGAGGACAAGACCAAATACAAGACGGTTCTTCTCAAGCTCGACCAACACTTCAGCGTCGAGGTCAATGAGAGCTTCGAGAGGTATCTCTTCCAGCAGCGCCTGCAGGGTAAGGATGAGCCCTTTCAGTCATTCCTTACGCATCTCCGTATCCTCGCGCAGTCCTGCGGTTACGATACCACCTCCGATTCCGTGATTCGGGATCGTTTTTGGGGTCACCTCGGGCACCCTACGTAGGCAGCTCTTAAAAATAAAAGGCCTCACCTTAGCCTCCGCAATCGAAGCCTGTGTCCTGCACGAAAACGCGACGAGCCACTATACCCAATTTCAGGCGGCCGAATCGGCGCGGCAGGGGTCCTACGCGACCGGATCGGCGAGGCAGGGGTCCTACACGACCGGATCGGCGAGGCAGGCGCCCTACGAGGCCGAACGGGTCCAGGCGATCGAGTTCCTCCCGGCCCGCGGCCCGGACGAGGGCGGCCATTTCACGCGCTTTTTGAGGCCTCCCGCGCTTGTGCGCACCAACACCTACGGCAACACTGAGGGACGTGATGCACAGGCACGCTCGACGCAAGACCGAACTGCGCATGTGCAGTGGTGCAACGAACGCCATGACGTCACGACGTGCGGCAACTGTGGAGCCGCACGTTTAAAGTGGCAATGACCCGCAAGAACCCGACAATGCCTCCGCTGTGGCAAGGTGGGTCACTACGCTGCTTGCTGTCGAGCAGCTCAACCTGTCAATGTTCCCCAACTCCGACAACCTCGCAGGGACGTGTGGACCATTCAGCCTCCTTATTACGAGTCGTGCCCTGGTGATATCCAGACCAGTGACACAGACGACTGGGACGCCTTCCATGTTGCGGTCATTGATGGGAACCGGATGTCTCCAGCCAGTGCAAGTTAACACGATCAATCCGGGTGATGACACTAACGGTCAACCGGTCACCTATAACATTCCGTCTGGACACTGGCGCCTCCGCCAACCTCATAGCATGATCAGCCTTCTACGCCATGAAGGTCAGACCACCAATTCGGCCGTCCCGTTGCAGGATGGTCGACTACAACGGGAACGTAATCCCGGCTATGGGATCCTGCCAGCTCCAGGTGACACACAATACTCGCATGGCCACACTCTCATTCGAGATAGTCAGATCATCGGAGGACTCCCTGCTAGACGCACAGGCATGTAAGGCTCTCCACCTCATGCAATAAGTCCACTCTCTCTCTCCAGACGGCACATCTGACTTCCCGGATGCAGAGTTCAGCGCACAGCTCCAATCGCTCCTCGCCCACAACCAGGAGGCATTCGAGGGCAGGGGAACACTGCCCTACATCTACAGAATTCGGTGGCTCAAACCGGACGCCACCCCGGTCATTCACGCACCTCGCAGGGTCCCAGCGCCACTCAAAGACCGCCTCAAGCAGCAGCTGCAGGATCACCAGGCCAAGGGGTTCTATCCCGGGTCACGGAGCCCACACCATGGGTCAGCTCCATGGTGTGTGCTAAGAAGCCCTCCGGCCAGCACCGGATCTGCATTGATCCAAAAGACCTCAACAACAACATAATGAGGGAACACTACCCCATACCCAAACGGGAAGAGATCACGAGCGAAATGGCCTGGGCTAAAATCTTCACAAAACTGGATGCCTCAAAGGGTTTTTGGCAGATCCAACTGGATCCGTCCAGCTGAAAGCTGTGCACCTTCAACACCCCTTTCGGCAGGTTTTGCTACAACCGAATGCCATTTGGCATTATCTCGGCATCCGAGGTCTTTCACGGGATCATGGAGCAGATGATGGAGGACATCGAAGGGGTGCGCGTCTACGTGGACGACGTTATCATCTGGTCCACCACACCACAGGAGCACATATATCGTCTCCAGTGCGTCTTTGCGCGCATACGCGAAAACGGCCTGCGCCTCAACTGAGCCAAGTGTTCTTTTGGCCAAACCGAGTTGAAGTTCCTGGGGACCGCATTTCCCGGTCAGGGGTCCGTCCAGATGCAGACAAGGTGAGCGCCATTACAGCCATGCCGCAGCCGGCAGACAAGAAAGCAGTGCTACGCTTCCTAGGCATGGTCAACTTCCTGGGGAAGTTCATTCCCAACCTTGCCTCCCACACGACAGCTCTGCGCCACCTTGTCAAGAAGTCCACGGAGTTCCAGTGGCTGCCCACACACCAGCAGGAATGGGAGGAGCTCAAACTTAAGCTCACCACAGCCCCGGTATTGGCGTTTTTCGACACATCGCGTGACACCAAAATTTCGACTGATGCCAGCCAGTCCGGCATTGGGGTGGTGCTCCTACAGCGGGATGACACTGCGTCATGGGCCCCGGTCGCCTATGCCTCGCGGGCCATGACCCCCACAGAACAGCGCTATACGCAGATTGAAAAGGAGTGCCTGGGCTTAGGGAGTAACCGGGATAGACAATTCCATGATTACGTGTATGGTCTCCCCCGGTTTACCGTTGAGACTGACCACCGCCCCCTGGTCAGCATCATTAATAAGGACCTGAACGAGATGACCCCTCGCCTCCAGCGCATCCTACTCAAACTCAGGGGGTATGACTTCCAACTGGTCTACACCCTGGGTAAGGACCTTATCATTGCGGATGCCCTATCTAGAGCAGTGAGCACACTGCCAGACTCGGAGGGGTTCGTCGGTCAGGTCGAGGTGCAGGTGGCTTTCACATCGGCAAATCTGCCAGCTGACGACTCCAGTCTGGCCCGTATTCGCCGAGAGACTGCGGTTGACCCCCTTCTACAACGGGTGATGCGCCACATGATGGGAGGGTGGCTCAAAGGGCAGTGCCCGCAGTTCTACAATGTCCGAGACGACTTGGCCGTCATTGATGGTGTCCTTCTAAAACTGGACCAGATTGTGATTCCGCACAGCATGCACAAGCTGGTCCTCGACCAACTACACAAAGGCCATCTGGGGGTCGAGAAATGCAGACGGAGTGCCCGAGAGGCGGTGTATTGGCCGGGCATCAGTGATGACATTGCCAATGTGGTGCTCAACTGCCCCACCTGCCAAAGGTTTCAACCGGCGCAACCTCCTGAAACGCTTCTGCCCCATGAGCTGGTGACGTCCCCCTGGGCGAAGGTGGGTGTGGACCTCTTTCACGCACTCAGCAGGGACTATGTCATCATCATTGACTACTTTTCCAACTATCCAGAGGTCATACGCCTGCACGATTTGACATTGTCCGCTGTCATAAGGGCCTGCAAAGACACCTTCGCTTGCCACGGCATTCCGATGACTGTCATGTCGGACAGTGGGCCCTGTTTCGCAAGCCAGGAATGGTCATCCTTTGCTGCCTCGTATGGCTTCACACATGTGACGTCCGGCCCTCTGCATCCCCAGTCCAATGGGAAGGCGGAGAAGGGCGTTCACATCGTTAAGCGGCTCCTCTGCAAGGCTGCTGCTGCCGGACCAGATTTGTGCCGAACCCTGCTGGCCTATCGCTCGGCCCCACTATCCACTGGCCTCTCACCAGCCCAGCTGTTGATGGGTCGCGCCCTCAGGACCACTGTGCCTTCCATTCTGGTACCCACAACCAACCATGCTCCGGTACTACACAGAATGCAACAGCAGCGCGTTCGCCAGAAGAGGGCACATGACACACGGGCAACTGATCTTCCCGCCCTGGCCCCTGGAGACGATGTCCGCATCCACCTACCAGAAGGTGGCTGGTCAGCACCTGCCGAAGTTCTCCGACGCATGGCTCCCCGCTCGTTCCTGGTTCGCATGTCTGATGGATCTATTCGTAGGCGCAATCACCGGGCTCTTCGCCTACTTCCACGCTCGCTACGGGAACTTACATGTACACCGCGCCCTCCTGTTCCTGACATCGACTTTGTGGAGCTGCCTGCCAACATGCCCCTTCCGTCGTCGCCCGTGGCCAGGCCCATTCCTCAGCCGGTAGTTCCAGACCCACCCTTGAGGCGGTCGACCCGAATTTGTCGCCCACCTACTAGACTGGACTTATGAGATTGTTTGTACATTGAACCCATACTACCGCTGTGTTAATATGTTTCTGTTCTTATCGTAACAAGAATTTGTTCTGTCGTTCTACATTTCCCCGTTATTTGTTTATGGTGCAACCTCGTTGTTATGTCGCAACCGACACTGCCCCTTGTATATAGTTTAGCCCCATGTACATGCTGTAGATATTGCACCCTCACACATTTAGCTACACTCAGTACACATCTCTATTTATAACCACATAGGCACATGTTTTAGTAAAAAAGGGGGATGTCATGATATCCAGGTGAACATCATAGTACATACATACTGATGGACAGATCAACGGACCAATCAACACACACACAACACGACAGCCAATCACAGGCAAGAGCATACACAGTACAAAACAGGGAACACAACACTTCCTGGGCACTCGAGCAGGAGACGGCTCAGGGCACAAAGCTCATTACAAGCCACTCAGACATCCACCATGTGCTGAGTGCCACTACAAGATAGAATTAGGAATCGGTCCACAGAATCAAGGGTCATGATCGAGCCTCAGTAAACAGTTTACCAGTGTAAATAGATGTTTGAAATAAAACTGCGTTGTACCATTTGCAACCGTGTTGGTTCGTCTGTGTAGCAGAGTACCCAACACTTCAGGTGGGAGTGGAGAAGATCTCGGAAACTTACCAGGTGATGCAGGAGGAGGAGGAGGCCTCGGTGGTGGAGGTAAAAGGTAAGTGGGAGGAGGAGTTGGGAGAGGAGATTGAGGAAGGGACATGGGCAGATGCCCTGGGGAGGGCGAACTCTTCCTCATCGTGCGTGAGTCTCAGCCTCATACAGTTTAAGGTGCTGCACAGGGCACACATGACCAGGACAAGGATGAGCCGTTTTTTGGGGGGTGAAGACAGGTGTGTTAGGTGCTCAGGGAGCCCAGCAAATCACACCCATATGTTCTGGGCATGCCCAGCGCTGGAGGAATTTTGGAAGGGCGTAGCGAGGACGGCGTCGAGGGTGGTAAGATCCAGGGTCAAACCGGGCTTGGGGCTCGCAATATTTGGGGTGGCAGAGGAGCCGAGAGTGCAGGAGGCAAAAGAGGCCGGTATTCTGGCCTTTGCGTCCCTGGCAGCCCGGCGAAGGATTCTTCTTCAGTGGAAGGATGCGAGGCCCCCAAGCGTGGAATCCTGGATCAGCGATATGGCGGGGTTTATCAAATTGGAGAGGGTGAAATTCGCCTTGAGAGGGTCGGTACAAGGGTTCTTTAGGTGGTGGTAACCGTTCTTAGACTTTCTGGCAGAACGATAGACATTGGTCAATGGCAGCAGCAGCTCGGGGGGGTGGGTGGGGGGGGTTACTTTATTATTGTTTTTGTTGTTTACCCTGAAGGGTCTGAGGGGGTGTATATACCTGTTGTGTTAAGTCGGGGTGTTAATGTTAATTTATTATTTATGTACAGGGGGGAGGGGTTATGGAGGGTTGCTTTTCTGGACTGTGTTTTGTACTTAACCTGTTGGGTGCTTTTTTTCTTCTCATTTTGTTATTGATATTTTATGAAAACTTTTAATAAAATTTTTTTTTTTTTTTTAAATGTGCCAGAATATGTAGAGTAACCTGATCATGCTATCAATCAGTATCTAATGCTGACTTGGCACCTGACATGCCATTTTGGACCTCACAGGTCTGTAGCACCCACTCTTAAACACACACAGTTGAACATGCATTCAAATGCATGACAGACCAGTGCTTTTAAAGGGATCACTGTGGAATTTACAGGTGATGTGCTTTTGACTGACTTTCTTTTGCTGTGCAATGTTCGTGGTGGTACAATGTACTATGTTGCCAGAGGAGCTCACACAAGCACTTTAAGTACTCCCCACTTGCCTAGATGAGTGCAGCTCCAACAATACTCAAGAAGCTTGACATAATCCAGCAAAGAGCAAATTGCTTGATCAGCATCCCATCCACGACTTTAAACCTTGAATCCGTACACCACCATCGCACAGTAGAAGCAGTGTGTACTTTTGACAGCACCTTCTAAACCCATCACCTCTACCACCTAGAAGGGCAAGGTCAGCAGATGCATTGGAAATCATTACCTGTAAGTTCCCTTCCAAACCACACACAATCTTGACTTGGAACTATACCGCTGTCCTTTGCTGTCTTTGGGTCAAAACCCTGGAACTCCCTTCCTCACAGCACTATGCAGATTACAGAGATTCAAAAAGGTGGCTTACGACCATCTTGTCAAAGGCAATTAGATGCGAACAATAAATTCTGGTCTTGCAAGCGATGCTCACATGAAAGAATATGAAAAATGTAATCAGTGCTCGATCACTATGTCACAGACAGGTATATGTAATCTCTTACTGCTCATAATCAGTACTCCTCCTTGGAATGTGTATTCCAATTAAAAATTCAACAGCAAGTTTTTGTGAGTTTAAAATATCACAGGTTATTTATTCTCACATATTAACACAATGCCATTCGGTCTCACGCACCTACATGTGAATTTGGAGCAGGAAGCCACTCACCCATTCAAACTGTTCTGTCAATAAAATCATTGGTTAATCTGATTATAACATCAACTCCACATTCCTGTCTACCCCATGATAAGCTTTCATCCCCTTGTTAATCAAGAATCTATCTAGCTCTGCGCACACGCACACAAGGATTGGATGCAGATAAAGATTGTGCACTTTTACAGCTTACAGTTAATACAGTCTTTGATTGACAATTTCTGGTCTCCTACATGGCAGGACTGTAATTTCTTGAATGGATTCGGTAACTTGAAGTTGAAATGAAGATGTTGTAAAGCAAAGGGTTTACAGCAGGTTGTGAGGTTTCTTACAGTCAGCTACCTCGGAGGTTGGTTGAATGACAGAGCAGACTCAATGGGCCAAATGGCCTACTTCTGCTGCTACATCTTATGGTCTTATGGGAATTCACTTTTTCTACATCCACCTTCAGCATGAGCAGTGTCTGAGGAGGTTACATTTCGCCAAGGAGATGGTGGCTAAATTGTGCCACATCTTCCAAACAAACCTGCAGCCACAGAGCCGAGCAAGGGCACAGTCACTCCCAAGGTTGATGCCTCAGATTCCTTCCAGGCTGGAAATGGTGATATCGGCAACATTTTGCACTCACCGTGCATCGCTGCCTTAGGGAGTTAAATGATATCCTGCATGCAAAGAGAACATAGAACATAGAACATAGAAAATACAGCACAGAACAGGCCCTTCGGCCCACGAGGTTGTGCCGAACCTTTGTCCTAGATTAATCATAGATTATCATTGAATTTACAGTGCAGAAGGAAGCCATTCGGCCCTTTGAGTCTGCACCGGCTCTTGGAAAGAGCACCCTACCCAAACTCAACACCTCCACCCAACACCAAGGGCAATTTTGGACATTAAGGGTAATTTATCATTGGCCAATTCACCTAACCTGCACATCTTTGGACTGTGGGGGGAAACCGGAGCACCCAGAGGAAACCCACGCAGACACGGGGAGGACGTGCAGACTCCGCACAGACAGTGACCCAAGCCGGAATCAAACCTGGGACCCTGGAGATGTGAAGCAATTGTGCTATCCACAATGCTACCGTGCTGCCCTTAAGAACAAATAAATCAACACTATATCATTTTACCGTAATCCATGTACCTATCCAATAGCTGCTTGAAGGTACCTAATGTTTCCGAGTCAACTACTTCCACAGGCAGTGCATTCCATGCCCCCACTACTCTCTGGGTAACGAACCTACCTCTGATATCCCTCCTATATCTTCCACCTTTCACCTTAAATTTATGTCCCCTTGTAATGGTTTGTTCCACCCGGGGAAAAAGTCTCTGACTGTCTACTCTATCTATTCCCCTGATCATCTTATAAACCTCTATCAAGTCGCCCCTCATCCTTCTCCGTTCTAATGAGATAAGGCCTAGCACCCTCAACCTTTCCTCGTAAGACCTACTCTCCATTCCAGGCAACATCCTGGTAAATCTTCTTTGCACCTTTTCCAAAGCTTCCACATCCTTCCTAAAATGAGGCGACCAGAACTGTACTCCAAATGTGGCCTTACCAAAGTTTTGTACAGCTGCATCATCACCTCACGGCTCTTAAATTCAATCCCTCTGTTAATGAACGCGAGCACACCATAGGCCTTCTTCACAGCAACTTTCAAAGATGTATGAACATAGACCCCAAGATCTCTCTGCCCCTCCACGTTGCCAAGAACTCTACCGTTAACCCTGTATTCCGCATTCATATTTGTCCTTCCAAAATGGACAACCTCACACTTTTCAGGGTTAAACTCCATCTGCCACTTCTCAGCCCAGCTCTGCATCCTATCTATGTCTCTTTGCAGCCGACAACAGCCCTCCTTACTATCCACAACTCCACCAATCTTCGTATCGTCTGCAAATTTACTGACCCACCCTTCAACTCCCTCATCCAAGTCATTAATGAAAATCACAAACAGCAGAGGACCCAGAACCGATCCCTGCGGTACGCCACTGGTAACTGGGATCCAGGCTGAATATTTGCCATCCACCACCACTCTCTGACTTCTATCGGTTAGCCAGTTCGTTATCCAACTGGCCAAATTTCCCACTATCCCATGCCTCCTTACTTTCTGCATAAGCCGACCATGGGGAACCTTATCAAATGCCTTACTAAAATCCATGTACACTACATCCACTGCTTTACCTTCATCCACATGCTTGGTCACCTCCTCAAAGAATTCAATAAGACTTGTAAGGCAAGACCTACCCCTCACAAATCCGTGCTGACTATCCCTAATCAAGCAGTGTCTTTCCAGATGCTCAGAAATCCTGGAATTTGTTATTTTCTCTCCAAGCAGAGAAGCAGGAAGAGCAGATTTGCGGCTTTTCCAGGGTAACAAAAGTTTCATAAGATCATAAGGCATAGAAGCGCATTGATTCTGCTCTGTCATTCAATGAGATTATGACTGATCTGATGTGATCATCCTTTCCCACTTCCCTGCCTATACCCATAACCCTTGATTCCCTTACTGATTGAAAATCTGTATAGCTCAGCCTTGAAGGTACTCAATTATTCAGCCTCTATAACCCTCTGTGGTAAAGAATTCTACAGATTCACTACCCACCGAGAGAAGAAATTCCTCCTAATCTCTGTCTGAAATGGGCGATCCCTTACTCTGAGATTATACCCTCTGATTCTAGACTCTCCCACAAGAGGAGACACCCCCCTCAGCATCTACCCTGTCAAGCCCCTGAGAGACCTATATGAATCAATAAGATCACCCCTCATTCATCGAAACTTGTTGGCATGCTACCTGCATTACCTTCATTGTACATGGGGGAAACATGCATCATGATTCCTATCATAGAATCATAGAATTTACAATGCAGAAGGAGGCCATTCGGCCCATTGGGTCTGCACCGGTTCTTGGAAAGAGCATCCCACTTTAACCCACACCTCCATCCTATCCCCGTAAGTCAGTAGCCCCACCCAACCTAAGGGCAATTTAGCATGGCCACTCCACCTAGCCTGTATATCTTTGGACTGTGGGAGAAAACAGAAGCACCCGGAGGAAACCCACGCAGACACGAGGAGAACGGGAAGACTCCGCACAGACAGTGACCCAAGCCGGGAATCGAACCTGGGACCCTGGAGCTGTGAAGCAACTGAGCTAACCACTGTGTTACCATGCTGCCCAGTCGGCCCTATCCAATCTTTAACCCCTTATATTTTCAAAATAGACATGTTTTATACATAACATGTAATGGGTTTTTTTGCAGCTCTGTTGATGCAAATCATTAAAGTAAAAATTTCTAAGTATATTCAATGAATCATACCATACAGCTGCTTATGCAGGCCCCTCCCATTGCCAGAACAGAACCACCAGAGGTGGCGGCACAGTGGAAAACAGTCAGGAGGAAGTCCAGTTGACTCCAGTTCCGATGAAGCCTCATGGTTGAACATTGGCAAGGATTACTAATCCTGTTTATTACCACCTAGCATCCCCTTCCCCCCTCAGCTGATGACCAGTATCCCTTCATGTTCAACACCACTTGGAAGGAGCACTGAGATTAGTAAAAGTACAGAATGTACTCTTGGCTTGTTTAAGAGTATTGGGTTCCTTAGGTGAACATTCAGCCTGCACGATCCCCACAATTAACTTCAAAAAAATGAGTACAATAAAATAGTAGTAACATTGTTTGCCCATCAGTCCTACTCTCACACAACTGCTAAAAGTGTCAAACTCATCGGTATTTGGTGTCCATGGTCTGGCCTCAGCTTCCCACTGTTCTGCAGCACTATATTACTTTGGTGTCACTGATCGATTTGGTGCTCCCACACCTCTCACAAGCTCTCAACACGAACAGCACTGCAAAATCACCCAGGTGCTTCTGATTGGTTGTAAATGCGGAGCCCTTAGATAATTGGCAAAGCAGAGAGCAGGATTGTAGGAAAACTACGATTACATATATGAGGGGCAAGAAAAGGGAAATCTATGATCGGATGGTCAACAAGCATGCAGAGGGAAATGCAAGGCTGTGATTGGAGGAGCAATGAATACCTCAGGTTGATTTGGAGCGGGGAAAGGGGAAGCTTCCCTTGGAGGATCAGAACGAACAAAGGGGAACAAAACATTTTGATTGGCAAATTAATAAGCACAGAGGGGAAGGGGAGTGTGTGACTGGTGGATTAGCAAGCACAAAACGGTTGGTGTCGTTTTGATTGGTGGATCAGTGAGTACAGAGGGGAAAGGGAAGTTATGATTAAGTGGATCAGTGAGCACGGAGGGGAAGGGGAGGTTTTTATTGGTGGATTAGTCAGCACAGAGGGAAAAGGAATTTTGGTTGGTGACTTAGTGCGCACAGAGGGGAAGGGGAGGTTTTGACTGGTGGAACAGTGAGCACAGTGGAGAAGGGGAACTTGTGATTAGTGGATCAGCGAGCAAGGAGGTGATGGGGTTGCAGTCATTGGCGGTTTAACGAGTATATGAAGGGGTGGGTGTCACGAGGAAAGAGTTGCTTCAGAAAATTCCAGAGTTTTGACTTCATTTGTGAAACTTTCTGGCACTTGTGGGAATTTAAACAACATTTAAAGCTAAATGTAGTTTCAATTCAGTTTTTTAACCAGTCTGCAAACTTTGCGGTCCGAGACATCTGCCGAGTTCGCTTCATGGTTGCAATGACCTAGTGCAGTCTGGGTGGGGGACTTCAATGCCATCGCCAAGAGAGCCTTGGTGATATCATCACTACTGATCGCACTGGTCGAGTACTAAAAATATATCTGTCAGACTGGGTGTGCAACTGGTGAGGGAATCAACTAGCGAAGAAAACCTACTTAAGCTCGTCCGCATCAATCTACCTGTTACAGATGCATCAGTCCATGATGGTACTGGTAGGAGTGACCACCACACAGTCCCTGTAGATGGCATATGACATCCTAATAATAACAATCCTTATTAGTGTCACAAGTTGGCAATGAAGTTACTGTGAAAAGCCCCTAGTCACCGCACTCCGGCACCTGCTCGGGTGCACTAAGGGAGAATTCAGAATGTCCAACTCACCTAACAAGCACGACTTTCGGGACTTATGGGAGGAAACCGGAACACATGGAAGAAACCCACACAGACACGGGGTGAACATGCAGACGCCTCCGCACAGACATTGACCCAAGCCAGGAATTGAATCTGGATCCCTGGCGCTGTGAAGTAACAATGCTAACCCCTGTGCCCATCCTATCTCGACACTGAGGATATGCATCACCGTGTTGTGTGACACAACCACAATAATAAATGGGTTGATTTAGATCTGGTAAAGCAGCTCAAAACTAGGCATCGCCAAGACACTGTGGGCCTTACTAGCAACAGAAATGAATACAACTACTATCTGTAATCTGGTGGCTTGACTTACCCCAAACTAGGGGACCAACCCAGGTTCAATGAGAAGTGCTGAAGGTCATGCCAGGAGCAATACCAGGCAGACTTAAAATTGAGGTGCCCACAACACAGGACGACTTGCATGCCAAACAGTGCGAGCAGCATGCAATAGAGCTAAGGGATCCCATAAACAAGGGATCAGCTTACATTTTCACAGTAACTTCATTGTAGTGTTAATGTAAGCCTACTTGTGACACTAATAAAAGATTAAAGCTGGCAAACCTGCTACATCCAGTCATGAATTAAACAGCTGTGTGGAGGCTCCACAGGTATCTCCGTGGGCAGCACGGTAGCACAGTGGTTAGCGCAATTGCTTCACAGGTCCAGCTTCCCAGGTTCAATTCCTGGTTTGGCTACTGTCTGTGTGGAGTCTGCACATTCTCCCCGTGTCTGCGTGGGTTTCGTCCGGATGCTCTGGTTTCCTCCCACAGTCCAAAGAAGTGCAGGTTAGGTGGACTGGCCATGATAAATTGCCCTTAGTGTCCAAAAAGATTGGGTGGGGTCACTGGGTTACGGGGTTATGGGGAAAGGGTGGAGGTATGGGCTTAAGTGGGGTGCTCTTTCCAAGGGCTGGTGCAGACTCAATGGGCCGAATGGCTTCCTTCTGCACTGTAAATTCTATATCAAGAAGAGGCTGAAGACACTGGACACAGCAAAGGCTATGGGCCCTGGCAACATCCTGGCAGAAGTACTGAATGCACCAGAACTTGCGCCATGGCCAAGCTGTTCCAATATATTTACAATATGGCATCGACCCGAAAATGTGGAAAATTGCCCGGGTGTGTGCTGTCCACGAATAGCAAGATAAATGCTATCCAAGCAATGCACCATCAGTCTACTCGTGATTGTCAGCAAAGTGCTGCCAGTACCGGATTTCAGCATAGACTGCCCCAGTGACTGATCACCTCCCATTGGCTCAATCACTTTATCTGAAACTGCATCCCATGCCATTTGCCAGGCTGCTCAATGGAATCTATACTGAGACCCAGTTCCAGCTCCCCAGCTGCACTGCTGTCGATGACTGCTACCAATTTCCAGCCAAGCTGTACTCAGCAATCGCTGCTTCCAAGCTCCTCTGAACTCCAACTCCCAGCTGCATAGAGCAATCAACAACTACCAGGCTTTTTCTGCGCCCCAGCTGCAGGGCACTAATAACAGCACTTCAGTTGCACGGAGTTGACCTTTTACTCCGACCCCCAGCTACGTGTTACGTGGGCTCACTTTCACGCCACCCCAGGTCATTGGTTTATGCGACACTACCAAACAGACAAACTGCGCAATCCCTGCAGCTTCTGAAACCCTGGACAATCATACGTTCAATGCATCACCTCCTTGGAGTGGAAACATTCACTTCTTCAACTCATCGGGGGTTTTAATTGCATGTGGAAAACCCCAAAACAAGTGCAGCACGCATGTCAGTGACTTTCCAGCTCAGCCACCTCATTATCATCTAGTCACAATTGCACCTGTCATTGAACATGTGCAGAAATGGGAGGTAGATCACTGACATTCAGCTGCCTGCAACCTGCAATTGCTGCTTGCTGCCTGACATAGCTGCCACTTTTTTAACTGCTGGAGCTAAATTGCCTTTTGGCATCTGGTCATTCAAGACTGAAATAAACTGTGTTTAATCCATCAACCGAAAGGTTCAGCTTTAATTTAAATTTGCACAGGTCATATTTGAGCTTGATGGAGCAAGACACCTATGTCTGAACAGGCTGACTTCTAAAAATTCTGGAGTGCTGAATTTGGGTGCATTAGAGTGCTATAGTGAGAGTTTGGTGGCTGAGGGATATTAAGGGTTCATTTTTATCTGAAGTCTAGTGTTTCTTTTATTTAGTAAATTAACTTAAAAATTGTTGTTTGGGTTAGAAGAAGGTGAGTTTTAAACCAGCTTTAAACAGAGTTTACTCAGACTCTACTTGCAGCTGCAGCTTGTTAATTAGTTAATTGGATCAAGCCAGTTTTCAAAGGCTAGAGTCAGAGAGTATAAAGGTGAGCCATCTTACAGTGCTGACTTTGTGTGCACTGGAGTGCTGACTTTGTGTGCACTGGAGTGCATAGGGAGAGTTTGGTGACTGAGGGAGTGCTGAATTTGTGTGCATTAGAGTGCTATAGTGAGAGTTTGGTGACTGAGGGAGTGCTGAATTTGAGTGCTAGAGTGAGAGTTTGGTGACTGAGGAAGTTAGGTGAAGAGGGAGCAAGGTGCTCCTTTCATTTCATTTCATTTCCTACATTTCCTCAAAGAGCATGAAGGGAGCCGGGAGTTTACGGAGTATGCAGCTGACTGGAAGTAGTGTCGGAGGGCGGGTTCCAGTTGGTTTACAGGGCAGCTACATTCTGTAAGGTAAGAATTGTTTGGGGTTTTTTTGTTTGTTTTTTTTAGAAGAATCACCTATTTTAGAGGGTTCACTTGAGAGAATAGCAGCAGTATTTTATATATAGATCTTAAGGGCCTAACGGGTGTGTAATCTTTTTTTTCCTTTTAAATCTCTTTGAGAATTCAGATCATAGAGGATGGAGGCTAGGGCAGTTGCATGCTCCTCCTGTAGGATGTGGGTGGTGGGGGACACCACTGATGTCTCCACTGACTACACCTGCGGGAAGTGCACCCAACTCCAGCTCCTCAGAGACCGCGTTAGGGAACTGGAGCTGGATGAACTTTGGATCATCCGGGATGCAGAGGGGGTGATGGAGAAGAGTTACAGGCAGATAGTCACACCCAAGGTGCAGGGCAAGAGTAGCTGGGTTACAGTCAGGGGAAGGAAAACAAATGGGCAGACAGTGCAGGGATCCCTCGTGGCCATTCCCCTTCAAAACAAGTATACCATTTTAGATGCTGTTGGGGAGGATGATCTACCGGGGGAAGGCCCTAGCAGCCAGGTCTCTGGCACTGAGCCTGGCTCTGTGGCTCAGGAGGGAAGAGGGGAGAATACAAAAGCAATAGTGATCGGAGACTCAATGGTTAGGGGAACGGATAGGAGATCCTGTGGTCGTGAACGAGATGCCCGGAAGGTATGTTGCCTCCCGCGTGCCAGGGCCAGGGATGTCTACAGGATTCTTAAGGAGGAAGGGGAGCAACCAGAAGGCGTGGTGCACATAGGCATCAACGACATAGCTAAGAAAAGGGATGAGGATCTAAAAAGTGATTTTCGGGAGTTAGGTTGGAAGCTAAAGAGCAGGACAAGCAGGATTGCTACCGGTGCCATGTGCAAGTGAGGCAAGGAATAGAGAGCGAGTGCAGCTGAACACGTGGCTACAGGGCTGGTGCAGGAGGGAAGGCCTCAGATATATGGATCATTATCTGGGAAAGGTGGGAACTGTACATAAAGGATGGAATACACCAAAACTGGAGGGGCACCAATATCCTGGGTGGGAGGTTTGCTTGAGCTCTTCGGAGGGTTAAAACTAGTTTGGCAGGGGGATGGGAACCAGAGCCATGGATCAGAGGATAGGGTAGCTGTTGAACAGGCAGAAATAGTATGCAGCGAGTCTATGAGGAAGGATAGACAGTTGATAGGGCAAAGTTGCACTCAGTGGAATGGGTAAAAGTGTGTCTGTTTTAATGCAAGGAGTGTCAGGAATAAGGGAGATGAGCTTAGAGCATGGATCAGTACTTGGAACTACGATGTTGTGGCCATTACGGAGACATATATTTCACAGGGGCAGGAATTGTTGTTAGATGTATCGGGGTTTAGATGCTTTAAGAAGGATAGGGAGGGAGATAAAAGAGGAGGGGAAGTGGCACTGTTAATTAGGGAGTGCATCACAGCTGTAGAAAAGGAGGTAGTTGAGGAGGGTTTGTCTACTGAGTCGGTATGGGTGGAAGTCAGAAACAAGAAAGGAGCAGCCACTTTATTGGGAGTATTCTATAGACCTGCCAATAGCAGCAGAGAGATGGGGGAACAGATTATCATAGAATTTGCAGTGCAGAAGGAGGCCATTCGGCCCATCGTCTGAGATTGGGCTGCAGATCTTGGAAAGGTGCAAAAGTAACAGAGTTGTTGTCATGGGTGACGTCAACTTCTCTAATATTGACTGGAACTTCCTTACTCCAATGTTGGATGGAGCAGATTTTGTCAGGTGTGTACAGGAAGGATTCCTGACTCAATATGTAGATGGGCCGACTAGGGGGGGATGCCATATTGGATTTGGTGCTTGGCAATGAACCAAGCCAGGTGTCAGATGTCTCGTGGGAGAGCATTTTGGTGACAGTGACCACCTTGACCTTTACCATTGTCATGGAGAGGGATAGGAAGAGGCAGTATGGGAAAGTATTTAATTGGTGGAGGGGAAATTATACTGCTATTAGACAGGAGCTGAGGAGCATAAAGTGGGAACAGTTGTTCTTGGGGAAATGCACAACAGTAATGTGGGGGTTGCTAAAGGAGCACTTGCTGTGAGTGCTGGATAGTTTTGTCCCACTGAGACGAGGAAGGAATGGTAAGGTAAAGGAGCCTTGGATGACAAGAGAAGTGGAGCTTCTAGTACGAAGAAGGAAGCTTACGTAAGGTTAAGGAAGCAAGGATCTGGCACGGCTCTAGAGGGTACCAAGATAGCCAGGAAGGAATTCAAAAATGGACTTAGGAGAACTAGAAAGGGGCATGAAAAAGCCCAGGCGGGAAGGATTAGGGAAAACCCCAAGGCATTCCACGCTTATGTGAGAAATAAGAGGATGACAAGAGTGAGAGTAGGGCCAATCATGGATAGTGGAGGGAACTTGTGCCTAGAGTCTGAGGAGATACGGGAGACCCTAAATGAATATTTTGTTTCAGTATTCACTAGAGAGAGGGGCCTTGTTGCTCATGAGAACAGCATGAACCCAGTTAATAGACTTGAACAGGTTGCTATTAAGAAGGAGAATGTGCTGGAAATTTTGAAAAGCATCAGGTTAGATAAGTCCCCTGGGCCTGAATACTGTCACACGAGAAGTCGCTCCAGGAGAATAGGCTGAATTCATTTATTTTGTTACCGTTTGCATCATAGTTCATTAGTTACCTTTCCACTTGTTCATCTTGTTAATAAACCTATCTTACTAGTCAAAGAACCAGCTGTTCTGTATTACAGCCACAACACAGAACATAAAAAATGCCATAAAATGTTACAGGCTAGTACTTCAAAAGTGAGACAACCTCCCTGTGCTGGTTGGCTACTATCATGGCTACCAACCAACATAAGCTGAAATACTGCCAGGGAAACACAGCATTAAGTCACAAAATAAATCAAATTAAGCTAAGGGGCTGGATTCTCCATCGGCGGGATCCTCCGTTTTGCCGGCAGTGTACCCAAGCCCGTGGATTTCCCGATGCCGTGGGGGGGGGGGCCCACAATGGAAACCTCATTGGCTGGCTGCCGGGATGGAGAATCCCGCTGCTGGCGGGGGCGCACCGACCAGAAAACGGGTGCGGTGGGACAGAGAACCCCGCCCAAGTTATTTATGTGAAATGAAAACTATCCAGTTAGCCCATTTCTTTTGTAAAAGTTTCATGAGCAATCAATAGCTAGAACTCTGTGAGCATGCATGGATCTTGCTCCAGTGATGCTGGCTGAGCAGTGTAATCACACATCTCTCATTCTTGTTACTTACGTTTAACGTTAGTACTGAACAGTTGTAATGCAACAATGTCATTAAACCTTAATTGGTGAAGTATTCAAATTACTTTACTGTTTTGGCCAAATATATTACAAAATGTTGTTATTTTAATATGTGTGACAAAGCTGATAAAAAGGGCCTGGAGCATTGAACAGTTACAGAAGAAATCAAATCGACTTGGCGGCCTTTCTGTCCTGGGAGAGGGAGAGGTTCTACAAAAGCTGTTCTTTCTTGTAGTATGATGCACGATCAATGACCACTAAAGCGAGGTTGTAGTCCAACTGAAGGCTTTAATAAGCTAGATGTTTCCCCCAGCAGCTCAGGTACAGAATGAAGGCTGCTGGGGCGGCACGGGTTCTTATACCCCGCCTAGCAGGGCGGAGTTATCATACATTCTAACCAATAGAAAGCATACAGTTTCCACCAATGGTGCTTTAGCTTATCAGGTACCGTAATACCTATAATACCACATAGTACTTCATACTTCCTAACAATTATCATTTTGCAATTGTCTGAAATGCTTCTAGTGAGTAGATGATCCATTGCACAAATAACATCAGTAACTTCTAGCTTAAAGCAGGAAATGACCATTATGAAAAAGAGAAAACTTGGCATTTGTATTGTGACCCCAAGCTGCCCCAAAGTGCTTTACAGTCAAATAAGTGCTTGTGACGAATGGCCATAATTGCAATGAAGGAAACATTTGTCAACTTGCGCAAGGCCAGCTCATTGCAACAGCAATGTGATAATGACCAAGGAATCTATGGTTTTAATGATGTCCATTGAGGGATAAATATTGACAGGAGAAGGGTTTATCTCCCTTCTCTTCAAAATAGTTCTATGCAAAGTTTTATGTCCACCTGAGAGCAAATCGTGCCTTGGTTTAATGCCTCATCCAAAAGGCAGCACCTCTGACAGTGTAACAGTTCCCCCGCCCCCCCCCCCCCCCCCCCCCATACTGCACTGGAGTGTCAGCTTAAATTGTTGTCCTCAATTTTTCTGGGGTGGGATGCACCCATTGAGTCACAGTTGACACTGTCATGATTGGAATCAATAATGCATTTTAATAGCTAAAACTGGAAACTGGTTATTATTATATACTTTGTCATCTTCATGGCCTGGGAGGTAATAATTCGTCTTTTCCTGTGAATGCTTGTGAAAATTTGCTTTACTGTGCTCTTAAGGCTTATGTTTATCTTGAGCAGATGATTTTTCAGCATTTTTATGCAGCCTACAGCCATCATTTTGTGAAAGCATTAGGCCAGAAAATAGTCTGTTCTGTTGCCGTCAGATATCATTAATTTAAGACCATTGTCCACTGATGTGAATTATTGGGTAATAGTCAAAACTATTTTCTCACACATGATAGCTCTTCAACATTTGAATCCAAAGGTAAATTGTAATACAGTAATGTGATGTTATCCTGAGGGCTGAGCAAGCTAACCTGTTTGTTTTTCACGTCTGCTTGGATTGTGCTGAGCCCATTCATCACTAACTCCAATGCAAACCACTAAAATTGCAACGTCAGTAATATGGAAAATCTAAGCTCAGCTCTTTATATCGGATGTGTTTTGTTTTCTTGTTGAGTGTTTTGTCATAGTTCATTAAGCATCAGTCAGGACTCAGCACTATCTCGAAAGAGCCTCATATAAATACCTGGCACTGCGATTAATCCTGGCTCTTCCCCACAGATAATGAAGATATCCGGACAGCCCAAAAGTAGCCAGTAATTTGTTTGAATTATAGCCATTGTGCAAATTATGAACCGCAGGTTTGGAAATACAGGACTGAATTTTACCAGCCTTTTGAGGACAGGCTGGCAGGAGGGGAGCCTGGCAAAATGGTACAGGAATGCAAAAGCCAAGGAATAAAAACACAAAATCCAGGAAATGCTCAGCAGGTCAGGTGGAATCTGTGGAGAGAAAGAGTTAATACAAAGAACAAAGAACAAAGAAATGTACAGCACAGGAACAGGCCCTTCGGCCCTCCAAGCCCGTGCCGACCATACTGCCCGACTAAACTTCAGGTTGATGACCTTTCATCAGAACAGTGTTGAGCTCGACACCTTCCTGTTGCCACGCCACTTAGTCAGCGGTGGGAAAGCTGTCTGTCCACAGGGAGGCCAATTGAGCCAATTAAGGACCAATTACCTCTTCAACGAGTATTTTTTTAAATTGGGAGAACTCACTGGTGTGTGGGAGGACTCCATGGAACCTGGCGGGACCCACCTCTCCCCCCCCACACCCCCAACCCCCCCTCCCCAACCATGGGCAATGGTTGACCACACAAATTACACCATACAATGTCTATGAATACTGTAAAACCTGACTGCCAGGGCCCCCCAACCCTAACTACTCCTCTTCAAGGATGCCCAGCAGCTGAGAAGACCCCATCCTTACAGCTGCAGCCTCAACAATGGCCACCATTAGCAGTAGCACTGCTGAGCTGTCCATTCTCTAATTGGGCCAGCCAGGAAGGACCGCTGTTCTTAATAGGACAGGAGCCATGATGGCAGTGATTAATTGGCTACTGTCGGCAAAATTATCACTGGCTTCCGCCGCAGGCAAAGCTGGAGTCGCATTCCTGCTTTTGGCCCTGGTAAGATGTCTGCTGTCCTCGAAAACAATTTGGTCACACATTACTTGAAGTACTTTATTTTAACACATTATCACAATGAAATTCTAATTAAATTTCTGGCTTGTCTTTTCAGTGAATTTTCTATGGAATATTCGGGAACTGAAGCTTGCAACTTGACTGAGGCCATAAATATCCTCCCTGCCATCTGGAGAACAACGTTTGGTAATTCCAATGATAAGCTTGGTGTATTTAGAACTTCTTATGCTTGCCATTCATATTCATTCCCTTTCCCCCTCAAATTGTGACAGTGGTGCTTTGCTGAAGAGTTGTTATCAAAATCTGGAACACGCTCGTTTGTGGTGGATATGGGTTCGCTGCAGTCCTTTAACAAACTCCTGAATGTACATGATATCACAAACTATATAGAGGTGTGTGTGGCGATATGCCAATGGACAATATTGTATATAGTTGGTGCGCGACCTCCAACCAGCAGGTGGAGGTACAGATCCACCATACAGTCTCAGGACACTGGTTGTGTGACAAGCTACTCAGGTAAAAGCCAGGGCAGATCTGGTGATCCTCAGATGCTTATAAGACGTACATGAGGACAGTTGAGCAGAGGGGTAGTTCCAGGGGAGTACAAAGAAACTCCATGATAACTTGCTCTGTCTCAGATTGTTATCTTACCACATGTGATTTAATAAAGATCCTTGTTTGGACAAGTCACAAGTTGTTTGGTAGATTCTTGCTAGACGACGAACACTGAACACTTCAGTATGCTGTTAGTTAGCTTGATGATGGTTACAGGCCGACTATAATCTTTATTAGTGTGACAAGTAGGCTTACATTAACACTGCAATGAATTTACTGTGAAAATCCCCGAGTTGCCACACTACGGGGCCTTTTCGGGTTCACCGAGGGAGAATTCAGAATGCCCACATTATCTAACAAGCACGTCTTTCGGGACTTGTGGAGGAAACCGGAGCACCTGGAGGAAACCCACGCAGACACGGGGAGAACGTGCAGACTCCTCCGCACACGTAATGACCCAAGCCGGGAATCGAACCCGGGTCCGTGGCAATGCTAACCACTGTGCTACCGTGCCACCCATACTGTGGTCTCCTGGAACAATGGGTGGGTTTCTCCCCGCCAGGTGGGAGAATCGCCGGGGCGCCGCGTGAATCGCGCCACGCCACCCCGACCCCCGCACACGATTCTCCCACCCCCCCCCGAAACCAGCTGCGCGAATCGTGGCGGCCGCTCGGAGAATCGGCGCAAATGGCGAGCGGCGATTCTCCGGCCCGGATGGGCTGAGCAGCCGGCGAAAAAAATGACAGTCCTGCCGGCGGTGTTCTAACCTGGTGTCGGGCCGGCGGGACCAGGGGCTTCAAGGGCCGGGAGTGGCCTGTGGGGGGGTGGGTGGATTCCAATCCTGGGGAGGCCCTCCGGAGTGGTCTGGTACGCGATCGGGACCCACCGATTGGCGGGCCTCCTTTCTTCCGCCGGCGAGCCTAGATCCATGCGCCATTTTTGTGCGGGGAGGACGGCCACCGCGCATGCGCTAGTTGGCGCCGGCCCATCTGCGCATGCGTGGGACCCAATGCGCCGCGTCTTTTACGTGGCGCCGGGTCTCTGATGCCACGCCTAGGCCCCGCCCCTGTAAATTGAGCGACGCCCCTGCTAGCCCCACAGAGGGGTGAGAATATGGGTCTGGGAACAGGCACCGACGCCAGAGTAAAACACTCCGGTTTTTACTCCGGCGTCGGCACTAAGACTTCCGTTGGGAGAATCCTGCCCGATGTCTGTTTGCCTCAGGCAAATATTTTTTCGGTTGGCCAAACATAGAAGGCCGAAGATAAATTAAAGAATACTTTATAATTTTTCAAAGCATTTTATTCATTTATATGAAGATCAGACAACTGTCTTGGCACCAAGTCTATATACATTTGGAAATCAATAATAACTTTTAATAATGAACTCGAAGAAATATTACAAATATGAGTTTACTTGACCAATATCATAAGGATACACTCAAAATGTCATTATTATATACAAAAGTAAATTGTACAAAGAAAACTCCAAAAAACTAATATTTTCATTCAACCATTAATAAGTTAGTTATAGTTACAAAAAGTGGGAAGTATGGAGAAATATCCATGTATTGCTTTAGATCTCAACAATTGTTTCTGAAAGCTGATCTCAACAATTGTTGTTGAAAGCTGATGGAGAAACTCTCAAATTCAGGAAGCCGCCTGAATCTTCTGCATTAGTCCAGTCAGCACTTAGGTTATCATGAGGGGTTGGAGTTGAGGATCACAACCCTACACTGTGTAGGAAATAGTCCCCCTGCAGTGATTTCCTCCAAATTGGCCAATTAGTGGCAAGAAGGCTGGTTCACCATCTAATTAAGGATGGTCGATTGTCTCTTGAAGCTGGCCCTCTAGCTCAGAAAGAGTAGTATGGAGTTCAGGTAAGAGAACAAGAAAGAAGTCATCTCTTGAGGTGCCCTCTCTGCAACATTTAAATGTTTTATATTTAACAATAGTTCCAGCAGCCTGGTCATGATGGTGTAGGGGGACCCTATAGCTGAAGCTGCGGCCAGGTGGACGAGGAAGGTCTCAAGGAAGTGACACAGGATAGCCCCTATACCCGGTACCTCGGGGACACACACACACAATATGCCTTAACAGGCCAGCAACTTCCTTTAATTGGCTACATGTTGCTTGCGGTTAGGTAGATCTATTGACCACCACCTTGTCAAGGCAATTAGGGGTGGGCAATAAATTCTGGCCTGTGTCCCTTGAATGAATCAAACAAAACCCTCATCCTGCCTTTATGTAAGGATGAAAAGCCACAGGATGCACTTGCAGCTTGCTTCTAGTTCCCCTTATGTAACCAATACCATAATTAACCTTTGTATAAAGTTTAAAAAATAATGACCGGTGGTAGGAATTAGTCTGTTCAGGAAAATCCCAGTTTGGGAGTGTTGTCATTATGCATACTGTACTGAAAGCAATCAGAAAATAAAACCATAGTTAACCCACTGCACTTTAATGTGATGATATGTATGATGCCAGTATATCTTTCATTCATCAACCTCAAATTTCTGTTATCAGTGACACCTGAACTTTGTGTTAAATAACAAAAAAATGCCTTTTCAGACAAACATTTGGAAAGATTAATATAGATGTTCACTTCTGTGCATTTATAATTGTAAGTTGATTTAGTATCAGAATGTCATGCATGCAGTATTGTGTTGGACTGAAATCTCGCAGCATTAACAAAATGCTGAGTGTGGGTGCACAAGTACCAAGTTGAAATCTAAGAGACAACACAGTAGTGGTGCTGAAGGCATACTGAGGAAACACTCTGCCGAGAGCTTGTGATTAAATTATTCTCTCAAATTGAATCAATTGTTGTTTACATATAATTGCACTCAATGCTGTAAATGCACAACCCCAACTTTCTTCAGACATTAATTTGGAGCAAAGAATCATATAATCTTACAGCTCATTGAAAGAGACACAAAATTGGTCACATTCCTCGCTCTTCCTGCTCATTTTATATCAGATGTGGAATAATTGTTCTGGCTGAGAAATGATTTTGACCTTTTGAAAGGCTGATTGTCATTGAGATTCTGTCTCTTGCCTGACAGTCCATGTAAGACGAGAACAAATTTGTAAATATAAATCACAAAATGATGTTTGATCATTTTAAAGTGCACTATTATATTTACATTGGTTATGAACGGATGATATAATTTGACACAAATACCGAACCTTACTGATGACTCAAAAGGATTTTAAGGCTCCGATAAGGATTTCTTTGCCTACGCTTGCCAAAATTAGCATTCTTCAAAAGGTGAAGTGCAGCCACGGATGATGAGGACTCAATTTTCCAAAGTATATTTTGTTGACCTTCGGCTGAGGGATGTCAGTAATGGGGAATGGAACACTTTCCACTGCTGAGAGCTGGCCTCAGCATTGAGCGCCAATGGGCCAGGAATATCATGGTCAGATGCAGCAGCACAGCATATTATTTGCCCCATCGAGGTGCCTTGCTTCCACGACTGCACCAAACTGCCAATTCAATCTCTCCCATTCGTGACCTTTGTGCTCTTTTTGGATATGATTGTCAATTGGTGCCCAATTAGGTGACTTAATGCTCTGAATGAACAATCCATTAAATTTTAAGGGAGAAAAACATACAGGGAGCATGTCAAAACATTGACATCAACTGCAATGTTAGTTGAATTTTATTGGAATAAAAATCAGTATGCGTGTCAAAAGCATTAGCACCACTACAATAAAAGCAATGAACAGAGAGATGTTATGATACATAAATATAATGTAAGTCAATGGCCACATGTTGTGCGATACAACTTGCAGGTACCGCTCTGTGCAGTTTAGCTCTCAGCTGAGAACTGAAACCCCAAGAGAAAATAACAAACTATGTTTATGAGGTAGTCAGACTACAGGGGAAAACCAGCACCTGAAATGTAGAAATGGACAGTACAATTTATGATCCTGTAACATGACTTGAAAATTCCATTTAATATATATATATATATATATATATATCGATATATAAATTATACAATAACTTACAACACCTTTATTTCCTGCAATTACCATTTTCAATTATGTGGTGCTTATTTCTTTGTGGCACAGTTCCAATCCATTTCTCCGAGATGGAGACACATTGATATTTTCTTCACACCATTTCACAGTGAAGCTTTGTGAATGAGTAATCTACCGCTGCACCCTATCACAGGTCCTAATGTGCAACTCTGAAACTTCAAGTTCATTATCCTCGCCCAATGGGAAGCTGCAACATACAAGAGTGTAACAGGCATCTTAAGTATTATACAAACACAGGAGGTTATATAAATGATCATTGATATGTTAACACAGAGTAAACCATCAGGAAAGTGCTTGGTTAGCCGAGTGATGTTACAAAGGGGCCTAATGTTCTCGTCAATGCTTCTGGAACCAGAACAGATACAAACTGCCAAATCAGGTGGAGCTCTTGATTTCACGCTTGTTAATTGGGCATAATTGATTGCAAAATGTCTCTCAGATGTTTCTTCACTGGGATGGAGGGAAACAGGGATCAATCGTCCTGAGTGGTTGCACCAATTCTAAAGACTGGATCAAGAAAATTACTCGGTCACTGGAATCGACAAAGAATGATTTATGCTGAGGGTGGAATTTTTTGATTCCTCCTGTTGGCAGGATCTTCCAGTCTTGCTGAAGTCAACCCCTTGTGGCAGGTGACCTGGTAATGGAGGTGGGCAAGCCACACAAAAGTCCATAGACTTCGACGGGACTGTAAGATCCCCACCAATGGCCTGCTGCGGTAAAGCCCACACCGGAGGGACGAGGGGGAAGAGTGAAAAATCCCGGTCTGAAATTTTCTTTTATAATTGAATTTTTGTTGAAATGTTTATTTTATTCCTGATTGACTTGGTGTGGATAAGCTGATTAGCAGAGGTCAGTATCCAACTAGTGAGCCAATGGAAGTAGTAATGTGAAGTCTCTTAATCCACTTCTCCTTGTATTGTCAATGAATGGCTAAGTTTGGAGCAGGGAATTTTCTTGGGGTTTACTGAGTAGATGTGCTGGTTTTGGGGATAAATCTCTTGATACTCAAATGTTAAAAGGATTTCTTGCGAGGTGAGTGTCACTGCCTCGGCCAGCATATTTTGCCCATCACTAATTGCCCTTGAGAGGATGGTGGTGAGTCACCTTGTCACCAAACACTGTGGGTGGTATTCTCTGGTCCGGTCGTCAGTAGGTTTCCGGGTGGTGTGGAGTGGTTTCAATGGGAAATCCCATTGATAAGTGGGAGTAGAGGACCCTGCCCCCAGTGAACGGTGCGGCCAAATTCTCCATCCTCGCGAGCAGCGGGAGCTCGGAGAACGAGCAACGGAGAACCCCCCCCCCCCCCAGCAAGTACATAGCTTATCAAAACTGTTGCAAAGAACAAAAGTAGTTATCACATGGGAGTTATTTCAGGGTACAGGTTCACTAAGCAATAGTTTGGGTGCTAACAAATATTGTAGGCTTGCCGGCTACATTCACTTGGAATGTCGATACAAACAGAAAGTTGGTTCCGTGTTGCTCACTATCTGAATACAGCAACATTACACAAGTTGTGATTTAAGTTGATTTGGCACCACTTTAGCTGCTGTACTCAGAATGATGCATAACAGAAAAAGGCCATTCAGCCCATCATGCCAGTGCTGGCTCTTTGGTAGGACTAGTAAAACAACTGGCCTCTCTTCCCATAACCCTTTCAAAATTCCTTTCTTAGAAGTTATTATTGAATCTGCCTCCACTACTCATTCCAGTAGTGCATTCCAGATTGTAACAACTCATTGTTTAATTTTTTTCCCCCTCATGTCACCTCTGGCTGTTTTGCCAATTGCTTTAAAAATATAGATTAAGTTTCAACATTACTGCTGTCTTAAAAGATACACTCTTAAAGATTCACATCACAATTGGTCAAACTTCAATCATTAACACAGAAAAAGGAAATAATTTCCCAAGGAAATGAATAAATCAAAACACCAGCCCACTTATAACGCTTCACTGCGGATAATAAATATATGCAACGCAGCTGTGATTTTCTTAATTGTACATTAAGCAATGATTAACTGCAATCTTCAGTAAAAGGATGAAAATTGATTTCATAATCATGGTGACAAAATGTGGTCACGTTCTTACTGCACATTTGCTTTTAAGCAGAACATAGTGCTAAATTGTATTTAAACTCACAACAAGGTAGTAACTTTGTCTATTGATTTTGAAGGAATTCCTTTGGCAGGATTTCTGGTTTGGCAACCATTAATAGTAACTTCCTCTAAAAAGGATACTTTACCGACTGAGCTTATTTCTGATTTTCAATGGATGAACATAAAAATTCTAAATCTTTTCCATCTCTCCACTCAAGTCAGCGAACCATGCTGGGATATGGTTCCGGGGTACTCAAAGCCCTCCCGTATTGCATCCAACTGGTTATTCTTCATTGGTGAGCTCAACCAGTGACTGGAGTGCTGCTTGGAGCATGGGCAACAGAGATACCAAGTAACTTAAAGTGCGATGGAATCAAGAGATCATCAAATATTGCTGTAAATCTCAGTGGTTTGCTGTTTATGAAACCCCAACCATTCTAACAGATCAATGCCTTGGGGATTCCATTCCGAACACAGTTAAGCCTAAAACAATCCTTCATGATTTGACTTGCAGCTTTACCTTTCTGGCACAGGCTAATCCCATGTATCCTCTTCTGCAGGCGCACACATTCGGTCTGATACACTTACTTCCAAACAAACATTGCTGCTCGCAGATGGCTGGAAATATAATCAGAGACAAAAATAAAACCAATCTTCCACATGTGAGATGGTTACTTAGATAATTAGATCATATGACATGGAATAACATTTTATACTAACATACAACACACCCTCTCTAATTGGTACAAGCTCTCACAAATCAGAACCCTGGCTAATAATCTCTCCCATGCCTGGGGTGCTTTACATGCCTGTTGTGTTTCTATCATGGTTTGGATGAGATCAACTGATAAACTGTTTTTTAAGAATACGATTTGGTATATTTGATTGTTAATTTTGTGGTGCGATGAGGCCATCTGGCTTTGTAATCACAGGAACAGGATTAGTTGGACATCCATGTTGCTGCTCCATTGTAAGCCTGTTTATACCAGCTGCAGTTTTGATCCAACCGATCTGCTGGTGTTCATATACCATACATGCCTTTTTCCACCCCTCTTCATTTAACCCACCAACATATCTTTCAATTCCTTTCCCTGAATTGTGTTTTATCTAGCTCCCCCCGAAATGTACCTAAGCTATTCACCTCAACCACTCCCTAAAGAATCATGGAATAATTACAGTACAGGAGGCCATTCAGCCCATGATGCCTGTGCCAGATCTCTGACCGATCAACTCAGCTAGCTGCACTCCGATCCCCTTTCTCCGTAGCCCATCATATTTTTTGTCTTTTGGGGTTCTTTTCTAATTCCGTTAAAAAAAATATATTATTAGATTTTTACTTTTTTTTTACACAAAAGTTTAAAAAAAAATATTAATGCAACACAAGTACAGTACAGAACAAAAATTATTGCAAACATAGGAACAGCCAGGACAGGATAAATTTAGAACTACTTAAGGAACTAGTGCCTCCCGTTTGACACCGGATCATTCTTGAAAATAGATTCAGATTAAGAGGAAAGGGGGATAAGGCCATATAAGTACGCAAGGGTAACAGTTGAGGCCACACACCTTTTATGTATTGCGAGATCAAGTCTTATGGCTCATGGAAAATCCAACAGGAGCAAATCAGATAAGATGGAGCTTATAAATTTAAGATGGGCATCCCATATGTTACAGAACGCATCAGATTTAGAGCGGATCACAGATGTCAGGAATTCCATTGGAATACATTCCATAGCTATTTTATGCGAGGTTTGAATTGAGTGATATTTGTCGCTGACCCAGGAGCATTGGATATTCTTGTGAGTTAGGGTATAGTACAGCCTTTTTAATGTTTTGATTTATTTACTTTTATATAAATTTAGAGTATCCAATTCATTTTTTCCAATTAAGGGGCAATTTAACGTGTCCAATCCACCTAACCCTGCACATGTTTGGGTTGTGGGGCAAAACCCACGCAGACACGGGGAGAATGTGCAAACTCCACACAACAGTGACCCAGGGCCGGGATTCAAACCTGGGACCTCAGTGCTGTGAGGCAGCAGTGCTAACCACTGCACTACCATGCTGCTCAGTACAGTCTTTTTTCATTAGCATCAGTAATTATTCCACCTGCAAGACCCAGAATTAGGAACATAGGATTAAGTTCTAAAAATCTGTCAAAGACCCTCTCCAGCTCTCTGACTACTGGAGAGAATTCTTCGAGACAGGATCTACTCCCATTTGGAAGCAAATGGACGTATTAGTGAGAGGCAGCACGGTTTTGTGAAGGGGAGGTCGTGTCTCACTAACTTGATAGAGTTTTTCGAGGAGGTCACTAAGATGATTGATGCAGGTAGGGCAGTAGATGTTGTCTATATGGACTTCAGTAAGGCCTTTGACAAGGTCCCTCATGGTAGACTAGTACAAAAGGTGAAGTCACACGGGATCAGGGGTGAACTGGCAAGGTGGATACAGAACTGGCTAGGCCATAGAAGGCAGAGGGTAGCAATGGAGGGATGCTTTTCTAATTGGAGGGCTGTGACCAGTGGTGTTCCACAGGGATCAGTGCTGGGACCTTTGCTCTTTGTAGTATATATAAATGATTTGGAGGAAAATGTAACTGGTCTGATTAGTAAGTTTGCAGACGACACAAAGGTTGGTGGAATTGCGGATAGCGATGAGGACTGTCTGAGGATACAGCAGGATTTAGATTGTCTGGAGACTTGGGCGGAGAGATGGCAGATGGAGTTTAACCTGGACAAATGTGAGGTAATGCATTTTGGAAGGGCTAATGCAGGTAGGGAATATACAGTGAATGGTAGAACCCTCAAGAGTATTGAAAGTCAAAGAGATCTAGGAGTACAGGTCCACAGATCACTGAAAGGGGCTACACAGGTGGAGAAGGTAGTCAAGAAGGCATACGGCATGCTTGCCTTCATTGGCCGGGGCATTGAGTATAAGAATTGGCAAGTCATGTTGCAGCTGTATAGAACCTTAGTTAGGCCACACTTGGAGTATAGTGTTCAATTCTGGTCGCCACACTACCAGAAGGATGTGGAGGCTTTAGAGAGGGTGCAGAAGAGATTTACCAGAATGTTGCCTGGTATGGAGGGCATAAGCTATGAGGAGCGATTGAATAAACTCGGTTTGTTCTCACTGGAACGAAGGAGGTTGAGGGGCGACCTGATAGAGGTATACAAAATTATGAGGGGCATAGACAGAGTGGATAGTCAGAGGCTTTTCCCCAGGGTAGAGGGGTCAATTACTAGGGGGCATAGGTTTAAGGTGAGAGGGGCAAAGTTTAGAGTAGATGTACGAGGCAAGTTTTTTACGCAGAGGGTAGTGGGTGCCTGGAACTCACTACCGGAGGAGGTAGTGGAGGCAGGGACGATAGGGACATTTAAGGGGCATCTTGACAAATATATGAATAGGATGGGAATAGAAGGATACGGACCCAGGGAGTGTAGAAGATTGTAGCTTAGTCGGGCAGTATGGTCGGCACGGGCTTGGAGGGCCGAAGGGCCTGTTCCTGTGCTGTACATTTCTTTGTTCTTTGTTTGTTCTTTGTACATCAGACCAACAGGATTGAATCTGAACACAGGACCATACGTCATGTATATAAGCACCCTCGACTACCAGGCATTTTAGGCACAATGGGGATGTAGCAGGATCAAACCTGTGTCTAGGACTGGGCTTGATACGTAAGTGTTGCAGTATCTTACATTGAGTCTCCTTCATTTTATTGCAAACATACATTTTACTGGCATAATTTGCTGATTAACTGTTTAGACTCTACAGAATTTATTTTCCACCCGGGAAATAGAGGAGTCAAGACACAAGGTTGTCTTATCAAGGATAAAGTCTCAAAGTTGTAAATACTTTAAAAGGGTGTTCTCAGATGTCAAACGTTTGGCATAGCTGTTCAAAGGATGATAAGGATGCACCTCTGAACATGTCACTCAGCCTATAAATGTCTCTGTCCCTCCATGTATCTAATTCATGGTCCATAAGACCCTGTGGGAAGTCTGAGCTGCCCTGGATGGGAGAGATGGTGGAAGTTTGTTTTGTTATCCCAATCTCCATGCTCTAAGATTATTACTAACAATAGGCTTATCACATTTAGCAGAACCTACCTTAATGTCTCCATAAATTAAGAAGATTTAATTTACGCAAAGAGTAGTGAGGCCGTGGAATGCCCTACCTGCTACAGTAGTGAACTCGCCAACATTGAGGGCATTTAAAAGTTTATTGGATAAACATATGGATGATAATGGCATAGTGTAGGTTAGATGGCTTTTGTTTCGGTGCAACATCATGGGCCGAAGGGCCTGTACTGCGCTGTATTGTTCTATGTTCTATGTTCTAAGACATGCATTGGATATGCCAACTGGTCTGTTTCAATGTCCAGCCAAGTGGAGGTAAGGTCCTTTCTAACCCAGTTCCTTATGAATCTAAGGTTCAAGCAAGTTGAAGTAACCTAATGTTTGGTACACCCAGACCAACCCTAGTCCCCGGGGGGGCGGGAGCTTGGTAAACTTTAGGTAAGGTGGGGCGGCACGGTGGGGCAGTGGTTGGCACTGCTGCCTATGGCACTGAGAACCCGGGTTCGATCCCGGTCCCGGATCACTGTCTGTATGGAGTTTGCACATTCTCCCCATGTCTGCGTGGGTCTCACTCCCATAACCCAAAAGATGTTTAGATAGGCGAATTGGCCACGCTAAATTGCCCCTTAATTGAAAAAAGAATAATTGGGTACTTTAAATTTATATTTAAAAAAAAAACTTTAGGTAAGGCTTCTTCTTATTTTAAATAAACACTCTGATCATTCCACTGATCTCTTTTAAAACTCGAGCTGACTGCAAAATTGGCAACATCAGCAGGGGATATAACAATCTGGGCAACACGTTCATTTTAATCAAGGCAATCCTGCTTCGTCATGAAACTAGCACGGATGACCAATGAGCCAAGTTCCACCTAATAGTAGCAATGAACTAAGGCCCCATATAACTACCTTTATAGAAGGGATAATTGAGGCAGCTAGGTACCAAAACCACAATGGGGACCACCTAAAAGGGAAATTAGCAAGAGGAGGGAGGTCTACCCCTCAGCTCCTCCACTCGCATAGCCTCTGACGTTGTAAAATTGATCTTGTAACTGGAGAAGGCACTAAACCTATCCGCCACGCTAATGATAACAGGAGCCATGAGATCGGTCTTCAACACAAACAGCGGCACATCATCCGCATAAAGCGTAATCTTGCGTTGCTTCTCCCCAAACTCTAGCCCCAATGTTAGCAGGTCCCGCCTCACAGCCTCAGCCAATGGTTCTATGGCCACTGCAAGTTTCAAGGGGGTTAGGCGACAGTCCTGTCTGGTCTCCTATTGGAGCCTAAAATTCTCAGACCTTTCACCATTCATGAACACTATTGTCACAGGCCTTTGGTACAACACCTCAATCTATTTAACATAGTCCTCACCCAGTCCAAACCTCTGCAGTGTGTGCACCAGATAATCCCACTCAACCCGATCAAAGGCTTTCCTCCACATCCAAGGAGATCACCAGTCTGTCCAGTGGAAGACATGATTTATACTCAGCAATTTCCTAACATTGTTACTGGAGAACCTGCCCTTAATAAACGCAGTCTGGTCCTCCCAAACAATTGTCGGAAGGATACCCTCCAACTGTCTCGCCAGTACCTTAGACAACAATTTCAAATCAACAGTCAAAAGGGAAATTGGCCTTTAAGAGGCACACTCCTCTGGGTCTTAACCCGTCTTCAAAATTAGGGAGGTGGTGGCCTCCCGAAGTGTCAGTAGCAACAGTCCTGCCTCAAAGGAGTGACCGTGCATCGTCACCATTGGCTCTATTGACAGATGCTTGAATTCCCTGTGAAACGCACACCTAAATCTATTTGGCCTCGGGGATTTGCCTGGTTGAAGCTCCCTAATGGCTGCAGCCACCTGGTCTTTAGAGATAGGAGCATTCAGGGCCAAGCCAGGCACCCCAAGGGAAGAGAAAAAATGCTTCATGCCTTCCATCACATCCTCAGACTGGTGACATATAACTCAGCACAGACATCACTAAATGCCCCATTAATCTCCTCAGCCTTCATTAACCTCCCACCCTCGAAGCGACACATAGAGGGGATAACCCTAGAATCTGCATTATTTTTAGTCAGTCAGGCTAAGTATTACTCAGCTTATTCCCAAATCCATACAGATTCTGCCTTGCAGACCTTAGGCTTCTCTCAGCCTGCTCTCTGCGTCAATAAGGAGTGAAGAGCTACGCTAGCTTTGTTAATATCTGTCAGGTGAATGTACCTTTAAGAAATGGGTGTTTATCAAATGGCTGCAGTGATGTCAGTGTATGGGTGGAGCTGGGCTCTGCTCTGCTTTTTACTTTGGTTTTGTGCTGAAAGCTGGTTTTCGCTCTGTGTTTAGTTTCGCTTTCAGTTGGAGAGCTGCATGTGAACCAAGCAATGTGTGTATTGATCTTTCTTTCTACAAGCTAAAGAATGTCTTCAGCTCATTGATCATTTCAAAGTAATACCTGTTTCTGTAGAGAATTTAAACCTGCTGTCTTTGTTAAAAAGTGTTTTGGGCTTATGGATGTTGTCAGGAAAGTTACTAAGGATTACCTATAGAATACTGTATTTGGGAAAGTATCAGTGTTTGTAGTTGATCAGATGTTTACTGTGTGTTTATAAAGAGTTAACTGAATTCATAGAATAAACATTGTTTTGTTTTTAAAATACTTTTGATCTCTGTTGCATCACACCTGTAAAGTGGGCCCTTGTGCTCCCCACAACCAAAATCTATTAAATGTTCTGGGTCAGGTGAACTCCATGATATACTTTGGGGTTCTCTAAACCCTGGTCCATAAGAAATTGGGGGCTCGTCCGGGATAAAAGGCTATCTTTCGTGATTTGGTTGGCTTAGTGAACTTAAAGGCAGTGAGGGGTGAGCATATTTGTGTTTGCTTTTCAGGTGTGGTATACCAGTTTAAGTAGGGAGTGCATTGTGGACAATGGCTCTTTCAGAGACTTGGACGTTTTTGGGGGTGGAGAAGGTCACACGCAGTATCTTACGAACAGAGACTAAAAAAAGTCTTTTAGATCTGGCAAAAACATTGCAGTTAGCATTACCTGACAGCACACAAAAAGGAGAGGTACTTATGGCACTAGCTAAGCATTTAAAATTGCCTGAGATACAGTCTGACGCATTAGAAATGGCAAAATTTCAGTTACAGATTTCACAACTTGAACATGAAAAAGAATTAAAGCAGTTTGAATACTAAATGAGGGAAAAAGAAAGAATAGCCCTAGCAGAACAACAAGAAAAAGTCTTACAACACCAGGTTCAAGTCCAACAAGTTTGTTTCAAATCACTAGCTTTCGGAGCACTGCTCCTGCCTCAGGTGAAGGAGCAGTGCTCCGAAATCTAGTGATTTGAAACAAACATGTTGGACTTTAACCTGATATTGTAAGACTTCTTACTGTGCTCACCCCAGTCCAATGCCGGCATCTCCACAACATAACAAGAAAGAGAAAGGGGTGTACAGATCAGGGAAAAAGAAAAAGAGAGAGGAAAAGGAAAAAGAGAGTTCGAGCTTCAGAAAATTGCCATGAAACATGACAGTCAGTTAAAATTGGCCGATGTAAAGGGAAACATACAGTTGGAGGAGAGTGATGATGATAAAGAGAAAGAGCGTCATAGTCGAAGGATTGGTGGGGATCTATTTAAATATGTCCACGCATTGGCAAGGTTTGATGAGAAGGAGGTAGAAGCCTTTTTCATTTCATTTGAGAAGGTAGCTAAACAAATGAAATGGCCACAGGACAGGTGGGTATTACTGATTCAAACAAAGCTGGTAGGTAGAGCTAGTGAAGTGTTTTCATCACTATCAGAGGAGGTATCTGAGACGTATGAGGAGGTGAAAAAATCCATCTTAGATGCATATGATCTAGTGCCTGAAGCTGACAAAGGTTTAGAAATTTAAGGAAAGAACCTGGTCAAACATACATGAAGTTTTCAATCAGAGTAATTTTGATAGGTGGATAAGGGCTTTGAAATTGGACCAAACGTATGAAGCTCTCAGAGAAATTATACTTTTGGAGGAGTTTAAAAATTCAATTCCTGATGTAGTGAGAACTCATGTGGAAGAACAGGGGGTCAAAACTGCGAGATTAGCAGCGGAAATGGCAGATGATTATGAATTAGTTCATAAATCAAAGATTGGTTTCCGACATCAGTTTCAGCCTGTGAGGGATGGAAACTGGGGACATGAGAAATACTCAAGAGGTAAAGGTAAAGGAGATCGGATGGGAAATAATGAGAGCGTACCTCAGATTAAAAAAGAAATCCATGAGGTTGGAAGAGAAATGAAAAGCTTCAAATGTTTTCACTAACGAATTAGGCCAGGTAAAGTCACAGTGTTGGTGGTTGAAGAAAAGCACTAGGAAGGCTGATGTGATAAAAAGGATAAGACAGTGGGGTTTGTTAAAGTGGTAAAGGAAAGCCCAAGTAAAGCGAAGGAGATGCAAAAGATTGTACAGCCTGATCAAGAGGTGATTGATAAGAAGGTATCAGATCTCTTTAAATAATTTACTTGTGTGGGTAAAGTTTACTCATGTGTACCAGAAGGAGTAGGTTAAGAAGTCACCATTTTAAGAGATACGGGAGCTAGTCAATCTTTGATGGTAAGAGATGAGGAGTTATGCAGTTTGGGAAGAATTTTGCCAGAAAAGGTGGTAATATGTGGAATTCAGGGTGAGAACAGTAGGGTTCCATTATATAAGGCAAGGTTAGAAAGTCCAGTGAAGAGTGGTGAAGTGGTAGTAGGAGTAATAGAGAAACTATCTTGTCCAGGAATACAGTTTATCTTGGGTAATGATATAGCTGGATCGCAGGTGGGAGTGATGCCTACTGTGGTTGATAAGCCAATGGACAATCAGACAACTGAAGTGTTGAAGGACAAATATCCTGGGACTTTTCCAGATTGTGTAGTAACAAGGTCGCAAAGTCACAGGTTAAGACAAGAGGAGAAATCAGAGAGTGAAGATAAAGTTGAAGTGCAATTATCAGAAACGATTTTTGATCAGATCGTTGGAAAAGAACAAGAACAGGTGGAGGATGAGGTGGATATTTTCAGTTCAGGAAAATTGGCGGAGTTACAACAGAAAGATATAGAAATAAAATGGATGTATCAGAAAGCATACACGGAAGAGGAATCTGAGTGTATGCCAGAATGTTATTACCGTAAAAATGTCTTGATGAGAAAATGGAGACCTTGGCATATGCAGGTGGATGAAAAGTGGGCAGAAGTTTATCAAGTGGTTTTGCCGGTAGGGTATAGAAAGGAGGTGTTGCCCGTAGCACATGAGGTACCAGTGGGAGGTCATTTGGAAGTAAGTAAAACTAAAATACAAAAACATTTTTAGTGGCCTGGACTACATAAAGATGTAGCTAAATTTTGTCGATCATGTCACACATGTCAAGTGATAGGGAAACCTCAAGCAGTGATAAAACCAGTGCCTTTAATACCCATTCCAGCATTTGAGGAACCTTTTTCAAGGGTCGTAATTGATTGTGTAGGACCGCTTCCTAAAACGAAAAGTGGGAATCAATATCGTTTGACTATAATGGATGTGTCTACTAGGTTGCCAGTACGCAATATTACAGCTAGAAAGATTATGGAGGAGTTACTTAAATTCTTTACTTGTATGGACTACCCACAGAAATACAATTGGATCAAGAATCAAATTTTACCTCAAGGTTATTCAAAGAATTCATGGATAGCTTAGGAATAAAACAATTTAAATCAACTGTGTACCGTCCAGAATCGCAGGGAGCATTAGAAAGGTGGCATCAGAAATTAAAGATGTTGAAGGCTTATTGTCAAGAATATCCAGAGGATTGGGATAAAGGAATTCCATTCGTACCGTTTGCAATTAGGGATGCACCTAATGAGTCAACCAAATTCAGTCCTTTTGAACTAATTTTTGATCAGGAGGTAAGAGGACCACATAAATTGATTAAGAAAAAATTGGTGAGTGAACAGTCAGAACTTACATTATTGGATTACGTGTTAAATTTTATGCAACGATTAAATGGAGCAGGGGAATTGGCTAGACAGCATTTAAAGGTTGCACAACATATGATGAAACGGGTAGCAGATAAGAAAGCAAAAGTTTGTAGTTTTGCCAGTGGAGATAAAGTTATAATATTATTACCAGTGGTAGGTCAACCTTTAAAAGCAAGGTTTTGTGGACCTTATCAGATTGAAAGGAAATTAAATGAGGTGAATGATGTGGTAAGAACGCCAGATAGAAAGAAAACTCATCGAGTGTGTCATGTGAATATGCCTAAAAGGTACATTTAAAGCGAAGGAGAGCAAAAGGAGGAGGTTTTAATGATTCTGACTCAAGTGAAGAACCAAATCCAGATGACTTTGAATTTGACATCCCTCAAATTAAATTGGAAAACGAGGATGTTCTTAACAATTGGGATAAATTGTTGAGTTACCTTCCAGAGGAAAAATGAACTGACCTGAAAGAGTTATTGATATCACATGGGCAAATTTGTGGAGATAAATTGGGTAGTACTAAAATGACTATACACGATGTAGATGTGGGAAATGCTGTTCCAATTAAACAACATCCATATAGACTTAACCTTTAAAATTGGCACAGGTTAACAAAGAAATTGAAAGTATGGAGCTCAGCCATAGTGATGGTCCCAACACCGGACGGTACCCAACGATTGTGTGTGGACTATAGAAAGGTTAATGCAGTTAAAAGAATGGACTCTTATCCTATCCCACGTTTGGAGGATTGCATTGAGAAGGTGGGACTTGCATTGAGAAGGTGGGACAATCAGCTTTTATTTCCAAACTGAATTTACTTAAAGGTTACTGGCAGGTACCTTTATCCGAAAGGGCAAAGGAGGTTTCAGTTTTTGTGACTCCAGATGGTATATACCAATTCAAAGTTATGTGATTTGGCATGAAAAACGTTCCAGCCACATTCCAACTGTTAACTAACAAAGTTGTTTCAGGTTTACCCAATTGTGCTGTGTACATCGATGATCTGGTAATTTTCAGCCAGGCATGGAAAGAACATTTAAAGCATCTGATAGAGTTATTCAATCGATTCAGGAGGCAGGTTTGGTGGTAAACCTAGCCAAAAGTGAATTTGGAAAAGCCCAAGTCACTTTCCTTGGCCATAAAATTGGACAGGATTGAATGGTCCCATGGGATGTGAAAACAAAAGTTATTGGGGAGTTTCCAATACTCTCGACACAAAGGGAAATAATGCAATATCTTGGCATGAGTGGATTTTACCTGAAATTTGTGCCGAACTTTAGCAGTGTGGTTGCTCCACTGACGGACTTGCTAAGGAAGCGTAGCAAATTTAAGTGGATAGCGGAGTGTCAACAGGCATTTGACGGCCTGAAGGCTGTGTTACCAATGCTCCTGTGTTGAGAATTACAAGGGGCTCTGTGATCGGATTGAACAAACGTATTTGACCTCAAAGAGAAATGCTGAGGCGTAGAGAAATGGATGGATCGTGCAGAGTCCTTCTTGTCCAAAGAGACTGTCAATCAAGAGGGATTGCAGTTGCAAGAAGAACTGAAATGGACTATGCAATGATACCTGTTTGGGTGTTTTGTTTTGTGAAATGAAAAAGTATTTTACTGCCTGTATTTCTTAAAGGAAAGTGAAAAGGTGAAAAATGAAACCATCTTAAAGTTGATGCTTTATTTTATTTTGGGGGGGGAGGTGTCATGTGAGAATCCCTTTAAGAATAGTGTGTTTTATCAAATGGCTGCAGTGATGTCATGGTGTGGGTTGAGCTGGGCTTTTACTTTTGTTTTGAGTGCCGGGTCAAGGGGCCGCTTGCTGGTCAAGTTACCGTATTGAAAAAACGGTTCCATCCCCATTCAATCTGACTGCCCTCTTTTATCACCAGGTTTTTTCATGTTTTAAAAAAAATAAATTTAGAGTACCCATTAATTTTTTCCAATTCGGGGGCAATTTAGCATGTTCAATCTTGCACATCTTTGGGTTTTGGGGGTGAAACCCACGCAAACACGGGGAGAATGTGCAAACTCCACACGGACAGTGACCCAAAGCCGGGATTAAACCTGGGACCTCGGCGCCGTGAGACTGCAGTGCTACCACTGCGCCACCGTGCTGCCCTTTCTTCATGTTTTTTGGCATGTTGCCACCAATACTAATCCACAAATCCAGGGACATAATATCAAATGTTAATCTTGGATTAGGCAATCAGGTGCCGGACAATCAGGATAAATGAAGGATTAGAAAGTGAGTGGTGCCAGAGCTCGCGGGAAAGCTGCTACTCCTGTACCCACATCATGTGGTTCCACCCTCTAATTCTTTTTATGAAAAGTGTGATTGAATTTTTCTCTACCACATTCTTAGGCAGTGCATTCTAGATTGTCACCACTCTCTGCATAAAAACGTTTATTCCCCAATGTCCTCTTTGGTTTCTTTTGCCAATCACCGTAAATTAATGCCCTCTGGCGTTTTTAATAATTTTCATACAGTGCAAAAGGAGGCCATTTGGCCCATCGAATTGCCACTGACCCCCACCGTATCCCCCGAACCCAGTAACCCCACCTTACCTTTTGGACACTAAGGGGCAACGTAGCATGGTCAATCCACCTAACCTGCGCATCGGAACCAGAGCACCTGAAGGAAACCCATGCAGACATGGGCAGAGAGTGCAAAATTCACACAGTCACCCAAGGCCTGAATTGAACCCGGGTCCCTGGCGTTGAGAGGCAGCAGTGCGAACCTCTGTGCCGCCCCACAGTGGCCCATCCTGTCTACTCTGTACAGGCCCCTTATGATTTTGAACAGCTTTCGTCACATCTCTTCTCAACTATCCCTCCTTTAAGGAAAGTAGCCCCAGCTTCCCCAATCTATCTATGCAACCACGCAATCATCAAAACGGTTCACCATAACTTACTTGCTTTTTTACCCTACACCTGTATTTTGAGGCCCAGCAGTCTGTGTGCCTTATCAACCACTTTCTCAACCTTCAGTGATTTCTCCACTCGCACTCACCCAGATCCATTTACTCTTGTACCCACTTGAGAATTGAATCCTTTATTTTATATTACCATTCTTCGTTCTTCCTACCGCACACCTCTCCACGTGAAATTTCACTGCACATTTCTTTACATCTTCCATGTGTTCCCATTCCACAAACCTTTCTATATCCTCCTGATGTCTGTCACTACCCTCCTCAAAGTTTACAAAACTTCCAAGTTTTGCACCATCTCCATATTGTGAAATCCTGACCTACTTATCCAAGTCAAGGACATATAGATCAAGAAAAGTGAGCTTTGGGGAACCCCACTATATACCTCCCTCCAGTCTGCAACATTAATCCCTGTTCACCGCTACTCTCTGTTTCCTGTCACTTAGCCATTTTCATATTGAGGGTGTCCTTATTCCTTTTATTCGATCGACTTAAACCTTGTTGGCGAGTCTATTGCGTACCACAATATTGAACACTGTTTGAAAGTCCATGTACAATGATAATGAGTTCCAGATTCTAACCACGTGTACCAAGGTACAGTGAAAAGTACAGGCAGATCACTCCATACATGAATACATAGAACACATTATAAATACGCAATGTAAATACATAAATATCGGATGAAGCTATTTTTGAATCTATTGGTGCATGTACTCAAACTTTTGTATCTTCTGCCCAATGGAAGAGGTTGGAAGAGAGAATAACCCGGGTGGAAGGGGTCTTTGATTATGCTGCCCGCTTTCCCAAGGCAGCGGGAGGTGAAGGCAGAGTCCATGGATGGGAGGTGGGCACGTGTGATTGACTAGGTTGTTGCCACGACTCTGTAGTTTCTAATGGTCTTGGGCCGAGCAGCAGCCATACCAAGTTGTGATGCAGCCAGATAGGATGCTTTCTATGGTGCATCTATAAAAGTTGGTAAGAGTCATGTGGACATGCTGAAGTTCCTGAGGAAGTACAGGCGCTGTTGTGCTTTCATGGTTGTATCATTGGTGTCGGTGGACCAGGACAGGTTGTTGGTGATGTTTACATGTAGGAATTAGAAGCTGTCAACCATCTTCACCTTGGCACCTTTGATACAGACAAGGGAATGTATGACACTTCACTTCCTGAAGTCGATGACCAGCTCCTTAGTTTTGCTGACATTGAGGGAGAGATTGTTGTAATTGTACCATGCCACTAGGTTCTCTATCTCTCGCCTGTACTCTGACTTCTCGTTGTTTGAGATTTGACCCACTACAGTTGTGACATCAACAAACTGTCGATGAGAGTTAGAGCTGAATTTTGCCACACAGTATGTGTGTGTGCAAGGAGTATAGTAGGCGACTAAGTACCTAGTCAGTAATTGAGGATTATTGTTTTTTAAAATTAATTTTACAGGATGTGGGTGTCGCTGGTTAGGTCAGCATTTATTTCTCATCCCTAGTTGCCCTTCAGAAGATGGTGGTGAGTTGCCTTCTTGAACCGCTGTAATCCTCAATGTAATTACACCCACTATGCTGTTAGGGAGGGAGTTCCAAGATGTTGGTTCAGCGACAGTGAAGGGATAGCGATATATTCCCAATTCAGGGTGGTGAGTGACTTAGAACATATAGAACATAGAACAATACAGCAGTACAGGCCCTTCGGCCCACGATGTTGCACCGAAACAAAAGCCATCTAACCTACACTATACCATTATCATCCATATGTTTATCCAATAAACTTTTAAATGCCCTCAATGTTGGCGAGTTCACTACTGTAGCAGGTAGGGCATTCCACGGCCTCACTACTCTTTGCGTAAAGAACCTACCTCTGACCTCTGTCCTATATCTATTACCCCTCAGTTTAAAGCTATGTCCCCTCGTGCCAGCCACTTCCATCCGCGGGAGAAGGCTCTCACTGTCCACCCTATCCAACCCCCTGATCATTTTGTATGCCTCTATTAAGTCTCCTCTTAACCTTCTTCTCTCCAACGAAAACAACCTCAAGTCCATCAGCCTTTCCTCATAAGATTTTCCCTCCATACCAGGCAACATCCTGGTAAATCTCCTCTGCACCCGCTCCAAAGCCTCCGCGTCCTTCCTATAACGCGGTGACCAGAACTGTACGCAATACTCCAAATGCGGCCGTAGCAGAGTTCTGTACAGCTGCAACATGACCTCCTGACTCCGGAACTCAATCCCTCTACCAATAAAGGCCAACACTCCATAGGCCTTCTTCACCACCCTATCAACCTGGGTGGCAACTTCTTCTCTACATTAAACTCCATTTGCCACCTCTCAGCCCAGCTCTGCAGCTTATCTATATCCCTCTGTAACCTGCTACATCCTTCCACACTATCGACAACACCACCGACTTTAGTATCGTCTGCAAATTTACTCACCCACCCTTCTGCGCCTTCCTCTAGGTCATTGATAAAAATGACAAACAGCAACGGCCCCAGAACAGATCCTTGTGGTACTCCACTTGTGACTGAACTCTATTCTGAACAATTCCCATCAACCACCACCCTCTGTCTTCTTTCAGCTAGCCAATTTCTGATCCACATCTCTAAATCACCCTCAATCCCCAGCCTCCGTATTTTCTGCAATAGCCTACCGTGGGGAACCTTATCAAACGCTTTGCTGAAATCCATATACACCACATCAACTGCTCTACCCTCGTCTACCTGTTCAGTCACCTTCTCAAAGAACTCGATAAGGTTTGTGAGGCATGACCTACCCTTCACAAAGCCATGCTGACTATCCCTGATCATATTATTCCTATCTAGATGATTATAAATCTTGTCTCTTATAATCCCCTCCAAGACTTTACCCACTACAGACGTGAGGCTCACCGGTCTATAGTTGCCGGGGGACTTGAGGGGGAATCTCCAGGTGGTGGGGTTTCTAAGTACCTGCTGCTCTTTTCCTTCCAGATGGTAGTGGAAGGTGCTGTCCAAGGAACCTTGGTGAGTTCCTGCAGTGCCTCTTGTAGATGGTACACATGGCTGCCAATGTTGGTTGGTGGTGGACGGTTTGAATGTTAGTGGAGGAAGGAGCAACCAAGCAGGCTGCTTTGTCTTGGAGCTTCTTGAATGTTGTTGGAGCTGCACTGATCCCAACAAGTGGAGAGTATTCCATTATACTCCTGACGTGTGCCTTGTAGATGGTGGGCAGGCTTTGGGGGGAGGTTCAGGAGATGAGATACTCGCCATAGGATTCCTAGCCTTTGACCTGCCTTGGTAGCAGTGATAATATGGCCAGTCCAGTTCAGTTTTGGATTAATGGTATCCCCCGAGATGTTGATTGTGGGTGCTTCAGCGATGGTAATTCCATTGAATGTCAAGGTGTGGAGGTTAGATCCTCTCTTTATGAGATGGTCATTGCCTGGCACTTGTGTGGCACAAATGTAACTTGCTGCATTTCAGTCCAAGCCTGGATATTGCCAGGTCTTGCTGCATTTGGACATGGACTGCTTCAGTGGAGGAGGTTTCGTTGTTTATCCTTACTGATTGTGGTCTGTGGGTCAGAAAGTCGAGGATCCAGTTGCAGTGGGTTGAGCCGAGGCCTAGATTTTGGAATTTGGATGTGAGCTTGGCTGGGATTATGGGGCGCGATTCTCCAATCCCGCGCCGGTTGGGAGAATCGCCTGGGTCGCCAAATTTTCCCGCGACGCCGGTCCGACGCCCCCCCCCCCCCCCGCGATTCTCCCAAGCGGCGAGAACGGCCCCGTCAAGTTCCGCGCTGCGCAGGCCGGAGAATCGCCTGAGACACCCAAAATGGCGATTCTCCGGCACCCCCACTATTCTCAGGACCGGATGGGCCGAAGTCCCGACGGCGTGACCCCAGTACACGCCGTCGCCGTTCACACCTGCTATTTAAAGTCGTCAGCCAGTCATGCTGGCTGATGCTGAGCAGGGAGGAGGTGAGCGGACTGTTGCGCACCTCCTGGAGACCGGGTCGGCTTACCTGAGAAGGCTGCGGCCAAAGGGGGTGTGTGGGAGAGTGTGCAGGTGGGAGGGGGGGATGAGGGAGCGGCGTGTAGGTGGGAGGGGGGCTGAGGGAGTGGCGTGCAGGTGGGAGGGGGGGTGAGGGAGAGTGTGCAGGTGTGAGGGGGTGAGGGAGAGTGTGCAGGTGGGAGGGGGGATGAGGGAGCAGTGTGCAGGTGGGAGGGGGGTGAGGGAGAGTGTTCAGGTGGGAGGGCGGTGAGGGAGAGTGTGCAGGTGGGAGGGGGGGATGAGGGAGCAGCGTGCAGGTGGGAGGGGGGTGAGGGAGAGTGTGCAGGTGGGAGGGGGATGAGGGAGAGTGTGCAGGTGGGAGGGGGGATGAGGGAGCGGCGTGCAGGTGGGATGATGGAGCGGCATGCAGGTGGGAGAGGGGTGAGGGAGAGTGTGGATGGTATCGTCCATCCGCGGATGCCACATGTCAGCCGCCCTGATATGGCAGGACGGTGACGAGGACACGGCCGCAGGTTGCCGTGTGGCTGATGGGCACAGGCGAGTGGCACACTGGTGAGGAGGACGGTGTGAACTGACCGTTGGACGCAGACAGTGAACAGATGTTAGGCTGGGTGCGTATCTGCAGCGCGACCATCCCACTGGGGCACACAGGTATGCCATGCAACCCGGCTGGCGAGGTGTGGAAGAACCTTGGTGTAACATGTCGTTACTTGATAACATACTTGATAAGTATGTACCTGTCAGGCAGGGAGGAAGTGGTCGAGCAAGGGAACCGTGCTTTACTAAGGCAGCCGAAACACTTGTCAAGAGGAGGAAGGAGGCTTATGTGAAGATGAGATCTGAAGGTTCAGTAAGGGCGCTCGAGAGTTACAAGTTAGCTAGGAAGGACCTAAAGAGAGAGCTAAGAAGAGCCAGGAGGGAACATGAGAAGTCTTTGGCAGGTAGTTTCAAGGATAACCCTGAAGCTTTCTATAGATATGTCAGGAATAAAAGAATGACTAGGGTAAGAGTAGGGCCAGTCAAGGACAGTAGTGGGAAGTTGTGCTTGGAGTCCGAGGAGATAGGAGAGGTGCTAAATGAATATTTTTCGTCAGTATTCACACAGGAAAAAGATAATGTTGTCGAGGAGAATACTGAGATTCAGGCTACTAGACTAGAAGGGCTTGAGGTTCATAAGGAGGAGGTGTTAACAATTCTGGAAAGGGTGAAAATAGATAAGTCCCCTGGGCCGGATGGGATTTATCCTTGGATTCTCTGGGAAGCTAGGGAGGAGATTGCTGAACCTTTGGCTTTGATCTTTCAGTCATCTTTGTCAACAGGAACAGTGCCAGAAGACTGGAGGATAGCAAATGTTGTCCCCTTGTTCAAGAAGGGAAGTAGAGACAACCCTGGTAACTATAGACCAGTGAGCCTTATTTCTGTTGTGGGCAACATCTTGGAAAGGTTTATAAGAGATAGGGTGTAGAATCATCTGGAAAGGAATAATTTGATTAGACATAGTCAACACGGTTTTGTGAAGGGTAGGTCGTGCCTCACAAACCTTATTGAGTTCTTTGAGAAGGTGACCAAACAGGTGGATGAGGGTAAAGCCGTTGATATGTGTATGGATTTCAGTAAAGCGTTTGATAAGGTTCCCCACGGTAGGCTACTGCAGAAAATACGGAAGCATGGGATTCAGGGAGATTTAGCAGTTTGGATCAGAAATTGGCTAGCTGGAAGAAGACAAAGGGTGGTGGTTGATGGGAAGTGTTCAGACTGGAGTCCAGTTACTAGTGGTGTACCACAAGGATCTGTTTTGGGGCCACTGTTGTTTGTCATTTTTATAAATGACCTGGAGGAGGGCGTAGAAGGATGGGTGAGTAAATTTGCAGATGACACTAAAGTCGGTGGAGTTGTGGACAGTGCGGAAGGATGTTACAAGTTATAGAGGGACATAGATAAGCTGCAGTGCTGGGCTGAGAGGTGGCAAATGGAGTTTAATGCAGAAAAGTGTGAGGTGATTCATTTTGGAAGGAATAACAGGAAGACAGAGTATTGGGCTCATGGTAAGATTCTTGGCAGTGTGGATGAGCAGAGAGATCTCGGTGTCCATGTACATAGATCCCTGAAAGTTGCCACTCAGGTTGAGAGGGTTGTTAAGAAGGCGTACGGTGTGTTAGCTTTTATTGGTAGAGGGATTGAGTTTCAGAGCCATGAGGTCATGTTGCAGCTGTACAAAACTCTAGTGTGGCCGCATTTGGAGTATTGCGTGCAATTCTGGTCGTCGCATTATAGGAAGGATGTGGAAGCATTGGAAAGGGTGCAGAGGAGATTTACCAGAATGTTGCCTGGTATAGAGGGAAGATCTTATGAGGAAAGGCTGAGGGACTTGAGGCTGTTTTCATTAGAGAGAAGAAGGCTAAGAGGTGACTTAATTGAGGCATACAAGATGATCAGAGGATTGGATAGGGTGGACAGTGAGAGCCTTTTTCCTCGGATGGTGATGTCTAGCATGAGGGGACATAGCTTTAAATTGAGGGGTGATAGATATAAGACAGATGTCAGAGGTAGGTTCTTTACTCCGAGAGTAGTAAGGGTGTGGATTGTCCTGCCTGCAACAGTAGTGGACTCGCCAACACTAAGGGTATTCAAATGGTCATTGGATAGACATATGGACGATAAGGGAATAGTGTAGATGGGCTTTAGAGTGGTTTCACAGGACGGCGCAGCATCGAGGGCCGAAGGGCCTGTACTGCGCTGTTATGTTCTATGTCTCTCTGCCCCCCCCCCCCCCCCCCCCCCATCAACCCTCCTGCAGGTCACCATGTATGCCAAGCAGACAGCGATGTTCACTGCCGTGGTTGGAGCCGCAGCTCTGGAGTTTGCCATCTGGCAGCGTAGAGTCACACGGTCCACAGTGGCTGCAGATGCAGCGGTTGCCGGTGCAGCAGAGGGGATGGCTGCGGAGTGACCCGTCATCGCCGCGCAGGCCGCAGGCGCTCAGGATCCGAATGTACAGGGGGATGCCGAGGGGAACATTGACCGCCAGACGGCGAGGAATGCAGAGGAAGTGCTTGGGGGGGAGCAGGAGGAGCAGGAGGATCCACTGATGGTGATGCCAGGGCGCCACAGGCGTCCAGCAAGGCCGAGGGTGTACCGTGACAGAATGTCGTTCGAGGCCCTAACGGACATCACATGCAGGAGGAGACAGCAGGTTCAGCAGGGAGACGGTCGCACGTATATTCCAGCTCGTGGCGCACCTCGCACCACATGGAATGGAAGGAGGACACGCGAAACCAGTCTCCGTCAAGGTGACGGTGGCCCTAAACTTTTATGCGACCGGTTCCTTCCAGGTGCCGAGCGGGGACCTATCCGGGATATCACAGGCATTGGTCCACAGGTGCATCAGGGCTGTCACCGATGCCCTGTACGCCATCGCGGATAGGTACATTCAATTCCCCGAGGACCAAGCACAGCAGGAAGCACGGGCATGTGGATTCGCCAAGGTGGCCGGGATACCGATGGTCCAGGGTGTCATCGATGGTGTGCACGTATCCATGCGCCCGCCTGCAGACAACAGGGAAGTGTTCATGAACAGAAAGGGCGCATACTCCAAGAACATTCAGGTGGTGTGCGACCCCCACATGAAGATCATGCATGTGTGTGCAAAGTACCCCGGGAGTGTACATGACGCCTACATTCTGGCACAGTCGTTCATCCCCGCAATGTTCGATGGATGCCCCCCCCCGGCTGAGGGGCTGGTTGCTGGGCGACAGGGGCTATCCGTTGAGGTCATGGCTGATGACGCCAATACTGAGGCCTCACACCAACGCGGAGAGCCTATACAACGAGGCACATGCAGCGACCAGGGGTGTGGTGGAGCGGTGCTTCGCGCTGCTGAAGATGCGCTTCAGATGCCTGGACCAATCAGGAGGGGCCCTGCAATACCGGCCCGACAGGGTCAGTCGCATAGTTGTGGTCTGCTGTGCGCTGCACAACATTACCATGCAGAGGGGAGATAACCTGGTGGAGGAGTCGGAGGGAGGACCCGACGGCACCGGAGCCAACGCAAACGAGGGGGATGGGGATGAGGATGATGGCGCGCATCAGGGTGGGGGGAGGGGCGCAGGACACAGACACTGCCCGGCTGCTCATTACGTCCAGGAGGCTGCGCGACGGCACCACCGCGGACAGCGGGCACGCGACGCGTTGGTGGCCGCATGGTTCACGCACTGTGGGGGTGGGATTCGCTGAACACTGCCACTTGCACCGTTACTCCTGTACACGGGCACCACATAGCACCCACCACCACCACCCCCTCCGCACCCCCGCACCGCATTCACGGCACCAATACCACATCACCTTACCACTGCGGCACTACGGGATTGCACAACATTGATGATTGCCATGTTGAATGATGACGGCCCGCTCTGCGATGAGCTGTGTGCTCAGATTCGCCAGCCATGGTCTGACTCATGGCTATAGCTGAACCATGCACTCCGGTGGTCACAGCGTTCGTGACGGATATTTCACCACATGCCCGTGGGGTGGCTGGCGTCGGTGTACCGAGGACAACGGTGTCCGATTATGGGAGGCAGGGGGGAAAGGGTCAGCACATCCGGAACAGACCTTGAACCGCTCGTTTACCACTACGCCAATCAGGCACCCTCACGAGCCCCCTGGCACCGGACATAGCACAGCGTCTTACAAGTCAAATTCAACAGTGTGTTTATTCGTGTGGTTAACATAGGTGCCCTACCCACTACAACTAAACTGTGCCATGCACCCGTGCCAACTTCTTGCGTGCCTAACATCTTTGCCTTACGGGCCCTACCACTACGTCTAGGTGTGTTCCCAGATGGTACAGCAGGAGTGGAGGCGGACTGCTGAGAATCACACCCTTCGACATGGCTCCCCGTCGACACACGTTTCCTGGGGCGGCCTGGCTTCGATGGGCGAGGCTGCTCGGCGGGCGTGCTGGATGGCGTTGTGCCACCCTGACCTGCCCGCTCACCACCAGATGCGCCAGGGACGGAACGGGGGGAGGCCGAGTGTACCGGGACATCCCTTGATGGAGCTACCGGGACGGGCCCCAGAACCACCACCTCCCTCGGGGAGCCCGGTGGCCCCCGGGCCTCACTGTGGGATGGAGATGTGCTCGGAGACATGCCCCGTCGCACCACCGACACCTGGCATTGCCAGTCCTGGAGGCCTGCAGCGGTATCGACCACGGTCCGAATGTTCGCCGAGACGGAGCCCAGGGAGTGCCACATTCATGCCAAGGACTGTGCGATCTCAACCTGTGAGTGCGCGATGCCATCCATCACGTGCGCCAGGTGGTCAATGCTCTCTGCGACCGACTGCTGGGACTGTGCTATCGCCTGCTGGGACCGTGCCATGGCATGGTGAGACTTGGCCAGGGCCCCGAGAGCGGTGGCAATGTCCTGTTGGCTCTGTGAGATGCTGTGAGAAGGCAGCCCTCTCCTGGGCCATGGATGACGCGTACACGTTAAGCCCAATGCCTTGCAGAACCTGATCCATGGCCGAAACCCTTTCACCCATTGCCTCCACCGCAGACGCCACCCGTGCGGTGTCGGCCTGGGAGGCTGCGATGAGTGGCACCACTCCCTGCTCCTGGACGCGGATAGACTCCTCCAGCTGCGTGTGCAGGTCCTGGAAGATGGCCCTCATCCCGTTATTCAGTCCCTGGGTGACCACATGCATCGGTTGTCCAGGTGGGTCAATTACATTCAGGAACCCGGGAACCATCTGGGCGGCAGCTGTTTGCTGGGCCTGGGCTGCCCTCCGACCGTCCAACCCCTCAGCTTCTCCAACTCCACCTGCTGTACCGGCTCGGCTGTGGAGTGCGCACCAGACCGTGACCCGGGAGCCTCATCACTTATATGCACAACCGAGGTGAGTGTCTCTGCGATGGTGGATGGTGTGGGAGACAGCAGTGCCGCAAGCCCGAGGTCATCGTCCGTCAGGAAGTCTGGTGTGTACTGGTCCCCCTCATGGTCTGGCGCAAGGTCCATGTGGGCCATGTTGTCTTGGCCTCCAGGTGAATCCAGCGGGTGTGTGGCCGTGATGTGCGCTTCGACATAAATGTCCACCCTGTGCCCCTCACTATTGTCTGTCTCGGTATTCTGAGCGTCCCGGTCCTGCGTCCCAGACTGAGAGGTCTGCCCTCCTGTCCGACCGACTGCCAACCTCTGCCGGCACCCTCATGGCACTTACCCTGGCAGCCCGGGTGAGGTTGTGCAGCTTCTTGCGACACTGCTCCCCGTCCGGGTGGTCTGCCCCACAGCACTGACTGCGGTGCCAACCTCACGCCGGATGGCTGGCGATGCCAACGTCTTGGGCAGAGGGTGTCCCTTCTCCGCTCGGCCTCATCCACCAGGGTGACCAGGTCCGTGTCCCGGAACCTTGGTGCGGCTCGTCGGGGCTCAGCTATCTCCTCTCCTCTCCTCCAGGTCCACTGTGCGGGAATCGCGCCATTTATGACGCAGCGCCGCGTCATTCGGGCGTCGCACGGTGACGACGCGGACTTCGTGACACGCCCCCCCCCCCCCCCCCCCGAGTTTCTCGCGGCCCCGATCCTAGCCCATTTTCGGTCCCTGAATCGGTCGGGATCGGGGCCGTTTTGCGCCGTCGTGAACCTCAACGGCGTTCACGGCGGCGTGGTGTTTGAGGGCGGAGCTTTAGTCAATGAATAGGAGTCCGACAGAGGTGTTCTTGTTGTCGATGAGTGTAAGGCCAGGGGGATATCATCTGCTGTGGACCGGTGGTGGAGGTAGGCAAATTGCAGTGGATCACGGTAGCACAATGGTTAGCACTGTTGCTTCACAGCACCAGGGACCCAGGTTCGATTCCCGACTTGGGTTATTGTCTGTGCGGAGTCAGCATGTTCTCCCTGTGTCTGCGTGGGTTTCCTCCCGAAAGACGTGCTGTTATGTAATTTGGACATTCTGTATTCTCCCTCTTGTGTAGGGCTTTTCACAGTAACTTCATTGCAGTGTTAATGTAAGCCTACTTGTGACAATAAAGATTATTATTATCATCAAGGCAATCTGTAAGGTTGGAGTTGATGTGTCTTATGACTAACCTCTCGAAGCACTTCACAATAATAGATGTCAGTGCCACAGGTCGGTATTCATTGAGGCACATTGCCTGCCTGGTTCTTCTTCAGCACCAGTATGATGGTGGTCTTCTTGAAACTGGTGGGAACCTTGGAATAGAGTAAGAAGAGGTCAAAGGTGCCTGGGAACATACTCGCCGGCTGGGCCACGGTGAATTTGCGTGCTTGACCAGGGACTCCGTCAGGACCCATTGCTTTCCGTGGGTTCACTTTCGAGAAGGCCAATCTAACTTATGAAACCGTGATGGTTAAGTATGGGTGTGTCCAAGGCTGCTGGGGCAGGTGACATTGGTTTGTTGGCTTCCTGTTCAAACCGAGATTAGAATGCATGGAGTTTATTGAGGAGGGGCGCTAAGTTGCCAGAGATTCTTTACTTTGTCGCCCGTTATATTGTTTAAGCCTTGCCACAACCAACGAGAGTTTGTGTCGTTAGTCTGGGACTCTAGCTTAGGCCTGGTATACGGCACAATTCTCCAGCCTTGTTGCATTCTCGCGAGACAAGGCTGGTGAATCGCGGCAGAGGCAGAAAATGAGAACCGCGCCGGGCGCCAAACCATTTGCGATGCAACCGGCCCGCTCCTGTAGGCGAAATAGGGATCTCGCCGACATGTGGTTGGAAACCAATTATCACCAGGAGCCAGCCCATATCCAATGGCCTCCCGTGATTCAGCGGCCTCCCCAGCAAGTGGTCACGCTGGGGCCGATTAGTACTCCTTCTGAAAAATGTGAACCTGGTGGATGGGCTGCTGCAGGGAAACGAGCAGGTGAGCAGCCATCTTCTCTCACAGGCAATGAGCCCGGGGCATTGGGCTCGTGTTCGTGGGGGGGTCGTGGATGTGGGGAGCTAAGGGTATCAAGGCTGGGGGGGCACTGCGGGGCGGTAGGGGGGTGGCGGTGGGGCGGATGTGCATGGCTCCACAATGCCAACCCCTCTATCATGAGTTCCCATAGCGGGGGCAACCCTAACTCCTGCCTGTATGCCCCACCGACCACCCATAACCCCCGCTGACCGCGTAGGCCTCTGTCTGTGCGGCTGAATGCTATTGTTAATAGGGAATTGGCAATCATGGTTAAGAGAGCACTTCACACATCTCAAGTGGATCCCTGTGGATGGGCGGGTCATGTAGCACGTGGGGCTCATTGCCTAGCATCCCAATCACATCTTGATGCATGGCCACTGTGCCTGAACACTGTGGGAGGCAGCACCAAACACGGAGCAGCCAACCACTGAACACCCAAGGGATGGGCCCCAGCCACGGGCATATGTCAGGTGTGTGTGGGCAGGGGATGTCGGGTGGGGGCCGGGGTGAGGGGAGAGAATTGGGCATTGGACTGGTGATCAGCCTGCATCGCAGAACAAAGAATCAAAGGCATCATACCGGTTGCGTAAAGGGTATTTCAGTGTTCCTCGTACACCAGTGCCCCACTATCCTGATGGTGCCTCCTCACTATCCCCCATCCCTCCCCCCCCAACGCACATTCCACTTCTTACCCCCCCACCTACCCTCACCTCCGCCACCCCCCCCCCCCCCCCCCCCCCCCCCCCCCGCGCCCTCAGTGATCCTCGATGTGCTTGACCATTTCTGTGGGAGTTGGTGATGAGCTGTCATTAATTTAAAATGATCATTGAGGAGAGGGATAGCGAGATATTTTCATGGACCACTTTGCCACAAGAAATGGTCGAGGCAGAGGTCATTGCTGATTAAAGGAAAAATTGGATAAATATTTGAAATGCAGAAAGATGCATTGCTATTGAGCCTGGAGTAGGATGGTGTGATTAGTTTAGGAGCTTGGGCAAAGGGCCCATTCAGCCAAAGTGGGCTGGATGACCTCCGTCCGTGCTGTAACCTTCTATAAGTTAGACAGAAACTGATCGACAAAAATGACAGAGACAGATGTGTTTCGGCAGCCTCAAATTCATACTAACTGCGGGGATGTGTTTGTTCAGGCAGCCAATTTTACAGAGGCTAGGATTAAATTATTCACATCACAAAGAGATTAAAAACCTATAAATTGAGGTGAGGCACATAAAAAAGAGGCGACAGTAGAATCACATTGACTGTTGTCTAGCTTCAGTTACTTACCAATTTGACACAGCATTCCTCCCCAGCCAGGCTGACAGTGACAGGTACTTGGCCCCACACACTCTCCATCATTCTGGCATTTCTGCAGACAAATTGCTGCGTATACAAGCAAACGATTGAAAATTTATTCATTAAAAATAGAAAGTCTGTGTCTGAATCCTGCAAATGTGGCGAAATCAAAATCTTGAAGTTAGAAAGTTGTTATTGAGAATCTCAGCCTGTTTCATCGGATTTGAGAAAATTAATGGCTGACTTGGCAAAGGTCTTCAAGGTTATGAGAATTTAGGTAGTGGCACGCTGTATTCACTTGTTGGTGAGACTACAACGAGAGCGCAAAAAGGTTTCAAATAATCGCAAAAAAGAATTAAGGGGAAGATTAAAGGAAGTTTGTGATCACAACATGTGATTAAGATATGGAATTCGCTGCTGCAAAACAGTTATTAAAGCAATTTTTTAGGAAGGGAATTTGAAAAAGACTTCTAATGTAGAGTGAGCAAATTAATTGGATTTTATCAGATGACTCATGTACAGAAATACATTTTTGTAAGTTGGATGGACCTTTCTGTAGTTATCAAATTAAATGAATTTTATCAGTTTCTGCTAATACAATTGCAGTTTTGAAAATCAGAATGAGCTTGATCAAATTCTAAAACAGAAAATGCTGGACAGTCTCAGCAGGTTTGACAGCATCTGTGGAGCGAGAAGGGAGCGAACGTTTCGAGTCTGGATGCCTCTTTATCAAAGCTTTGCCAGAGCTCTAGCTTTGACAAAGAGTCATCCAGCCACAAAACGTTCACTCCCTTCTCGCTCCACAGATGCTGACAAACCTGCTGAAACTGTCCAGCTTTATCTGTTTTTGTCTCAGATTCCAGCATCCGCAGTAATTTGCTTTGATCAGATTCAACTTACGCTCCTACCCAATCCAGGGTACACTTACGTTGATTGCATCGCTTCCCTTTCCACCCTGATGGACAGTCACAAATATCTGGGCTGGCACATTTCCCTCCATTCATGCACATTGGTTCACAGACGCCTGCGCAAAGGAGAATGTGGACAAACATTTCAAATTACAAAAGACCATCTACATCCCAGTGCAGACCGAGGAGCTTTTAGTCTTTTCAGATCTCTCACATTTCCCTGTGATTGGATACTGACCTGTTTATCTGGTATTTGTAATAAAAAAAATAAAAACAGCAAACACAAGATGATCAATGGAATGTCAAAAAAAAGCTTTATTCAGTGATTCCATGCATCTAATTTGGAGCGCCACACCAGGCTGAATTTAATCTTCATTCCAAAGTAGGCAGGAGTTTCATCATAATTTTTAAATGAAGCTGGGAATATCATAACATTCCTTGCATTATTCCTAGGCCTTGGTTGTAATCATGCCCATGTGATGAGTGTCTCAGGTTGTTAGATTCTGACCTCGTTATGAAAGATTTAAGGTCCTAGTGAAAATATTCATTCATTTTAAGATCATTTCTACATTTTTCTTCTGATTCAATTCTTGTCTTTATGAGCCGGAGTGATAATTAACCTGCTGCTATTTTTTTCACTCTCTGTTCATTAATGACAATCCATCCATCTGATTTCTACCTGAAGATCGAGCTATATATATTTGGCAGATTATGAATGGCTATTCGAAAGGGCAAGCTATGATGGCAGATCTGATGGTTCAAGCATGATAGGTTGGATGGTCCTTCACAAGCTTTCCAATCATAGTATGATACCCGACAGGCTGACCAAAGCTTGATTGGTCATATCCACCAAGATGTCACTAATCTATTCAAACAAAATTATGTACCTGTCGTGGCAAAATGTGTTGACATGCTCTGGTGGATTAGCAGAGAATCAGATTTAAGACCGAGATGAGGAGGAATTTCTTCTATCAGAAGTTGGTGAATCTATGGAATCCTTGACTGCAGAGGACTGTAGAAGGTGAGTTGCTAATTATGTTCAAGTCTGAGATAGATTTTTAATCAGTAAGAGAATCAAGGGTTTTGAGGATAAGGCGGGAATGTGGAGTTGAGGATTATCATATCAGATCAGCGTCTCATTGATTTGCAGGTTAATGCAGAAGTTCAAATAGATTTCCGTCTGATAGGAATCAATAATATTTAAATGCTGAAAAAGACAGAGGGAGCATCTACCCATTACCAATCGTGTTGTGAATATCTAGTTCATAATTCATGTTTTGGAATATAATTTAGCTTTGGGAATTATAGTTTCAACTGTAGAGAATGGGGAGGGCATCTAGTTAGGATACTGATAAGCAATCCTGAAGTAAATGCAATTCAAACAAACTGGGAGTTTATTACACTTGAAAGATCAGGAGCCATGTCAATTTAAGGTTAACTGATGGAAATCGGAGATCAGAAAATGGCAGTATAAACCACAGCAGTGGGCTATTGGTAACAAAGAACTTTTTCTGATGTTTTAAGCCGCTGTGCCGTTGTTGCAGGCAGACCCGTGCTTGAGCTGTGGTGGGCAGGGTTGTGGGGTTAATAGAGAAATTTGAGGGTCGCTTAGCCTATCATTAATGTAATGAACTCCATGAAATCTTGTACTTTGGTGAATAGCTGGGACATTAACTCGAAATCAGAGTGAATTCCAGAAAGCGGTGATATACCTTTTGAGTTCATCCCAGGAAAGGTTCAATGAGCCTTAAAGATTTTGTAGGCTAAGGGAAATAGAAAGTAGAACGGAGTTTATAGCATCAGCCTTTATAAGTTATAGCATTAATAGTGCTTACTTGGCTTTTAATTCTTTTTGATGTACAATCAAGTTTATTTTTGTTAACAAATGTGAAATCTGGTGGCGTAGTTCTGTCAGTTAATTAGTGGGGGCTTAGATTTCTTCTTCATATGCTAACAGCCCCGAACAGGATCATTACAATGACCAGAAAGGGAGATAGTGAGCACAGGAGGAGGAAAATGGTCCGAACACTTAAAGCTAAAGGAAGAGCGCTTATTTGTTTAGACAGTAAGGATGGAATAAAAAGAAATGCCTCATGTTTATTACAATTAAAGTATTTGCTTTTATATCAAAAGACAAGCACCAGCTCATTTTTTGTCTTTCCTATGGTTAAAAAAAAAACGATTGAATCTGGCTGTGAAAGATTTTAGCACGAGAGTCAAACTCACTCTTCTGACATCTTCTCCCTGTATAGCCATCAAGACAGGAGCACACATTGTTTCTCATACAGTGACCACCATTCTTACAGGGAGGATTGCAAACAGCTGCAAAGGAAGAGATTGGATTTTAATGTTATCACAAGTACATCCATTCAAACACCTCCTTTGCCATAAAAATGCATTTCAATCAAAGCAATACAGTTATTATTTACACAAATTTCTATTTATTTTACGGATGGGTGGATTTGTTCTGCGGTGCTGAACTGGACTTGCATTGTTCAAGCATGGCTTCACCCTTCCTATTGAAACTCAGGTTTTGATTGGTTGGTGTGTTGGCTGGCCTGACTTTGAAATTTTGAAAGTTTGTTCTGCGAGGCAACGGAAGTCATTTTGAAGGGTGATTTTCCCAGGTGGCTTGTGCCCCTGAAATCGTTCTTACAAACAGCCTCACCATACTTCTGGAAAGGTGCAAGTAAACATTGGATTTCAACAGAAGCTATTCAATGACGTGTCAGCATTTTAAATTCCCACTAGCACCGCAATATGTGGAAATGCTGCACAAGCTGTGTTTTCTGAAACTTGCTGCTACTAAAATAAACCACACAGAATAAGAGAAGGTGAAACCGGGAAGATAAAATTATTTGTTTCTGAATGGGCAGCATGGTAGCACAAGTGGATAGCACTGTGGCTTCACAGCTCCAGGGTCTCAGGTTTGATTCCCTGCTGGGTTGCTGTCTGCGCGGAGTCTGCACGTTCTCCCCGTGTCTGCGTGGGTTTCCTCCGGGTGCTCCGGTTTCCTCCCACAGTCCAAAGATGTGCAGGTTAGGTGGATTGGCCATGATAAATTGCCCTTAGTGTCCAAAAAGGTTAGGAGGGGTTATTGGATTACGGGGATAGGGTCAAAGTGAGGGATTAATGTGGGTTTGTGCAGACCCGATGGGCTGAATGGCCTCCTTCTGCACTTTGTTCTATTTCTATTTAAATTTATTTATGCTTTTCACAAAAAATGAAATGGGCCTAGAATTTGGACTTGACTACACTGGTTTTCTGGACTCAGTCCCTCCGATATCAGCATTAACAGGTGTACAGAATACAGGATCTCAAGCACAAATTGCGTTCAGTGCAACCCAACATTTCACAAGCTTTTGCGTCAGTTTAGAAGCATCATTCTCGGAGCAGGCCGATCCTCAGGATGACATAACCACCATTGGGAATTCCCATTAACTGCATTCAACAGCACGCGTTTGAGGACACTTCTAAAGTTAAGCTCAAATGTTTGCGTGCAAGGACACTAATAATTATATTTTGAAAGTTAATTTTTTTTTAAAGAAAAGAACTCATTACTTTACCCTGACCCTACTAGAAAATAGTTCTGTTTTATTTTCGAAGTATCTTTCAATCATTTAAAATTGTTACTCACACGTGATGGATTAACGCTATGCTCTTGAATGCTTATTTTTTGCGATATACTCCCTTCTAGCCGTATAAATCAAATTTTCAAAGTCACCAATATATCAAGGGATTTAAAAAAAAAATAAGCTGAACAAAAAAGTTTTAAATGTCTGACCGATTTCACTTGTCCGAGGCAGAATTTGCTGATTTGCAAAAAAATAACAGGGTAACAAAGCACTTTTGAAAATTGAAATAATTTTCACCTGAATCGGGATTGCTTTGCGAGTGGAAACTATCCCAGAGCATTTTAAAAACTAAGGTTAATCTTTACAGCAAATTTCCCTTGTTCAAGAGTCTGAGCTAAAAGAGACCTTGGGTCAAAAGTCTAAAAACGGATCACAAGAGGAACATGTTTATTCCAACTTCAGTCAAGAATACGCATTATTTTGTATGTTGAACAGGAAGACATGCAACGCTATCTTTGTGCATCTCTTGGCAGTTAGATCATTTGCAGAAACTCTGTGGTTGCAGAATAGTTGGTGTGAAATAATAATTAAACCCCATAGGGAGAGAACTTACCATTCTGACAGTGGACACCATAGAAACCACGAGGACAGTTACATATGTTGTGTCGTACACAGATTCCACCATTAAGACACACAGGGGTACAAACAGCTGCACAAAATGAGGAATTAATCAGGATATTTAAGTAAAGGATGTAGGATAATGCATGTCACACATTTTGAAAAGGAGAACATAATGCAAAACGAAATCTCACAAATGTTGTTTTTGGGGCGATATTTTAAAAGTTCCATTTGACAGTGCAAATATATGTTCATGTGAGCACAGAAATATACACGTCCAGTTTAATATTCAAGATTCCAATCTATTTACCTGTTTCACAGGAGGGTCCCGACCACCCAGCTTTACATTTGCACACATCAGGGGAAATGCACTTTCCACCATTCTGACAGTGCCTGTTGCAAACCACTGTGAATATAAAAAACCCTCAGTTTCAGTCATGTCCACTGGCGGGAAGAAATTAAGAACAAAGAACAATAAAGCACAGGAACAGGCCTTTGGCCCTCCAAGCCTGTACCAAGCAATGATACCAACTTTTGCCAAAAACCCTCAGCACTTCCTTGTGCCGTATCCCTCTTTACCCATCCTATCCAAGTATTTGTCAAGATGCCTTCTGAACGCCGTTAATGTATCTGTTTCCACAACTTTCCCTGGCAAAGCGTTCCAGGCACTCACCACCCTCTGTGTAAAAAAACCTGCCTCGCACATCTCCTCTAAACTTTGCCTCACAGACTTTAAACCTAAGCCCTCTGGTAACTGACCCTCCACCCTGGGAAAGAGTGCCTGCCCATGCACTCTATCCATGTCCCTCATAATCTTGTAGACCTCTATCAGGTCACCCCTCAACCTCCGTCTTTCTAATGAAAACAGTCCGAGTCTATTCAGCCTCTCCGCATAGCTAACACCCTCCAGACTAGGCAACATCCTGGTAAGCCTCCTCTGCACCCTCTCCAAAGCCTCCACATCCTTCTGGTAGTGTGACGACCAGAATTGTGCGCAATATTCCAAGTGCAGCATTACCAAGGTTCTATGCAATTGTAGCATGACTTGCCAGTTTTTTCCTTGATGCCGGGTCCAATGAAGGCAAGCATTCCGTATGTTTTCTTGACTACCTTGTCCACTTGTGTTGCCACCTTCAAAGATCTGTGGACATGCACTGTGGACGTATCTCTCTGACTTTCTAGATTCTTACGTGTTTTGCCATTTACGGTATATTTCCCCTCTATGATAGACCTACCAAAATGCATTACTGCACATTTTCCCGGATTTAACTCCATTTGCCATTTCTCTGCCCAAGTCTCCAACCTATCTATGTCCTGCTCTATTTTCTGACAATCCTCAACACTATCTGCCACTCCACCAACCTTGGTGTCATCCACAAACTTACTTATCAGACCAGCTACATTTTCCTCCAAATTCTTTATGTATACAACAAACAACAGATGCCCCAGCACAGATCGCTATAGAACACTACTCGTCACAATCTTCCATTCAGAAAAACACCCTTCTACTACGACCCTTTGCCTTCTGTGACCGAGCCAGTTCTGTATCCATCTTACCACCTCACCTCTGATCCCGTGTGACTTCACCTTTTGTACCAGTCTACCATGAGACACCGTGTCAAAGGCTTTAGTGAAGTCCATGTAAACAACATCCATCACCCTCCCCTCACCAATCAACTTTGTAACCTCCTCAAGAAACTCTATCAAGTTAGTGAGGCACAACCTCCCCTTCACAAAACCGTGCTGTCTGTTGCTTATGAGTCCATTTGTTTCCAAATGGGTATAAATCCTGTCCCTGAGAATTCTCTCCAATAATCTACCTACTACCGATGTGAGGCTCACCGGCTTATTTATAGTTTCCAGGATTATCCCTGCTACATTTCTTAAACAACGGTACCACATTAGCTATTCTCCAGTCCTCTGGCATCTCACCTGTAGCCAATGAGGATACAAAGATATCAGTCAAGGCCCCACGATAGTATTGTGGATAGCACAATTGCTTCACAGCTCCATGGTCGCAGGTTCGATTCCCGGCTTGGGTCACTGTCTGTGCGGAGTCTGCACATTTTCCCCGTGTGTGCGTGGGTTTCGTCCGGGTGCTCCGGTTTCCTCCCACAGTCCAAAGATGTGTGGGTTAGGTGGATTGGCCATGCTAAATTGCCCATAGTGTCCAAAATTGCCCTTAGTGTTGGGTGGGGTTACTAGGTTATGGGGATAGGGTGGAGGTGTGGATATTGGGTAGGGTGCTCTTTCCAAGAGCCGGTGCAGACTCGATGGGCCGAATCATAGTATTTAAAGTGCACAAGGAGGCCATACCGTGCTGCCCTGCACTGGCCTCCTTCTGCACAGTAAATTCTATGAAATTCTTTGATTTCAATGCTCCTTTTAAAATTGATATTGGAGTGGCTGTTAACATATATTTAAAAAAATAATCTTTATTGTCACAAGTACGCTTACATTAACAGTGCAATGAAGTTACTGTGAAAAGCCCCTAGTCGCCACATTCCGGCACCTGTTGGGTACACAGAGAGAGAATTCAGAATATACAAATAACCTAACAGCACATCTTTCAGGACTTGTGGGAGGAAATCTGAGCACCCGGAGGTAACCCACGTGGACACAGGGAGAATGTGCAGACTCCATCAGACAGTGACCCAAGCCGGGAATCGAACCTGGGACACTGGAGCTGTGAGGCAACAGTGCTATCCACCGTGCTACCGTGCTGCCCATTTGGTTTCAACCAATGATCCTTTATCCATCAGACATTAATTACAAGGGCATGGAGACAGAGACCTTCAAATCAAAGGCAGGATATCTGTTCCTTTTAGCTACAAAGGACAACAGATTATTGATTCTCGCTATGCTTTTCACAATATTCCTACATCCTTACTGGGAATCTTAGAAAAACAGATGATGCTAATGATGTGCATAACTCATTGTCCTTCGTGCAACAATCTTCAACCTTTTGTTGGAAGGAGTGGGAATTCTGCCTCCAGATGCTGAGAACGTTTGTGTGTTAAGCAGTGAGTTCCTTTCTTTCACAGACACAACATCCACCAGACCCAGGGCAGAGATTGAAGCTATGAATCTCTCAGTTCTTCATGAAGTAAGACTAGAGGTGGAGGATACAAGAGACACTGCAGCAGACAGTGACCATCCCCATGAGCTACTGGCTCTTCCGAGAGTGATGAGGAAGAATCACTTGCAGTACTGAGTGCAGTGCAGAAGGTTCAGAGAGGTGACAAAGCACATTAGAAACGTGAAGAGGGATTGTGTGAAAAGACCGGCGAATAACATAAAGAGAAAACCCAATATCTTTGACAGGCATATAAAACAATAAAAGTGAGGTATCAGGGAGAGTAGGGCTGATTAGGGACCTAAAAGGGAATTTATACATGGGGCCAGGAGGCATTGCTGAGATATGAAATGAATGCTTTGCATCTGTCTTTACCAAGGAGGTAAATGTGACCCAGGGCATGGTGACAGACTTTTCACAGTAACTTCTATCCCTAGAAGAGTTCAAAATTGATTAGGAGGATGTGTTGAATAGACCGTTGGTATTTAAAGACACAAGGCACTAGGACCAGATGAGGTGCATCCAAGGATATTGAAGGAAGTGAGAGTGGAAATTGCAGGGCACTGGCCATAATCTTCCAGTCTTCTCTAGACTCAGGGGAGGTGCTAGAGGACTGCAGAATTGTATATATTATGTCCTTGTTCAAAAAAGGTTGTAAGTACAGCCCAGCAATTACAGGCCTGTCAATCTAACATCAGTGGAAGGGAAGCTTCTCGGAACAATTATTTTGGATAGAATTAGGAGTCACATGGAAACATTTGGATTGATTAGGAGGAGTAAGCATGGGTTTCTAAAGGGGAAATCGTGTTTAACTGACCCCCTGGAGTATTTTGAGGAGATAACAGAAAATGTTGATGAGGGTAATGTTGTTGATGTGCTGTACATAGATTTTCAGAAGGCATTCAGTGCAGTGCCACACAACAGACTTGTGAGAAAAATTATATCTCATAGAATAAAAGGCACAGTCGTAATGTGGATCCAAAAGTGGATGAAGAATAGGAAGTAGAGAGTAATAGTCAATGTATATCTTTTGGGCTGAAGGAAGGTTTGCAGTGGTGTTCCCCAGGGGTCGGCATTAAGACCCTTGCTTTTCCTGATATATATTAATGATATAAATCTTGGTGAGTAGGGGATAATTTCAATATTTGCGGATGACACAAAACTTGGAAGTATTATCAACTTGGAAGTAGATGAGGAGAAACTGTTCTCACTCGTAAAAGGATCAAGAGCAAGAGGGCACAGATTGAAAATGATTTGTAAAAGAAGAGTATATGATGTGAGATAAAACATTTTCACACAACAAGCAGCTATGGGCTGTAATCCTTTGCCTGGAAGTGTGGTGAAGGCAAGTTCAATTGAAAAATTCAAGAGGGTATTAGATGATTACTCTTGAATAGAATCAATGTGCTGAGGTATGGGTAAAAGGCACAAAGCCATTGTTTGGAGAGCTGGTACAGGTACGATGGGCCAAGTGATCTCCTTCCACGCTGTAACAATCCTATGAGTCTGCAATTTCTTGGAAGTTGCGGTTCCGGAAAATGATTCATCTTTCCTGTTGTTGGATGCACCACATGAAGTCTCTGTTGTCTTTTTATAAAAATCAGCGGTGCTTTTTAAAAATTTGTTTACAAGATGTGGGCATCGCTGGTTAGGCCAGCATTTATTGCCCATCCCTAGTTACCCTTCAGAAGTTGGTCGCGAGTTGCCTTCCTGAACTGCTGCAGTCCTTGAAGTGTAGGTACACCCACTGTGCAGTTCGGGAGAGAGTTCTAGGATGTTGCCCCAGTAACAGTGAAGGAATGGCGATATATTTCCACATCATGGTGGTGAGTGACTTCGAAGGGAACCTCCAGGAGGTGGGGTTCCCGGGTATCTGCTGCTCTTGTCCTTCTAGATGGTAGTGGTCGTGGGTTTGGAAGGTGCTGCCCGAGGAACCTTGGTGAGTTGCTGCAGTACATCTTGTAGATGATACACATGGCTGCCACTGTTTGTCGGTCGTGGAGGGTTTAAATGTTTGTGGAAGGGGGAGCAATCAAGCGGGCTGCTTTGTTCTGATGGTGTCGAAATTACAGTTCATAGAGGATCACACTGTTTCATTGATACATAGAAGATAGGAGCAGGAGGAGGCCTTTTGGCCCTTCGAGCCTGCTCCGCCATTCATCACGATCATGGCTGATCATCCAACGCAATAGCCTAATCCTGCTTTCTCCTCATAACCTTTGATCCCATTCTCCCCAAGTGCTATATCCAGCCGCCTCTTGAATATATTCAAAGTTTGAGCATCAACTACTTCCTGTGGTAATGAATTCCACAGGCTCACCACTCTTTGTGTGAGGAAATGTCTCCTTATCTCTGTCCGAAATGATTTACCCTGAATCCTCAGGCTGTGACCCCTGGGGCGAAATTCTCCGTTATCGGCGGAAAGTCCGCCGATCGGCGCAAAAAACGGCGCAAATCCGACTTGCGTCACGTCGGAAAAATGGGTCGTAAGTCTCCGGCCCGAAATGGGCTAGCAGCGACGTAACGGGATCCGCGCTTGCGCAGTGGTTCACGTCGTGCAGCGTCATACGCGCCGCACGGCGTGACGGCTCATAAGGCCGCGCTGCTCCCCCCCACCCGACCGGAACACCCGACTGGAACACCCGACTGGATGGCTGGCCGCCGCTCAGCCCCGAGGTTCGAGTCACGGGATGTGGAGGCGCTCCTGGACGCGGTGGAGCAGAGGAGGGACGCCCTGTATCCCGGGCACGGCCGCAGAGTTGCCCCAAGCCACAGCCGGCGTCTGTGGAGGGAAGTGGCAGAGGCCGTCACCGCTGCAGCCCTGACACCACGGACAGGCACCCAGTGCCACAAGAAGATGAACGACCTCGTCAGAACAGGCAGGGTGAGCCTCCCCCATATCCCCCCTCCCCCATATCCCCCCTCCCCCATATCCCCCCTTCCCCCATATCCCCCCTTCCCCCATATCCCCCCTTCCCCCATATCCCCCCTTCCCCCATATCCCCCCTTCCCCCATATCCCCCATATCCCCCCTCCCCATATCCCCAAGTGAATCCAGCCCTAACCTTAACCTCTGCAATGCACGCGCAACCGATGGCGTGCATTCATATACCTGCCTAACAGTGTTGCCGTTTACCCCCCCCCCCCCCCCACAGGATAAGCGCGCACACAACAATAGGGAGCATGTGTGGACTGGAGGAGGCCCCGCTGATGAGAGGCCACTGACCGAACACGAGGAAAGGGCCCTGGAACTGGCTGGCGGACCTGACGATCGGGAGGTTGCTGATGCAGAGGTCAGGGGCGTAGTAGCAAGTGAGCCACCGACAGCCCATCCCCATATCCCCCCTCCGCTATATCCCCCTCCCCCATATCACCTGATCACTGCCTGATGTCTAACCATGCATGCTTCATTGTGTATCGCAGGACCAAACGTCCAGGCACCCATCCCCGCAGATGCAGACCGCCCGCAGGATGCCCCTCGGAGGCCACGGGAGACGGAGAGACACGAACCCTCCTGCATGCGACGCCCGCAGGATGCCCCTCGGAGGCTACGGGAGACGGAGAGACCCGGATCCTCCAGCATGCGACGCCCGCAGGATGCCCCTCGCACACCACGGGAGACGGAGAGACCCGCACCCTCCAGCATGCGACGCCCGCAGGATGCCCCTCGCACACCACGGGAGATGGAGAGACCTGGAGCAACAGGGAGACGACACCCCCGTCACGTGCGGGAGCGACCACCCAGCGACGAGGGGGGCAGCCACAGGCCCCCGTCACATCCGAGCCAGGACACCACTACCCAGGACACCACTACCCGGGACACCACTACCCGGGACACCACTACCCGGGACACCACTACCCGGGACACCACTACCCGGGACACCACTACCCGGGACAGCACTGCCCAGGACACCCCTACCCGGGACAGCATTACCCAGGAAGACGAAATATCGGACAGTGACTCAGAGTGGATGGGTGGAGACGAACCCCCACCCCAAAGTGCCATGGACTCAGAGTGGGACGAAGAGCACGGCACAACGCCACTGCTGTCACCAACACCCTCCTCCATCGCAGAAACACTCAGCTCGGTTGGGCACTTTAGTGATGAGGCGTCTGGTACACTCACTGGTGCGCACAACACAGCCGTCCCGGTACAGCAGGTGGAGGTAGGAGCAGCAGAGGGGCCGGGCGGTCGGAGGGCAGCCCAGCCCAAGCGAACATCTGCCGCCCAGATGGATCCCGGGTTCCTGGAGTTACCACACCCACACATAGATCCGATGCAACCACCGACCTGGAGACGAGCGAAGAGGGTGACGGGCGGCTTGCGGCGGCTGCAGTCGCAGGTGGAGGAGTCCACCCGCGTCCAGGAGCTGGGAGTGGTGCCGGTCATGCGTGCCACCCAGGCTGACACCGCACGGGTGGCGTCCGCGGTGGAGGCAATGGGTGCGACGGTGTCAGACATGGGGAACGGTTTGCGAGGCCTGGGGCTTTCCGTGCAGGCGGCGTCTGTGGCCCAGGACATGGCTCCCCTCTCACAGGAGGCCATGAGCCAGTGCCAGCGCCAGATGGCAGAGGCGCTAAACGCCATAGCCCAGTCTCTGCAGGCCATGGCCCAGTCTCAGCAGGCCATGGCCCAGTCTCTGCAGGCCATCGCTGAGGGCATCGGCGCCAGTGGCCATGTGCGAGCCGGCGTTGCACTGTCACAGACAGGGTTTGCCAACCCCCTGGGCTCCATGGCTGCAAACCTGCAGACCCCTGTCGATACCAGCACGGGCCTCCAGGACTGGCAGCGCCAGATGTCGGGGGGGGTGTCGGATGGCCAGTCCGTTCGCATCCCCCATCCATGTAGAGGCCTGGGGACCATCGGGCACCCCGAGGGAGGAGGAGGTGGTGTGGTCCGTCCCGGCTCCCCCTGTAGGGGAGGTCCCGGTACACCGTGACACCTCGGACTCCCCCCCACTCTTCCGTCCCAGGTGCATCAGGTGGGCAACGGGCAGGACAGGCTGGCAGCTCGCCATCCCAGTCGCCCGGGCCGCAGCCTGGCCCATCTAGGCCAGGACACCCCAGGAAACGGCCGCCAAAGGGATCCAGTGTCAGAGGGCAGGAATCACAGGAGTCCACCTCCAGTTCTGCTGTACCGTCTGGGGAACCACGTAGACGTAGTCAAAGGGCCCGTAAGGCCAAACAATTAGACACTGAGTAAGTTGGCATGGGTGCAGGGCACAGATGAGTTTTAGGGGCTAGGGCACGTGCATGAACTCCTTTGGTTATTAAAGTCAATGTTACACCTACAGAAGCTGCCTTTGTGCTCTGTCCAAAGTGTGCGGGGGTGTCATGTACGTTGAGCGCAAGTGTGTGTGTGAGGGGTGGTCTTACCTCAGCCCCAGGTGAGTCTGCCCCCTTTCCCCTGGGCCGCCATCAACATCCCCCCGGGCAGAGGACAGGACCGTGCGCTGCAGTGTCACAGCCGCATGCAGGGATGGTCCGGGTGGATGGTGGTACTGTGGCCATGGGTCAGACATAGTCCAACGATGTAGAGCCAGGAGCTCACCGCAGGGCGGGTTGTCATCATCCTCCATGGCCTGCAATAGACACGCGTCCACCCGCAACTGTGTGATCCCGGCCCGTTGTGCCGCAGCTGGACCGGCAATGGGGGGGTGGTGGGTGGTGTGCATGCGGGTGGGGTGGGTGGGGTTGGGGAGGGGGCTGTGGGTGCTGGGTGGGTGGATGGGTGGGTGTTGTGGGTGGTCGGCTGTTGCCATGGTGTGCGGTCTGTGGCCATACTACCCGATTCCCACGCCCATCTAGTCAGTGAAGTGGGCGGCTATCAGTCTGTCCCGTGCCCGCTGGGCCAGCCGGTAACGGTGGACAGCCACCCGCCTGTGTCTACCCCGTCTGCCCTGACCATTACCCCCATCCCCCTCATCTGGGGAGGACTGCGCCTCTTCCTGCTGCTCCTCCACTCCGCCCTCCTCTGCCTGCGGCACATCGCCCCTCTGCTGGGCTATGTTGTGCAGGACGCAGCACACCACAATGATGCGGCCGACCCTATCTGACCGATACTGGAGGGCGCCCCCAGAGAGGTCCAGGCACCTGAAACGCATCTTCAGCACGCCAAAGCACCTCTCTATCACTCCCCTTGTCGCTACATGGGCATCATTGTAGCGGTTCTCCGCCTCATTGCGTGGCCTCCGTATAGGCGTCATCAGCCACGATCGCAATGGGTAGCCCCTGTCGCCCAGCAACCAGCCCCTCAGCCGGGCATGGCGTCCCTCGTACATGCCGGGGATGGATGACCGCGACACCACGTATGAGTCGTGTACACTGCCTGGGTAACGGGTGCAGACGTGCAGGATCATCATGCGGTGGTCGCAGACCACCTGTATGTTCATCGAATAGGTCCCCTTCCTATTGGTGAACACGGCCCTGTTATCTGCAGGTGGCCGCACGGCGACGTGCATCCCATCGATCGCGCCCTGGACCATGGGGAACCCGGCCACGGCAGAGAAGCCCACGGCACGGGCATCTTGGCTGGCCCGGTCCACAGGGAAGCGGATGTAGCGGTGCGCCATGGCATATAGGGCATCTGTCACTGCCCGGATGCACCGATGCACCGATGTCTGCGATATGCCGGACAGGTCCCCACTCGGTGCCTGGAATGACCCCGTTGCATAAAGGTTCAGGGCCACCGTAACCTTGACGGACACGGGGAGAGGGTGTCCCCCGCCAGTGCCTCGCGGTGACAGGTGTGCCAGCAGGTGGCGGGTGTGTGCCACGGTTTCCCGGCTCATCCGGAGTCGTCTCCTGCATTCCCGGTCCGTGAGGTCCTGGTATGACTGCCGGGGCCGGTACACACGGGGCGCCCTCGGGTGCCTCCATTGCCGTGGGGCCGCGACGTCCTCCTCCCCCTCCTCGTCCTGTCGGTCAGGTGTCCCTCCAGCCTGGGCGGCTGCCGCCTGCCCCTCTGCGGCAGCCTGCGCCACCTCTCCGGCACGCTCCTCCTCCTCCTCCTCCTCCTCATCCAGGGCAACATAGACATGAGCGGCTGCCACCACGGCGGCCAACATCGCTGGATGATCGGAAAACATGACGGCCTGGTGGGGGGAGGGGAATGACGACATGTCATCATTGCCCATATCCCCTCCTTCCCCCAGCCAGGTGGCATGGACCGCATGGGTCCAACTGTTGGAGGCTGGCACCTGGCCAGGTGGACCAACTCACTTGCCCTCGCATCCCCCTCCCCGGCACGGACCACCCATCACCCTCCCCGGCATGGACCCCCCCCCCAACCTCCACCCCGGCACGGACCCCCCCCCCCAACCTCCACCCCGGCACGGACCCCCCCCAACCTCCACCCCGGTACGGACCCCCCCCCAACCTCCACCCCGGCACGGACCCCCCCCCAACCTCCACCCCGGCATGGACCCCCCCCCCCAACCTCCACCCCGGCATGGATCCCCCCCCAACCTCCACCCCGGCACGGACCCCCCATCCCCCTCCCCGGCACGGACCCCCCCCCCCAACCTCCACCCCGGCACGGACACCCCCCCCCAACCTCCACCCCGGCACGGATCCCCCCCCAACCTCCACCCCGGCACGGACCCCCCCCCCCAACCTCCACCCCGGCACGGACCCCCCATCCCTCTCCCCGGCACGGACCCCCCATCCCCCTCCCTGGCACGGACCCCCCCCCCAAACTCCACCCCGGCACGGACCCCCCCCACAACCTCCACGCCGGCACGGACCCTCCATCCCACTCCCTGGCACGGACTACAAAATTATGAGGGGCATAGACAGAGTGGATAGTCAGAGGCTTTTCCCCAGGGTAGAGGGGTCAATTACTAGGGGGCATAGGTTTAAGGTGAGAGGGGCAAGGTTTAGAGTAGATGTACGAGGCAAGTTTTTTACGCAGAGGGTAGTGGGTGCCTGGAACTCGCTACTGGAGGAGGTAGTGGAAGCAGGGACGATAGGGACATTTAAGGGGCATCTTGACAAATATATGAATAGGATGGGAATAGAAGGATACGGACCCAGGAAGTGTAGAAGATTGTAGTTTAGTCGGGCAGTATGGTCGGCGCGGGCTTGGAGGGCCGAAGGGCCTGTTCCTGTGCTGTACATTTCTTTGTTCTTTGTTCTTTGGACCCCCCATCTCCCTCCCCGGCACGGACCCCCCATCCCCCTCCCTGGCACGGACCCCACCCCAACCTCGACCCCGGCACGGACCGCCCCCCAACCTCCACCCCGGCACGGACCCCCCCCAACCTCCACCCCGGCACGGACCCCCCCCCAAACTCCACCCCGGCACGGACCCCCCCCATCCCCCTCCCCGGCACAGACCCCCCATCCCCCTCCCCGACACGGACCCCCCCCCAACCTCCACCCCGGCACGGACCCCCCCCAACCTCCACCTCGGCACGGACCCCCCATCCCGGCACGGACCCCCCATCCCCCTCCCCGGCACAGACCCCCCATCCCCCTCCCCGGCACGGACCCCCCCCCCCCCAACCTCCACCCCGGCACGGACCCCCCCCCCCAATCTCCACCCCGGCACAGACCCCCCCCAACCTCCACCCCGGCACGGACCCCCCCCCAACCTCCACCCCGGCACGGACCCCCCCCTAACCTCCACCCCGGCACGGACCCCCCATCCCCCTCCCCGGCACGGACCCCCCCCCAACCTCCAGCCCGGCACGGAACCCCCCCCCCCTAACCTCCACCCCGGCACGGACCCCCCATCCCCCTCCCCGGCACGGACCCCCCCCCCCAACCTCCACCCTGGCACGGAGACCCTCCCCGGCACGGACCCCCCATCGCCCTCCCCGGCACGGACCCCCCATCCCCCGCCCCGGCACGGACACCCCCCCCCCATCCCCCTCCCCGGCACGGACGCCCCCCCAACCTCCACCCCGGCAGGGATCCCCCCCAACCTCCACCCCGGCACAGACCCCCCATCCCCCTGTCCGGCACGGACCCCCCCCAACCTCCACAGACCCCCCATCCCCCTCCCCGGCACGGACCCCCCATCCCCCTCCCAGCACGGACCCCCCCCAACCTCCACCCCGGCACGGACCCCCCCATCCCCCTCCCCGGCACGGACCCCCCCCCAACCTCCACCCCGGCACGGACCCCCCCCCCCAACCTCCACCCCGGCACGGACCCCCCCCAACCTCCACCCCGGTACGGACCCCCCCCAACCTCCACCGACACGGACCCCCCCCCCAACCTCCACCACGGCACGGACCCACCATCCCCCTCCCCGGCACGGATCCCTCCCCCCCCAACCTCCACCCGGCACGGACCCCCCCCCAACCTCCACCCCGGCACGGACCCCCCCCCCAACCTCCACCCCGGCACGGATCCCCCCAACCTCCGCCCCGGCACGGACCCTCCCCCCCAACCTCCACCCCGGCACGGATCTCCCCCCAACCTCCACCCCGGCACGGACCCCGCCCCCCCAACCTCCACCCCGGCACGGACCCCCCCCCCCCCCCAACCTCCACCCTGGCACGGACCCCCCCATCCCTCTCCCCGGCACGGACCCCCCATCCCCCTCCCTGGCACGGACCCCCCCCCCAAACTCCACCCCGGCACGGACCCCCCCCTCCATCCCCCTCCCTGGCACGGACCCCCCATCCCCCTCCCCGGCACGGACCCCCCATCCCCCTCCCTGGCACGGACCCCACCCCAACCTCCACCCCGGCACGGACCCCCCCCCCCCAAACTCCACCCCGGCACGGACCCCCCCCCAACCCCTCCCCGGCACAGACCCTCCATCCCCCTCCCCGGCACGGACCCCCCCCAACCTCCACCCCAGCACGGACCCCCCCCAACCTCCACCTCGGCACGGACCCCCCATCCCCCACCCCGGCACGGACCCCCCATCCCCCTCCCCGGCACAGACCCCCCATCCCCCTCCCCGGCACGGACCCCCTCCCCCAACCTCCACCCCGGCACGGACCCCCCCCATCCCCCTCCCCGGCACGGACCCCCCCCATCCCCCTCCCCGGCACGGACCCCCCCCCAACCTCCACCCCGGCACGGACCCTCCCCCCCCCAACCTCCACCCCGGCACGGACCCCCCCCCAACCTCCACCCCGGCACGGACCCCCCCATCCATCTCCCCGGCACGGGACCCCCCCATCCCCCTCCCTGGCACGGAACCCCCCCAACCTCCACCCCGGCACGGACCCCCCCCAACCCCCTCCCCGGCACGGACCCCCCATCCCCCTCCCCGGCACGGACCCCCCATCCCCCTCCCCGGCACGGACCCCCCATCCCCCTCCCCGGCACGGACCCCCCCCCAACCTCCACCCCGGCACGGACCCCCCCGCAACCTCCACCCCGGCACGGAACCCCCCCCCCAACCTCCACCCCGGCACGGACCCCCCCCATCCCCCTCCCCGGCACGAACCCCCTCCCGGCACTCCCCCGGAGCCCAGCCTACTCTAACACCCCCCCCCCCCCGCCGCACACACACACACAACCCGAGACACACCTCTCCTCACGCATTCAGACTGCGGCCACGCCATCGCCTGCCCAGAGCCAACCCCCCAGGCCGTCACTCACCTCCACGCTGGTCGGCGTGAACCTGGAGCACAGGGTCACGCCGATGAAAAGGAGGTTTAATTTACGTCGACGTGAACGGTCATCACGTCGACGGGACTTCGGCCCATCCGGGAGGGAGAATATCGGCAGGCCGAAAATCGGCTGCCTTGCGCAGACCCGTGACATTCTCCGACGGCAGTGGCGACATTAACTCCTCGCCGACTTTTCTCCCTTCGGAGACTTCGGCAACCGGCGGGGGCGGGATTCAGGGCGGCCAACGGCCATTCCCCGTCCCTCTGGGGGGTCGGAGAATGACGCCCCTGGTTCTGGACACACCCATCATTGGTAACATCTTCCCTGCATCTACCCTGTCTAGTCCTGTTAGAATTTTATAAGTCTCTATGAGATCCACCCTCATTCTTCTGAACTCCAGTGAGAATAATCTCAACCGAGTCAATCTCTCCACATATGACAGTCCCGCCATCCCTGGAATTAGTCTGGTAAACATTTGCTGCACTCCGTCGAGAGCAAGAACATCCTTCCTCAGAGTAGGAGACCAAAACTGCACACAATACTCCAAGTGTGGCCTCACCAAGGTCCTGTAAAATTGAAGCAACACATCCCTGCTTCTATACTCGAAACCTCTTGCAATGAAGGCCAACATACCATTCGTCTTCTTTGTCATGATCTGCAAACATGCAACCAATGAACACTCAGAATAGGACACAACCAATGGGCAGTCAGGATACTCCGAGGTGGCATCACCACAAGGGGGCATGACATAAACACTATAAAAGGGATGAGGCACTCACACCCTGCGTCTTTCCACAGACATCTAGAGAGTTAGACAGGGTTGATCAGCAGCATCACACCCCAGCGCGTGGCTTAGAGCAAGCTGGTACAGTTAGACTGAGTTACTACAGTTAGATTAGCAGAGAGTCGAACTCCTTTGAGAACTGTGTTAATCGTTCAAAAAACACGTTGAACTCATTTCAGAGTCTGGAGCATCCTTTAGTTAAGACTTCATCAAGTAGCAGCCTGTGTTATCTGAAGCAGCATAACACAACATTCTTTACCGCCTGCTGCACCTGCATGCATACCTTCAGCGAATGGCGCACAGTTCAGAGCGGGTCCCTTCCCAGGGTGAAATTGAATTGACACCCATACCGAAGGCCCAGCTGCAAGTCATCTATTCAGAGCTGGTGATCAGCACAGAAGCTGTTGCACAATCTTTAGCACTGAGGGCTGCAGAAACCTATATAGCAATCTTGTCCTTTATTTGATTGTCTGCAGGACATTGCTCACATCACAGATGATAAAGCTTTAATGTCTCCGCATTCTCGGCAATTCTTCCCATTGCCCAAAGTAGGACAATCTCACACAGAGAGAAGTATGGCTCTCCTACCATTGTCTACAGAAAATTGACGGTCCTCCTGGGAAAAAAACCTCATTGCCTGAAAGGGTGGTTGAGTCAGAAATACTATTAACATCTAAGAAATATTTAGATACACACTTGCACTGCCTTAACCTCCAGGGCTATGGGCCAAGTGCTGGAAAATGGGATCAGTATAGTCAAATGTTTGTTGACCAGCATGGACACAATAGGCTGAATGGCCTACTCTCTGCTGTAAATGTCTATGAATTAATAATCTATTGGGAAACCAGCTCTTCTTTTCCTGGCAGTCTTACAGGAAATTATTTGTCTTTTCCTTCATTGTCTAAGTTCATTGCGATCTCAGATCTTCAGTGACTTTTCACTCTTTGATAAAACAGTGAAGGTACAGCGATGACAGTGTTCCTAAGAGTTGAAGATCATTCCTCTTCTGAAGCTTCTTTCGAGGGGACAGCAATTCTTCAGCGTATCCTGAGTTCTTCTCTTCTCATTCCAGAGGATACAAAGATCAATTCTTCTCCATCTTCTCTTTTGAATCAGCCTTTTGTTGAAAAGCCTTTTGTTGTCCTTGCGCTTCAGTCATTCTGAAACCTCCAATCTGCTTCGCAGCTATGCAGACCCCAATGTTGGTAAAGTGGTTTCCTATTCTGCAGATGATGATATCCTAAATGATGCAGAAGGAAAGTCCCCAAGCCGTTTTCCCTTCGGGTCAGGAATACTGTGGAAGATTCAATCCCCCCAGCACTGTGACTTGGGGAGGGGAAGAGTGGGAGTTGGAGTGGAGTTGGGTTTGTCGCTGTAAAAATTGTGTTACAAAAATGAAATAGAACATAGAACATACAGTGCAGAAGGAGGCCATTCGGCCCATCGAGTCTGCACCACCCAACTTAAGCCCTCACTTCCATCATATCCCTGTAACCCAAATACAAATAGTGAAAGACATCAGGTGGGGTTTTCTGGCCCTGGCACCAGCAGCGAGGGAAAAATTGGGGAGCTTACCTCTTTCTAAATTTTTCCGTTTCCCCTGCAATGATGCCTGCCACTGGCAGGACTGGAAAACCCCAGCAATAGTTTCATGTTGTCGTTCGAAAAGTAGGATAGTATGTTTGGGGGAGGTGTAGTATTAGGGATTCACAGATGGGATATGCTCGTGTATGACATGGATGATGATGTCTCACTAACACTAGTCAGTCATGTTTTAAACCCTTGGGAGAGGTTGAAATCACGCCTAAGTGCTTCGTGCCTATTCTGTAACCTGTTTCGAAATGGTACTAATAAAGAAGTGTCACGCATATTCCAGAGTATGCCTACAGTCTAAGAATCAAGTCCCATGCCTGGAGTACAAGACAGAAGGAACCAAGCTCAGAAAAAGGTTTTTAGCTCAAAACAGTCTTTTCCATATATCTAGTCTGCCAATTAGTCAAAGATTTTCTGATCTTGTTGCTGGCTTAAAGCTATATTGGGGTAATGACAAAAATTATTCCACCCCAGAGTACTTAAGGGCAGACAGGTGATGTATCACAAAGGAGCAGAATGGCTGAGAACTGATATGTAATAAATGCCAGGGTCACAATTTGATAGAATACAACATTTTGAAAAGAGTATATGATTTTCACATTATCCTCTCCTTAACGAAGCCTATCTTACATAAAATTTCTTAATGCAATGTTTTTGTTGTGCAGAATAATAGCAAACTAAATAATGCACTTACTTGTTTCGCACCTTGGACCCACAAACCCATAATGGCAAGAGCAGGTATTTCTGGTTATGCAAGATCCACCATGTTCACATGGTGGAATGCAGAGCACTGCATTTAGAATAAAAAAATCATTAGTAGAGCATGAGTGTGAACCTCGACTTGCATTATATTGTTACACAGCTCATCAGCATCGCTAACTTCATCAGTGTAATAGACTAGAACAGATGCTGCATCTTATCTTTGATAGCCTTTTAGTTGCCTGTTGAAATATCCAGTCAATTGTTAAGGGAATCAATTTGGAGAAAACATTTTGTCACTAATAAGGTGATCTCAAAATATTTTTTAAAAACGTTATTTTCAGCTGAAGGGAGTGAAATAACTCCTTCCACCACTGGCGCGTACAGGCAGCAGGATGTACCATTGATAAAATGCACTGCAGCAACTCGCCAAATTTCTTTTGACAGCATCTTTGAAACCCGCAAGCTCTACCACCTGGAAGAGCAAGGGCAGCAGTTGCAACGGGAACACCAAGTTCTCCTCTAATTTCCCCAAAACCATTTCTCTGTGGATACTAATTTCCTTCAGCTCCTCACTAAAACTTGTGCTTCTCAGAATTTCCGGTACATTATTCATGTCTTCCTTTGTGAAGGCAGAAGCAAAGTATAAATTTAGTTCCTCAGCTATTTCTTTGTTTCATGTTATGAATTTCCCTGTTTCTGGCCGTAAGAGGCCTATATTCATTTTTACCAATCTTTTCCTCTTTCCATGCCTATAGAAAGTTTAACAGTCAGTTTTTAATGTTCCGTGCTAGCTTACTTTCATAATATATTTTCCCCTTCTTAATTAATCTCTTGGTACACCTTTGCTGAATTTTAAACTATTCCCAATCCTCAGGTTTATTGCTTTCTCTTGCTAATTTGTATGCCTCTTCTTTGAATCTAATACCATCTCTAATTTCCTTTGTAAACCATGGCTTGGCCACAGTTCCCTTTCTACTCTTGCGCCAAATAGGAATAAACAACTTTTGGAGTTCACCGATTTGTTCCTTGAATGCCTGCCATTGCCTGTACGCTGTCACCCCTATCAGTAATATTTCCCAGTCCATCAGAGCCAGCTCATACCATCAGAGTTACCTTTAATGAGATTCAGGACCCTGGTCTCAGAGTCAACTACCTCACTGTCCACGTTGATGAAGAATTCTATCATATTATGGTCACTCATCCCCAAGGGTTCTCTCTCAACTGGATTGCTAACTAATCCTTTCTCATTGCAAAACACCATGTCCAAGATGGCCTGTTCCCTTGTTGGTTCATCAATGTATTGGTCCAGAAATTCCTCCTCTATTGTAGTGTGACTAATTTGACTCATCCAATCTACGTGCAGATTAAAATCACCCATAATCATAGATGTTCCTTTATCACATGCATCTCCAACTTCCTGTCTAATGCAAGGTACATCTAATCCTAGGTACATTTAAAGCATCCAATTAAAGACAACCTTATTTCCTAGTTTTCTTTGGATTTTGTTATCCTTTCTTGGGATGTGCGCTTCGCCGGCTAGGCCAGCATTTGTTATCCATTCCTAATTGCCCTTGAACTGAGTGGCTTGCTAGGCCATTTCAAAGGGGGGCAGTTAAAAGTCAATCACATCGCTGGCTCTTAACTGCAATGATATATCTGCACTGACAAATGGTGAAAGGAGCAAAGTGAATTCAGAACAACCAACAGAAAAGACAACAGAATACACAGAAGTCAAAAAGGTAAAAGCGTTCATTACTGTATCAGACTCAGCTGCTCTACATCAATAGCCAAGCCTCTTGGCACTCATACAGTTTGCTGGCTTTGTCTATGTCAGAAACACAGTGATGTGTGTAAGATTACTGTATTGGTGAATGAGTTGTACCAAGGTCAGTCAAGCTGCTGGTGGCAAAATAATGAACACATTCCAAAATAACAATCGTCCTTACTTTCATTATTTCCATTTGTTCACGTTTTACTTCTTGTGCCTGTTTGTACCTGAATTAATGCACATTTTGTACTGAATATGCTGTCAATTAAATTCTACAATTTTCAAAACTGCAGGTTTATAAGGATAGTTACTCTCTTATTGTTAATGATCTGGTCGCGGAAACATAAAACCTACCCAAAACACCTATCATTAGCTGATTGAGTCACAGAAAGAATCTTTGGATTCTTGTGGTTAAGGCATTTTTTGGAATAACACTTCACCCTCAGTTTTTGCATTCTCTGTCAAAGGGATAAAAACTTGCAAACCTTCAGACAGAGCTGCAACAGCAGACACAACATTCCCAAAGCTCAGATTTTGAACTCCTTGTAAGGACAATTCATAAACTTGGGGCTGGACTTCTTAGATGGTGGGATTTTTTTCTGACCCGCCACTGAAAAAGTTGGCAGGCAACACACCACTATTTTGTGTGGCTGCCCTGCAGCCAGTTATTGCTCTTCCGCTTCCATCTCGGAAAGAATTCCTGCTTCAGAGTAATTATGTCCCTCCTGTAATGTGGTGACCAGAAGTGTACACAAATGGCAGCTGTGGCATAACCAGCATTTTATCCAGTATCAGCATGCCATAATTGCTTTTGTATTCCACCTCATCCAATAATGGAAAGCATTCTTTATGCTTTTTTGACCTGTATAGGCTTGGATGGCTGAAGGGCCTGTTCCTGTGCTGTATTACATAGATACATAGAAGATAGGAGCAGGATGAGGCTTTTCGGCCCTTCGAGCCTGCTCCGTCATTTATCACAATCATAGCTGATCATCCAACTCAATAGCCTAATCCTGCTTCCTCCCCAGCCTTTGATCCCATTCTCCCCAAGTATTGTTTTTGTTCTCCCTTTACTACCTTAGTCACCTGTGCTGCTACCTTCAGAGTGACTCCAAAGTCTCTCATTATAGGGGTCAGCTCGGGGCTGAGCGGGCTATCCACCCGACATGCCCCCTGCCATTGGATGGGGGGGGGCATAAAATCCAGCCTCATTGCCCATCCGATAAAGATAAAAGCATGATCTTTTGGGCAGATCGGGATGTTGATTTCATGATTGGGAGCTTTATGTGTTATTGTGTACTATGGAGAAAGGAAAGCAACAGATGGAATATTAGTATAGGGAAAGAGGGAAAGGGAGACTTTTAATGCAATCGGCAGATTTGGAGGTTATAAGATATTCCGCATAGGAATTGCATGAATATCTCTTGTAATCGGTTAGTCCTCTGCATCTTTTTCAGTCTGCTGTCGTACCTCAGACTGACCGCTTAACCTCACCACCTCACCCAACCTTATTATAGTTGCACACAACAATTCTCAGATTCTCAGAACCCCAGATAGGCTGTACGGTAGGATATAGAACATAGAACGATACAGCGCAGTACAGGCCCTTCGGCCCACGATGTTGCATCGAAACAAAAGCCATCTAACCTACATTATGCCATTATCATCCATGTGTTTATCCAATAAACTTTTAAATGCCCTCAATGTTGGCGAGTTCACTACTGTTGCAGGTAGGGCATTCCACGGCCTCACTACTCTTTGCGTAAAGAACCTACCTCTGACCTCTGTCCTATATCTATTACCCCTCAGTTTAAAGCTATGTCCCCTCGTGCCAGCCATTTCCATCCGCGGGAGAAGGCTCTCACTGTCCACCCTATCTAACCCCCTGATCATTTTGTATGCCTCTATTAAGTCTCATCTTAACCTTCTTCTCTCCAATGAAAACAACCTCAAGTCCATCAGCCTTTCCTCATAAGATTTTCCCTCCATACCAGGCAACATCCTGGTAAATCTCCTCTGCACCCGCTCCAAAGCCTCCACGTCCTTCCTATAATGCGGTGACCAGAACTGTACGCAATACTCCAAATGCGGCCGTACCAGAGTTTTGTACAGCTGCAACATGACCTCCCGACTCCGGAACTCAATCCCTCTACCAATAAAGGCCAACACTCCATAGGCCTTCTTCACAACCCTATCAACCTGGGTGGCAAATTTCAGGGATCTATGTACATGGACACCTAGATCCCTCTGCTCATCCACACTTCCAAGAACTTTACCATTAGCCAAATATTCCGCATTCCTGTTATTCCTTCCAAAGTGAATCACCTCACACTTCTCTACATTAAACTCCATTTGTCACCTCTCGGCCCAGCTCTGCAGCTTATCTATATCCCTCTGTAACCTGCTACATCCTTCCACACTGTCGACAACACCACCGACTTTAGTGTCGTCTGCAAATTTACTCACCCACCCTTCTGCGCCTTCCTCTAGGTCATTGATAAAAATGACAAACAGCAACGGCCCCAGAACAGATCCTTGTGGTACGCCACTTGTAACTGAACTCCATTCTGAACATTTCCCATCAACCACCACCCTCTGTCTTCTTTCAGCTAGCCAATTCCTGATCCACATCTCTAAATCACCCTCAATCCCCAGCCTCCGTATTTTCTGCAATAGCCTACCGTGGGGAACCTTATCAAACGCTTTACTGAAATCCATATACACCACATTAACTGCTCTACCCTCGTCTACCTGTTCAGTCACCTTCTCAAAGAACTCGATAAGGTTTGTGAGGCATGACCTACCCTTCACAAAGCCATGCTGACTATCCCTGATCATATTATTCCTATCTAGATGATTATAAATCTTATAATCCCCTCCAAGACTTTACCCACTACAGACGTGAGGCTCACCGGTCTATAGTTGCCGGGGTTCTCTGCTCCCCTTTTTGAACAAAGGGACCACATTTGCTATCCTCCAGTCCTCTGGCACTATTCCTGTAGCCAATGATGACATAAAAATCAAAGCCAAAGGTCCAGCAATCTCTTCCCTGGCCTCCCAGAGAATCCTAGGATAAATCCCATCAGGCCCCGGGGACTTATCTATTTTCAGCCTGTCCAGAATTGCCAACTCCTCTTCCCTACGTTCCTCAATGCCATCTATTCTAATAGCCTGGGTCTCAGCATTCTCCTCCACAACATTATCTTTTTCCTGAGTGAATACTGACGAAAAATATTCATTTAGTATCTCGCCTATCTCTTCAGACTCCACACACAACTTCCCATCCCTGTCCTTGACTGGTCCTACTCTTTCCCTAGTCATTCGCTTATTCCTGACATACCTATAGAAAGCTTTTGGGTTTTCCTTGATCCTACCTGCCAAATACTTCTCATGTCCCCTCCTTGCTCGTCTTAGCTCTCTCTTTAGATCCTTCCTCGCTACCTTGTAACTATCCATCGCCCCAACTGAAACTTCACACCTCATCTTCACATAGGCCTCCTTCTTCCTCTTAACAAGAGATTCCACTTCTTTGGTAAACCACGGTTCCCTCGCTCTACGCCTTCCTCCCTGTCTGACCGGTACATACTTATCAAGAACACGCAGTAGCTGATCCTTGAACCAGCTCCACTTATCCAGTGTGCCCAACACTTGCAGCCTACTTCTCCACCCTACGTCTAATGGCATCATAATTGCCCTTCCCCCAGCTATAACTCTTGCCCTGCGGTGTATACTTATCCCTTTCCATCATTAACGTAAACGTCACCGAATTGTGGTCACTGTCCCCAAAGTGCTCTCCTACCTCCAAATCCAACACCTGGCCTGGTTCATTACCCAAAACCAAATCCAACGTGGCCTCACCTCCTGTTGGCCTGTCAACATATTGTGTCAGGAAACCCTCCTGCACACACTGTACAAAAAACAACCCATCTAATGTACTCGAACTATATCTCTTCCAGTCAATATTTGGAAAGTTAAAGTCTCCCATAATAACTACCCTGTTACTTTCGCTCTTCTCCAGGATCATCCTCGCCATCCTTTCCTCTACATCCCTAGAACTATTTGGAGGCCTATAGAAAACTCCCAACAGGGTGACCTCTCCTTTCCTGTTTCTAACCTCAGCCCATACTACCTCGGAAGAAGAGTCCCCATCTAGCATCCTCTCCGCCACCGTAATACTGCTCTTGACTAGCAGCGCCACACCTCCCCCTCTTTTGCCTCCTTCTCTGAGCTTACTAAAACACCTAAACCCCGGAACCTGCAACATCCATTCATGTCCCAACTCTATCCATGTCTCCGAAATGGCCACAACATCGAAGTCCCAGGTACCAACCCATGCTGCCAGTTCCCCTACCTTATTTCGTATACTCCTGGCATTGAAGTAGACACACTTCAAACCACCTACCTGAACACTGGCCCCCTCCTGCGACGTCAAATCTGTGCTCCTGACCTCTATACTCTCATTCTCCCTTACCCAAAAACTACAATCCAGGTTCCCATGCCCCTGCTGCATTAGTTTAAACCCCCCCAAAGAGCACTAACAAATCTCCACCCCAGGATATTTGTGCCCCTCAGGTTCAGATGTAGACCATCCTGTCTGTAGAGGTCCCACCTTCCCCAGAAAGAGCCCCAGTTATCCAGAAATCTGAATCCCTCCCGCCTGCACCATCCCTGTAGCCACGTGTTTAATTGCTCTCTCTCCCTATTCCTCATCTCACTATCACGTGGCACGGGCAACAACCCAGAGATAACAACTCTGTTTGTTCTAGTTCTGAGCTTCCATCCTAGCTCCCTGAAAGCCTGCCTGACATCCTTGTCCCCTTTCCTACCTATGTCGTTAGTGCCAATGTGGACCACGACTTGGGGCTGCTCCCCCTCCCCCTTAAGCACCCGGAAAACACGATCCGAGACATCACGTACCCTTGCACCTGGGAGGCAACATACCAAACGTGAGTCTCTCACGCTCCCACAAAATCTCCTATCTGTGCCCCTGACTATCGAGTCCCCAATTACTAATGCTCTGCTCCTCTCCCCCCTTCCCTTCTGAGCAACAGGGACAGACTCCGTGGTCATATCCGAGGTCAATCTGAATAACTTCAATCTGCAAATAGTGTGCTTAATCAATGGTGAGTGTATGGATCTAGTTAAGAGTGCTACGCCACAGCTGCAGAAGTAAGTCTCGATCATCCAGGATCTAAAGTGTTATGATCGAAACGTGTTGGTGGGGTATGTTGGACTGCTTCTTCCTATTCTTGCAAAGCAAAGATATAATGGGAACCCATGGTTCTCGGTTAGAAAGGGGGATATGGGCTGGGGGGTTGGCATATTTGGTGTGATTGCGGGTGGATAGCTGGTGGGTGTTAACTATGACAAACCAGCAGCAAAATCCGCAGGAAAAGTAAAAGTAAGGCTTGGAATTCAAGTTTCTGTGAATCCTCCCAATCTTTGTATTAGCCCCCCCTAGCACGCAGCAACACCGACAGATGCACAAGTGGACAGGCACACAACATATATCACTTCTGGTAGGTGGACAGGAGACCAAACAAATTGCTCCTACCATCTTCACAGGTCAGGCCATTGTATCCACGAAGACACTCACACACATCTGGTTTGATGCATTTTCCTCTGTTTTTGCAGTCAGGCCGGCAAATCGCTAATAAAGACAAGCGAACTTACGATCAGTGTTTGCAGGATAAAATATTCCGCAGCCATTCAGTGGTAGGCAGTAACATTGCAAAGTTGCATAATTCAAACAAGGACGCTTTATACAGGTTCTTTTTTACGCAGAGTTCATACCTATGTGGCAGTTATACCCAGTGTAGCCAGGCTTGCAACGGCACGTGTTGGGGGCTGCACATTCCATGTTCTTCCCACAAGGGTACCTGCATATGGCTAATAAACATCATAGTTGTTAGTTGGGCCCGTCATTTTGTTTTTAAACATCAAGCATGATTGTTATTCCTGTCACATCAGTCAGAATAGTCACTGATAGCAGGTGGCACAATGAAGGCAAGCAAGCAGTCCTGACTCAGCAGGATTTTTTGTGGAGAAAAGGCAAGCACAATGCTGAAAAGAATTAAGTGGAAGAGAGTGCAATAAGGGGGATAGGATAAAGATGCATACAGTAAACTTGGATGGGCCAGAGATCATAGTGGATAGAAATTTCAGGTGTCGTTGGGACGTAGTCGCTAAACTGAGATTGGCCATGGCGTATTCCATTCTACATTAATTCTAAACTATTTAAAAAAATATTCTTGGCTTTATATCAAGGTACAGATACGAGCAGCAATTTCTCATGTTCCGAGTCACATCTCACAACAGTTTACAAGCTGGTGGGCACTGAGCAGAAAGGGTTAGTGGGAAAAGGAACAGTTGGGATTGGGGAAAGTGTGCTCAATGATAAAGGCATTGGGGGATGTTTGAAAAATTGTGAGGGGAGTGAGAAGTTGAGCTGCTGAGAGAGGAAAGAAACTCCAGATGGTGGGATCACAGTGGCCAAGGGAAAAACTACCAGCGATGGAACTGAGTGAACAGGGAATAAACAATCTGCCAGTTTTAAAGAAGCAGGGTGTTCATATAGAAGCAAATAGCTGTCTATCTTGGAAGTATGGTCATACAAGATCATGGAGGGTAAGCACTTATTTCTACAGTTTCCAAACCACATTTGTGGATTTTACACTAGCTGTATGGAAAGCAATATTTACATCACGGTTGTGATCTCTAGGAATTCCCTTCAACAATTTGCAGTGAATTGCAGTCAATGCATTTACCTTTACATGTAACACCATCACCAATGTATCCAAAAGGACATCGCCCACATTTAAAGCTTCCAAACTGTGTGGGCTCACAGGGGACTCCATTAAAGCAAGGCATGTCAGCACAGGTCACCTTTTTCTCAGTGGGAACCAACTCGTTACTGATGTGGCTGATGGAAACGGCTTGAGACGCTGTCACAGCTCGCAGTCCAGAGGCAGCAGGTCTCCGAAACATGGTTGTCTTTTGTAGAATTTTGGGTTGAACAGCAATCTGAGATATGGTTCCAGAGTTGAGGGCAGCGGTACCTGTGATAGTAGTGGCAATGTCCTGTGATGAAGTGTAAATGGAAGAAGACAATCCCAAAGTCGTGTATGGCCTATCTGATTTGGGAGCTGGAAGTAGTTTTGCTTTAGTAACCGCTTTATCCACTGTCGCTCTGCTAGCCACAGGAGTATGGCGCGGTGTGGTTTTCTGGCTCAATGGCTGCAGCCTAACTGGCCTGTTGCTTGGTCTCAAAGTGGGGAACCAGTGGTGACGATATCGTGATGCAACCTGTGGGGAAACTAGAGGAACAGAGACAAAGATGTTCATGAATATATTGCACCTTCCAAATCATCTTATTTAATGTTTCCCCCTTTGAGAATGCAATAAATGAGTTTATCTTCCCCGTTCAGCATTTTTAATGTTAAGCATTGAAAATGCGAGATGACTATCAGTCCCAGGTTGGCAATTGTCAATGTTGGCGTGAGAAAGCCATTAAAATGAGGTTTGCAGCATTGTATGGTCAAGATAAACTCACTTTGACCCTGGGTGTCCAAACAATAATCTGTGGGCAATGTTTCAGTTATGAACCCTGGTTTGATCAGCTCTGAAGATTTCATATTCTGATTGGTTTCCCTGCTTTGGAGTTGATGGCACCAATGGCCTTGTGCTCGATGCTGCTCCCTCTTTCGTGGAACAAATCAATAGTCGTTTGTGATTCAGTTCTGACATAAAATTAATTATCATACATAACTTTAGGAGGAGAAGGTGGCGTAATGGCAATGTTACTGACCCAGCGGATCGACTGCCCTCAGGCTACTGCTCTGGGGTCATGAGTTCAAATCTCACCATAGCATCAGGTGAAATCTCCATTTAATTAATAAAATCTGGCATTGAAAACTGGTCAGGTGTTCTGTTTTGTCGACTTTTGCCTTTTAAGAGTGACAGCATGGGGAAAGGAGTCGCCCATACGTTCAGGGGTAAATAGCTGGCTTTTAAAGCAGACCAAGGCAAGCCAGCAGTGTGGGTTCAATTCCGGTACCAGGCTTTCTGAACAGGCGCCGGAATATGGTGACTAGGGGCTTTTCACAGTAACTTCATTTGAAGCCTACTTGTGACAATAAGCGATTTTCATTTTTTCATTTTTCAAATGACTTTCTGTATCAGCAGCATTTCTAAATTTAAATTTCAAGTCCATGCGACATAGATATTTCACAGTAATATTCTTGCCTTACCTTGGTTCAATTTTCTTAAAAATCCTTTTGCAGAGCTCAAGGCAGGAATTGACTGTGTTCACTGGGAGGGGGTGGGCACATTTTGTTGCCTCTTTACATACGTTCAGCTGCCATTTTCTACCAACATTTTCAGGGTTTTGCACAGTGGAGCATTACCAGCACAAATGCACAGCCTGTTTTTTTCTCAAAAACGGAACACTCCCCGCCCGAGTTAAACTTTGGCGTTTCATGTTGGCTAAGTGGCTCGCTTGCCCGAGAGGCATTAAAGGATTACTGTTAGTGCGTTGCGGCTGGCTGCGAGTTTTTAATTATCACAGTTAATGAAATTACCTTAATTAAATACCTTCTCAGCCATACCTTCCTGCAATTTCACGAGGGCGTAACTTAATAAACATGGTTTGTTCATTTTTCTTCAAAAGCAGAATGTTTAATCCTCAATTTTTTCATTAAAAAATGATTGTTAAGCATTCATCATCAGCTGTGCTGCATATATTTTGCCAAAGATGGTTAATTTGTATGAAATTATTTCCACAGTCCCTTCACAGCAACTGCACATTGTAAAACAATCTAAAGGCAGCAGGATAGCTGCAGTGAAAGAGAAAAAATAACCCTGGCAGCAAGGGCTAGCGCCCAGGCAGCAAGGGCTATCACCCTAGCAGCAAAAGATATCACCCAGGTAAGTTGGGGCACTGGGAGGGTTCCAGAGGCAGTGGTGGATAGTCCGAAGGGGGGTCCGGAGATTAGGGTGGCATTTAAAAGAGGCGCCCTGATCCTTTCCTCCGCTGATGAAGGAAATGAAGGTAAGTTCAGTCTCTGTGGGGCGCTCCTCACCGAGGTCAAATAAAGAATCCCGTTTGATAGCAGGGCCATTCTTGGCGCTGCAGGCGCTGAGAAGCATCGCGCTAAACACCCCCATAATGGGACTCTGTTTTTTCCCCTGTTAAATCACACCCAAGTCTGTTGTCAAGACTCGGAATGCTATCAACACAGCTGGTTGAGGATCAATTTGCCATGGGACCGGACAGCAACACAAGAATGAAAGGAATAGTCGGGCTGTTTGAACTCGAGGAATGGGCAGCACGGTAGCACAGGTGATTAGCACTGTGGCTTCATAGTGCCAGGGTCCCAGGTTCGATTCCCTGCTGGGTCACTGTCTGTGCGGAGTCTGCACGTTCTCCCCGTGTATACGTAGGTTTCCTCTGGGTGCTCCGGTTTCCTCCCACACTCCAAAGACGTGCAGGTTAGGTGGATTGGCCATGGTAAATTGCCCTTAGTGACCAAAAAAGGTTAGGAGGGGTTATTGGGTTATGGGGATATGGTGGAAGTGAGGGCTTGAGTGGGTCGGTGCAGACTCGATGGGCCAAATGGCCTCCTTCTGCACTGTATGTTCTATCTTCGAATAAACATGTAACTAGTCAAACTAGACATTCTCTAGTGCGCTAGTTACAATTCCAAATTCTCCTTTTAGTGATTTCTATTGTTGACTAATGATCCACTGACAGAAATGCGTGGATTTGAAATGACTGCTTTATCAGCAAATGATATCAACCTTGAATTACGAATTGTAGAAAGATCGGCATTCTCATTTTTTTGTCAAAACAATAATTTCATTCATGATTACAACTACAGTCTGATCAACTCAATTTAGGGCAGTTGCGAGTAGGAGCTCCCTATTATGTTTTTAGATTAGTCAAAGCAAATTACAAGACAGTGAATGTAAATCACCACGCCACAATGGATTTTGCAAGTGACAACAAAAAGAATGTGTGACATACAGAAATAAAAATACATTATATTACTTCGGCAAGTGGATTAAAAACACAGATGGGAAACATCTGCAAACAATCTATTCTGGATGAGGTTTTAATGGGCCCAGTGAGTACCAAGTTTACACAGTCGTGTAGCTGAGCCATTTTGATTCAAATTGGGTTGTAGTGAAGCTGTTGTTACTCAAAGCCCTACCTGCATTGTGGTTTTTAGAATCTAGGTTTATCAGACCATGAAAGATACTCTGTGCAACCAGCGCGGGTTCAATTCCCATACAGGCCTCCCCGAACAGGCGCCGGAATGTGGCGACTAGGGGCTTTTCACAGTAACTTCATTGACGCCTACTTGTGACAATAAGTGCTTTATTATTATTATTAAAGTACATTTGTATTTCATTTGTTTTACTATTGAGCGGTTGATGAGCCTTCAGGGGTACTTACCAGCACCGACAGATTGGCTGCTGATTCTGTTTTACCTGAACAACAGGATTTTTAAAACCTATTCTTGTAATGCAAGTTTCAATGACAAACCAGCCGTTTCATGTCCATTCCTAGTTGCCCTTGAAGAGGTAGGTGGTGGGTGGTAGGTCACCTTTTGCAACACTCGATTCATTTATCCCAAAAGAAGCACCTATTTTGATTTTCAGAGTAAAGGCCAATATGAAATAGACTAACATCGATTAACAGTGAATAATGACTGCTAAACCATTCAAACAAAAAAGAACAGTATTGATTCATGAATCAGCAGGGATTGGAGGGATATAGATTTTGGTTTAGATGAAGTATATCAAGATGAATCCTCCAAGCAACGGGACAATAGTGGAAGCAAAATGGCTGTCGCAGAAATGTATAGCATAGCGTTTTCCCAGGGAGCTCCATTGCAGCGTAGTAGAGACAGGGTAAGGCACGACACAGCCACTTTTTAGGGCACTAGATACTGCATCCTGTCTGGTAACTTTAAAGGTCCATTTTTCATGAATGTTCGTGAATGAATGGATGAGTGGATGAATGGGTGAGCAAATGAGTGAATGTATAGGTTGGTGGCGGAGTGGTTTGTAGGTACATTGGATAAGTGGTGAGGTAGGTGAGGTGGGTAGGTGGAAAGGTGGGTGAGAAGTATGTGGGTTGGTGGGTGAGATGGGTAAATGGTTAGATGGGCTGGGTTGCTAGTTGGATGGTTGGTTTAGTCAGATAGTTAGAGGTATAGGCTGGGGGATTTAACTCCAATTTGATCTATAGGTTTGAGGATGATACGCCTGTGGTGGGTTGTTTCTCAAACAATGATGAATCAGACTACAGAAAGGAGATAGATCACTTGGTTGCATGGTGTACCGAAAACAACTTCTCTTTAAATGTCGGCAAGACCAAGGTACTGATCATCGACTTCAGGAAGCATAGCACGACCCTGTTCATCGGTGGTGGAGGGAGTGAATGTTTGTGGAATCAGTAGCAATCAAGCAGGCTGCTTTGTCCTGAATGGTGTCGAGGTTGCTGAACAAATTCACAGGAGTCTGATAATGCATTTTATTTTGATGATGAAGAATAAAGGGTACGATTCGCCGATGCCACGCCAGTTGGGAGAATCGCCTGCCACGCCACCTTTCCACGCGATGCCAGTCCGATGCCCTCTCGCGATTCACCCAAGCGGCGAGTTCTTACCGGCGCAGGCCGGAGAATCGCCCGAGACACCCAAAGTGGCGATTCTCCGCTACCCCCGCTATTCTCCGGCCCGAAGTCCCGACGGCGTGACCCCTGTTTACGCCGTCGCCATTCACACCTGATAAATAAAGTTGTCAGCCAGTCGTGCTGGCTGACGCTGAGCAATGAGGAGGTGAGCGGACTGTTCCGGAGCTCCTGCAGACCGGGTCGGCTTCCCCGAGAACGCTGCGGCCAACGGGGGGTGGGAGGGGGGGTGAGGGAGGGAGTGGAACGGGGGTGAGGGAGGGAGTGGAACGGGGGTGAGGGAGGGAGTGGAGGGGGGGTGAGGGAGGGAGTGGAGGGGGGGTGAGGGAGGGAGTGGAGGGGGGTCAGGGAGGGAGTGGAGGGGGAGGGAGGGAGTGGAGGGGGAGGGAGGGAGTGGAGGGGGAGGGAGGGAGTGGAGGGGGGAGGGAGGGAGTGGAGGTGGGAGGGAGGGAGGGAGGGAGTGGAGGTGGGAGGGAGTGGAGGTGGGAGGAGGGAGGGAGTGGAGGAGGGGGCGTGAGAGAGGGAGTGGAGGTGGGGGAGGGAGGGAGTGGAGGAGGGGGAGGGAGGGAGTGGAGGAGGGGGGTGAGGGAGGGAGTGGAGGTGGGAGGAGGGTGTGGGAGGGAGTGGAGGTGGGAGGAGGGTGAGGGAGGGAGTGGAGGTGGGAGGGGGGTGAGGGAGTGGAGATGGCAGGGGGGTGAGGGAGGGAGTGGAGGTGGGAGGGAGGGAGTGGAGGTGGGAGGGGGTAGGGAGGGAGTGGAGGTGGGAGGGGGGTGAGGGAGGGAGTGGAGATGGGAGGAGCTGAGGGAGGGAGTGGAGGGGGGAGGGAGGGAGTGGAGGTGGGAGGGGGAGGGAGGGAGTGGAGGGGGAGGGAGGGAGTGGAGGTGGGAGGGGGAGGGAGGGGGGAGGGAGGGAGTGGAGGTGGGAGGGGGAGGGAGGGAGTGGAGGGGGTCGTCCATCCGCGGATGCCACATGTCAGCCACCCTACCATGGCAGGAAGGTGACGAGGAAACACCCGCAGGTTGTTGTGTGGCTGATGGGCACAGGCGACTGGCACACCGGTGAGGAGGACGGTGTGAACTGACCGTTGGACGCAGACAGTGACCAGGGGTTAGGCTGGCTGCGTGTCTGCAGCGCGACCAGGCCACCGGGGCACACAGGTATCCCATGCCACCCGGCTGCCGAGGTGTGGAAGAACCTCCGTGTAACATGTCGTTTCTCTGCCCCCCACCACCCTCCTGCAGGTCAGCATGTATGTCAACCAGACAGCGATGTTCACTGCCATGGTTGGAGACGCAGCTCTGCAGATGGCCATCCGGCAGCGTAGACTGCGACGGTGGCTGCTGCTGCTGCAGAGGGAATGGCCGCGGAATGGCCCGTCATCGCCGCGCAGGCCGCAGGCGCTCAGCGCCGGAATGTACAGGGGGATGCCGAGGGGAACATTGACTCCCAGACGGTGAGGAATGCACAGGAAGCGGGCACTGATATCGAAGTGCATGGGGGGCGGGGGGGGGGGGGGGGGGGGAGGGGGAGGAGGAGGGGCCACTGATGGTGGTGCCAGGGCGACACAGGTGGCCAACAAGGCCCAGGGTGTACCGTGACCGAATGTCGTTCGAGGCCCTACCGGACATCACATGCAGGAGGAGACTACGGTTCAGCAGGGAGACGGTCGCAGATATATGCCACCTCGTGGCGCACCTTGCACCACGTGAACGGGAGAAGGACACGCTATGCCGGTCTCCGTCAAGGTGACGGTGGCCCTAAACCTTTACGCTACCGGTTCCTTCCAGGCGCCGAGCGGGGACCTATCTGGGATCTCAGACATCGGTCCACAGGTGCATCCGGGCCGTGACCGACGCCTTGTACGCCATTGGGGACAGGTACATTAAATTCCCCGAGGAACGAGCACAGCAGGAAGCACGGGCACGTGGATTCTCCAAGGTGGCCGGGATACCGATGGTCCAGGGTGTCATTGATGGTGTGCCCGTCCCCATGCGCCCACCTGCAGACAACAGGGAAGTGTTCATGAACAGGAAGGGCGCATACTCCATGAACATTCAGGTGGTCTGCGACCCCCACATGAGGATCATGCATGTGTGCAAAGTACCCCGGGAGTGTGCATGACGCCTACATTCTGGCACAGTCGCTCATCCCCGCAATGTTCGAGGGACCCCCCCCCCCCCCCGGCTGAGGGGCTGGTTGCTGGGCGACAGGGACTATCCGCTGAGGTCATGGCTGATGACGCCAATACGGAAGCCTCACACCAACGCGGAGAGCCTATACAACGAGGCACATGCAGCGACCAGGGGTGTGGTGGAGCAGTGCTTCGGCCTGCTGAAGGTGCGATTCAGATGCCTGGACCGCTCCGGAGGGGCCCTGCAGTACCGGCCCGACAGGTTCGGTCGCATAGTTGTGGTCTGCTGTGCGCTGCACAACATAGCCATGCAGAGGGAGATGCACTGGTGGAGGAGTCGGAGGGAGGACCCGATGGCACTGGAGCTAACGCAAACGAGGGGGATGGGGAGGAGGAGGAGGAGGAGAAGGAGGATGGCGTGCATCAGCGTGGGGGGAGGGGCACAGGACACAGTCACTGCCCGGGTGCTGGTTACGTCCAGGAGGCTGCACAACGGCATCGTCGAGGACAGCGGGCACGCGACAAGTTGATGGCCGCACGGTTCACGCACCGTGGGGGAGGGATTCGCTGAACTGCCACTTGCACCGCCAGTCCTGTACACGGGCACCACACTGCACCCACCACCTCCCCCTCCGCAACCCCGCACCACGTACATGGCACCAATTCCTCATCACCTTACCACTGCGGCACTACGGGATTGCACAACATTGATGATTGGGTAAGCGAGTGTGATCAGTGCCATGTTGAATGATGACAGCCCGCTCTGCGATGAGCTGTGAGCTGAGATTCTCCAGCCATGGTCTGACTCATGGCTATAGCTGAACCATCCACCCCGGTGGTCACAGTGTTCGTCACGGACATTCCATCACATGCCCGGGTGGGGTAGCTGGTGTCGGAGTGCCAAGGACTACGGTGTCCGATTTTGGGAGGCGGGGGGGAAAGGGAAAGCACATCCGGCACCGACGTTGAACCGCTCGTAAACCCCAGCACCACTCAGTCACCCTCACGAGCCCCCTGGCACCGGACATAGCACAGAGTCTTACAAGTTAAGTACAACAGTGTGTTTAATTGTGAAATTCACATACAGATGCCCTACCCCCTACAACTAAACTGTGCCCTGCATCTGTGCCAACTTACTATGTTTCAAACTTCTTTGCCTTACGGGCCATACCACTATGTCTAGGTGTCTCCCCAGATGGTTCAGCAGGAGTGGAGGCGGACTGCTGAGAATCACGCCCTTCGACATGGCTCCCCGTAGGCATATGTTTCCTGGGGTGGCCCGGCTTCGATGGGCCAGGCTGCTCGGCGGGAGTGCTGGATGGCGTGGTGCCACCCTGTTCTGCTCGCTGCCCACCAGATGCGCCAGGGACGGAACGGGGGGAGGCCGAGTGTGCAGGGATGCCCCTTGCTGGAGGTACCAAGACGGGGCCCAGAACCACCACCTCCCTCGGGGAGCCCGGTGGCCCCCGGGCCTTGCTGTGGGATGGAGGTGCGATTGGAGACATGCTCCGTCGCACCACCGACACCTGGCGCTGCCAGTCCTGGAGGCCTGCAGCGGTATCGACCATGGTCAGAGTGTTCGCAGAGACGGAGCCCAGTGAGTGCAACATTCCTGCCAGGGACTGTGCTACCTCAACCTGTGAGTGCACTCCGCCACCCATCACGTGCGCCAGGCGGTCGATGCTCTCTGCGACTGACTGCTGGGACCGGGCCATGGCATGGTGAGACACAGCCAGGGCCTGGAGCGCGGCGGCAATGTCGTGTTGGCTCTGGCGCATGACTGCCTGTGAGAGAGCAGCCCTCTCCTTGGCCATGGATGATGCGTGCACGTGAAGCCCAACGCCTTGCAGAATCTGACCAATGGCTGAAACCGTTTCACCCATTGTCTCCACCGCGGACTCCACCCGTGCGGTGTTGGCCTGGGTGGCTGCGATGAGTGGCACCACTCCCTGCTCCTGGACGCGAATGGACTCCTCCAACTGCGTGTGCAGGTCCTGGAAGATGGCCCTCATCCCGTTATTCAGTCCCTGGGTGTCCACATGCATCGGGTGTCCGGGTGGGTCAAGTACATCCAGGAACCCGGGAACCATCTGGGCGGCAGTTGGTTGCTGGGCCTGGGCTGCCCTCCGACCATCCAGCTCCTCGGCTGCTCCAAACACCACCTGCTGTACCGGGTCGGATGTGTGGTGCGCACCAGACAGTGACCCGGGAGCCTCATCACTTATTTGCCCAACCGAGGTGAGTGTCTCTGCGATGGTGGATGGTGTGGGAGACAGCAGTGACGCTAGCTCTAGGTCATCGACCGTAAAGAAGTCTGATGTGTCCTGGTCCCCCTCATGACCCGGCGCAGGGCGCATGCGGCCCATGTCATGTTCCGCTCCAGGTGATTCCGTAGACTGTGTGGCCGTCCTCTGTGCGTCACCGTCCACTGTCCCCGTCCTGTCCCCGTCACTGTCGTGGCTCATGGCCCTACCTTCGGGCAATGCACGGCCATCACTTTCGTCACTGTCCATCCTGTGCCCCTCAGTATTGTCTCTGTCCGTCCTCTGTGTGTCCCCCTCCAGCGTCCCAGACTGAGAGGATGGCCCTCCTGTCCGACCGACTGCCACCCTCTGGCGTGCATGAGGTTGGAGATGGTCGGCTGTGTCTTGGCCGAGACGACCCTGGACATTCGGCGGCTGGCCCTGGGGAACACAACGATACGGGGTTCGTTAGACACGCTGGGCCGGGTGTATGGTGGTGGTGGGGGCAGTGTGTAAGGGCGTAGGGGATCGAGGGTGCAGTGGCCAGAGTGTGAGGGGGGAGGGGATCGAGGGTGCAGGGGCCAGAGTGTGAGGGGGGAGGGGATCGGGGGTGCAGTGGCCAGAGTGTGAGGGGGGCGATGATGGGTTTGGGGGTGGGGGGGGGGGGCGGGGGGGGGCGGAGTGTGAGGACATGCAGTGTTGTCTCACTTGCTTCTGCGCCTCCGACCTGGCACGTCGCGACCTCCCGGGTGGCGGATCCCCCAGTGAGGGCCAGGGGCCTCTGCTCGTGAACGTTTAGGGGGTGCAGCACAGGAGAAGCCCCTCCGGTTCCCATACACTCATGTTGGTTGTGAGCTGTCTTGTCCCGGGGGGAGGGGTTGGATAAAGCATCACGATTAGGCGGGTAGCATCAGGGCGTGCAGATATAAGCTATATTAATGCTGGGTGGGGAGACAGTTGGAGCCACGCCATGGCAACTCTCCAGGGGGGTCCCGGTGCTCATGTGGGTCGAGTACAACGTTGTGCACCCTGAGCCCCCCATCCCACATCCCCCCCCCTCATGCCCGGGGTGGTGGTGGTGGTGGTGGTGGGGGGGGGGGGGTGTTGATGAGGGACATGGGGGGGGGGGGGGGGGGGTTGGTTGTGACCCGGGGGCACCCTCATGGCACTTACCCTGGCAGCCCGAGTGAGTCGTGCAGCTTCTTCATGCACTGCTCCCCGGACCGGGGTGTGTGCCCCACAGCACTCACAGCAGTGCCAACGTCACGCCAGCCACGCCTCACCGTGCTGGACGGCTGGCGATGCCCACGTCTTGGGCAGAGGGTGGCCCTTCGTTGTTCAACCTCATCGAGGAGGGTGTCCAGGTCCGTGTCCCGGAACCTCGGTGCGGATCGTAGGGGCTCAGCCATCTCTCCTCCTTCTGGGCCCTTCCGTGCGCGGATCGCGCCATTTATGGCGGTGCGCGGCGTCATTCGGGCGTCACGCGCATACGACGCTGCTTTTGCGCCACGCCCCCCCGAGTTCCTCGCTGCCCCGCTCCTAGCCCATTTTCGGGGCCTGAATCGATCGCGATCGGGGCCGTTTCGCACCGTCGTGAAACTCGACGGCGCTCACAAAGGCGCGGGGACTCTGTCGTAACATCGGAGAATCCCGCCCAGTATATTTCTTAAACAGGAGAAATTATCTATATTACATCAGAAAAATGTTTGGAAAGATCGCACTACAAACACAAGAACATGATTCAGATATTCACTATTTGTTTATACAAGCAATGGGCGGGATGCTCCGGTCTGCCAACCGTGTTTTCCTGCGCAGCGCACCCTCTCCGGCAGGGAGATTCGCATTCCGGCAGCCAACCAATCGGATTTCCCATTGTGGCCACCTCACACTGTCGGGAAACCCGCAGACATGGGTGCGCTGCCGTATGGAAACCCGCAGACATGGGTGTGCTGCCGTATGGAAACTCGCAGACATGGGTGTACTGCCGTATGGAAACTCGCAGACATGGGTGCGCTGCCGTATGGAAACCCGCAGACATGGGTGTGCTGCCGTATGGAAACCCGCAGACATGGGTGCGCTGCCGTATGGAAACCCGCAGACATGGGTGCGCTGCCGTATGGAAACCCGCAGACATGGGTGTGCTGCCGTATGGAAACTCGCAGACATGGGTGCGCTGCCGTATGGAAACCCGCAGACATGGGTGCGCTGCCGTATGGAAACCCGCAGACATGGGTGTGCTGCCGTATGGAAACCCGCAGACATGGGTGTGCTGCCGTATGGAAACTCGCAGACATGGGTGCGCTGCCGTATGGAAACCCGCAGACATGGGTGCGCTGCCGTCTGGAAACCCGCAGACATGGGTGCGCTGCCGTATGGAAACCCGCAGACATGGGTGTGCTGCCGTATGGAAACTCGCAGACATGGGTGCGCTGCCGTATGGAAACCCGCAGACATGGGTGCGCTGCCGTATGGAAACCCGCAGACATGGGTGTGCTGCCGTATGGAAACCCGCAGGCATGGGTGTGCTGCCGTATGGAAACCCGCAGGCATGGGTGTGCTGCCGTATGGAAACTCGCAGACATGGGTGCGCTGCCGTATGGAAACCCGCAGACATGGGTGCGCTGCCGTATGGAAACCCGCAGACATGGATGCGCTGCCGTATGGAAACCCGCAGACATGGGTGCGCTGCCGTATGGAAACCCGCAGACATGGGTGTGCTGCCGTATGGAAACCCGCAGACATGGGTGCGCTGCCGTATGGAAACCCGCAGACATGGGTGTGCTGCCGTATGGAAACTCGCAGACATGGGTGCGCTGCCGTATGGAAACCCGCAGACATGGGTGTGCTGCCGTATGGAAACCCGCAGACATGGGTGTGCTGCCATATGGAAACTCGCAGACATGGGTGTGCTGCCGTATGGAAACTCGCAGACATGGGTGCGCTGCCATATGGAAACCCGCAAACATGGGTGTGCTGCCGTATGGAAACTCGCAGACATGGGTGTGCTGCCGTATGGAAACTCGCAGACATGGGTGCGCTGCCGTATGGAAACCCGCAGACATGGGTGCGCTACCGTATGGAAACTCGCAGACATGGGTGTGCTGCCGTATGGAAACTCGCAGACATGGGTGTGCTGCCGTATGGAAACCCGCAGACATGGGTGCGCTGCCGTATGGAAACCGGCAGACATGGGTGCCCTGCCGTATGGAAACCGGCAGACATGGGTGCGCTGCCGTATGGAAACTCACAGACATGGGTGCGCTGCCGTATGGAAACCCGCAGACATGGGTGCGCTGCCATATGGAGCGGAGGATCATGCCAAAGGGGAATTCCGCTGAATATCTTTACAAATACATACAAATTCAGAAAGAATTTACAATATCTATCCTAAAGTCCAATATACAGACTAAGCATGAGGTATATGTGAATTAACAGGTGAATTGTGGTCGTACACACCATACTCCAAAATAAATGACAGACAGGACCTAAGCAGATTTCATGGATTTCTCAATTTATTGTCAGCCAACCAGTCTCACCGACACTTTTGTGGGATTTTCCAACCCTACCAATTTGGCGGAACTGAATGAACCTTGCACCTGGGTGGGGCTGAAAAATCCCACCCTTTGTCCTTCTCACACGGATTTTGAATCTCCAGAATTGCCTTGAAATTCAAACGTTGTTCTCACTCAGGCAGCTTCAACAAGGATCCACCTCCAGGGTTTCGATCTCACCTTCTGAGATTCCATTCTTCTGATCTCTGGGTACACTCAAACTTCAACTTCCAAGTACGCTTTCAGGTCTTTGGCCAGATCCTGCAGAACACCACTGTTCCAAAAGGACTGTAGTGACAAGTCACCAACTTTCAGTTGTCCTTTTATATCTTCAGGGTTTTCTCAAGCCAACTTTGCTTCAAGTCTGTTCCCTACAGCTCTTTCTCTTTAACTTGGATTAACTTTACTTCTGGAAGCTCATTTGGATCCACCTCTGTCCCTTACCTGGGACGTTTCTGTCACCGTTCCCGTATCCTGCTCCCTGGAACAGATTTTCTGGGATGGCAGTCCCGTAGATGTCATCTTACTTTTATTGTGTGCCCTTTGTTCTCTTTTTCTTCTGCAGAGGCACATCGTGCAGGTTCCAGGTCCAAAGGTGGTAAAATAAACAAACTGCGTATGCTCGGGTGATGCGAGGCCTGCTGGAATCTGGTGTTCCAACCAAGACTGCTGATTAAGGTAAGTATTTGTATTTCATCACAGTACTATATCATTATAACACAACAGTGATTGGGGGTTGGGGGATAGGCTGGTCGGTTGCAGAGTTCTCAAGAATTTGACTCGGTTTTAAACTGGCTAACATTTCCTGCACAACCAGGTAAGTCTTGGAGATCTGCCCCAAGTCTCTGAATCTAGCTCTGGGGCGAAATTCTCCTACCCGCCCCGCCACATTTCTGCGCCGACCGCCCGGCGAGAGTCTCCGTAACACCGGCCGGTCAATGGGGTTTCCCATTGTGGGGCAGCCCCACGCCGTCGGGAAACCCCCGGGCGCCGGCAAAACGGAGACTCCCGCCGGCGGAGAATGACGCCCCTGAGGTGGGACATTCGCGCAGGATCCCGAGGAATAGAAGAATTACCCACAGGACGTTGAAACTTACAGGCGATTCTTATGTTGATCCATGCATCAGGAATTCAGCTGGATCCTCAGAGTATCATAGAATTTACAGTGCAGAAGGAGGCCATTCGGCCCATCGAGTCTGCACCGGCTCTTGGAAAGAGCACCCTACCCAAGGTCCACACCTCCACCCTATCCCCATAACCCAGTAACCCCACCCGACACTAAGGGCAATTTTGGACACTATGGGCAATTTAGCATGGCCAATCCACCTAACCCGCACATCTTTGGACTGTGGGAGGAAACCGGAGCACCCGGAGGAAACCCACGCACGCACGGGGAGGATGTGCAGACTCCGCACAGGCAGTGACCCAAGCCGGAATCGAACCTGGGACCCTGGAGCTGTGAAGCATTTGTGCTATCCACAATGCTACCGTGCTGCCCCTGTACACCTGGCTTCTGATGATCTGGGGACTGAAAGCTTTGGCCTATAATATACTTGGCCATTTTATTTTAATTGTTTATGTTTTGAAAATTTGATAAACAGGTGGGCCGGGATTCTCCGAGATCGCGGCAATGACCTGACGCCGGCATCAAAAGCGGCGCGAGCCACTCCGGAGTCGGGCCGACCGGAAGTTGAGAAATCATCCAGCCCGGAAGGGGCTGGCAGCGGCGTCATGCTAAGCGCGACCCGGAACGGCGTCACAGAAGTGCGCGGCGTAACTGATGCCGCGCGGCGTCGCTCTTCAAAAGACGCCACCGGCGGAGAGTCAGCAATGCGGGAAGATGGCCGCCTGCCGCGCAGCGCTGAGGTTCCAGGAGCGGGACATCGTGGCGCTCCTGGACACCGTGGAGCACAGGAGGGAGGCCCTGTACCCCAGACACAGCCACAGGGTCGCACCAAACACCAGCCAGCGCCAGTGGAGGGAGGTGGAAGAGGCCGTCAGGGCTGTGGCCGTAACAGCCAGGACAGGCAGCCAGTGCCACAAGAAGGTCAATGACATAGCCAGGGTGACGTACCCGCCACTGTGCCCATGGCACCAACCCCGCACACATGTGGCACCGACCCCCATGCCCCGGAATGGGCAGCACAGCCCTAGCTGAGACCGACATAGCTGCACCCATCCATGCAGGCTGCATTGGCAGGATGGGCTGTGAACCTATGCCAACATACACACAACAGCTGGTCTGCAAGTATACGTCTGCCTAACACTGTTGACCTTCATCTCTGTCTCCCCTCTTCCCCCCCCACCCCTGCAGGAGAAGTGCACCCATACAACCGGGAGCGTGACAGATGATAGGACCGGAGGGGGTCCACCTGAATTGCGCCCACTCACCGTTCATGAAGAGAAGACCCTGGACCTTGCAGGCGGAGTCGGGTACAGGGCAGTTGCGGATGCAAAGATCGGGGGCGTGCCACCAAGTGAGACCCCCCACTACCTGCCCCCTCCCCCTTCCCACCACACCCCATCCCCCCTTCCCCTCCATCCCCTATTTCCCCCCCCCTCCCTCCATCTGCGTACCTAACCATGCATGCTGTATTGTGTATTGCAGGACCACACGGTGATCCACTCATCCCTGCGGATGCCGACCGCCCCGAGACATTTCAGGGCGACCACATGCCAAGGACCGAACCGGGCCTTCAGGTGTACGCCACCCTCAGGACATGCCAGGGCGACCACACGCCAGGGACCGAACCGGGCCTTCAGGTGTATGCCGCCCCCACCCAGTTCCTTGGCGACCATGAAACAGGGATAGGCTTGGACCATCAGGTGTACGCAGCCCCCATCTAGTGCCAGTGCGGCGATGCTGTAGGGCCACATCCAGCGACGGGGAGGGCAGCCACACCAACAGCCCCTCGTTCCAGTCGACCCAGGACACCACGACACACAGGACACATCCACCCAGGACAGGGGACACATCCACCCAGGCCACCGAGAGACAGGACACATCCACCCAGGACACCGAGAGACAGGACACATCCACCCAGGACACCGAGAGACAGGACACATCCACCCAGGACACTGAGAGACAGGACACATCCACCCAGGACACTGAGAGACAGGACACATCCACCCAGGACACCGAGAGACAGGACACATCCACCCAGGACACTGAGAGACAGGACACATCCACCCAGGACACCGAGAGACAGGACACATCCACCCAGGATACCGAGACACGGGACACATCCACCCAGGACACCGAGAGACAGGACACATCCACCCAGGACACCGAGAGACAGGACACATCCACCCAGGACACCGAGAGACAGGACACATCCACCCAGGACACCGAGAGACAGGACACATCCACCCAGGATACCGAGACACGGGACACATCCACCCAGGACACCGAGAGACAGGACACATCCACCCAGGATACCGAGACACGGGACACATCCACCCAGGACACCGAGAGACAGGACACATCCACCCAGGACACCGAGAGACAGGACACATCCACCCAGGACACCGAGAGACAGGACACATCCACCCAGGACACCGAGAGACAGGACACATCCACCCAGGATACCGAGACACGGGACACATCCACCCAGGACACCGAGAGACAGGACACATCCACCCAGGCCACCGAGAGACAGGACACATCCACCCAGGACACCGAGAGACAGGACACATCCACCCAGGGCACTGAGAGACAGGACACATCCACCCAGGACACTGAGAGACAGGACACATCCACCCAGGACACCGAGAGACAGGACACATCCACCCAGGACACTGAGAGACAGGACACATCCACCCAGGACACCGAGAGACAGGACACATCCACCCAGGACACCGAGAGACAGGACGCATCCACCCAGGACACCGAGAGACAGGACACATCCACCCAGGACACCGAGAGACAGGACACATCCACCCAGGACACCGAGAGACAGACACATCCACCCAGGACACCGAGAGACAGGACACATCCACCCAGGACACTGAGAGACAGGACACATCCACCCAGGACACTGAGAGACAGGACACATTTACCCAGGACACCGAGAGACAGGACATATCCACCCAGGACACCGAGAGACAGGACACATCCACCCAGGACACCGAGAGACAGGACACATCCACCCAGGACACTGAGAGACAGGACACATTTACCCAGGACACCCAAATACAGGGGACGGACGGACAGGTCACACCACCCCAGGGTAGTCCGGACTTCGGGTCCGATGAGGACCTCGACATAACGCCACTGCTATCTCCTACACCCTCCACCATCGCAGAGACAATCACCTCGGTTGGTCACTTTAGCGATGAGGCTTCTGGTACACTCACTGGTGCGCACCAGACAGCCGTACCGGTACATCAGGTGTTCTCCAGCCCAGCACCCCCGATCACCAGCCCGGCACTCCCCTCCCACCCCCGGCCCTGGGGGGGCATCCGCCACCGACAACCGCGACCTCCCCCAGCCACGGCCATGCCGTCTCCTCTGTGGCAGCCGCCCCACGCCGAGCCCCACCACCTCATTCGTAGGCGTCAGCCAGCATGACTGGTTGATGCCGTTAAAAAGGTACTTTGATTTACGTCGGCGGGACTTCGGCCCATGTGAGCCGGAGATTTGCAGCAGGCCCAGGGACCATCGCGTCGTGCTGATTCTCGCGATTCTGTGAGGCGCGCGGCGCAATTCCCGTTGTCGGGCATTTTTGCGGGTCGGAGTATCGGGGTGATGGTGTCGGAGCGGCGCAGGGCCGGAGAATCCCGGCCGCGGTGTTCCTACTTTTAAAAAAAACTATCCCTTTTTTCACTAAGAAAGATGCTGGGTTGGAAATGTGGAGCACAATCTCAGGGCCTCATCACACCTGCTTCGGGATGCGAAAAGGCCGATAAATTTCCCGAGAGGCCTCACACAAGATTTATGATGCATGTTACACCTTGCAAGATCTAACAAGATCTTGCCAGGCATTGCAATCTGGATCTCGCCTTAAATAGGTGTGATCCAGGTTTGCATATGAGTAGTTCATCTCACTTGAATATGTCTGCGCTGGAGTTACCCAAGGCGTGGGACCTTACATCCTCGCGTCTGAGACCCAGAGCAGGCAATGTTTAGAATTGGTTTCCACAAACGTAGACCACAAACGTACCAGCACTTTGGAATGTCTCCCAAGTGATCGGGGACACCTGAGTGGTCAGGTTCTGGGCAGGGTGGTACCCTGCACTCCCGATGCTGACAGTGCCAGGGTGCTCAGGTGGCGCAGGCAAAATTCCAGGCTGGCAGTAGTAGGTCACCCAGATGGCATCTTGCCCGTGCCAGTGATCAGACCCGGGGGTGCCCTGCCCTTATGAGATGTTGTTCAGGGGTTTGATTACCCCCTAATTGTTAGGTTGGGACGTTGGGGGGGGGTCCGAAGCATTCCTCGTCGAGGCCCCAAAATGAAGTAGAATCCCGTTTAACAGTGGGGTCATTCTCGGTGCTGCAAGTGCCAGGAAACACCCCACTAAACACGCCCAAATGGGACTCTGTTTCATGTCCATTAAATTGCGCTTGTAGTATCCCATTCATTCAAAATGTTCTCTTATTTTTACATAAAAACTTGTCAATCATTTTATCCCTTTTCTGAAAACATGAAAACAAAGCTTTATTTTGATAGCACCTGAATGGAAACAAATTAACATTAGGTTAGAATGGCAAATTGTAAAAAATGAATTAATGATAAAAGCCATAATATCGTGGGCAGGATTTTCCAGTCACGCCGGCCCTGAGGTCAATGGATCTTTAAATGGTTCACCAAATGTACCAGAAAATGTACCCCAGAATCGAGGACAATTGCTCTTAGATTTAGAGAGGGTGCGGAAAAATTTATAAGGTTAGAACCAGGGACGATAGCCTTAGAGAAAGTTGTGAGGAGATTAAATGGAGGTATTGAATATCATGAGGGGTCTGGACAGAGTGGACAGGGAGAAACTGTTACTACTGGCAGGCTGTTCGAGAACCAGAAGACATGAATTTAAGGTGAATGGTACAAGAACAACTGGCGACATGAGGACAATGGTACTGCTGCGGAGACAGACTCAATCGAGGTTTTCAAAAGGAAATTCGAGACAACTCGAGAAGATAAAACTACTACAGGGTTATGAAGCAAGGACAGGAGAGTGGGACTAGCTGAGTTAGTCCTGCAGAAAGCTGGCATGAAATGCCCACCTTCTGTGCTTTAATTGATCGATAATTCTATGCATTCAACTCTCATGTACTAGTTGGTTTACAGTGCTAAAGTCAAACTTACCATGCCGGGGGATCTTCATACATGTTCGCCCAGTGCCAAAGAATCCTGCAGGACAGCGACCACAAGCAAAACCAACATAAGGTGGCTTCCGATCGAAACACTGAACTCCTGGGAAGCACGGTTTATTTGCACAAGTCATTGTGTTCTGTGGGACAGTGGAGAAGCCTAAATAAAAAGCAGAAGGCTAGTTTAGAATCAGGACAATTCATTTTATAGAAATACATCGGTCACCAGGTTACAAAACTGGATGAAACCTTTTCAAAGAAATGTTTACATAAGTTACAAAAACAGAACGAGCTGATGCTGCAAGGTAAAATGGAGTGATTAATTGTAAAGTTGCATCAGTCTCTCTGCTCATGTACACTCCACTTGGAACTGTGCAGCATGGGAATGATACACCTTGTTGTTCTTCATCCTCAAGCACTGGAGGGGATGTGCTGGCTGGACTGTGACATCTCAGAACTCATTTGAACCTGTTGGTGCCATCGAATGATCTTGTGGGACAGCAGAGGAATCTTCACCCTGGGCTTTGTGACGTCTCTTTGTGCTGGAGTAATAGAAACTGAGATGCTGGAAGTTCAAACTGCAAAACTTTCTTACAAAGCCTGCAAGACTATTTCCAACTCTTACACAGTACAGGCTGTTCCTTAAATCTGTTGCCAGCTCCAGAATGACCATCAGGTGAGGTGGGCTTCCTGATGTCAGAACTGCCCCCCCCCCCCCCCCCCCACCCCCGCCACGTGATGCGTCGCTCACATTCATGAGCTTGCCGCCACGTAACTCGGATCATCCAATCGCTGCAGACCCGTGCCAGTCCCAACGGCGTATGGACCTGTTGGTAGGTGCGGGGAGACCACAATCCGGCCCACTGTCTGCCTGCTTCAGCCTAAACTGCTGCTGAAATTCTCATCCATGTCATTTGTACTTGGGAGTTTAAAGTCCTCATAACCTGCATCCAGTCAATCAGGAACAATAAGGTGTCCACTGTAATTAAAAATAACCCAATTGACATTGTTATCCATCATTGTGGTGGGAGGCCTCAATTCAACCAACGGTCTCCCTACTTCAGCCTGACTCCTGCTGAAAATCCCATCAATGCTTTTTGGCAGCTTGAGACTTGATTACTCCAATATGCTCGCTGTTTTTCATTGCCCTCAGGGCATTCTATGGCACATTCAGGGGAAAATAATTAATGGAAACATAGGGGAAATGCAGAGACAAGGAGTAAATTTAAATATGAACAATTTTTCAGAAAACAACAGAAATTAATTGACTGGGCTTAATATGGAGCATCTTCAAAGCAGAAAAGCTCTTTCATCTTTGTCACAACACAGTTGCCAAGAGATATGACCACATTCTTTGAACTTTGCTCTTTTTCATGGATGTCAAAAAGCAGAATGATGTGCTACAATGAACACATAACACAGCAACTGGAACAAATTTTAGATATGAGTGCATTGATTCTACTTCGTCAACAGGTATGCTACCATAAAGCATGAAACCACAATTTTTGAATCATTTTGGAAAATTAAAGTGATGAAGGAAGTGAAGGACTGAACCTGACAAGATTAAATTCCAGATATACGATTCTGTTGAAACTTTTTCCCATGTGTCACCTTTATATAATTGGTGAAAGGGGCAGCACGGTGCCGCAGTGGGTAGCACTGCTGCCTCACGGCGCCGAGGTCCCAGGTTCGATCCCGGCTCTGGGTCACTGTCCGTGTGGAGTTTGCACATTCTCCCCGTGTTTGGGTGAGTTTTGCCCCCACAACCCAAAGATGTGCAAGTTAGGTGGATTGGCCACGCTAAATTGCCCCTTAAATGGAAAAAATTAATTGAGTATTCTAAATTTATTAAAAAATATATAATTGGTGAAAAACAGACAAGAAGCATAATAAGCACAGTTTTGGTCACCTTATTTGAGGAACGATATAGTGGCATTGGAGGTTCAGTAGATTAATTCCAGAGATGAGAGGTTTGTTGTATGAGAGAGATTTAACAGTTTATGGCTTATAATCTCTCGAGTTTGGAAAAATGAGGTATGATAAAGGTATGAATAATGTAGATGTGGAGTTGCTTCCTCTTGTGGGACATCCTAGAACGAGTCTCAGGATAAGAGATAGCAAATTTAATACAGTTTTGAGGAGATACAACTTCTCCCAAAGAGTTGTGAACCTGTGGAATTCCCTACCCCAGAGTCCGGTGGATGCTGAGACAGTGAGTAAATTTAAGGAGAAGTTACACAGATTATTAATTGGCAATGGGTTGAAGGGTTATGGACAATGGCCAGGACGGTGGAGTTAAGGCCAGGATGAGATCAGCCACGATCGATTAGTGGAGCAGACTCAATGTGTCAAATGGTCTAATTCTGCCCCTATATCGTACATCTTATGGACTTATAAAGTTTTCACCCAACAACTTTCAATATACTGATGTGTCCTTTCTTATGTTTTCCTGTTGCTGTGAATCTTTCATCAGGTAATGCATATACTTCCATGAATTAAGGTTGACCGGTATCCTATGTGCCCCAGCATGAGGTGGGAGAAAAATCAAATGTTAATATGTTGGATTTTTAAGGAAATACTCATTTTGTCACTGTGCTTCAACAGGACTAGAGAATGACAGGTACAAAGTTGGTAATTAAAAACGCTTATAATTTTCTTGGAGTATTCCAGGATGAGCAATGTAGGCTGAATGTGGGCAGGAAATTTTTTTAAAAATTGATTTATTTGTTAGCAGTTGCTATCTGATAAAACATCAACATCCAGCAGCTCAGATCTGTGCCACATTTCACAGAGCTTTACACCTCAGTCATGCTGGAGGGTTGCACTGGGAGGGACTACACAATTCTCTGAAGAAGAAGTGAAAATGGAAACACCAAATTGCTCCTGATTGTTGATGAAGAGTAGTTTTGTGTAGAGGCAGGGAGTAGGCTTTCTTCTGTGCATTCCAGTCTCCAAGAGTGCATGAACCGAAGAAGGGCCTGGTGGTGGAGAAATGAATAAATGGTTGCTTGCCCTTCATTAGAAAGTAATGTGCCCTCATTTGCGTGTCCACTAGTTCAAACACCAACACTCTAATAAATTCAACCTATTGGCAGGTTTTTAGTTAGATTTTGTAGGTATGAATCACATAGATTAAATGTGAATGTATGAGGTTGTGATGTCCATCTCTTGTTCAGTCGTCTGGCTCTTGGAATAGGAACAGGAGAGCATTTCGGCAGCCTTCTTCACGAGTGAGCAGCCCGCTTCAGTATCCAATCTGCTCATCCCGCATGGGGAAACAGCTAGAAGAGGTGCCCTAAAAATAGTTTGTTCCATCCCAAACCAGATCCAGCAGGCTCCTCTACCTGTGGTCAGAAAATCAAAGCTGAACTGAATTTTGGAACCTGGAATGTATGAACCTGGATAATGAGCTAAACAATTGACCAGAACAGAGAACTGAGCCCTTGTTGCTCGTGAACTCAGGCACTTCAACATTGGTGTCGCTGCTCTGAAAAAGACCTGAAAAACCAATGAAGGGAGAGGAAAATCCAGGATGCATGGAATTGGTTTCACCATCAAGAACAAACTCGTCAACTGACTCTCTGAGATCCCCGTCGGCATCAGCGAGCACATCATGATCCTCCATCTAGAACTTGCCAAGAACCAGCAGACAACAGTCATGAGTGCCTACTCTCTACCCCTTTATGCCAATGATGAGTCCAAAGAAGGCATCTATTCCTCCCTGGACACAATATTTTCCAACATTCCTAAGGAAGATAAGATCACCCTCCTTGGGGACTTCAATGGCAGCATTAGAAAGGACTCCCAAATCTGGAAAGGAACCATCGGAAAGGAAGAAGTTGGAAATTACAACTCCAATGGGGTTCTCCTTCTCAAATCATGGAGTACCAGTGTATTATCACTAACACACTGATGTGCCAAAAAGACAATTTTAAGACTTCCTGGAGATATCCACGATCAAAGCACTGGCACATGATCAACATCGTCATCGTCTGATCCTGAGAACAAGAGGTTACCCGCATCACCAAAGTGATGATCAATGCCGATGACGGCTGGATAGACTATTGACTCATCCGCTCCTCAAATTCCACCAGAAGCAGCGGAAGATGAAGAAACAATTCAAAGAAAGATCGACGTTGAGTGGCTTCAAGAGCCAAGCATGCTAATGAACTTCTAAAAATGTCCTCTCAGAAATTCCCAAAGTGTCCATTCTAATGGTGTGAAGGAAAACTGGAAATGAAATGAAATGAGCTGAAGACAACCATTGTTTCAAGCTGTGAAGAAACCAGCGGCTACAAGACCAGGAAACACGAAAACTGATTTGACAAGAACGACTGCGCCATTCAGGACCTCATCGACAAGAAGAAGAAAACACTCTACGCCTGGAAAATTTAAATAACCAGCAAAGCCAAGAGGAGAGCTCATCATTAGCCAAGGTGGAGGTACAAAGAAGAACTGGGAAATCAAGAACCAATGGTGGACTGAGAAAGCTAAGGAGCTGAAACTCCTTGTTGACAAACATTACATCCGGGGCTTCTTCAGTGCCACCAAGGCAATGTATGGACCCAATACCTTAGGCCTCAAACAAATGTGGAGAAAGGATAGAACCCGCTTGGAAAGTCATAGAATGACCCATCGAGTCTTCATTGACCCTCGGCCTACCGCCTGACCTATCCCTGTAACGCCACCTAACCTTCGGACTAAGGGGCAATTTATCACGGCCAGTCCACCTAACCTGTGCATGTTTGGACTGTGGGAGAAAACCAGACCACCCGGAGGAAACCCATACAGACAGGGAAGAACATACAAATTCCACACAGGTAATCACTCGAGGCTGGAATTGAACCCGGGTCCCTGGTGCTGTGAGGCATAAGTGCTTAGCACTGTGCCACCATGCAGCCTCCAGAGAAACTGGAGAGAACACTTCAAAGAACTCCTAAACCGTGACACAACCACAGACGAGGACATGTTTTATACCCCAACTCCCCATCAACCTTGGACTCCCAGGAAGCGTGAACAAAGTTGAAGCTGCCATTAATACATGAAGAATGGAAACGCTGCAGAGTGGACGGGATCCCAATGGAGATTTTCAAACTTGGAGGAGAATAGGTCACCTGTCACCTCCATCAGCTACTGCTGAAAATTTTACATAGAGAAGAAATTCCTGCTGACCTCAGGGTTGCCGTCATCGTCACCATCTTTCAGAAAGGAGACAAAGTGAATCATGGGAACTACTGAGCAATCTCCCTACTCTCCATTGCTGGGAAGGTGTTTGCCCGAATCATCGTCAGCCGCCTTCTTCCAGTGTCTGAACAAATCCTTCCGGAAAGCCAGTGTAGCTTCCGCCCAAACTGTTGAACAACGGACATGATCTTTATTGCTTGGCAACTTCAAGAGAAATGTCGGGTGCAACATCAACCATTCTACATGGCCTTCATTGATCTGACCAAGGTTTTTGACTCAGTCAATCGGGAAATGCTATGGTAGACCCTGTCAAAGCCTTGCTGTCCAGAAAAATTAATTAACCTCGTCCAATTCCTCCACAGCAAGATGTCGGCGACAATCCCCACTGAAGGAAATAAGTCGGAAACCTTTGACGTCAAGACGGGTGTCTTCGCCCCTACTCTTTCCTCCATCTTTATCACCACGATCCTCCACCTTGTCAAGAACAAGCTTCCCAGTGGAGTGAACATCATCTATAGGATGCACAGAAAACATTTCAACTTCAATTGGTTGAAATTCAAGAAGTAAACAACACTGACGTCGCTCGTGGAACTTCAGCTTGCGGATGACATTGCCATCTCCGCTCTCGGAGAAGATAATCTCCAGGCCGTGCTTGACACCTTTGCGGACATGCCAAAGAATTGGTCTCAGCCTCAACATCAAGAAGACTCAAGTCCTTTACTAACCCGCCCCAGGCAAGACGCAGTCTCTCCTGCTATCAAGATCAATGGAGAAACCCAATCAAAAGTGGAACATTTCCCATACCTGGGGAGCCACCTTCTCTGAGGCTGACATCGATGTGGAGATCCAACTTGTATCTAATTTGCGAGCATTTCCTTCGGATGCCTAACAATGAGAGTCTTTGATGACCACAACATTCGTGCTGACATCAAGATCCTCGTGGACAAGGCAATCGTTGTCCCAACTCTTCTATATGGCTCAGAAACTTGGACTATGTACAGACGCCACCTCAAGTCCCTAGAGAGGTGCCATCAATGTTGTATGAGACGGATTCTCTACATCAGCTGGGAAGACAGGCGTACTAACATCAGTGTTCTTGAAGGAGCCAAGAGTACCAGCATTGAGGCCATGATCATACGAAACAAACTGTGTTGGGCCGCCCATGTCAGAGTCCCGACTGGCAAATCAAATCTTCTTTGCCCAGCTCAAGGAAGGCTTCTGAACAAGAGGAGGACAAAGGAAATGTTTCAAAGAGACCCTGAAGGCTTACCACAAGGAATGCAACATAGGCGGCAAAGCCTGGGAGACCCTTTCTCAGAAGAGACCTACTTGGAGGACCCTCCTGGTTGAAAGGACACAATGCTTCGAGGCACCTGACGGCAAGAGGAGGCCCAAAAGGAACTTAAGAAAGCAATACCAGTGATCTAAAGTCCAAGCACTGATCCCACCTCCCGGAAACACCTGCCAAATATGCGGTCGAAGATACGGCTCTAAGATCGGGATCATCAGTTGACGAATGTGATATAAAATAGTTACTTTAGAGATATTAGTTAATGTAATGTAGAGGTAGGCCAGTCTAATTCTGGTTAGTTCACAGACAAAGGATTTCAGACCGCATGGAAAAGCAGGAAGAGGTGTGTCCACCAAAGCAGGAGAAAAGGATGCTGAGTAATAGGGGCCAGAGGAAGGGATTGGAAGTGAGCCAATCAGAATAGATCAAACAGGTCAGGAGGGATATAGGATGACCTATGGGCATCGAGTATGTGAAACTTGATGCAATTTGAATGTATCAGTACAGATTCCTTATATGAACATACCAAGTTCATATATACTTCTAACACACTACCTACATCAGCCCTATCTGTTACTTCATCCAAAAGCTGAACCAGGAATGAAGTAATCCAAAGGAAGTGGTTGTGAAAAAGCTGCAGTTTTACAACCATTATGTCAACCAAAACACATGGTTCAGAATACTTAGCTGGAGATTAAGTTTGTCAGTGAACTCTAAAAACATATTGGCTTGTGATGGGATAAGGTTTTCCTGTTCACAAAATATAAGGCAAGTCATGTGCCTCCCCCTCCTCAAGTAAGTATGATGATGCAGCTTAAAAAAAAAATTTGCAGAATGTTTTTAAATCAGCGCTGACTGATGCCAAAGTCTAATCGCCAATATAAACCAAGATTCTGACTGGTTGGATTCTATTATTGCATTTATCTGGTAATGGTTGTTGCAAGTTGTACAAAAGCATATTCGAGGTAGAGTTATGAAATGCGAATGCAGCTGCTTCATATTAGCAGCCTATTATGGACAATTTTACAGTTATACAAGTGAAAGAGGGATTCCTTCTTAACTACATGCTTTCAATTTAAACAACAGGGATCAGGAAACAGGGGCGAAATTCTCCCCCAACGGCGCGATGTCCGCCGACTGGCGCCAATCAGACGGGCATCGCGCCGGCCCAAAGGTGAGGAATGCTCCGCATCTTTGGGGGCCGAGCCCCAACATTGAGGGGCTAGGCCGTCGCCGGAGGGATTTCCGCCCCGCCAGCTGGCGGAAATGGCGTTTGTTGCCCCGCCAGCTGGCGGAAATGGCGTTTGGTGCCCCACCAGCTGGCGCGGAAATGTGGCGCATTCGCGGGAGCGTCAGCGGCCGCCGACAGTTTCCCGCGCATGCGCAGTGGGGAGAGTCTCTTCCACCTCCGCCATGGTGGAGACCGTGGCGGAGGCGGAAGGGAAAGAGTGCCCCCACGGCACAGGCCCGCCCGCGGATCGGTGGGCCCCGATCGCGGGCCAGGCCACCGTGGGGGCACCCCCCGGGGTCAGATCGCCCCGCGCCCCCCCAGGACCCCGGAGCCCGCCCACGCCGCCTGGTCCCGCCGGTAAATACCAGCTTTGATTTACGCCGGCGGGACAGGCAATTTCTGGGCGGGACTTCGGCCCATCCGGGCCGGAGAATAAAGCGGGGGGTCCCGCCAACCGGCGCGGCCCGATTCCTGCCCCCGCCCAATCTCCGGTACCGGAGACTTCGGCGGGGGCGGGATTCACGGCGGCCAACGGCCATTCTCCGACCCGGCGGGGGGTCGGAGAATGACGCCCCAAGTGTGGCTTTTCAAAGATGCGTACAATAAATATGCCATGTTAATTAATGTAGCATTCTGTCGCACAACCCAAATAATACATGGTTCTTAATTTGATTAAATTCAGATTATTCATCTATGAATGGAAATCATTTTATATATCTGTTGGAATCAAAAAGTCAAATTATAAGTACAAATAAGTTATATCAGATTAATAATGGTGCAAACCAATTATGTGAGACAATGGAAATGCTTCCTTTACATGGGCTGGATTGGTAAATCATACTATGTGACCTGAGCTATAAATATCCTTGAGGGCTTCCTAATTTGATGAATAGGTAACATAATTGTATACCAATCTGAATTACTCCTGTATCGAGTTAATTCTGTGTAAAGCCATGTCTTTAGAGGATTTGTATCTCTCAGTTTCTGTGGCTCCTCCTGTTGCCTATTACCATCAGTTTACACTGAAGTGGTTCAAGGCCTTTATTAAGTTGCCCCATGTTAGACTAATGAATAAGGTCAGAGAATGTGGAGTCAGGGGACGAGTGGCAAAATGGATTGCTAGCTGGCTTCAAGACAGAAAACAGAAGGTGGGATTTTCCGGCCCTTCCCACTGGTGGGATCTTCCGGTCCGGCCGAAGGCAACTCCAGTGGCGGGAAAGGTGTGAGCCGCACAAAACGGCGTAGACATAGGTGGGATTGGAAGATCCCACGGGGCTGTTCACAACTTTCTTTAACAATTTGAACTTTGGAATCAAAAACTAGTTTTTAATTGTGTGGATGTCACCAGACTGGGTAATGCAGGAGGGAGCGGTGGTAGTCAATACCGAGGAGAACTGCAACGAATTACGAGAGAATATTAATGAACTTGCAGAATGGCTAAAAAATTCACAAATTAATTTCAACACAGATAAATGCGAGGTGCCACATTTTGGGAGGAAGAATAAGGAGATCACTTAATACTCGGAAGGTGCGAGGCCAGGTGGGGGAGCGAAATAAAAGGATCTCAGTGTACATATTTACCAATCAGTAGAAGTTGCACCAGTTTTTCAAGGCCATAAAGAAGCAAACCCAGCAGTGATTTATTTCTAGAGGGACAGAATTGTAATGTAAGGAAGCTACACTAAACCTGTATTGAACCTTAGTTTAGTTGTACTGAGAATAATAAGAGGGATTTTCCATGCCCCCCGTGGCTTGTTTCTTGGCGGTTGATGACGGCCCGTCTTTGGCCAGTGGTGGGGTCTTCTGGTCCGCAGCTGTCAATAGGATTTCCCATTGAATCCAGGAAACCTGCAGCGCGGGTTCACCGCTGGCTGGAGCAGACGATCCCGCTGGTGAGAACGGCCAGAATACCCTCCCCAATGTGTGCGGTTCACGTCACTATAATATACAGGTAGTGGAGCGAATGCAGAGAAGATTTGCAAGGATGTGTGATGTGCATATCACAAAAGGATGAACACTCTGGGTCATTTTCCTCTTGAAAAAAAGGCTGAGGGGTGATATAATAGAGTTTTAAAAAATTATTATGTATTTTGTTAAAGTGAACATAGAAAACTTCCACTTTCAGGGGAAGAGCATAACTGGAGGCCATCCGTGTAAGATCGCCATCAAGAAATCCACTCCGGATTTCAGAAAACAATTCCTTGATTTAAAGAGTGGTGAGGATGTGGAATTCACTACTGCCAGATGTGGATGCATTTAAAGGGAAGTCAATCAAGCATTTGAGGGAGAACAGAATAAAATATTATGTTAGTTTTTGATTACTGAATCACAGAATTGTTACAGCACAGAAGCAGGCCAGTCAGTGCATTGTGTCTCTTCCGGCTCTCCGTGGCTGCAATTTATCTCTTTGCCTTCTCCCCATAGCCCTGAACATTCTTATTTTTCAGGTAACTATCTAATCCACTCTTGAATGCCTTGATTGAACCTGCCTCCACCACACTCTCAAGCAACGCAGTGCAGACCCAAACAACATGCTTCGTGAAAATGTTTCCCCTCATGCATGGTCATGGCTTCTTTAGCCAAAGAATCTGGGCCCTCTTTCTCTCGATGCCAATGGGAAGATCCCTTTCCCCTTCTGCTCTGTCCAATCTCCCCATAGTTTGAATTACCTCTATTAAATCTCCTCTCAACTTTCACTTCTCCAAGGCAAATAGTCCCAGCATCTCCAACCTTTATAACCGAAGTACCTCATCCCGAGGACTATTCTCATGATCTTGGGCGTAATTTACCAGCCTCGTCGTGCCCGACTTGATGACGTGACAAAGCCATTGAATATCGGGAGAGGCCACGCGCGAGACTCATGATGCTTGAGACACATCGCGAGATCCAACTGACCTTGCTGGGCGAGATCTCGATCAGCATATTTAAATGAGCCGTATGGCGTAATGACACCGGGGGGGTTTCCCAGGCCTTTAGAGACCCCTGGGTGGCTGGGGACAGGGTAGGTTGGACCCCTGGCTCTCCCTCTGGTACCCGGAAACTTGGCACTTCCGGCCGGGCCAGTCCGTTCGCATCCCCCACCCATGTAGAGGCCTGGGGGCCATCGGGCACCCCGAGGGAGGAGGAGGTGGTGTGGTCCGTCCCGGCTCCCTCTGGAGGGGAGGTCCCGGTACACCGCGACACCTCGGACTCCCCCCCCCTTCCGTCCCAGGTGCATCGGGTGGGCAACGGGCAGGACAGGCTGGCAGCTCGCCATCCCAGTCGCCCGGGCCGCAGCCTGGCCCATCTAGGCCAGGACGCCCCAGGAAACGGCCGCCAAAGGGATCCAGTGTCAGAGGGCAGGAATCACAGGAGTCCACCTCCAGTTCTGCTGTACCGTCTGGGGAACCACGTAGACGTAGTCAAAGGGCCCGTAAGGCCAAACAATTAGACACTGAGTAAGTTGGCACGGGTGCAGGGCACAGATGAGTTTTAGGGGCTAGGACACGTGCATGAACTCCTTTGGTTATTAAAGTCAATGTTACACCTACCGAAGCTGCCTTTGTGCTCTGTCCAAAGTGTGCGGGGGTGCCCCAGGTGAGTCTGCCCCCTTCCCCCTGGGCCGCCATCAACATCCCCCAGGCAGAGGACGGGACCGTGCGCTGCAGTATCACAGCCGCATGCAGGGATGGTCCGGGTGGATGGTGGTACTGTGGCCATGGGTCAGACATAGTCCAACGATGTAGAGCCAGGAGCTCATCGCAGGGCGGGTTGTCATCATCCTCCATGGCCTGCGATAGACACGCGTCCACCCGCAACTGTGTGAGCCCGGCCCGTTGTGCCGCAGGTGGATCGGCAATGGGGGGGGGGGGGGGTGGTGTGCATGCGGGTGGGGTGGGTGGGGTTGGGGAGGGGGGTGAGGAGGGTGCTGGGTGGGTGGATGGGTGGGGGGTGTGGGTGGCCGGCTGTTGCCATGGTGTGCGGTCTGTGGCCATACTACCCGATTCCCACGCCCATCTAGTCAGTGAAGCGGGCGTCTATCAGTCTGGGCCAGCCGGTAATGGTGGACAGCCACCCGCCTGTGTCTACCCCGTCTGCCCTGACCATTGCCCCCATCCCCCTCATCTGGGAGGACTGGGCCTCTTCCTGCTGCTCCTCCACTCCGCCCTCCTCTGCCTGCGGCACATCGCCCCTCTGCTGGGCTATGTTGTGCAGGACGCAGCACACCACAATGATGCGGCCGACCCTATCTGACCGATACTGGAGGGCGCCCCCAGAGAGGTCCAGGCACCTGAAATGCATCTTCAGCACGCCAAAGCACCTCTCGATCACTCCCCTTGTCGCTACATGGGCATCATTGTAGCGGTTCTCCGCCTCATTGCGTGGCCTCCGTATAGGCGTCATCAGCCACGATCGCAATGGGTAGCCCCTGTCGCCCAGCAACCAGCCCCTCAGCCGGGGATGGCGTCCCTCATACATGCCGGGGATGGATGACCGCTCTGTCATGTACACTGCCTGGGTGACGGGCGCAGACGTGCAGGATCATCATGCGGTGGTCGCAGACCACCTGTACGTTCATCGAATAGGTCCCCTTCCTATTAGTGAACACGGCCCTGTTATCTGCAGGTGGCCGCACAGCGACGTGCATCCCATCGATCGCGCCCTGGACCATGGGGAACCCGGCCACGGCAGAGAAGCCCACGGCCCGGGCATCTTGGCTGGCCCGGTCCACGGGGAAGCGGATGTAGCGGTGCGCCATGGCATAAAGGGCATCTGTCACTGCCCGGATGCACCGGTGCACCGATGTCTGCGATATGCCGGACAGGTCCCCACTCGGTGCCTGGAATTACCCCGTTGCATAAAAGTTCAGGGCCACCGTAACCTTGACGGACACGGGGAGAGGGTGTCCCCCGCCAGTGCCACGCGGTGACAGGTGTGCCAGCAGGTGGCAGATGTGTGCCACGGTTTCCCGGCTCATCCGGAGTCTCCTCCTGCATTCCCGGTCCGTGAGGTCCTGGTATGACTGCCGGGGCCGGTACACACGGGGCGCCCTCGGGTGCCTCCGTTGCCGTGGGGCCGCGACGTCCTCCTCCCCCTCCTCGTCCTGTCGGTCAGGTGTCCCTCCAGCCTGGGCGGCTGCCGCCTGCCCCTCTGCGGCAGCCTGCGCCGCCTCTCTGGCACGCTCCTCCTCCTCCTCATCCAGGGCAACATAAGCGGCTGCCACCACGGCGGCCAACATCGCTGGATGATCTGAAAACATGACGGCCTGGTGGGGGGGGAGGGGAACGACGACATGTCATCATTGCCCATATCCCCTCCTCCCCCCAGCCAGGTGGCATGGACCGCATGGGTCCAACTGTTGGAGGCTGGCACCTGGCCAGGTGGACCAACTCACTTGCCCTCCCATCCCCCTCCTCGGCACGGACCCCCCCCCCAACCTCCACCCCAGCACGGACCCCCCCACAACCTCCACCCCGGCACGGACCCCCCCCCAACCTCCACCCCAGCACGGACCCCCCCAACCTCCACCCCGGCACGGCACGGACCCCCCCCCCCCAACCTCCACCCCGGCACGGCACGGACCCCCCCAACCTCCACTCCGGAACGGACCCACCCCCAACCTCCACCCCGGCACGGATCCCCCCCAACCTCCACCCCGCACGGACCCCCCCAACCTCCACCCCAGCATGGACCCCCCCCCCAACCTCCACCCCGGCACGGACCCCCCCCCCCAACCTCCACCCCGGCACGGACCCCCCCCCCAACCTCCACCACGGCACGGACCCTCCCCCAACCTCCAGCCCAGCACGGACCCCCCCCAACGTCCACCCCAGCACGGACCCCCCCCCCAACCTCCACCCCAGCATGGACCCCCCCCAACCTCCACCCCGGCATGGACCCCCCCCAACCTCCACCCCGGCACGGACGCCCCCCCCAACCTCCACCCCGGCATGGCACGGACCCCCCCCCCCAACCTCCACCCTGGCACGGCACGGACCCCCCCCAAACCTCCACCCCGGCACGGACCCCGCCTCAACCTCCACCCCGGCACGGACCCCCACCCCAACCTCCACCCCGGCACGGCACGGACCCCCCCCAACCTCCACCCCGGCACGGCACGGACCCCCCCCCCAACCTCCACCCCAGCACGGACCCCCCCCCCAACCCCCACCCCGGCACGGCACGGACCCCCCCCCCCAACCTCCACCCCGGCACGGACCCCCCCCCCAACCTCCACCCCGGCACGGCACGGACCCCCCCCCCAACCTCCACCCCGGCACGGACCCCCCCCCCCCAACCTCCACCCCGGCACGGCACGGACCCCCCCCCAACCTCCATCCCGGCACAGACCCCCCATCCACCTCCCCGGCACGGACCCCCTCGCGGCACTCCCCCGGAGCCCAGCCTACTCTACCCCCCCCCCCCGCCGCACACACACACACACAACCCGAGACACACCTCTCCTCACGCATTCAGACTGCGGCCACGCCATTGCCTGCCCAGAGCCAACCCCCCAGGCCGTCACTCACCTCCACGCTGGTCGGCGTGAGCCTGGAGCACCGGGTCACGCCGATGAAAAGGAGGTTTAATTTACGTCGACGTGAACGGTCATCACGTCGACGGGACTTCAGCCCATCCGGAAGGGAGAATATCGGCAGGCCGAAAATCGGCTGCGTTGCGCAGACCCGTGACATTCTCCGCGGCAGCGGCGCCATTAACGCCCCGCCGACTTTTCTCCCTTCGGAGACTTCGGCAACCGGCGGGGGCGGGATTCACGGCGGCCAACGGCCATTCTCCGACCCTCTGGGGGGTCGGAGAATGACGCCCCATATCTGTCACCCACCACCAGTACAGATACACATACCTCAGAGGGATTAACTAGTAGGCAGGCTTCTGGGCCATTCACTGGTGAGCAGTAGGTTCATGATTAATAAGTGGATCAGGGGTTATGGAGAGAAGGCAGGAGAATGGGGATGAGAAAGTATCAGCCATGATTGAATGGCGGAGCAAACTCGATGGGCCAAGTGGCCTAATTCTGCTCCTATGTCTTATGGTCTTGTGGGCATCTCACAGCTGAAGATCCACAGCAGACAGATGTGGGGGTGTTCCAGGGACCCGGCACTCGGAGGGATGTCAGATCCAGGATTCTGCGGCCAGAATTTACAATGCAGAGAAGGCCATTAGGCCCATCGAGTCTGCACTGGCCCTTGGAAGGAGCACCCTACTTAAGCCCACACCTCCACCCTGCCCCCGTAACCCAGTAACCCCACCTATCCTTTTTGGCCACTGTGCCACCATGCCGCATGCGCTGGCTTGAGTGCTGGTGGCTTTTCCTTGTACTTAATTGTTTGTTTGGATTCTTTTGCGTAGACTCTGTATTTTGTCTTGATTTTATTTTTGTAAAGGGGGTTGTCACTCTCTCACTCTCTCTGTACTGCCATGGGGCGGCACAGCGGCAAGCACTGCTGCCTCACAGTGCCAGGGACCCGGGTTCAATTCCAACCTCAGGTCACTATGTGTGTGGAGTTTGCACTTTCTCCGGGTGCTCCGCTTTCCTCCCACAGTTCAAAGATGTGCAGGTTAGGTGGATTGGCCATGCTAAATTGCCCCTAAGTTTCCAAAACGATGTATAGGTTAGATTAGTGGGTTAATGGGATAGGGCGGGGGAGCTTGGGTGAAATATTCTTTTAGAAAGTCGATGCAGACTCGATGGGCCAAAGGCCTCCTTCTGCACTGTAGGGATTCTATGGATTCAATGCCCCGTATCAGTGTGTGCTTTTTCAGTGGTCTGTGTCTGCTTATTTGGGCGCCTTTCCACCAATGTGGGGTTACCATGGCGAGATCCCCTTCGGAGGCGAGGTCGCCAGGTTCACCTTTACATAAGGCTGTTGTAAATGGCGCTGGCATAACGTCAAGCCGACGTCTGGTGAATATTTAAGTGAGGAGAAAGACTCATGATTGCCCCTATGACTCTACTGATACAGGCTCTAATCCAGTCCTGCAATGGGCCCAGGCTTTAATTCAGTCCTGGGCAGTGGGCCCAGGATTTAATCCAGTCTGCAACTCCAGATTGAAAATCAGAACTGCGGGCCACCGTTTTTAAAGATCGAGCTCGCCGAGCCGGTCATTCTCTCAGTTTTGCACTCCATATGCAGGAATAAGAATCATGGCCCAATTGTCAAATTTTGTTTCACTTGGGTCACTGTCTGTGTGGAATCGGCACGTTCTCCCTGTGGCTGCGTGGGTTTCCTCCGGATGCTCCGGTTTCCTCCCACAAGTCCCGAAAGACATGCTGTTAGGTGAATCGGACATTCTTAATACTCCCTCAGTGTACCCAAACTGGCGCCGGAGTGTGGCCACTCGGGGATTTCCACAGTAACTTCATTGCAGTGTTAATGTAAGCCTACTTGTGACAATAATAATAAAACATTAAAGCATATTAATTATTAGGTATTGAAATTTGTGCAATTCTATACTGAAAGTATTTAATAACAGGTCAGTGCAACATTTGCACTCAATTCTTGTTGCTATTTCCAATTAGCCATAAATGAAGTGAGCAGCTCCTCAAATGTGAGATCTGCAACTTTCAAACTACTTATTAAAAATAAATGATTCAATGGTTTAAATAATGGAATAGTTATTTAAAAGATACTATTCTGCTAGCATTACTATATTAAACCTGTGTTTGTTAATTGTCATTGAAATGTTATTCCTTGCAGTTAATATATTAATTCAAATTTTTAGTACTATTTTACCACAGGGTGTTAAATTAAGTGCTTTCAAGTGTTTTTCGTCTGGGTTAGCATTTACATTGAAAATGTTCAAATTCTAGTGTATGAATTAAGCATTGGCTAGTTACGACTGGTGTGAAAGTCTAAGCAACAGTTTGTGCCTTGTTGAGAACTTGTGGGTACCTGAAAATTAAAAGGAGGGGATATACAGCCTCAGCTGGAGTACTGTGTTTATTTCTGGGGAACACACTTTAACAAGGGTGGGAAGATTTAGGCAAGGGTCCAGAAGATGTTTACGAGAATGGTTACAGGGATTGGTTATGTCAATAGAACGTAGAACATACAGTGCAGAAGGAGGCCATTTGGCCCATCGAGTCTGTACCGACCCACTCAAGCCCTCACTTCCACCCTATCCCCGTAACCCAATAACCCATTCTAACCTTTTTGGTCACTAAGGGCAATTTAGCATGGCCAATCCACCTCACCTGCACGTCTTTCGGGACTTGTGGGAGGAAACCGGAGCACCCGGAGGAAACCCACGCAGACGGGAGAACGTGCAGACTCCGCACAGATAGTGACCCATCGGGGAATCGAACCTGGCGCTCTGAAGCCACAGTGCTATCCACTTGTGCTACCGTGCTGCCCAAATAGGATGGAGAAACAGGAGTTCTTCTCCCTCGAGCAGAAAAAACAGGAGCAGGTTTGGTACAGGCTTTTGAATTTATGAAGAGTTCAGTTGGAGTAAATAAAGAGAAACTGTTTACAATGGTTGAACAGTCAATAACCCTGAGGCACAGATTTCCGGTGATTGGCAAAATAACCAGAGGTGAAATGAGGAAAAACTGATTTGTGCGATGAATGGTTGGGATTTGGAATGTACTGCCCGATGCAGTGCGAGATGCAGATTCAAAAGTAGCTTTCAAAAGGGCACTGGATAAATCCTTGGAGGTCTGTGGAGAAAATGGGAGTGTGGGACTAACTGACTTGCTCATCAAATGAGGAAAGACAGACGTGATGGATCGAATTAAGTGTCCATGCAAATTATTAAAAAACCTGAACTTCCAAGAGCAAGTCTAAATATTGGAAGATGTTTGATGTTGTGTAGGTCTGTCGGAAATGATTGAATAATCTGCCGTAGAGCCAATATCAATGTCCCATTTCTTCCCAAAGTTAAACGTAATCTTCAAAAATGAGTGAAAATGGCAAAATGTAAATAATAGGCATGATAATTAGGAGATTATTCAAATAAGTGAAAATGGGACCATATAAGCAATAAGCATTGTGACTGGAAGGTTACTTCAATGCAAAACTAATCTCTTTAATGTTAGTAGAATAAAACAATAATCATAGGATCAGGCCATTCGCACTTGAAGAATCCTAAAAGCCAATCTCTGCACAGCAGCCTATATCAAAAATTAAACGTTCCTGTTGTTTTCTAATTCTCTTTCCAGCATTTCTGATTAATATATTAAAAAAAACTAAATTTAGCATTTATGATACTGAATGCACTAACAGATGCTCAGCTGAAACAAAAATCAGCAGAATTTTGGACTTTTAGATGATATATTTTCAACTGGAAGTGATACATGTGGAGCTGCAATCTTGGGGATCCAGGCTGTAACTCCATTGCTGAAATTCAGTGTTAGATGATTGTGAACATATATTGTACAAAAAGGCCAGTGATTAATGGCAAAAGTGCAACACCAGAGATAGTTGCAGCTGTTTCTGTAATGCATTAGGACACAAGCAATAATACTCGCAAGTCGAGGTAGATGATTTAAGAACAGATAAGATCGTGCCCGAAGAATTGTCCATTACCAACCCACTCATTCATCCTATAACTCTTTCTATGGGACAGATTCTTCAGTAAATTGCTTATTTTCATGCCTTTGATAAATTAAACAGAGTGGGGTTTGGCATTTTTGCTGCAAGTGAAAATGAGAGTTGGAGGTTTTACAGAATATTTAAGGGCTGAGATACTATCATAGTAACTGAAGAAGTGGCTCTGATATAATTATCCTTCCTGTGAATAAGACAACCCTGCTTAGACACGACATCCCTGTTCCTTTAAATGGGACATGTCCTAAATCGAGGGGGGGATCGGGGGTGAACGGGGAGATAGGGGAGGAAGCTAGCTGGCTGAAAACAAAGCAGCCGACGTTATTCTTATAGAGGATGGCCACTGACTGATTCTTGTGGTCCCACAAAAATAATTTTAACTCTTACCATTTTGGGCCTGTTTCAGCTGTATCATCAGGTTTTACTGAGTTGAGTTTTTTTTTTTGTGGCATCCTCACAGTATACCCTTAAAATTCAAATTTATATTCTTATTCATTCACGGGATGTGAACTTCGTTGGCTAGGCCAATCGCTAACTGTCCTTGAGCGGAGTGGTGATGAGCTGTCCTCATTGAACTGCTGCAGTCTATGCGGTGTAGGTCCAGGGGTCCTGCATATATTATCACAAACCTCATTTGCATTGATTGCTGAGTGTCCGATGCTTTCTAATTCAAGAGCAGGTATTTTCGGCCACCCAACATATCAGCAAGCCATACATCTCATGAATGGTGGGACCAGGCTCGAGGGGCTGAGATGGCCCTACTCCTATACCTACATTCCCAACACATGGCCCCTGGAAGAATGGTACTGAAGCAAGAAATGAGCAGTAAGTCCACTCGCCTCTATTTTATCCCCGTTCTGAGCTCGTTTCTACTGCATTAAGGGATTCAAAATATTCCATAAAACAATTATTTTCTCATTATTCACTTTTTAAAAAATTATCTGTCTATATTAGTTTTGGGTCCTTAATTATTAAATAATTTTTCTATCTTTCTGTTCGTGGCTGGGACCCTCCCCTACCCGGCGGGGCGGGGGAATCCGGCGTAATGGAGTGGCGGGAACCACTTCCGGCGTCGCGCTGCCCTAAAGGTGCGGAATTCTCTGCACCTTTAGGGGCCAAGCCCTCACCTTGAGGGGCTGAGGCCCTCGCCGGAGTGATTTTCTGCCCCGCCGGGCTGGCGTGGCGCCAAAGGCCTTTCCCGCCAGCCGGGCGCCGAAACAACTTCACCGGGCGGACGCATGCGCGGGAGCGTCAGCGGACGCTCACGGCATCCCCGTGCTATGCGCATGTGGAGGGGGTCTCTTCTGCTCTCCGCCATAGTGGAGACCCATGGCGAAGGCGGAAGAAAAAAGAGTGCCCCCACAGGCAGATGGCCCGCACCGCCGATCGAGTGGGCCCCGATCGCGGGGCCTTGGCCACCGTGGGGGCACCCCCCCCGGGGCCAGATTGCGTCCGCGCGCTCCAACCCAGGACCCTCCGGAGCCTGCCCGCTCGCCGTCTGCTCCCGCCGGTACGGTAGGTGGTTCAATCCACGCCACGCCTGGTGAGGGTTGACAGCTGCGGGACTTCGGCACCATCGCGGGGGTGAGCCGTCCGACCGGAGAGCTCGATTCCCGGCTCACCGCCGATTCTCTGGTGGCGGAGAATTTGGGACATGGCTGAGGCGGGAATTCACGCCATACCCCCGGCGATTCTCCGACCCGGCGGATGGGGTCAGGAGAATCCGTGCGCCAGTATTTGGCTATAGCATTGATCGGCTTCTTTTGGATGAGGATAGACTGGCTAGGTTCTTACAATCCCGATGACTACATTTGCTGCCAACTCTCACTGGTGCAGCGGGGTGGAGAACCCTGCCCCTTCTTTTAAAAACTACAGACTTTTGGTTTTGAACTGAAACGAGGACACCCCAACCCCGCCCCCACCCCAGCAAGTTGCTATTTTAACTGGCCCAGGCAGACCCCTTGATTCAGGCAGAGTCCATGAGCGTAGTAGAGATAGAGCAGCCAATCCCCTCTTCTTAAATTCCAGGACATCTTCAATTCTCGATTGGAATTGGTAAAGCCTTTCAGACATTTGTGGAACAGAATGCATATTCCAGTTTATCTCAGTTCTGTGAAAACCTAGGAAGCAGCAGGAGATGATTTGAACACTCTCTCTGTCAGGCCTGTGAAGGTTTAACACCGGATTTAAATATTGCAAGCATTCAACCCAGCCATGCCTGTGCAAATTTAATCTCTGGTCAAAAGGCTGAAGGCAGTCTCCAGTCAGATCCGTGAAAGCCTAATCTCTGTTTAGAATGTTGACGATTAAAATGCTCTCCAACCCTGCCTGTGAACATTCCACTTCTGATTAAAATGCTGGGGAACGCAATCTGTTTTAGAACAAAAGAACAGAGAACAATACAGGAACAGGCCCTTCGGCCTTCCAAGTCTAAGCCGATCACGTGTCCTATCTAACCAACCGCCTGCATCCTTCTATACCCCGTCTGTTCATGTGCCTATCCAGATAAATCTTAAAGGTCACTAACGTATTTGCCTCAACCAACTCAAATGGCAGTGCATCCCAGGCCACCACCACCCTCTGTGTAAAAAAACGTCCCCCGCACATCTCCACTGAACCTGTCCCCCCTCACCTTGAACTTGTGCCCCCTTGTAATTGTCATTTCCACCCTGCGAAAAAGCCTCCAACTGTTCACCCTATCTATACCCCTATTAATTTTATAAACTTCTATCAGGTTGCCCCTCAGCCTCCGTCTCTCAAGGAAGAACAATCCCAGTTTATTCAATCTCTCCTCATAGCTAAAACACTCCATACCAGGCAACATCCTGGTAAACCTTTTCTGTACTCTCTCCAAAGCCTCCATGTCCTTCTGGTAGTGCAGTGACCAGAATTGGACACGGTATTCCAAATGTGGTCTAACCAATGTTCTATATAATTGGAACATAATTTTTGAGCTTTTATACTCGATACCCCGTCCTATGAAGGCAAGCATGCCATATGCTTTCTTTAACACCATTTCCACCTGTGCTGCCACGTTTAAGGATCTGTGGACAAGGTCCTAACATGGATTGACGACTGGCTGTCAGGCAGAAGGCAGAGAGTTGGGATAAAAGGTTCTTTTTCGGAATGGCAAGTGGTGACGAGTGGTGTCCCGCAGGGTTCAGTGTTGGGGCCACAGCTGTTCTCTTTATATATTAACGATCTAGATGACAGGACTGGGGGCATTCTGGCTAAGTTTGCCGATGATACAAAGTTAGGTGGAGGGGCAGGTAGTATGGAGGAGGTGGGGAGGCTGCAGAAAGATTTCGATAGTTTAGGAGAGTGGTCCAAGAAATGGCTGATGAAATTCAACGTGGGCAAGTGCGAGGTCTTGCACTTTGGAAAAAAGAATAGAGGCGTGGACTATTTTCTAAACGGTGATAAAATTCATAATGCTGAAGTGCAAAGGGACTTGGGAGTCCTAGTCCAGGATTCTCTAAAGGTAAACTTGCAGGTTGAGTCCGTAATTAAGAAAGCAAATGCAATGTTGTCATTCATCTCAAGAGGCTTGGAATATAAAAGCAGGGATGTACTTCTGAAGCTTTATAAAGCATTAGTTAGGCCCCATTTAGAATACTGTGAGCAATTTTGGGCCCCACACCTCAGGAAGGACACTGGCACTGGAGCGGGTCCAGCGGAGATTCACACGGATGATCCCAGGAATGGTAGGCCTAACATACGATGAACATCTGAGGATCCTGGGATTATATTCAATGGAGTTTAGGAGGTTGAGGGGAGATCTAATAGAAACTTACAAGATAATGAATGGCTTAGATAGGGTGGATGTAGGGAAGTTGTTTCCATTAACAGGGGAGACTAGGACCCGGGGGCACAGCCTTAGAATAAAAGGGAGTCACTTTAGAACAGAGATGAGGAGACATTTCTTCAGCCAGAGAGTGGTGGGTGTGTGGAACTCATTGCCACAGAGGGCGGTGGAGGCCGGGACGTTGAGTGTCTTTAAGACAGAAGTTGATAAATTCTTGATTTCCTCGAGGAATTAAGGGCTATGGAGAGAGAGCGGGTAAATGGAGTTGAAATCAGCCATGATTGAATGGTGGAGTGGACTCGATGGGCCGAATGGCCTTACTTCCACTCCTATGTCTTATGGTCTTATGGACCTGCACACCCAGATTCTCTGTGTCTCTATGCTCCGGATTGTTCTGCCATTTATTTTATAGCTCCCACCTGAATTGGATCTACCAAAATGCATCACCTTGCATTTGTCTGGGTTAAATTCCATCTGACATTTCTCTGCCCAATTTTGCAGCCTATCTATACCCTGTTGTATTCTCTGACAATCTTCATCACTATCCGCAATTCCTGCAATATTAGTATCATCTGCAAACTTGCTAATCAGACCCGTTATGTTTTCTTCCAAGTCATTTATATATATTACAAAGAGTAGAGGTCCCAATACTGATCCCTGCGGAACACCACTAATTACAGACCTCCATTTGGAAAAATACGCTTCCATTGCTACCCTCTGTCTTCTATGGCCAAGCCAGTTCTGGATCCATCCAGCTAGTTCACCCCTTACCCGATGTGATCTAATCTTTTGCACCAGCCTGCCATGAAGGACCTTATCAAATGCTTTACTAAAGTCCATGTAGGTAATATCCATAGCCCTTCCCTTGTCAATCGTTTTTGTCACCTCCTCAAAAAATTCAATCAAATTAGTGAGACATGACCTCCCTCATACAAAATCATGTTGTCTGTCGCTAATAAGACTATTCACTTCCAAATGTGCATAGGTCAGGGGCGGGATTCTCCGCAATCGGCGCGATGTCCGCCGACCGGCGGCAAAAACGGTACGAATCAGTCTGGCATCGCGCCGCCCCAAAGGTGCGGAAGACTTTGCCGGGCGGCGCATGCGTGGGAGCGTCAGCGGTCGCTCACGGTATCCCCACGCATGCGCAGTGGAGGGGGTCTCTTCCGCCTCCGCCATGGTGGAGACCATGGCGAAGGCGGAAGGAAAAGAGTGCCCCCACGGGGCCAGATCACCCCGCGCCCCCCCAGGACCCTGGAGCCTGCCCACGCCGCCTTGTCCCGCCGGTAAGAGAGGTAGTTTGATTCTCGCCGGTGGGACAGGCATTCCAGCAGCGGGACTTCGGCCCATCCGGGCCCTAGATTCCAGCAGCGGGACTTCGGCCCATCCGGGCCCTAGAATCGCCGGGGGGGGGGGGGGGGGGGGGGGGGGGGGCCGCCAACCGGCGTGGCGCGATTCCCGCCCCCGCCGAATATCCGGTGCCGGAGAATTTGGCAACCGGCGGGGGCGGGATTCACGCCAGGCCCCGGCGATTCTCCAACCCGGCGGGGGGTCGGAGAATCCCGCCCCCAATCTCTGAGAATCTTTTCCAACAATTTCACTTTCACTGATGTCAGGTTCACTGGCCTATAATTACCCGGATTATCCTTGCAACCCTTCTTGAATAACGGCACAACATTGGCTATCACCTGTGGAATATGAGGACACAAAGATTTCTGTCAGAGCCCCAGCGATTTAATCTCTTATCTGAACTGATGACCTGTGTTTAAAGACCTTTCTCTCTCCAATCAGTTCAACCAACAGGAAGAAGTTCCAATATTATCTCAGTGGGTCTGAGAGTCAGTCGGGTGGAGGTCATTGAAATGAATGTGACTCCCTGGAGGGAATTCTAATGCCTGCATAATTTAATTGAAGGCAACCATTAGGCCATCCAAGCCAACTGCATTTCAGCACTTCATGTGGGGTGGCTTCAATGGAAAATCCCTTGCCAAGTGGCGGGAGTAGACAATCCCGCCGCTAGCGAATGGGGCACTGCCATGAAACATATGGCTGAGGGACCGGAGAATCCAGTCCTTTGTCTCTTGGTAGACATTTCAGATGGAAGATATGACTTCTAAAGCACAAATGTTGGTTCAATGGGCGCGATTTTCTGGCCTCGTTATGCTCTCGCTCAAGCATAACGAGGCTGGTGAATGGTGGGAGAGACCAAAAGCGAGATCCGCGCTAGGCGACAAGCAGTTTGCGCTGCAACCGGCTTGCTCCCGTAGGCGAAATCGGGATTTCGCCATAGCGTGGCGAGAAACCAACTATCACTACTTAAGCCCTATTTCCATACAATTAACAAGAGCCGCCCCATATCCATAGGCCTCCCATCATTCAACGGCCTCCCCAGAAAGTACTCACGCATGCGCTGATTAGTACTCCTTTTGAAAAACGTGAACCTGGTGAATGGGCTTCTGTGGGGAGTCGAGGAGGTGAGTAGCCATCTTTGCTCACAGGTAAAGAGTCCGGGGTGCTGGGCTAGCCACCCCAGTGCTCATCAGGGGTGGGGAGGATCCTTGGCAGGGGTGGGCTGACATGAGGGGGATGGCGTGGCTGTGCGGGGTAGCTGGGGGGCAACCACTCACAGCATCACCATGCCAACCTCTGGATTGTGTGCACCCGTTCCGCGGCCAACCCCTGTCCCTGCCCGTCTAGCCTAATGACCACCCGTAGCCCCACCGATTACTGAGGCCTCTGGCTGCGTTGGTTCATGGCTATTGCTGATAGGGAATTGGCAATTGTGGTTCAGTGAGCACTTCACAAATGCCAAGTGGATTCCCGTGCGTGGGCGTCATTTCCAGCATCCCAATCACACTCTGATGCTTGGACACTGTTATTGAACACTGCGGGAGGCAACACCATACACGCAACATCCGAACACCCATGGGATGCGACACCGCTCCGGGGACATGTCCACAGCTGGAGGGTGGGTAAACGTCATAGGGAGCATGTATGGCAGGGGGGGGGGGGTAAAGGAGAGTTGGGTAAAGGGTCCGTGGGTCAGCCCGCATTGCTGAAGGAAGTGACTGAGGTACCGTAATGGTTGTGCGAAAAGTAGTGTAATGTGTTGTACAAACCCCACTCCTGATGGTGCCGCCCGATCCCCTCCTCCCCACCCCATACCTAATCACCCCGCCATGTCCTCCCTCCTCCGGTGCCCTCAGTGATCCTCAGTTTGCCCTCCAAGATCTACCACTAAGTGTTGGCATTTCCCCAGCATGCACATCTTGAGGTGGAGGCAGCCAGTTGTCTACCTCGTCCTGTGCCCTTCGATGCCCCTGGCGGGCGTCCTCTGGGGCCTCTGGCCCGGCTCAGTTGTCGGCAGTACATGCACAGCTGCGCCGCCCTGTCCCGTGTGCTGACCTCAAAACGCAGCCTCATCAGAGGGGTGGAACTTAGGAGTGCTCATGTCCACCATCGCCACTCAATGGGATGGGTCCAGCTTGGAACTCAGCGCCCATCCGCCCGGTCGACAGCCATAGGGCTTTGGCGTTCACCTTGGGACGAAGGGGCAGCTGGTTCAAGTCCCGGCTGGCCATGCATTATCTTGCTCTGCCAGCCCTGGTGGTTCCCCATGGTCTGCACCATCGTGTCGATGCCCTCGGCGATACTCCTCAGTGTCTGGCACATGCTCTGCAGTGCCTCAGCCATGACCATCTGAGAGCAGGACATGTCCTGCAGAACCTCATCAAGGTCGGCCTGGTACTGGGTGACATCCCCTAGCGAGTCGAACATTCTGCCAAGACCCTCGGCCGTGGCAGTCACTGACTGAGCAACGCCTTGGACACCTTCACTCATGATGCTGACATTGTGCACCAGGCTCTCCATTGCGGTCGCCACCCTAGCAGTGTTGGCCTCGGTGCCACGCATTGCTGATGCCATCTCCTGTGCCCCTCGCCTCTGGGACTCCTCAAATCGGCTATGGATCTGCTGGAGTGTTGCTGACATCTGCCTCTGAGTGTCCTGGCCGCTCCTTAACATCTCCATCAGCTCCGAGTACCTCAGTACCACAGACTCAGCATCAGGCTGGGACCAAGCTGGGTCCTGGGATCCAGCAGACTTTCGACTGCAGTCTCGCCTGATGTGTATCAGCAGCGGTGAGGTGCTCATCAGATTGTGCCGCTGAAGCCTCCCACTAACATGTCCCACCGAAGTGTGTGTATCTGCGTTGGTGGAGGGTGGGGATGACAGCTGTACCGCAACTACAATGGTTGCATCCTCAGAGTTCTCCTCTGACGTGTTCTCCTCGGAGTCAGGAGAGGAGGCCACCCAGGATGTGGCAGCGCCGTCGGCTGGAGGACCTGTGGGAGAATGGACATGTGGTCAGTGGGAGAGATGGGTTAGTCAGTAAAGCAATAACAACTGATGTTTGACAGGTTCCTCATGTGGAGCCCGGTGGTTCCTCACCTCTGCGGCATCTGCCAGCCTCCACGTGGGTGACCAATCTGTCCTCGGCCACCCCAGTCACCTCCAAGGTCTGCTCCTCGAAGGAGGTGAGGATTCTGATGTCCAGCACCCCTCCACCGGTCCCAATGGTTATGGGAGAACATTTCCTGAGAAGGCATCATTAGGCACATGCACGGTTCATAGTGCTGGGAAAAGGGGTGTAAAGGTGGGGTTAGGGGGGGTGTTGAAGGGGGAGGAGGTTGGAGGAAGGGGGAGGGGGTTGGAGGAAGGGCTGGGGTCCACCTGGGGAGTCGGGGGTGGATGCTCCCTTTGTGGGGAGGCATTGGTGTCTACTCACTCGTGCTGCCCGGTGTAGGCCGTTGACCTTCTTCTGGCACTGAAGGCCAATCCTCCTGGTCACACTCCTCGAGCTGACAGCTGCCACCACCTCATCCCAGGCAGCCTTGGCTGCCTTTTGGCTGACTCTCTTGGACTGTCGGGGGAAGAAAACATCCCTCCTGGCCTCCACGGCGTCTAGCAGCCTCCCCAGGTCAATGTCCCCGAATCTTGGGGCCGATCCCCTGGACGGCATTGTTGCAAGCTGGCGTGGGTTGGTTGAACCAGTGCAGTTTAAGTGCTGCGCGACCTTGTTAATGGGGGGTTGGTGAGCGTGCTCCCGACGAATCAGCTGGCGAGCCTTCATTTGCGGCGAGATGCCCGTGAGGCCTCGTTAAGTGGACCAATTAACGTTGAATTGCGTTGCCGGCCTCGCTGGGCCGAGCGCCGGGGAGCTCGTGGCAATTCCAGCTCGCGACCACACTTTGAAACTTTTCCAGAGAAATGCGTCCAATGCCATTGCCAACACTACAGCCCAAATTGTGATTTGCACCATCAGATATTTTGCACGTCACTTTTTTCTCAGTAAACAGAGTTGAACAGATTTTACATCATATGGGATGATACGCAAATTATTATGTATTGCCTCTTCCACCTCCATTTCCAATTGATTTTCCTAAAGATTCACTATTCAAAGGGAACAGAATTGTCTCTATCATAGTCTGCCAACCTCTACATATTAGCAGCTGGAGATTCATTCGCAAACTAGAAAAAATGATTTGATTTCATTTTAACTTCCTCTCTTTCCCACATGTAGGGGGGAAAGTTTTACCAGGCAAGGTGGGGGTACATTTGAGTGTGTTGGGAGCTGATTCTCCTGGAAGCGATATCGGGTCAGGATTCCAACAATACCTTGACCTTTCCTCAGTTTCACCAAGCAGATGTGTAGATGAGGGGGAGCCCCCCTTGCGTCTGCTAGGTAAGGCATTTAACTATTACAAGAAGCAATTAAATTCTGTTTCAGGTTTCTGCATTTAACAGGCAGTGGACCTATTTCCTGAATTCAATGGAATGCACCAGAATCACAGAGGTACAGCAGTGAAGTGCTTCTTTGGTGAAACTGAAAAGCTGGGAATCCTTTGATCAATAAAACTGAAGAGCTCCAGCCATGGCCAGGTGAGAAGCTGCTGCTCATAGAACGTCTGCCACAAGAGTACCTTTAGTGCTTAACAGGAGACTGACAAATTTTGGAAGTCACTTCACCTGTCTGGCACATCACCTTCACTCTCCTTTTGCTGCACGTTGCTGCATCATGGAAGCAGTTTGTCCAGCTTACCATACAGCTCTGACAAAAGTTCCAGAGGAGCAGCACGAGCAATAACAGCACCAGCAGCAGAAGCAGCTCCAGCATCATCTCCAGCAGCACTAGTTGCTTTCTCTGCAGTCATATGGTGTTCCACAGGGCGGAGGGGATGGACACAGAGGAGGCGAGACCTTCACCACAGGGTCTACTAGCAGAGGATCTGCTCCTTCAACATATCTGAGCAGCACTGTCTCAGGAGGCTCAGGCTTTCACAGCAGGCCTTTGCTGACATCCGCAGGCTCCTGGAATAAGGGCTCCTTCTCAGTTTGCCATGTCGGCACACATTGCAGGTGGCTGTCAAGGTACCCATCAGTGATGGGGCACCCCAACTCTCACCCCACCCCACCCCCGACCTCTGATTTCCCTCCAGTTACTTAATATTCCTTCTGTAGTACATGACCAAAACTGAACATAATGCTCCAGGTGGAGTCTCATAAAAGTTAGATATGATGTGGAGATGCTGGCGTTGGACTGGGGTGGGCACAGTAAGGAGTCGTACAACACCAGTTTAAAGTCCAACAGGTTTATTTGGAATTACTGGCTTTCGCAGCGTCGCTCCTTCATCAAGTTGGATACAACTTGAAAATCAACTCCTTTCACTCAGGAGTCACATTTTTAGTCATACATCCCACAATTTCCTTTCTTCATTGCTCCAAACATGAATCAATGGTTTTAATGACCAACGGATGCATCAAACCCCTTTGATTTTCTATGATTCTATCACATTGCTCACATCACATCAGCAAATAGTATTAAATAGACAAAAAACAGACCAAGGTTTATTTATTTTACCTTTCATCAACATGGTACAATGATAATGAAGTTGCTGACTAATGATAGCAATCAATTATTCAACGGTCTCAAATTATTTATATAATCTCACCCTTTATACTAATGTGTGAAACTCCAGCTGCCCAGTCTGCTTATTGACCTAACCTGTCCAGAATTGTTTGGTTTATCGCACACTGATTAGCATCATTAGCCAATGCAGCTCATTTGGCGTTATCCGCATAATGAAGACATGAATATCTCATCTTCTAAGCCATTTGTAAAAATGATAAGCAAGAGCAGCGCTGACACTAATTCAGTGAGATTCCGCTGACAACTGCCCACACATCACAATCTTTTCCTGTCTGCTGTTCAGGCAATCATTAATTCAATCCAACAATTTGTCACCTATTTCATGGACACATAACTTGTAAATTATTTTGTTCCAGGGTAGTGTCAAATGCTTAGAATTCATGCAGATGACATTTGTTGCTGTAATTAAGTTCTGGCATTAGCTCAAAAAAACAATACATTGATGAAACACATTCTACCCTTTCTCAACCTACAGACACTCAGGTTAATCATCCCCTGTTGTGCCAGATGATCCTTACACACCATGCCCATAGGTCTGAACTTCGATACTTCAACCCTTGCCTGTTTTACAAGGATTATATTTTCTACTTTCCAACTTATTTGAATGTTACCAGTTCTGGCGTGCTTTTAAAGATATCGATGAGTACCTGCAACTTGCTCAGCCACGTCTACCCGGGGTGGAAATCATTAAACACTGGAGGTTTATTGTTTACCTTAAGTTCTCTCCACCTATTGAATGTTCCTCTTTAGTCAGTCTCAGGATAAAGGGCTAGTCATTTAAGACTGAGATGAGGAGGAATTTCTTCACTTAGAGAATGGTGAATCTTTGGAATTCTCTAGCCCAGAGGGCTGTGGAGGCTGTCACTGAATGTGCTGAGGCAGAAATAAATAGGTTTCTGGGTACTAACAACATCAATGTATATGGGGACAGTGCAGGAAAGTGGTGTTGGCGTAGTCCATGATCTAATTGAATAGTGGAACAGGCTCAATGAGCTGAATGGCCTCCTCCTGCTCCTATGCTCCAATGATAATGCTAACTCTCCCGCCCCTGGTATTCATGTGCTAACCGCTGGGAGCAATCATTCACTATTTACCCTCTCCAATCTTCTATCGTTTTGAAAATATCTAATTTTGTGGGAAGAGTTTAATTTCTCGCTATCCATGTGACATCTGCATGGAATAGTCTTTCAAAGTTCTGTGCAGATGCTGTGCAGATGTTTTACATTTTATGGGCTAAACAAGAAACTGCAGCCAATCTAAATTACAGTTTCAACTATCACATTTATAGCATGAACTTGATTACAGGAACCAAAAGCATTTGGACGGCATCTTGCCTATATAAATATCAGCTCTTTGTGAACTACAATTAATCAATACAATATGATACTCACGTTTGCAAGATCGGCCGTCACCCTGCATTTTGCCTGGGCAACTTCCACATTTGTACGTTCCAAAGTTATTGAAACAGGAGACTCCAGGAAAACAAGGAGTTTTTTTGCATTCATTAACATCTTCTTGACATGCAAGTCCTGCAATACAATATAGAACAGATGGCAAACTGAGTGTTTGACAAAATAATATATGAAAACAAGTCTCCTCCCAGGAAGAGTCGCCTATGATCATTTTTACATTAACGTACAATTTATTTGGTTATTTGAGTTGAATTTGGTTATTTGGCTTGAATAACAAATGGAATTTGTTGGAAAGGCATTGTCTGTTTATCAGTATTTGTAAAAAGAAAAGATAGGTTTCTTTAAGCTTTTTCAAACTTATTTAGTTTTTGTACTAATGTGAGTCCACTGGTCAGAAGTTTATATTTGGTGAAAAGAAGCAAAATACTGTGAAAGCTGGAAATCAGAAATAAAAACAGGAAATGTTGTAAACACTCAAGGTATCACGCAGCATCTGTAGTTCTATGAGGTAATTTCTTCATCAATTTTCTCTTCCCTCACACTTGTCTCAAGTAGCATTTTATCATCAGTGATTATAACCATTACCTCAATTCCATGACACTTCTCCTCTGATTGTTCCTGCTCCACAACCTTAAGCACTGCTATGTCCCAGCCTGTGCTCTCCAACTGTGGCATCCTTCTTTTTTGCTCTCTCTGTTTCAATATCACTGCCTAAGTCTTCAGCAGACATTACTGTTTGCAACTTGTTTTTTTACACTCCTCTGATTTTGCTGCTGCCTTTAAAAGACATCATAAAACATTTAACCCTGCTTTCATTCACCTCTCCTAACTCTCTACATCTGTTTCTCCTCTTAAGTCTTCAGAGACGGTGTCTAAATTGAAGTTGTGATTGTTGTGATACATGAGCTTTTGAGTGTTCTCTAAAAGTTCCCAGTATTTTGACACATCATTCATGCTAATAATCAAAATGGAGCTTCTCCAGAAGTAACTTAGAAATTCTCATTTAAAGGGCAGTACTTTCCTTTGCGAACATAGATTGTCTGAAATGACAGCTATCAAAGTGTTTCAATTTAAGCACGTGCCAGAATTTTACATTGCTTGGGTGCTTGTGCATCAGACCAGGAAGCGTGAAAAATTACACGAGAAGACATCGGGCATGCTTCCCAAATTAATCGTCCCCTCGTGTGATATTTTGGCTGGCAGGCACACATGAGTCGCAAGTGTGCCCGCCAATAATTGAGAAGCCAATATAAAAGAATTAAATCGCAATTAGCTAGGATTTAACATTGCCTGTCTGCTTTTGCAGTTGGCAAGGTGGCCTTTACGCTTTAGCAGCAACCTCGATCCAGGGCAGGATGAAATTCGGGGTTCAAATAAGATTAACAAAAGTGTCTGGGGATTGAGGTCTATTCATGATTGTGCTGGCTGGACACACGTGGCACAGATTTTCTGCCGGTATTTATTGTTTATAGTTTGGATCTCCCTCAGACAACAACGCAATGGCTGTCCCCTGAGGGAGTTCATTGAATGCACCGGCCCTTTTCTTGATGCCCGTCCTCTTCCCGATCTCCCTGGCAGAGCTCAGCCTTTCACAGAGCCCGTTTCACTACTGGATGGCCAATTAATAGCTTTCCAGCATGAGATTGCGTGATGAGCGGGATTCAGGCAGGAGTGTGTTTCACATCCACTACTGCCCGTGCCAACTTTGAGCGTGCCCCAAAACATAAAATTCAGGCCAAAATAATACTTGACACTTACATCTTGAGGGAAACACTTAACCTGGCAAGATAAATGACGGATTTGCAGCATATACAGCCCTGTATTAATCAGGTACCTGGGAGCAAGACACTGTTGGAACATACTGCCCCATAATTCTGCTCCACTCATATTTTGTGTAGTTCAATGATACAGCTTCTGTGTAATGTTCTCACATTGACAGGACATGGTAAAGAACAATTAACTTCCACTTTGATGCTGCCAGCAGAGATCAGTCAACTTGGCGCAGCTTCTCTTCAACTGAATTCTTGGTGTGGCTCCATAACTGAGGAGTGTAATCACAACTTAGGGATCTATGAGCCATACTTTTCACCACCTTCTGCCCAAAATAACTGATGACAAATGATCATAATAGTTATTGCAATGGTTTGCTCTGTTTATCCAATTTTAATTATTGTTTTTTTAAATTTTAGAGGACCCAATTCATTTTTTCCAATTAAGGGGCAATTTAGCGTGGCCAATCCACCTACCCTACACATCTTTGGATTGTGGGGGCAAAACCCACACAAACACAGGGAGAATGTGCAAACTCCACACGGACAGTGACCCAGAGCCTGGATCGAACCTGGCACCTCGGCGCCGTGAGGCAGCAGTGCTAACCACTGCACAACCGTGCTGCCTCTCCAATTTTAATGTGGGCAGTTTAAGTGGTGGGACTGTACTTTTCCTTTTATAGATTTTCGATCATGCATCATCTCCATTACCTATACATGTAGTATATTTCTTTTCCTACCCACCTCGAGCTAATGGTAAGGTAGCTTTTACCATCTGTGTATGGTACTCAGGTAGCTACCTAGAGTAAATTGTTAACTAATGTGTGTCAATATCTAGCTTTCTAGAGCTTAGATTTGGAAAGTTATATAAATGGTTACCACAAAATATAACACTTAACTCAAATGATGCTGAGATCTCTCATTCATTTGACAGTTACCATTTTGGGAAGCTTTGAAAATGTTAACAGTCAATATGCATTTCCTGACGAGTGTGTAAATTGAGATTGATGTCATATGCAATAATTATTATGCATGGTGTGCAGATTTGACATGGAGTATATGTGCCTGTTGCAGCGATGAAAATGACGCATTAAAGAATCTGTGATACTTTGGCAGGCCTGCCACATGCAATGTCCGCAATGACAGTGGAGAAGTCCTGCTGAAGCATGAGCAGATTCAAGTCATGGTGCAAAAATGTCTTTCTTCGTGTTTGGACAACTCTGTGAAACATTAGTCTCGGCAATCAAATGAATCCACAGCGTGCAGACTCTGAATGTCAACATATCTGGCACCTTGTGTAGGATGGCAGATATGTTAGACTATATGGTAGGGGGTGGGGGGAGGCTATTATTCACCCCTCCAGGTCAAAGGCTGCCCCGCAGCAATAATACACTAGGGGTGACCTTAACAAGCTCAGTATGGGACTTCCACCCCTCACCAGGAGGAAATCTCACCCTTGAGAGCTTTCGGCCAACTGGAAGTTCTTTGTAGTTTCATCAAGTTATGCACCAACAAGGATGGGTGTTTGACAAAATGTTATATTGTTAACTTTCTATTGTTCACTAGAACCACCTAAAACTGATTACGTCACACTGTTTTTCAGTGTTGCTTAGTTACTGGGGTGTCATCTTTTCAATTGCTCATTGATGAATGGGAAGACATGAATTGATGAGGATCCCTGGGGTGGCAGGTGTTCAATGAGTGAATGGTTGATTAGAGAACTGTGTTGTGTCAGTGGGGTTGGGAAATGGTGGAGAGGGGAAAGTGGCTGTCACATGTGGTTGTTATATAGTTGCGGTGGTGATGACTAACTGAATCTTACAGCCTACAAGAAAACCGCTGAGCAGCAATGCGAGCGGCTGACTTGGCATCTACATTGGAATCCTTTTCAGATTGTGTGTGCTTGACATCTTGTTCCTCTGCAGCTCGAACATTCACTGTTCCACAATGTTGCACAGTGGGCAGACACCAGGATCATTTTGGAGATTGTGACCAGGCAAGACTGAACGGCACATCAAGACCTGTCTTGGCGCCTGGAACTCATCACAGGTAACTGTGGTCAGGTAGCCATTGTTTTCTTGGGCAACATTGGTCAGGTCCCTCACAGATGTCGTCAGCTTAGTTTAAACCCTTTGTCTCCGAGCAACCACTCCTCCAAAAAGGTCAGGGAGCTTGAACTAGTGCAGGAGGAAAGCATCATGGCAGTTCCCCAGAAATCTAGTGCAATCGTGCGTAAGCCATTTCTTGTACAGCACCCAGACATTGATGGAATGTTCCATGCAGTTTATCAATGATCTTTGTGGATTGGATTGCCACATGTGTGTGGTTAATGACAAGTTTCACCTGTGGAAGCCCAGTCAGAGAGGCAAATCCAAAGGCCTGTTCACTTTGATGAGCATCATCACAGGCAAAGTTAACTGCTGATGGTGGCAAATCAACCAATTACTGACCAGTTACAGTTACTGTGTGCCGTTATCTGGGAAATCCTGGATATGTCTCTGGAAATAGCCTGGAAGAATCCAAAGACAAAAAAAAGTCGAGGACAGAAGTAACTTTCACACCTACAGGTAATGCGTAACGATCGGGTCCAACAGGGAACAGGTTTTCTTCCAGGAGGTTGCAGATGTCTGTCGTCGTGACAATCTAAGCAATCATGAAACAGCACTCTTACAAGAGGTCCAGGTAGCTAAGGCTCTCTCTGTCAACCTTGTAACATGGGTAACGCCTCCTGTGACTTTGGTCCCTCAGCTGACCCCTTGTAGGTCTCTCAACAACAGGCTGCCTGAAATGGTGAGCCTCATTACCCTTCAAACTTGCAAATTAGCCTCTCAGCAAATCCTTTCCCTGTGAGAGCTAAGAGATCATCTATGCGCGCTGAGAATTTATTGACTTCCATATTCATGCCTTTCGTCTGCCTTATGAATTGCCCCACAATTGTTTCACCATCCATTCAACGACCATCTTCAAGAAGCCCGGGAAACCTGCCAAAGTGATGTGACTGGTCAAAAGTCTGATGAAAAGTTCCTAATTTAAAACTAACCTTCCTCTCTGGAGAAGTATCCACATATGCATCAAAACAATTTATAGTTAACTCGCAAGTCGGCACACTGCATTGTTAGTTTGGCCCACAATAGCAATTCTTCTAAATCTTGACCCACATCTCTTAACTATTAACATTCCCCCCCAATAATTTAGTGAATTGGGTCTGGAGGAGGTTTGTATCTGGGGCAGGTTTGTACATGGATATATGTATGTTGAGGTAACTTATGAAAGTATAAAGCTGGTACACATTAAAATGTACAGGTTTGAGAGAGTGCTATAAATATAGTACTAGTGGATAATGGGGAGAAATTTAGTTAATTATTGGAGAATGGGTCCAATTATGTTTTGCAATTTCTAAATGCTAGGAGGCATACTTAAGAGTTTTCATTCAGCAATTATATTTAAATTCTGCACGGCTCGAAATTACTTTGCCGTGTTACTGAAATAAAATAAGTACATACAAATTCAGTGGAGCTGGCAACAGTTCCAAATTTTGGCTGCAAACAATATGAAGTCAAATTTTCCACTTTAAAATTAAAGTTTCAAATCCAAACATATCTACTGGATTGTCCATGAGGTTACTGCGGATGCTGGAATCTGAAGCAAAAACAGAGCATACTGGAAAATTGCAGCAGGTCTGAGCATCTGTGGAGAGAGAAGGGAGCTAATGTTTTGAGTCTGGATGACTTTGACAGCGTGTTGCCGAGACTTGAAATGTTAGCTCCCTTCTCTCTCCACAGATGCTGTCAGACCATCGGGGAAGACTTGATGGACCAAGCAATATGTTCCTGTTCCTTCCATTAAATCTGCTTGTGTGCAAATTATTTTGCCTCAAAATTATTTGAGGCCTTGGCTGTAAGATTTTAAATCACTTAATATGTCTACTGTAAACTGAACTACTATGTTTAAAGACCGTGGTTTCGGAGAATAAAGGATACGTTATTTATTTGCTGAATAATGATGTGTGATGCCATTCCAGCATTCCTCTTATATACTTGCCTGACAAAAAGTGCAAGAAACTCTCTATGAAACACATATAATTTTGAATCAAGCAGAAGACTAATTGATTCATAACAGTTATGAAAACAAAAACATTTCTCCAGTAGAACAGAGGAGGTTGAAGGGAAGGGTTAACAAAAGTACAAAATATTTTGAAAAGGTAAACTGCCCTCCCCCCACCCCCCCCCCCCCCCCCCCCCCAGCTCCCCACTGGTTGTGAAATGAATAACAGGGAAGAATAACCACAATAACATCAGAAAGTGTCAAGGCAATTGCTATTGTTCATACGTGGAACTAATAGAACATGGCATGCTTCAATTACAAGTCGCTATTAAGTCAGCAAATAGAACTCAGCTGAGGTGGAATCCAATAATTCTTTGTGAAGGAAGAATATAAAATGAAATGGGGAAAGGGGATGGAGAAATCAGTGACAGTTGTAAAGGATAGGAGTGAACCACATCAATTGAAGAGATGTCAACCAGGCATGTGTTGTGAGCTGAATGACCTACTTCTTAAATGCACATTCTATTCTTCTATAATACACAGGCAGTAGTGGTACAGTAGTAGAATCACTTTGATGAATTATTATTCTTGAGACCACACATGTCAGAGGACTGAGTTATAATGAAAGATTGGGAGAACTTAAGAATGCTTCTTAAGATCCTTCGTGTTTATTCCCTTCTTTCCCCTTTCTTTTATTTTTGCTTTTACCATTTTGATCCATGGATAAGTAATGAACCTGTGACTTCAATGCAGACTGTATCTTTAACTCAAGCAGAAGCAATGGCCCGTGCCTTTAAATTAAGCAGGAAGAATCTGGAAGCCATCCGTGATGACTCGCTTTGATTGACTTTGCTGGAAGCAATGAATTGGCCCAGAAAGCTGTGCTCTGCCCGGAAACAGGCATTGATTGGATCTGTTCACACTGCATTGGTTCAGGGACACGAGGAGGTTTCAGTTTCTCTTCGGCAACTCGGACAGAGAACCTTTCTTCTCTACACTCTGTTTTTCATCCAGAAAGACTGTGTTTTCTGAACTGGCGCAAAGCTTGGATGAAGCTGGTTCCAGGAGAAACATTACAGATTCAGAATCTGATAATTCTCTACAGAAGACCTGATGGGGCTGAGTTCTTGGAGAACAGAGGCTTGGCATCAAACTTTGAGTTGAAAGCCCAACTTGATTAAGAATAATGTGTCTCCAGAGAGCCTGTTGCCTGTAAGTCCTATATTCTCTAACCTGCAAGGACCCTGAATAAATTATTCTGCAAGGAAGACCATTACCAGCAGTAAACCAGTGACTTTAAACAATCAGCGGGGAAGATCCATGATCTGAAGCAAAGACTATTATCTTTTGATCTTCAACATTATTATTTTCCATCCTTTTCCGATCCCTCTGTGTTTTTCTGTCTCATGTGTGTGGGTGGAGACTGGTGCAATTAAAGTGGAGTCCGGTATTAGATCGGTGTTAAGCAGCTATGTTTACTGCATATTTGCTCTAGTTATAAATAAACTGAAATTGTGCTTAAACTTACAAACCTGGGGCGGGATTATCCCCTACCGGGCAGGGCGGGGGGGGTCCCGGAGTGATGGAGTGGCGGGAACCACTCCGGTGTCGGGCCGCACCTTTAGGGGCCAAACCCTCACCTTGAGGAGGCTAGGCCCGCGCCGGAGCGGTTTCCGCTCCACTGGATGGTGGGAAAGGCCTTTGGTGCCACGCCAGCTGGGGCCTAAAGGTCTTCGCCGGGTGAAGCGGGTCCGCGCATTCGCGGGAGCGTCAGCGGCTGCTGACGTCATCCCCGCGCATGCGCAGGGGAGGGGGTCTCTTCCGCCTCCGCCATAGTGAAGACCATGGCGAAGGCGGAAGAAAAAGAGTGCCCCCACAGCACAGGCCCGCCCGCGGATCGGTGGGCCCCGATCGTGAGCCAGGCCACCGTAGGGGCACCCTGGGGGGGCCAGATCACCCCCCCCCCCAGGACCCCGGCCACGCCGCCTTGTCCCGCCGTTCAAAAGGTGGTTTAATCCACGCTGGCGGGACAGGCATTCCAGCAGTGGGACTTCGGCCCATCGTGGGCCGGAGAATCGGTGAGGGTGGGCCCGCCGACTGGCGCGGCGCAATTCTTGCCCCCGCCGAATCTCTGGTGGCGGAGACTTCGGGACACGGCGGGGGCGGGATTCACGCCAGCCCCCGGCGGTTCTCCGACCCGGCAGGGGCTCGGAGAATCCCGCCCCTGGTGACTGTAATTATTGGAGCGTCGAGGGTCAAAGATTTTGGGTATTTGTATAAGAATTGTTGGCTATAACTTGTGTTGTGTCTCCAGGGCCTGTGGGGTTGTAATTGATCATGTACTAGCCCAGGGTGTCGTAACAACAGTATGTGGGTGTCACTGGCGAGGCCAGTATTTGTTGACAATCCCTAATTGCCCTTAAGAAGGTGATGGTGAGCTGCCTTCTTGAACCGCTGCAGTCTATGTGGTGTAGGTATACCCACTGTGCTGTTAGGGAGGGGTTTCCAGGATTTTACCCGAGTAACGGCGATATATTTCCAAGTCAGATGGTGAGTGACTTGAAGGAGAACCTCTAGGTGGTGCTGTTCCCATGTGTCTGCTGCCCTTGTCCTTCTAGATGGTAATGGTCATGGGTTTGGAAGGTGAGCCTTGGTGAGTTCCTGCAGTACATCCTGCAGATGGTACAACTTCTGCTACGGTGTGTCGATGGTGGAGGGAATGAATGTTTGTGGATGGGGTGCCAATCAAGTGGGCTGCTTTGCCCTGGATGATGTCAAGCTTCTTGAGTTGGACCTGCACTCATCCTAGCAGGTGGAAGTATTCCATCACACTCTGACTTGTGCCTTATAGGTGGTAGATAGGCTTTGGGGAGGTGAATTACTCGCTGCAGGATTTCTCGCCTCTGACCTGCTCTTGTAGCCACAGTATTTTTATGGCTAGTCCAGTTCAGTTTCTGGCCAATGTGAACCCCCAGGTTGTTGATAGTGGGAAAATGTGGTTCTGGTAATAATGTCAAGGGGCGATGGTTGGATTCTGTCTTATTGGAGATGGTCATTGCCTGGCACTTGTGGCAAGTAACATTTGCACCACACTTGTCAGCCCAAACCCGGATATTGTCAAGGTCTTGTTGCATTTACACATAGACTGTTTCAGTGTCTAAAGAGTTGCAAATAGTGCAGAACATTGCGCAATCATCAGCGAACATCCCCACATCTGACCTTATCCTAGAATTTACAGTGCAGAAGGAGGGCATTCGGCCCATCAAGTCTGCACTGGCTCTTGGAAAGAGCACCCTACCCAAGGTCCACACCTCCACCCTATCCCCATAACCCAGTAACCCAACCCAACACTAAGGGCAATTTTGGCCACTGTGGGCAATTTAGCATGGCTAATCCACCTAACCCGCACATCTTTGGACTGTGGGAGGAAACCGGAGCACCCGGAGGAAACCCACGCACACACGGGGAGGATGTGCAGACTCCGCACAGACAGTGACCCAAGCCGGAATCGAACCTGGGACCCTGGAGCTGTGAAGTATTTGTGCTATCCACAATGCTACTATGTTGGAAGGAAGTTCATTGATGAAGCAGCTGAAGATGGTTGGATCTCGGATTCTACTATAAAATCCATGAAATCCCTACAGTGCTGAAGGAGGCCATTCGGCCCATCAAGTCTGCACAGACCCTCCGTTAGAGCACTCCACCTAAGCTTACTCCTCCCACCCTATCCTCATAACCCCACCTAACCTGCACATCTTTGGACTGTGGGAGGAAACCGGAGCAGCCGGATAAAACCCAAGGAAACATGGGAGAATGTGCAAACTCAGCAGCCAGTCACTCAAAGTATACATTGAACCCGGTTCCATGTTGCGGTGAGGCAGCAGTACTAACCACTATATGACCGTTCCATCCTTGAAGTGCTCCTGCAATGATTTCTTGGGACTGAGATAACTGACCTCCATCTTCCTTTGTGCCAAGTATGACTCCAACCAGCGGAGAGTTTCCCCCCTGATTCCAGTTTTGCTAGGGCTCCTTTAAGCCGTACTCGGTTGAGTGCTGCCTGATATCAAGGGGAGTCACTCTCACCTCACATCTGGAGTTAAGCTCCTTTGTTCATGTTTGAACCAAAGCTGTAATGAGGTCAGGAGCTGAGTGACCCTGGTGGAACCCAAACTGAGCATCAGCGAGCAGGTTATTGCTGAGTAAGTGCTGCTTGATTGCACTGTTGATGACCCCTTCCATCACTTTAATGATGATTGAGAGTAGACTTATAGGGCGGTAATTGGCTGTGTTAGATTTGTCCTGCTTTTTGTGTACAGGACATAACCTGGGCAATTTTCCATTTTGTCAGGTAGATGCCAGTGTTATAGCTGTACTAGAACAGCTTGGCTAAGGGCACGTCAGGTTCAGGAACACAAATCTTCGCTACTGCTGCTGGAATAGTGTTGGAGCCCATAGCCATTGCAGTATCCTATGCCTTCAGCCATTTCTTGATATCACATTGGGTGAATCGAATTGGCTGAAGACTCGCATCTGCAATGTTGAGGACCTCTGGAGGAGACATAGACATAGAATTTACAGTGCAGAAGGAGACCATTTGGCCCATCGAGTCCACACCAGAAAGACCAACCCACCTAAGCCCACACTTCCATCCTATCCCCACAACCCAGTAACCCCACCTAACCTTTTTGAACACTATGGGCAATTTAGTATGGCCAATTCACATAGTATGGTCAATAAGCTGCACATCTTTGGACTGTGGGAGGAAACCGGAAACCCACGCAGACACGGGAAGAACGTGCAGATTCTCACAGACAGTGACCCAAGCCGGGAATCAAACCTGGGACCCTGGAGCTGTGAAGCCATAGTGTTAACCACTATGCTACTATGCGGCAGGATGGATTATCCACTTGGCACTTCTGGCTGAAGATTATTGCGAATGCTTTAGTCTGGTCTTTTGCACAAATGTGCTGGTCTCCTCCATCATTGAGGATGGGGATATTTGTGGAGCCTCCTCCTCCAGTGTGTTTTTTAAGTGTCCACCACCATTCATGACTGAATATGGCATAACTGCAGAGCTTAAATCTGATCCATTGGTTGTGGAATCATTTAGCTCTGTCGATTACTTGCTGCTTACGTTGCTTGGTATGCAAGTAATCCAGAACAATAGCTTCATCAGGTTGACACCTCATTTTCCGGTATGCCTGTCACTGCTCCTGGCATGCTCTCCTACACTCTTCATTGAATCAGGGTTGATCCACTGGATTGGTGGTAATGGTAAAGTGGAGGATATGCAGATTACAGATTGTGGTTGAGTGCAATTCTGCTGCTGCTGATGTTTTCAAGAAAGAAATGGATATATTTTTGATTTTAAAAACATGTTAAAGGGATATGGGCAACAGGCGGGGAGGTGGATTTGAGACCAGGAAGAGATCAGCCATGGTCTGATTGAATGGCAGAGCAGGCTCGAAGGTCTGAATTGCTTCCTTCTGCTCCTAATTCCTATATTCCTAGGCCACCGTCTCCCCCTTTAAGACAAGTTTGTGAAAACAAATTAGCAAAAGGCAACTTCAGGACTGATATGAGGGAGATTGACTCTTGAAGGAAGATTGATATTTGAGAAGGAACCTGTACATGAGGTAGTGCATATAAACATATTGGATATTAAGTAAAGGGGTTGGTTTAGCTCAGTTGGCTGGACAGCTGGTTCATGATGCAGAACGAGGCCAACAGCATAGATTCAATTCCCGTAGTTTTTTGAATAAAGGGATTAAGGATTATGGTGTTCGGGCCGGAAAGTGGAGCTGAGACCACAAAAGATCAGCCTTGATCTCATTGAATGGTGGAGCAGGCTCGAGGGGCCAGATGGCCTACTCCTGCTCCTAGTTCTTATGTACTTGCTGAGGTTATTCATGAAAGCCTGCCATCTCAACCTAATAATAATAATTGCTTATTGTCACAAGTAGGCTTCAATGAAGATACTGTGAAAAGCACCTGGTCGCCACATTCCGGCGCCTGTTCGGGGAGGCCGGTACGGGAATTGAACCCGTGTTGCTGCCTTGTTCTGCATTACAAGCCAGCTATTTAGCCCTCTGTGCCCCTTGCCTGGGGTTGAATCAGGTTGAATCACCACCAGTCAGATCTCCCCCTCAAAAGGGGAAAGCAGCCTATGTTCATCTGGGACTAGGGTGATTTTACCGATATAAACACACTGGAATCATTCAAGATTCTAGTGTGTTTATAATTACCCTAATTGTCCTTGGACTGAGTCTCTTGCTCAGCCATTACAGAGGGCATGTTTTTCTTTAAAGAGTCAATCTCATTTCTGTGGGTGTGGAATCAGATGTAGGCCAGATCGGGTGAAGACAGTTGATTTCCAGATAAATCAGATTGGTTTTTATGGCAATCGACCATAGTTTCATGGTCATCGTTAAACTTTTAATTCCAGATTTTTATTAAATTAAATTTCACCACCTGCTGTGGTGGGGTTTGAACCGGGGTCCACAGGGTATCAGCCTGGGTCTACCCATTCCTAGTCCAATGACAATACCACTACTCCGCAGTCTCCATAATCTGTACTTGTTTTTCTAAACGGTTTTTCTTCCCGTTATCATAGAATTTACAGCGCAGAAGGAGGCCATTAGGCCCATCGAGTCTGCACCAGCTCTTGGAAAGAGCACCCTACCCAAGGTCAACACCTCCACCCTATCCCCATAACCCAGTAACCCCACCCAACACTAAGGGCAATTTTGGACACGAAGGGCAATTTATCATGGCCAATCCACCTAACCTGCACATCTTTGGATTGTGGGAGGAAACCGGAGCACCCGGAGGAAACCCACGCACACACGGGGAGGATGTGCAGACTCCGCACAGACAGTGACCCAAGCCGGAATCGAACCTGGGACCCTGGAGCTGTGAAGCAATTGTGCTAACCACAATGCTACCGTGCTGCCCCCTGGTTATGGTTACCCCCTGGGTAAGGTTATGGAAAGAACCTTAAGTGATGAATGTGCACTGAAGCTTCATGGCTCTAACCACATAAATAAAAGAAACCCAGAATCTGGCAGAAAATGATAAGCGAAGCTCAGCCACGCTAGGCAATTGGGAACAGGCTGAGCAGCTGGAGCAGTGTTAGAAGGATCTGAATGAATTCTCAGCTGTTATCTGTTGCTTCAGCTTCCCATTTGTCTCAGACTTTTTGCCCCAGATTATTTCACTTGTAACAAAAGCAAATTTCAATCCAATTCAGGGATTTGCAAATATCACCCAAAACATTCTTTAGCTTCTTCAATTCTATGAACAAAGCAGCTCCATCCTATTTTGGCTGCAGTTACTGTTAATGTTCTGTTTAAAGGACTGTAAGTGTCGGCTCAGCGAGTTATTTTATCTGTGTCAAAGAGCACAGATCATTTTTGTCTGCCTAATGGGCCCTTTCTAATATTAATACTGTTATTAAAGACCTTCTATTAGAGCCCTCACATGAACACTGATAAGCAGAAACTTGGCTTATTACACACGGTAAATGGAGTTATCCACTCAGTACAGTCTCTTAATCTCCATTTGCACACTAGTTGGGCAAAAAATTAGAAGCGCTGATTGGAAAATTTCAACCTTGCACTGTGCCTTTCAGAAGCTGAAGAGGTCAAATCCTCTCATTTCTGGGAGGGAATAATGGGCAATTGAAAATATTTGACATATGGTCCAAAATAGTTGTAATAATGGTCCAAATTTTCTCTCCCAAGTCGGGTGCTCAGAGTTAGGAAATATCTCAATTCCCCAAACCCGACTTGGGAGAAATCTTCCCAAACAGCTGGATTTGTGTCCCAGAAGTGTCCCGGAAGGGGCGGGTGCAAAACTGAATCAACCCCATTACCCCCAGAAACAGTGCGGCGGCGGTCACAGAGGTTGCCAAGTGCCAACGAGGGCAAAGGCCTGTTTAAAAGGCCTGCCACAGTGCTCTGGAACTTCATCTCAGTTGGGATAAGAAAAGTAAGGCTCTCTTGCCCTCACAATCCCTCAACTCCCTACACACTCTCCATGCCCTAAACATGCAGCCACATATCTCCCACTCAGTTTCACATGGCTCTTCATAGCCTCCGTGCTAACCTATGATCCTCTAGCAATTCTCCCCCATGGCCCCTCATGCTGGCTATGCCAACCTATGATCGACGAGCTACCCCTCATGCCCACCCATGAGCCCCCAATCATCCACATGGCTCATTATAGATCCCACGCCAACTTAGTTCCAACTTATACCAACCAATTCCCTCACCCACCAGCCTTTATCCTTATACCCTCCATGCCAACTCACAAGTATTCAGCATAGGCTGACCTCTGGAGCCACGCTGAAATGAAATCAATTTAAGTATCTATCACAAACTTCACTATATTAAAAACACTCTCAATGATAAAAAGCTCATTCAATGTATTCAAATACCTTCAAGTACTTGATACATTCTGAAAACAAATATTTGTATTTAATCCCTTTATAACCACTTGGAGCTGTCAATAAACAAAGAACAAAGAAATGTACAGCACAGGAACAGGCCCTTCGGCCCTCCAAGCCCATGCCGACCATGCTGCCAGACTAAACTACAATCTTCTACACTTCCTGGGTCCGTATCCCTCTATTCCCATCCTATTCATGTATTTATCAAGATGCCCCTTAAATGTCACTATTGTCCCTGCTTCCACCACCTCCTCCGGTAGCGAGTTCCAGGCACCCACTACCCTCTGCATAAAAAACTTGCCTCGTAAATCTACTCTAAATCTTGCTCCTCTCACCTTAAACCTATGCCCCCTAGTAATTGACCCCTCTACCCTGGGGAAAAGCCTCTGACTATCCACTCTGTCTATGCCACTCATAATTTTGTATACCTCTATCAGGTTTCCCCTCAACCTCCTTCGTTCCAGTGAGAACAAACCGAGTTTATTCAACCGCTCCTCATAGCTAATGCCCTCCATACCAGGCAACATTCTGGTAAATCTCTTCTGCACCCTCTCTAAAGCCTCCACATCCTTCTGGTAATGTGGCGACCAGAATTGAACACTATACGCCAAGTGTGGCCGAACTAAGGTTCTATACAGCTGCAACATGACTTGCCAATTCTTATACTCAATGCCCCGGAAAATGAAGGCAAGCATGCCGTATGCCTTCTTGACTACCTTCTCCACCTGTGTTGCCCCTTTCAATGACCTGTGGACCTGTACTCCTAGATCTCTTTGACTTTCAATACTCTTGAGGGTTCTACCATTCACTGTATATTCCCTACCTGCATTAGACCTTCCAAAATGCATTACCTCACATTTGTCCAGATTAAACTCCATCTGCCATCTCTCCCCCCAAGTCTCCAAACAATCTAAATCCTGCTGTATCCTCCGACAGTCCTCATCGCTATCCGCAATTCCACCAACCTTTGTGTCGTCTGCAAACTTACTAATCAGACCAGTTACATTTTCCTCCAAATCATTTATATATACTACAAAGAGCAAAGGTCCCAGCACTGATCCCTGTGGAACACCACTGGTCACAGCCCTCCAATGAGAAAAGCATCCTTCCATTGCTACTCTCTGCCTTCTATGGCCTAGCCAGTTCTGTATCCATCTTGCCAGATCACCCCTGATCCTGTGTGACTTCACCTTTTGTACTAGTCTACCATGAGGGACCTTGTCAAAGGCCTTACTGAAGTCCATATAGACAACATCCACTGCCCTACCTGCATCAATCATCTTAGTGACCTCCTCGAAAAACTCAATCAAGTTAGTGAGACACGACCTCCCCTTCACAAAACCGTGCTGCCTCTCACTAATACGTCCATGTGCTTCCAAATGGGAGTAGATCCTGTCTCGAAGAATTCTCTCCAGTAATTTCCCTACCACTGAAGTAAGGCTCACCGGCCTGTAGTTCCCGGGATTATCCTTGCTACCCTTCTTAAACAGAGGAACAACTTTGGCTATTCTCCAATCCTCCGGGACATCCCCTGAAGACAGCGAGGATCCAAAGATTTCTGTCAAGGCCTCAGCAATTTCCTCTCCAGCCTCCTTCAGTATTCTGGGGTAGATCCCATCAGGCCCTGGGGACGTATCTACCTTAATATTTTTTAAGGCACCCAACACCTCGTCTTTTTGGATCTCAATGTGACCCAGGCTATCTACACACCCTTCTCCAGACTCAACATCTACTAATTTCTTCTCTTTGGTGAATACTGATGCAAAGTATTCATTTAGTACCTCGCCCATTTCCTCTGGCTCCACACATAGATTCCCTTGCCTATCCTTCAGTGGGCCAACCCTTTCCCTGGCTACCCTCTTGCTTTTTATGTACGTGTAAAAAGCCTTGGGATTTTCCTTAACCCTATTTGCCAATGACTTTTCATGACCCCTTCTAGCCCTCCTGACTCCTTGCTTAAGTTCCTTCCTACTTTCCTTATATTCCACGCAGGCTTCGTCTGTTCCTAGCCTTTTAGCCCTGACAAATGCCTCCTTTTTCTTTTTGATGAGGCCTACAATATCTCTCGTCATCCAAGGTTCCCGAAAATTGCCGTATTTATCCTTCTTCCTCACAGGAACATGCCGATCCTGAATTCCTTTCAACTGCCACTTGAAAGCCTCCCACATGTCAGATGTTGATTTGCCCTCAAACATCCGCCCCCAATCTATGTTCTTCAGTTCCCGCCTAATATGGTTATAATTCGCCTTCCCCCAATTTAGCACATTCATCCTAGGACCACTCTTATCCTTGTCCACCCGTACTTTAAAACTTACTGAATTGTGGTCACTGTTACCGAAATGCTCCCCTACTGAAACATCTACCACCTGGCCGGGCTCATTCCCCAATACCAGGTCCAGTACCACCCCTTCCCTAGTTGGACTGTCTACATATTGTTTTAAGAAGCCCTCCTGGATGCTCCTTACAAACTCTGCCCCGTCTAAGCCCCTGGTACTAAGTGAGTCCCAGTCAATATTGGGGAAGTTGAAGTCTCCCATCACCACAACCCTGTTGTTTTTACTCTTTTCCAAAATCTGTCTACCTATCTGCTCCTCTATCTCCCGCTGGCTGTTGGGAGGCCTGTAGTAAACCCCCAGCATTGTGACTGCACCCTTCTTATTCCTGATCTCTATCCATATAGCCTCACTGCCCTGAGGTGTCTTCTCGCAGTACAGCTGTGATATTCTCCCGAACAAGTAGCGCAACTCCGCCTCCCCTTTTACATCCCCCTCTATCCCGCCTGAAACATCTAAATCCTGGAACGTTTAGCTGCCAATACTGCCCTTCCCTCAACCAGGTCCCTGTAATGGCAACAACATCATAGTTCCAAGTACTAATCCAAGCTCTAAATTCATCTGCCTTACCCGTAATACTTCTTGCATTAAAACATATGCACTTCAGGCCACCAGACCCGCTGTGTTCAGCAACATCTCCCTGTCTGCTCTGCCTCAGAGCCACACTGTCCCTATTCCCTAGTTCTCCCTCAATGCTCTCACCTTCTGACCTATTGCTCCCGTGCCCACCCCCCTGCCATACTAGTTTAAACCCTCCCGTGTGACACTAGCAAACCTCGTGGCCAGGATATTTATGCCTCTCCGGTTTAGATGCAACCCGTCCTTCTTATACAGGTCACACCTGCCCCGGAAGAGCTCCCAGTGGTCCAGATAACGGAAACCCTCCCTCCTACACCAGCTGTTTAGCCACGTGTTTAGCTGCTCTATCTTCCTATTTCTAGCCTCACTGGCACGTGGCACAGGGAGTAATCCCGAGATTACAACCCTCGAGGTCCTGTCTTTTAACTTTCTGCCTAGCTCCCTGAACTCCTGCTGCAGGACCTCATGCCCCTTCCTGCACATGTCGTTAGTACCAATATGTACAATGACCTCTGCCTGTTTGCCCTCCCCCTTCAGGATGCCCTCTACCCGTTCGGAGACATCCTGGACCCTGGCACCAGGGAGGCAATATACCATCCTGGAGTCTCTTTCACGTCCACAGAAGCGCCTATCTGTGCCTCTGACTATAGAGTCCCCTATTACTATTACTCTTCTGCGCTTTGACCCTCCCTTCTGAACATCAGAGCCAGCCGTGGTGCCACTGCTCTGGCTGCTGCTGTTTTCCCCTGATAGGCTATCCCCCCCCGGCAGTATCCAAAGGGGTATATCTGTTCGAGAGGGGCACAACCACAGGGGAATAAAACTATGAAGTTACAGCCCCCGCTCTGTGATGTGGATAGGAGTTGGAAGCAGCCAACCAGAAATAATAATAACATTCAGCCTTATGTTAGTAAACACTTATTGGAATTGCAAGCTTCAATTTTTTTCTGTCAAAATTTAAAGAGCAGGTTATTTCAATGCCTTGACTGCTTGACAGTTCTACAGACCTTATCCTCCTTTTATGCAGATTCATGCCTGCTGTTAATAATCCCAAAAGGGTACCTCAAACTCTCCAAATGTATACCTGACCTGTTTCAAAAGGCTACCTGACCTGTCCAACAAACTCTGGCAGATTGAGAACTTTTTCTCATATTTGTAAAGCCGACAAGCAGTGTTCAGAACCTGAGTGATGAAAATTTCTTCTGTGTGAAGGAGCATCACTTTTAAATCTGTGAACTATGGACATGTGAAAAGTCTCCTGCCCCTGTTCTCTTCCCCCCTGGGATTATGGTGGGTGGGGTGCCAGATACCGGACAAAACTTCCGCCATTTTGGCTAAGGTGCAAAACCCCGGTTAATGTTAAGAATATAAATATGGAAAGTCCTGTGTTCATCCTCAAGATCAGAAAGACCAAATGCTGATAGTCACAACTACTAAATACCCTCACAGAGCCAGACAAAAGGTAGAAAGTCTCCTACTGGTGACAATGACAGAAGCTGATGAACATTTCACATCTGTATCCATTAACATGGGCTCCTAATTCCCAGTGAATGTAGTTTCTACTATTTGGCGAACTATTGCAATCATTTCAAAAAATAAATTTAGAGTACCCAATTCATTTTTTCCAATTAAGGGGCAATTTAGCGTGGTAATCCACCTCGCCTGCACATCTTTGGGTTGTGGGGGCAAAACCCACGCAAACACGGGGAGAATGTGCAAACTCCACACGGACAGTGACCCAAAGCCGGGATCGAACCTGGGACCTCGGTGCCATGAGGCAGCAGTGCTAACCATTGTGCCACCGTGCTGCCCATTGTTGCAATAAATTTAATGTACTAAGTTCAATGGGCTGGATTCTCTGATTCAAAGACTAAGTGCTGACGCTGGGACTGAACCGGTGGTACTCTATGGCCACGGAAGTGGCATCGGTCCTGGAGAAATTCAGCATCCCTTAATGGGCCAGCACCACGTGGAGCGAGAGCAATTCCAATGAAGAACGGTGTCCAATTCGCTGGGGTCGAGATTGGCACTTGAGAGGCTGTCAAGCTGCAGCCACATATAAGCACTCGACTCCCCCCACACACTCATTCCAGCCAGGAGGAGAGGTGTGTCCCTGAGTGGGAAGGAGGCTGCCACCTGCTGCCGTACACCGGACGCAGTGTTGTGGCGGATGCAGCAGGCCATAACGATGTGGGTGACTCTCCTAGCACTATATTGGAGGACCCCTCCAGAGCGGTCCAGACATCTTCAGGACACTGTTGCACAACCGATCATGGCCCTGGTTGCGGGATGGACATCGCTGTAATGTGTCTCCATGTCGCCTGTGCCCTCTGGATAGGCATCATCAGGCATGACTGCAGCGGATAACCCCTGTTGCCCAAAAGCCAATCCCTCGCCCAGGGACATGCCGCGAAGGTATCGGGGGCCAACGTGTATGCCAGGATGAAGGCGTTGTGCACACTGGCTTGGTATCGGATGCAGATGTGTATCTCATGGTCACACACCAGCTGCACGTTCATAGAGTGGAGCACCTTTCGGTTTGTGAAGACCACCCCTCTCATGTGCCGTTGCCCGTAGGGGGAGCTGATCACCCCTTGAACCTGGGGTATCTTGGTGATGGTGGTGAGCCCTGCTGCCGGGCATCCTTGTGGGCTCCGTTTACATTGAACCTGATATATTGTGCCGAGCGGGCAGAATGGCCTCTGTGACGGTACGAATGCACCTGTGCACTGAGCTCTGTGAGATCCCGGGCAGGTCCCCACTCGGTGCCTGGAAGGACCCCATGGTGAAAACGTTCAGGACGACTGTCACCTCGACAGCCAGCAGGAGCGGGTATCCTTACCCATGCCCCCGTGGTTCCAGGTGTGCGATGATCCGGCAGATATGCCAGACGATGCCCCTGCTCAGCATTTTTGCTGGCATGCCCGGTTCGACAGGTCCTCGAATGCCAGGCGTTGCGGGTACACACGAGGCCTAATCTGGTATCATCTTTCCTCCTCCTCTTGGCCTGTTAGACAGCCAGTTCTCCATCCTCATCGGCTGGCTCCTGTTCATTTGAGGTAGGCTCCAGTGCTGCAGGATCCTTCTAGAACAGCTCCTGCTCATACAGCCTCAGTGCATCCCACAACGCTGCGGCGGCCAAGATGAAGTCAACCCTTCCTGGTTGGATTCTGAAATCCATTGTCTGCAGGGGGTGAAGGGCAGACATTTTAGCAAGGCCCGTACTTCCATGCCTAACCAGGTCCAATGGACGATATGGTGGCCCTGGCTTTCATTACATTCCCCCCCCCCCCCCCCCCCCGCCATGCCCACACTCAACCTGGCCGTTCCACCTAGCACTCTGCCCTCCGCATCACACCCCTGGCCCTGTTGGTGCCTGGCACCGCGGGGACCTTGGCTCTGGCACCCATCCTTGCCGGCCATCCCCTGGTCACACTCCCGCTATTCCCACGGCCGCGGCTGATGCCCCCCCAGCCAGCTATGTCAGCGGCAGGACCAGCAGCCCACGGTTGCGCCTCTGGGAACATGACCTACCTCCGTTCTCTCCCTCAGCAGCCACTGCGCCTGTTTCCTGATTTTTAAAACCACAATTGAACCTCGCCGTTAGTGATTCTTCCTGGCGGAGGCGGTAGCCCTGGGAATTCCAGGACTGACCCGTTAAGATATGTAACGGTCTTTACTGTACGTGCAGCGTAGATTGCATTCATGTCGATGTCGAGGCATCGGAGCATGGCATTATGTCGGGCACCCGCCGCCGATTTTCGGCTGATGCGCGATTCTCCGACCAGTGATGTTTCCTGATTCCAGCGTCAGCTGACAGAGAATTCTGCCCAGTGTATCGAAGTTTAGACAGCGACCTCGAATTTCACTTAAAAATCAAAATTGAAAACAAAAATGTAAATGGTGTATGTGATTTCCATTGGAACCTATTTTGACAGATTGCTGAGAAATAAAGGTGTTGCATGTAATTATGTTTCCGCATTGTTAAAAATAAAACATCAGCTGGGATAAGGTCTACTAAAAGCTGAAGTAAACAGTGCAAACAGCGGGAAGAGGTGTAACTGCTGTCAGAAAACATTTGGTCTGGAAAGCTTTTGCACAGAAAACAACATGATTTGACGTTTGAGCTGGATTTTCAATTGCGGGAGACACAAAAATTCCCAACTCATCCTGCCCTCCTCAGAAGTGCTGGCAAAGGTAGGATTTTCATTTTGTACGAGGGGGCAGGTGCAGGTTGTAGAGGAATTCGCTGATCTGCGAAGGAGGATTGAGTTTGCTGTGGAGCTTCACTCCAGTTATAATAAAATAGGCCCCCTAACCCTCGCACCCTCTCACCCACCACAAAGACTTTTCATGCCTCAGCTATGCCATCACATTCCTCTATGCCAAGGTATGCCCTCCACCCACCCCCAGAGCCATGGGGCCCCCATGCCAAAATATCGCATTTCCATGCCCAACCATCTGCTACACCCAGTAGAGAACCAATGAACCATACAGTAACAAGAGGATGTGTCCACATTTAAAATGTTTAAACATTTAAAAACTTTTAAAGGGCAATATAGTTCCAAGTGGTCAGAATACAGGAGGGAGATTGAGAACCTGGTGGAGTGGTGCAGCGACAACAATCTATCCCTCAATGCCTGCAAAACTAAAGAGCTGGTCATTGACTTCAGAAAGCAAAGTACTGTACACACCCCTGCCAGCATCAACGGGGCTGAGGTGGAGATGGTTAGCAGTTTCAAATTCCAAGGGGTACACCCGTCCTGGTCCACCCACGTCGACGCTACCACCAAGAAAGCACAACAGCGCCTATACTTCCTCAGGAAACTAAGGAAATTCAGCATGTCCACATTAACCCTTACCAACTTTTACAGATGCATCATAGAAAGCATTCTATCTCGCTGCATCACAGCCTGGTATGGCAACTGCTCAGCCCAAGACCGCAAGAAACTTCACAGAGTCGTGAACACAGCCCAGTCCATCACACAGACCTGCCTCCCATCCATTGACTCCATCGACACCTCCCGCTGCCTGGGGAAAGCAGGCAGCATAATCAAAGACCCCTCCCACCCGGCTTAGTCACTTCCAACTTCTTCCATCAGGCAGGAGATACAGAAGTCTGAGAACATGCACGAACAGACTCAAAAACAGCTTTTCCGCCGTTACCAGACGCCTAAACAACCCTCTTATGGATTTACCCCATTAACACTATACCCCTGTATGCTTCACCCAATGTCGGTGTTTATGTAGTTACATTGTGTACCTTGCGTTGCCCTATTATGTGTTTTCTTTTATTTCCTTTTCTTTTCATGTACTTAATGATCCGTTGAGCTGCTCGTAGAAAAATACTTTTCACTATACCTTGGTGCACGTGACAATAAACAAAATCCAATCTACTAATGGGGGGTCGGGGAGAGAGGGCACTAAAATAATAACAAATGACAGAGAAGAGAGTGATCAAAATATGTTTAACTTCTTTGGAGTCATTAATCTGATAATGCCTGCTCTTGTTTCAGTGAAAATAACAATTCTGGAAAACTTACTTTCGTGAAAGAAGAGACGACAGTAATATCACTGCAAAACAGACTGAACCGTGGACTGTAATTTCACCTCATGAAGACCTGTCAGTGTTGCATTTTATTTACCCTCCCCCAACTCCATTTTCAAGAAAATGTAATTCAAATATGGGTGTCGACCTGAAAAACTCTCCACTTTGTTATTGGCTTTTTATTTTGTTGCTTGGGAAATAAAGGAGTGTATGTATAAAGAGATGGTACCCAATATTCGTAGAAAATCACAAGTAAAGCCTAACCCAAAGCTGACTAAGTCTTGCAAATCATTCAGTTTCTTAAATTGTTTCATGGAATATGGGCATCGCAGGCAAGGCCAGCGTTTGTTGCCCATCCCTAATTACCCTTGGGAAGATGGTAATGAACCGCTTTCTTGAACCACTGCAGTCCATTTAGTGTGGGTGCTCCCACGGTACTGTTAGGGAGAGAGTTCCAGGATTTAGATCTAGTAACAGCGAAGGAACGGCGATATAGATCCAAGTATGGATGGCGTGGAACCGGCAGGTGGGGGGCGTTACCATATGATGCACAACTTTCCTCAGATAACCACCTAGTTAAACCGAAGCCTTGTCACCCCTCTCAGATGGATGCAAAAAAAATCCATGGAATTATTTTGAAGAAGACCACGGGATTTATCCCTGGTGTCCTGGCCCATACATATCCCTCAATGAACATTATTACATTTCCTACATTCTAACTGTGACTCCACTTTAGTATTTCACTGGCTGAAAAGTGTTTTAGGATCTTCTATGCTCATGAAAGGCGCTATATAAATGCAATTTTTAAAAACAGTATGTCATACTTACAGTGCGAGCTCAATGTTGTAATCGTGGAATTCCATAATATATTGTAACATGAAAGGGTTAACAAAATAATACATAGATAATCATTATTTGTCAGATCTCGTTTTGATTGATATTAATTTTACAAGAGATTCAACATGTTCACTCACATCCCTTCAATTTTAATCCAACTTTCACTTGTAGATGGTAACACGGCCTCCTACCTGTGAGACCAGCTGGGCAGTTGCAAGAGTAGCTGTTGATACCGTCCACACAGGTGCCAACACCACATGGATTTGATTTGCACTCGTCTATGTTTTCCTGGCAAAGCTCCCCTTCAAAACCAAGAGGACACACACAGAGGTATTCACCACTTCCTGGGGGGAAATTGATATTTGTAACACATGTTCCACCATTAATGCAGCCACATGGCTTCACTGCAACCTATAAAGGAAAATAAGGAACACTTGAGACAACTTAGGCAGCAGTGCAAAAACACTCAATCACAATTGTAAGCAGGTGTCTTTTTAAATAAAAGACATACACAGCAGATTTTGTTTTTTAATTCCTCCTGTGAGTTTGCTATTTGATTTGTGTTATTCTTCCGTGCCCCCCTCCATCACTGGTCAGGTTTTCTGCGACCACTGTGGCAAGTGTGCCAGTGCCCATTTCACTTTTCATAAGCTACCCAAACACAAAGTGCTTGCAAAAAAAAATTAAACGGCAGCAGATATGACTGCACCAACAAGAATTAAAGCTCTATTTCCTGTTTACAATTAATTTGTTTCTTTGATGATAATCCTTCCCCTGGAGGGAGGCGGTATCCAGGCTAAGCATCCTAAAGCTACTCATTTCTCAGCCAGCTGGTGGTCTACTTTCCTCACAGCAGGGTGCACGGTACCATGTCTTCACAGGCTGAGAGACAACAATTAACATCTCACACAAGACCTAATAAAACGCTCGGAATAGATTAGGAAAATGGTTTTAGCTGTTGAAAATTTACCCTTCAACAGAAAGGGGAGATATTTTCAATGTGAAGCAGCTGCCCAGATATGGGGCCCATTTATTTTCAAGACAACAGTCCTATTCCATTAAAGGCAAACCTCTTTGAATTGTAAGATCCGTTAAATATCTAATTTTATAATCTCCCCTCGGATGCAGCTTTATCATCCCTTAGACACCCACCTGACCTTCCTTCCTTTGAAGAAAAGTGATGCTGAAAACCTGGCTTGGGTATTAAATTTGCAGCGAGGGAGTTTTTATTTTGGGCGCACTTTGGTAAAATTGGTGCAATGAAAAGTATTTTGTTTTCATATTCCTGCTCAAACACATTTGTATATTGCAGAACCCAAAATCTAGCATGAACCAATGTAATAGGCCAGTGTTTTAAGGGGTACTTTAAAAAGAAAAATATGCTCTAAAAATATTTGTTGGTATACTTAAGAATGATAACTTGGTACAGTTTGCCTGATACAGCTGATAAAGGCTTTCTCAAAGCATTTTAAATCAGTGTTGACCTGCGAATAATCACATTATAAATGACTGAAAGTGACTTTAAAATATAGAGAACCATTTGCCAGTTATATTGAGTAAATTGTCAGTTTCTTAGTAAATTGAAAGGAATATAACCAAAAGCATTTTAAAACATTCCTTTTAGCTGCCTTGTACTCAAAAGAATCAGCTTTATTTTTAAGAGTCTCTTTAAAGGTTCACAAATGAGTGCAATTGGCAAAAATGAATAATGGGGATAAATTCATCGTGGGCATGTGGTAAGTTCTGTGACCAGGGTCTGCTTCTAACATTACGCTTTACAAATGAGTGTAAAAAATTGCGGAATTTTTGGGCGAGATCTACCGGGCTCGTCGCATCCCGGCCGTTAAATCTAGCAAGAGTAGGATGCTCATTACGCCTCGCAAGATCGGGATCGTCCCCTCAATGGCCGTGATCCAGATTTACATATTCAAGTGAATAGTTAGTCCCACTTGAATATGACTATGCCGGAGTTACCCAAGACGCGGGATTAAACAGCCTCGCCTCGGAGACCCCGTTGTGGTGCCGTTTAGCACTGGTTTCCACAAACGTGGACCAGGTTTAACGGCACTTGGGGGGGGTCTCCCAGGTGATCGGAGGCCCCCGGTTGGTCGGGCTCTGTGCAGGGTGGTACTCTGGCACTCCTGATGTGATTCGGGCACCTTGGTACTGCCAGCCTGGCAGTGACACCTGGGCACTATGGCAGTGCCACCCTACACTGCCCGGATGCCAAGGAGGCATTACCAGGCTGACATGGGCACTGCCAGGGTGCCAGGCTAGCAAAGTCAAGGTGCCCCTGTTCCAGGTTGCCCGTGCCGGGCAGCAGACACAGGGGTGCCCTGTCCTTATGAGGTAAGGTGTGGGAGAGGGCTCGGGAAACCCCTAATTGGTATGTTGGGACATTGGGGGGTCTGTAGGTCACAGCAGAGGGGGTCGAGAGATTGGGGCGCCATTTTCTTCCAGCCCTGGCGAGCTGAGTTCTTTAGTGCAGGAAATGAGTCTAAGTGCAGCCTCGGTGGGGCGTTCCTCACTGAGGCCCGAAATAGAAGCAGAGTCACGTTTAATAGGGGGATTGTTCTCAGTGCTGTAAGTGGCGGGAAACACCATGTTAAACATGCCCAAAATGGTACTCTGGTCTTTTTACATTAAATCGCGTGCCACGTTCGCTGAATATAACTTGCTTTTAAAATTTCACAGCCTTTTGAACCGGTGACTGAGACTCCAGCTGTGTTACTCCGAAAAGTCAAACTGGAAACACCGACACAGTTTACTGCCCAGCTTCAAAAGAGGCATGAAGACAATCCACAGATGGTCATGCAGTCCATCTTGTTTTCACCCAGGAGTTAACTTCTTAAACCCTTTAAAATTAACCATAGGCTGTTTTTTGGCCAAGTTATCATGGATAAGGGCGGGATTCTCCGACCCCCCGCCGGGTCGGAGAATCCCCGGGAGGCGGCGTGAATTCCGCCCTGCTCCTACGCAAGCTGCCGTATTCTCCGGTGCTGGTATTCGGGCGGGGGCGGGGATCATGCCACGCCGGTCGGGGGCCGTTAGCAGCGGCCCCCCCGGCAATTCTCTGGGCCCCGATGGGCCGAGCGGCCGTCGGTTTCTGGCTAGTCCCGCCGGCGTGGATTGGACATGGTCCCACACGGCAGGACCTGGCAGGTAAGTTGGCTGGTGTGGTCCTTGGGGAGGGCGCGGGGGGATCCGACCCAGTGGGGCCCCCACGGTGGCCTGGATCGCGATCGGGGCCCAATGATCTGCGGGCGGGCCTGTGCCGTGGAGGCACTTCTACCTTCTGCACCGGCCCTGTAGGACTCCACCAATGCTGGTGCGCATGCGCCAAAATATGCGGGTGGTTCTGCACATGCGCTAAATCGCGCAGTCCCTTCAGCGCCGGCTGGCGTGGCGCCAACCCCTCTGGGGCCGCTGACAGCTTCCCACGCATGCACAGTGGAGGGAGTCTCTAATGCCTTCGCCATGGTGGAGACCGTGGC